>NC_089251.1:242909992-243517337 GCF_963930625.1 Muntiacus reevesi
CTCTGGCCACAGTGTTTTCATCAACGGATCAATACATAACTTTGTTTTACCCATGTTTTTGTTTAAAGACATTTTTATGTAATATATATTGCTAATTCATTGACGCTGAACTCACAGTCGAAAGCTCCATAACATTTGCCTGAACAAAGCTTGTTTGAGCTGATTGTTAAATATCCTGGAATTTTGCAAACTGGTTATTAATAGCCATTATTAAAATTATATAAACTTCAATTTAAAATTGTATTTAAAAATATAGATAATACTAAAAAAAATCCCTTTCTAATTATTTTCATACATTTTACTATCATCTATGCTCTTGACATACGATGGTGTGCTACCATGCACTTCTTCCCAAGAATATGTTCAGTGATATTAAATGGGCAACTTGAAATTGGTTGTGGTGGAGAATTTACTCTATGAAAATGGGCAAAACCTGCAAACTGAGATTTTGTCTGTTTGTATTATCCAGTTGTTAAATATTTACCAACACACCACAATCACCTACAACTTACAAAGGCAGAAACTGTGACTCAAAGAAGTTAAGTATCTCTGTCACCCGGCTGTCAGGCAGTAGAACTGAGACTTGACCCTAGACCTGAGTGATTTCAAAATATATATATTCCTGAAGTGAAAGAGGAGAGTGAAAAAGTTGGCTTAAAGCTCAACATTCAGAAAACTAAGATCATGGCATCTGGTCCCATCACTTCATAGCAAATAGATGGGAAAACAGTGGAAGCAGTGTCAGACTTTGTTTTTGGAAGCTCCAAAATCACTGCAGATGGTGATTGCAGCCATGAAATTAAAAGACGCTTACTCCTTGGAAGGAAAATTATGACCAACCTAGATAACATATTAAAAAGCAGAGACATTACTTTGCCAACAAAGGTCCATCTGGTCAAGGCTATGGTTTTTCCAGTGGTCGTGTATGGATGTGAGAGTTGGACTGTGAAAAGCTGAGCGCCAAAAAATTGATGCTTTTGAACTGTGGTGTTGGAGAAGACTCTTGAGAGTCCCTTGGACTGCAAGGAGATCCAACCAGTCCATCCTAAAGGAGATCAGTCCTGGGTGTTCATTGGAAGGACTGATGCTGAAGCTGAAACTCCAATACTTTGGCCACCTCATGTGAAGAGTTGACTCACTGGAGAAAACCCTGATGCTGGGAGGGATTGGGGGCAGGAGGAGAAGGGGCCGACAGAGGATGAGATGGCTGGGTGGCATCACCGACTCGATGGACGTGTGTTTGAGTAAACTTGGGAGTTGGTGATGAAGAGGGAGGCCTGGCGTGCTGCGATTCATGGGGTCGCAAAGAGTTGGACACGACTGAGAGACTGAACTGAACTGAACTGAGTGCATTACGCTTCTTCCAATGTTTGCCTTTGTTTCTGAAGACCTCGGATGTCCAGATTTCCACTGCATTTGAATTGTCCATTGGCCTTTTAAAATTACCACCTTTAATTTTTCTTACAGACTTCAAATGTTTCCCTCTGCAGTTTTCATTCGTATTTTCCCTGTTTTCAACATTATATTGTTTAGTGCCCTCAACTATATCAGAGGCCTTTCTTAGGGAAAATGCTCAATAAGCCTAATACACCAATGACTGAACTCAATTTTCCAAGTTCACTGCAGTGTTCCGTTTCACAAAATACACATCTTTCCTCCGCCTCACCCTGGGAGCTTGTAGGGGCACGCATATAACCCAGAACACAGGTTTAAAAGGAGCCCATTCAAGCAGTTCAATAATTCAATACATTGCAGATTAGAAGTATAGAAGGTATCTAGGTAGTGAAAATAGTTATCAGAAGTCTGGGTTTTAAGACTCAGCTGAAAATCTCTAGGGAAGTACTCCTAAGGGTAAGTAGGGATGAAGCGCTACAGAGGTAGGAAGTTATAGGGAAAAAAAAAGGTGGCAATTATCATCTCTCCTTTTTTGAGTCATAACAATTAGATTACTTGAATTTAAACCCCTGATTCTTTTATTGACCCCTGCTACTAGTAACTACCCAGTAAGCCAGTCAGCAAGCAATGTGTAGGATGCCAGGCCATATGGAGCCACATCACCACAGATGATTTCAAAGGGTCCCCAAAGGTTTTTAAGGCAATGAGTATTTTTTCCTCTCAGTTGAGGGCACTAGATGGTTCCTAGAACAGAGCCTTAACATACTGTACTTGAGTGCTGCCATTTCTTAGTTATACCACCTGCAAGTCATTCCCTAGGATATATAAGATAATATACGCCATGGTAGCTAAAAACACACAGAACTACAGTATTAATGACTTCAGTGAAATTCACATCAATCTGAAGTCAATACATGCCTTGAGCACCAATTCTCTGTGAGACTTTCTGGCAGGCATTGTGAGAGATATAAATAAGACGAAGGCAAAGCTGCTGAATCGAAGGGGTTCTCAACCTACTTAGAGGAGCAAGGTACAAGCAGTGGTCACTTTAATGGGTCAACAAAGCTGTAAAAGAAATGATACTTGTTCTATTATGCAGATCAAACTTTATGATAAAGATAAAATATTTTTGAAGGTTGTGACTATTCTACATACATAAGACATTATTATCATCATCATCATATGAAATACACTGTAGGATAGTTATTGCCAGAAAAGTTAGGAGGAGAGTAAAGTTGCTTCAGGATCAGATAAGAAAAGGTTCCAAGGAGAAAGCCAACAAGAATGGATAGGATTCACAGGACTCCCCGGGTGATCCGGTGGTTAAGACTCCATGCTTCCAATGCAAAGGGCCTGGGTTTAATCCCTCATCAGGGAACTAGATCTCACGTGCCACGCCTGGAAGATCCTGCATGCCCCATCGAGGATCACATGTCACTAAGACCAGTGCATCTAAATACATAAATAATAAATAAAATAAAACAGTTTTTTAAAAGAATGGTAGGATTTGGGTGAGTCATGTGGGAGGAAGGTCATCTGAGACAAAGGGTTTAGGAGCACTGATGAGGAAGCCCTCAGCAGTGCCCCCTGAACCCTGGCACCTTCATTCCATCCGCATCCCTCCCCATGACCTCTCTGGATCTGTCTCTCAAGGCTGTGGTCTCAGACCATGCTGTGCTGAATTGTATCTCCAACTCTTTGGCCACACTGCTCACTCTGCCTAGAAGACCTTGGCCCTCGTCTCCATCCAGCTAACTCTGTGTGGTCCACCCGCTAGAAAGCCTTAGTCTCTTGGAATGTGGTACTCTTCCTAGAGATGAAAAGATGCCACCATTTAACTCCATCAGAGTGCTCATCACACTACCCTCCTCACTAAGCATCCACTCTACCACACTACCACTACCACACAACCACTCTAAGCATCTTGGGGACAAAGACCTTGCTTTTTATATCTGGATTCTTAGCCACCATGCTTGCTAACAGTAAGCACTCAATAAATGCTTGTAGCATGGATGTGTGTATTTACAGAAATAGGGGCTTCAGGAAGACGAATTTTTTGTAAGGGGAAAATGAGCTGATTTTTACATTTTGAAGTTGAGCTGATGTGAGTCCATTCATTTGGAAATGTCTGCCCAAAATTGGAAAGATGGGACTACAACCAGGTACCATTATTATTTTCATTTTTTTCAGAGAGAGAGACAGATGTATAAAGAGAATAAGAACACTGCCTAGGTCTCAGAATCAGAAAGCAGTGATGCAGATAACGTAGTTAGAGCACTGAGTCATTCCTCTGTTGCCTTCTAAACTGGAACCTTGGGAAATGCCCAGAGCAGAAGAATACAAGGAAGAAGATAAGCCCGCAAACAATTCACTGATAACAAAGATAGAAAGAAGTACAAGGATGTTAATGATAATGATGGGTTTCCCGGATGGTTCAGAAGGTAACGAATCTACCGCAGGTTTGATCCCTGGGTCAGGAAAATCCCCTGGAAGAGAAAATGGCAACCCATTCCAGTATTTTTCCCTGAAAAAAATCCCATGGACAGAGGAGCCTGGCGGGCTATATAGTCCACGAAGTCGCAGAGTCACAGAGAATCGGACCAGACTGAGTGACTAAGCACAATGATAAAGAGGACCTCCCCTTCTGCCTCTCTCTCCCGTCCTTCCCTTCTCTTTTCTTTCTGACCTGTTCATGCCTAGGATGGGACAGAACAGGACGATGTCTGTGCCAGGTGGCGGGGGCCAGGGGGCAGGGGGTTGGGTCATGATGGCCCACAGTCGGGGGCTGGAGGCTGAATGGGCTTAAGGAGATGTCTGCAGAGAGAGGACGGCACTGCATGGAGAACCAGGGTGGGGTGAAGAGGCTGTTCATACAAGGTGGGGCCCGGCACGAGATGCTGAGCCCGAGAAACTGAGTTCATGTAAATCAGTAAATGAATAAGATGGAAGTTTGACGAGGAATGAGGTATTCTGCATAGTCTCAACGTACATCTCTTCTACATATTTATTAACCTTGAAGGTGGAAGTTGTAATTTTACAGCAAAGAAGCCTGGCAGATGCCATCTGCATTAAGTAAACACCATCAGTAATGATAGAAATGGAATCTTAGTCACTTGGTTGGATGTAATAAGAAAGCAGCATTGTTTCTGTGATATTTCTGCCAAAAGTGCCTGACTTGAATCTAATCGTGAGCAAATATCAAATAAATGCAAATGTAGGGGCAAATACAGATACAAAGCTACAGAAAAATTAACTGGTAATCCTCAAGTGTCTCAATGGCATGAAAGTCAAGCCAAGACTGAAGAACTGCTTCAGAGTGAAGGAGACAGAAGAGATTTGACAACTAGATGGAGTGCGTGAGCCTGGACTGGATTCTGTGGCTATCGAGAACATAATGAGGACAATTGGTGGAACTGAGAGGTAGATAGTAGTAATAAATCAGTGTTAATTTCCTGCTTTTGATGGTTGTATTGTGGTTTTGTTGAATTATGTCCTTGTTTGCAGGAAATACACACTAAAATATTAAGGTATGAAAAAAGAATTCTGTGTACTGAACTTACAATTTGTCTGCAACTTTGAGATAATTTTTAAAATCCGTATATTTGTTTTCAAAACCCTAGTAGTGTCTCAAGTGAAATTTGCACTTGTTTAGATGTGACAAGGTCACTTTAAAAATGAGACTGTCATCTTTGAGTTCCAAGAGCAATAAAGTAATACAAAGTGTCTCATTCTCTTAAAGGGAAGTTTAGTGAGAGAAGAAAATACTTTAGCTAAAACCTCTTGAGAATTCTAAGTTGCTTGTTAAGTAGAATACTCATGTTAGTTTGTTTGCAGTTTTTAAATTATAATAGTTGTAGTTTTCAGTGTTCTGTGTGTATTTATAATATTGTGCAATCATCTTTAATAATGCCTTATCTTATTTTGCAAAAATAAAAAGATAAGTCACATAAACAGCTAATGTTTACTGAACATTTATTATGTACACTCTGCTATGAGTTATTTCCACTTTACATATCAGGAAATTAAGGCTTAAAGGGGGTTAAGAAATTTCCCCCCAAATTAGCATACTAATGTATAGTTCAACCAACTTTTGAAACCATATTTTTCACACACCAAAGTGTGTACTATTAATTCCTGCCCAATAGTGCCTCCTATGGAGGCCATAGAGAAGGGAATCTTACAGAGGGTTCCAGAAACCTAGGCTTCATTTTAAATCCACCCACTTCTTCATTGTTTACTTCCAATCCAGTTCATCGCTATGTCCTCCTGGTTCCATTTTAGAACTCTACCCTTTCCTCTCCGTGTTAAGGATTCACTATTTTTCTCCTGGCAACAAGCTCCCACTCTTCCTGTTCCTTATGTCACCCCTCTTCAGAGTCTCCATACTGCTGTCAGAGTGATCAGTCTAGAATGCACATCTGAAAATCACAATGTGCTTAATTTCCTATATGGAAAAAGACCCCATTGGCTCCGATTACCTCTGGGTTAAAATTACAACATGGCACCTAAGGCTTCCCACATCTTATCTCTGAGTATCTCTTCAGCCTCAACCGTAAGGTTCTATACAAACCTGAGCTCAAGGCACTCTTCTGAACAAAACAACACAAACTCTATTATGCACAGATAATCAATACGTGCCCTTTGAGCATCAGCAAGTGTGATCATCTCTTGCTAGTGTTTTCTGGCATTCTTGCCTTCCCCAACCAAGACAAGCAAGCAGGGTACTTTTCTGGAATTTCCATCACATTTCTGTAAAGACCTCTTTCATATAATCTATCACAATGTAATATAGCCTCCTTTAATCACACTGAGTGCCTTGAAAGAAGAGATTGGAGTTTATTCATCTTCATGTCCCTCACCTTGCTACCCTGGTGGCTCAAATTGTAAAGAATCTGCCTGCAATGCTGAAGACTCAGGTTCGATCCCTCGGTTGGGAAGATCCCCTGGAGAAGGGAATGGTTACCCACGCGACTAGGCATAGCACACAGCACAGCATCTTATACAATTGCTAACTCATTGATACCTGTCCATTCTTTCAGTCCTTCAGTGAGGTCTGATGTAGTGTGTTAGTTGCTCACTCCTGTCTGACTCTTTGCGACCCCATGAACTGGGGTCCTCCAAGCTCCTGTGTCCACAGAATTCTCCAGGCAAGAATACTGGAGTGGGTTGCCATGTCCTCCTCCAAGGGATCTTCCCAACCCAGGGATAGAACCCAGGTCTCCTGCATTGCAGGCGAATTCTTTACCAGCTGAGCTACCAGGGAAGCCCCACATAAGATGCTTCCAAGAAGGAGAAATGAAAGAAACAGTGATTTTCAGGAGGACCATTTCAGAAGAAGCTAAATAAGGAGTTAAATAGTTTAAGAAGACAGCAGGGGGAGATTTTAAATAAATACACAGAGGACTGGTTGACAATCTAAGTTCTGAGTAAACCAGTTTATACACCGCACGCCCTCAGTCCCAGGGATATGCAATGGCTTTAACAAATTAGTTTATTCTTCTGAATAGGTAATACAAGCACATCATATAAAATTCTAAATGTGAAAAGAGAAATAGTAAAGCCCTTCCTCCTCTCCAGGCCCATCCCCCAGTTCCTCAGTTCTTGCTGCCAAAGGAACCGAGGTAAACAACTCTTTGGAGTGCTTTTGTTTTCTGAGATTCTATCTCCATAACCTGGCAGTGATTTATAGGAAATAACTATAATCGATGATTTATAACAGAGAAGTATAACCAAGATGAAAAAGGCAAATAAATCCTGGTTGTCACATTATTTACATAAACAAAAATGCCAAACTGTGATCTGAGGACAAAATCAAGCCTCCGCTTGACATTCCAGAGTGCATTTTAATTGAAATCTGTAAGACTGGTCCTAGATGAGCTTAGGAAAATGTAAGTAATTCACATGAATATTAACACAGGTGAGCCACGAAAGATATAATGTAATTTAGACTAATCTGCATTTGTAAAATATCCTTCTTGTGCTTTTTGGGGCAAGTTGGGCCATGGAGGATGGCTGTAGGATAGCTTGATTGTTAATTAGTTGTCCATTAAGTTTTCATTTCCTAGGGCTTATTGGAGAAAAGCAAATTTATACTAATTTGCTTTATGCAAATTTATCTATTTGATTTCATCTTTATTCCATTAACACCTGGAGATTTTAAATTAATACATATGAAACTTGGACACGCACAGTGAAAATTCAGCCCTAGTACAATGAATACAGGTCTGGTGTGTATTTATAAAGTAACTTAATTGTGATCATTTGGACTTCAATTTAAAAATTAGGAAATTTTTATGAAGTGGAAAGTGGTAAAAAAAAACACCTTTTGTGCTATTTTTATTTTTTTAAATTTGTGCTATTTTTAAAACCACCAGATAATCAATACAAACTAAAAGTTACTTTAGATGCTACAAATTAGGCTGACTATTAACAGTAACAATATCCTTGTGTTCACCCTCACACATACCCTTCCTCCACTCCTGCTCTAGTTTAAAACACTCATTAGTGCTTCTGAATTAGATTTTTTTTCCCCCTTATCCTGAGGCTTTGGGCAGAGGTACTTTTTTTTTTTTTTTTTTAATGTATGCACTAAGGCAAGGTTTTAGAAATGTTTCTTCCAGCTTTGGGGAGACATGGAAATTAAGGAAACTAATCACTGCAGCAAACCACCAGAGACTAAAAATAAAAAGTCGTTTAGTCAGAATGAGATTGCTTTTATAGTTCCTTCTGAGGGCGATTGGTGGAGGTGACGTCATGTCTTGTAAACACTGTCCCTGGCCCTAAAGTGCTTGGAATGACTGCAAATAGGATACTGGTCCTCTGTCAACTCAAACAGGCCAAGGAGCATTCGGCTTTGTCCAGGACTCAGAAGCAGGCTGTGTCAAGGCGCGGGGAAGATGTGATCGACTGGTGACCAGCCTCTCTGCCTGACCCTCGAACGCCTGGAACCCTACAACCTGACCAAGCGCTGCTGCTCACTCAGTCATCAAAAATGGCTCAACAGCCCCCAGCCCAGATGCTGCCCCTTCACATTCTTCTTGCTGTGGATATGGTAAAAATTCCTTCGGATGTTTCTGGCAAACTTTGCAGAACTTGGCTCATTTTAGGCTCCAGTTTTTTAAAATCTATTCTTAGCGTTAGGCCACCTTTTGATTAAATCCTTGGTTCCAAGTCTTCTTATCTCATATGTTTATATATTTTTAACCAACAAATCTTCAAGAAAGTTCTCTAAGTGGCCCCTTGGGATTCTTCTGAGTCCTTCTCAGTTTCCTGCTTGTCAAGGCCATTTTTAATCAGAGCAGCAGAGACTCCCAAGGGCATTTGGACTGTTTCCCATTTTAGAGTTCCTGCCCAGAGGTCTTACTTATCTTGACTCTCAGTGTTTTGAACTCTGTTTCCTGAGAATTAAGGATACAGGCCTACCCAAAAGCAACATTCTCATCTTATGGATGAAGAGGAACTAGCTAATGGGGCCACTTTCTCAGAATTGAATTCAATTAAATGAAAACATTTATTTATTGAACATTTCCTTGCTCCACATACTTTATATAAAGAGTTCAGTGAGTAGTGTGGGAGGCAGATCATTAAACTAATAATCTCCACACAATAGGATAAATGAATCAAAAGAAGGGCAAGCTATGGATAACAGTAGTACAAAGGCAAGAGTGAACTGTGTCTGGGGAAAATATCACCAGCTGGGCTTTGTAGATAAATGAAAGCCCACTGCTGCTAAGTCACTTCAGTCGTGTCCGACTCTGTGCGCCCCCATCCCTGAGATTCTCCAGGCAAGAACACTAAGGCAACTTAAATGTGGAAGGAATCTAGGTAGAAGGAACCAGCATTATACATCATGAAGATATGGACTAACAAGGCGGGTTAAAATTAGGCAGTTTCTCAGCCGCCTGCGGAGAGGGCGGGCGACGCCGAGGCCCGGAGCCGCGGGTGGACTTGGAGGCGGAGCACGGCAGCCATGCAGGAGGCAGGCGGGCACGCAGGCGGAGGCAGCCGGGCGGGTGGCTCGGGAAGCCGGGGCCGGCGGGGTGTCGGGGGTTGCCGGAGTGGACCCCGCAGCGCGGATACTACTTCCGCTGCAGACCACGGAGCTCCGGGTGTCGGGCCGGCCCCGCACTCTTTGGGGCCGGGCGGAGACCCGTGGTCCCCTGCCCAAAGGCCGGGAAGCCGACCATGCGTATTCACCCTAAACGTGCCTTTCCCGTCCGCCTTGGAGGCAGAGATTGCCCGTGGGTCCCTGGCCCCAGATGCCGAACCTCACCGTGGGGCGCTTGGGAAGGAGCTCACAGCGAGCGGCAGCGTCCTGGCGGTCTGCTGGAGAGCTGAAGATCGCCGCCTCCTTCGAATCTCCATTGTCAACTTTCTGGACCAGCTTTCTCTGGTGATGCGAACCATGCAGCGCTTTGGGCCCCCTGTTGCCCGCTAAGCCAGGGCTAGGGAAAGGGGGGTTAAGGTCTGACCTGGTGGCCCTTCCTAGACATCCTTACTAGGGCAGTGATTCCTGCATTAGTTGCCGAGTTATTATGGGGACCTCATCTTTTGCCTGTACTGGCCCTTGGGCGCTCAAGGTCCACTTGCATTGTTTGGTGCTTAAATGTTTCTTAACTACTGAAAATAAAATTGACGTATGATGAGTTTAAAAAAAAAATTTAAGTTAGCCTAATTGTTATCCTTTTAAAAACTGTTATTTGTCTTGTTTGTTTTCAAAGCAGTCTATGTTTGCTTTAAATGCTAAAATTACATAGAAATGTAGGCCCTTAAAAGGAAGAGTCCTCCACAGTTTCTCTTTCAGAGCTATAATATTGTCTGCCTGGAGTATATGTGTCTGGATCTTTTTTTCTTACATAGGTAACAAACTAGACTCATACTTCTCTTGGAACCTGTTGTGTATTTTATACTCTGTCCTCATTGTTTGGCTCTTTCACGCCAATATCCAGGTTGAGTAGCAATGCATCATAGTAATGAAACACAGAAGCACTGGAGTTAGATGAATTCCAGCTCTCTAACTCCTAACTGTGTGACCTTAGGTAAGTCACCTAGCCATCCTGTGCCTCAGTTTCCCTATGTGTATTATAAGGATCAAAATAATACAGACCTATCTCAAGTGATTGCTATGATGATTTTAAAAGTTAATGTTTATAAAGCACTTAGTATAGCTTTACAAATATTAAATATTGACACATGGTAAGTCCTCTAAATGTGAGCCCATATTACCTTAAGGTATTTAACCAAGTCCCTATTGATACATGCTTATGCCATTTCCAATTCTTCACATGCTTTGGCTACTAAAGAAATATCAAGGCAAGTTTTGAATTGCTCTTAACCTCTATTACACACTTCCCAGGTGGTGCTGAAGGAGGAAACAGACAGAACAGGCTCCATCGTGAAAGCAGGACTCCATCTTGGGCCGGACTGTGGACTTTGAGCTATATGCCCAGTATCCATGGAAGTGACATACCAACTGGAAAACCAGACCCCCCCCCAGAGTGAAGAGCCCCAGGACTCGTACTTAGACTCTCTGTCACCTAAAAGAAACCCTAATTATCTGTGTAACTGAATATAATCATAAATTCTATTATGCTTATTGGGGTATGACCACAGACCTATTGATAATTGTCCACTGTTAACTACCTAGGCTTAAGGCATATGAATCATGGGTTAACTTTGACTGTATCTTTCTTTTCCTTTGTTCAGACTAGTTTCAGGGAATTCGGGGAGGTGGGTTTGTGCACATATACTTAGGGTGTATAAAGTTTTCGCAAAAACTTGTCGGGGTCCTTGGCTAAGAGGAGACTCTGCCTTGGGTCTGCCAGTGTAATAAACTGCACTCCACTATCTGCATTGTCCTTCTGAGTGAGTTTGTTTCCCGGAACACATGGCTTCAACAGTGCTAGTGGTAAAGAACCTGCCTGCCAACGCTGGAGATGTAAGAGACATGGGTTTAATCCCTGGGTCAGGAAGATGCCCTGGAGCGGGGCATGGCAACCCACTCCAGTATTCTTGCCTGGAGACTCCTGTGGACTGGACAGAGGAGCCTGGAGGGCTACAGTACGTGAGGTCACAAAGAGGTGGACACGACTGAAGCAACTTAGCATGCAGGCGCCGCTATTACACTTGGGCTCCTTCTTACTGACAAGACACCCAACATCTGCTCATCGACACTTAACAAATGTGTCCTCATGTTGCTGGAGGCAAGCCTGCCTTGGAGACAGCTCCAAATGGGGTGGGTGGAGTGCAGTGGAGTGGCTTCCAGATCAGTCCACTGCAGATTTTCTTTCTGCAGAGAGGTCATGCCAGGAAGGCGAATGCTGAACACAAACTGGGAAAGGAAGCAGGAAGATGAGGATCTGAATGATCCAACAGTAGGTCAGCTGAAGGCCCGTACTGGAAGGAAGCCAGAGAATGAGTGCAAGCCAAGAACATATGACCAGAGACAAGCCTGAAGAGAACAAATTTTAAATTTGTGGGTGCCTTGGGTACCCACCTTTTTAGAAAAAAATATATAGAATACCTTCTTTGAGATGCTTCACTATATAGAATTCTCATCGACCTGTAGATACAAGCGAGGTGATGTTAATACCAATTCCAAAACTATGAGGATCTTCACCTTCTTGGTCACATAGGAACTCAGCTTCCTCTTCCCAGTCTCCCTGGGCCATTTCTGGGAGTCAGGGGTTGTGGATTCTCATCAGCTCAAGGACAAACTTGATCAAGTTGGTCTCCTCTGGCCTCCTTGCCAAGGTGCCTCACCAGCCACAGCCTCTGGGGCTGCCGCCACCTTGGAGAACCTGCTCTGCGAACTCTGAGAACTTCCTCCCCACCCAGTCCACCCTCTGCAGGGGAGGGGTGTGTATGTACTTTGCGGAGTATGTATAGGATGGGGCATGGGGTCAGAAAGGAGAACCACCCCATTTCCAATCAATGTCTAAAGTCTGTCATGAACTCAGTTCCCCTTATTTCTCTTCCTGACCTCAACCTCTGCTGAAGTCCCAAACAGGTCCCCTGAGGTTGAACTGAAGAAAAGGAAAGGTTGACATATTTCAGTCCTCCCTCTCAGTGTCCTATCCACTGTATCTCTCTAGTCACCGAAGAACAAATATTGACTGAACATTGTGGTGTATGGAATGTGAAATGCAGCTCTTGGCCTGTTTCTGTGTCTGTGAGCCACTCGGCTCCTCCCACTGAGGACTGGAATGTTCCCCATCCCCTTGAATTGGGGCTGGCCTGTGACTGGCCTTGCTCAGCTGAATGGAGCTGAAGTGATGGTGTGTCCATTCCAAGCCTGCACCTTGAGAGGCCCGAGCACTTCCACTCACTCTTGGCTCCTCAACATACCCTGGAACAGTCTGGCTTAGGCTTCAGGCTGAGAAAAACTCACCTCAGCTCCCAGCCAGTCACCCGCCCAGTAGAGCCCAAAAGAACTGCCCTGCCAAGATCAGCAGATGTTTGGAGATGACCTGCTTTTGCATGAGTGGGTCCAAGGAGAACCAAAGAACCACTCAACTAAACCGCACATCTGTGGACTAAATAAAGTCATTTGAAACCACTGGATCTTCCGTTTATTGTTGTTCAGTCACTCAGTCGTGTCTGACTATTTGCTACCCCATGGACTGCAGCATTCCAGGCTTCCCTGTCCTTCACCATCTCCCGGAGCTTGCTCAAACTCACATCCATTGAGTCGGTGATGCCATCCAACCATCTCATCCTCTGTTGTCCCCTTCTCCTCCTGCCTTCAATCTTTCCCAGCATCAGGGTCTTTTCCAATGAGTTGGCTTTCGAATCAGGTGGTCAAAGTATTGGAGTTTCAGCTTCAGCATCAGTCCTTCCAATGAATATTCAGGGTTGATTTCCTTTAGGATGGACTGGTTTGATCTCCTTGCAGTCCAAGGGACTCTCAAGAGTCTTCTCCAACACCACAGTTCAAAAGCATCAATTCTTCAGCGTTCAACCTTCTTTATGGTTCAACTCACACATCCATACATGATTACTGGAAAAAACATAGCTTCAACTATACAGACATTTGTTGTCAGAGTAATGTCTCTGCTTTTTAATATACTGTCTAGTTTTGTCATAGCTTTTCTTCCAAGGAATAAGCGTCTTTTAATTTTGTGGCTGCAGTCACCATCTGCAATGATTTTGGAGCCCAAGAAAATAAAGTCTGTCACTTTTTCCATCGTTTCCCCATCTGTTTTCCATGAAGTGATGGGACCAGATGCCATGATCTTAGTTGTTGTGGTTTTTTTTTTTAGAGTTTCTTTTTTTTCTTTTTTATTATATATTAAATTGGAGGCTAATTACTTTACAATATTGTGGTGGGTTTTGCCATACAACGGCATGAATGAGCCACAGGTGTACCTGTATCCCACCATCCTGAATCCCTCTCCTACTTCCCTCCCAACCCTATTCCTCTAGGTTGTATCAGAGCACCAGCTTGGATGCCTTGCTTCATGCACATGATCTTAGTTTTTACACAGCATTATTGTGACTAGGGGCTTCCCTGGTGGCTCAGACGGTAAAGCATCTACCTGCAATGCAAGAGACCTGGGTTCAATCCCTGGGTAAGGAAGACCTTCTGGAGAAAGAAATGGCAGTCCACTCCAACTGCCATTTGTAGTGGGAAATTAGGTGGACAGAGGAGCATGGCAGGCCCTAGTCCATTGGGTTGCAAAGAGTCAGACACGACTAAGCAACTAACACACAGACATTGTGACAGATAAATACAGCCCTCTTTTAACATCCAAAATCAAAGTTTTGTTGCAGATTCAAACACTCTCTGAAAAGCTTAACAAATAGCCAAACTGTAATTCTCCGTATAAATTCAGTCAGGAAACCCAGCTTCCTTTACAAGAAATAGCCTGTGGTAGGGAGACTATAGTGAGATGGAGATATTTTAATTTCCCCAGGAGGTCTAAGGGAAAACTAGTTAGCTTGCTGGAAGATACACACATGAGAATTATGGGTGTGGGAATGTCCTCCCAAACTCCCAGCGGGCCACAGAGACCACAGTAGCTTGGGGTGGACAGTATTTCTTGTGGGGATTGGTAAGGGAGGCCAACCTCCCCATGCTGAGCTGAGTTAGGCCTGAACTGGGACAAGTGCAGCAGGAACTGGGGGGAGACTCGGAGCTGCCCCAGGCTCTGGATCCAAGGCACAAGCCAAGCCTGCTTGCCCTCTCTGAGGGCAACGAAGCCCTCCAGTGGGGCTCTGAGTAACACGTTATTAACCTCAGTTTACAGTCTGTCTCAAGCCTCTTTCAGTATGACGGTGCCTTATCTAATTCTAGCCCTGGATAGCTAGGACTCCATGTTGCAACCTCCAGTGATAACCTTCCTTGGCAGAAGCTCAGGGTAGAACGTTGTTAAGTGTGTGGATGGCGGTCCCTAAGGCCCCCTTCTCTCTACTCAGACTACAGAGCAGTCCCCAGCCATTTTGGCACCAGAGACCAATTTCACGGAAGACAATTTTTCCACGAACCAGGGGTGGGAAGGAACGGTTTGGGGATGATTCAAATGTATTAGATTTATTGCACTGTATTTATCTCTTATCACACCATGTGTCACTCTATTTCTAATCTAATGCTGCCGCTGATCTGACAGGAGGTACTGGTCCATGTCCTAGAGGTTAGGGGCCCCTGGGTTGCAGGGAAGGCCTTCCGCCCTTTTTGTCTCTGCCTCTGCATGTGTTATTTCCACTATGCTGTGCTTAGCTGTTCAGTCATGTCCAATTCTTCGTGAACCCATGGACTGTAGCCCGTCAGGCTCCTCAAAAATGTCCACGGGGATTCTCCAAGCAAGAATACTGGAGTGGGTTGCCATGCCCTCCTCCTGGGATCTTCCCTTTGGTCCCCCTTCAATATCTTCCCAACCCAGGGATCGAACACAGGTCTCCCACATTGCAGGCGGGTTTTTTTCCATTCTCAGCCACCAGGGAAGCCCAAGGATACTGTGTATAGCGTTTGCAAACCATGGGCAGATAAGTGGAGTCTGTCATGTGGGCAGCTCTGAAGTGTCCCACTGGGCTGTATGCATGGGACTCCTTCCAGGTTGTGGACCTGCATTTACCCGTCCACCGGTCAGAGCAAAGCTACCCACAGACCGGCTGTTACAGGCCATTAGCTGGAAATCTCAGGACTGACCACAGGCCACAGGTGCAGAGAAAACAATTTAAAAAATAAGTTGCTAATGGCTGATTTCTGGTTTGGTTTATCCTCTTGAGTGATTAAAAAAGAAATAAAAAGGGTGAACATAGAAAAATCCTTCTTAACTTGACAGCTTAGCCTCTTGGTTCTCTTGGGGCAGTAGTGAGGGGGTTGAATTAGGCACTTGAGGTGGTTACTACATGCCTGCTCCCTCATAAGCTTTTCTGGACATTTTCCATTACAGTCATGGTTATATAGCATGCGTTGGGTGCGTGCTAAGTTGCTTCAGTCTTGTCTGACCCTTCGCAACCCTCTGGACTGTAGCCCACCAGGCTCCTCTGTTCATAGAATTCTCCAGGCAAGAATACTGGAGTGGGTTGCCATGCCCTCCTCCTCCTCCAGGGGATCTTCCGACCCAGAGATTGAACCTGAGTCTCTTACATCTCCTGCATTGGCAGGCAGGCTCTTTACCACTAACACCACCTGGGAAGCCCTGGTTGTATAGGGATGGTCTTAATTGTTCGATACCTTGGCCTTGGGTGGTTTGGGGCCGGGGGATATTGACTTGATGTGTGAGAGGTAGGTAAGGGAGGTGATTGCGGGTCTGGCTCTGCCTGGTTGTATTCCGTGTCAAAACCATGCTTACAAGTTGGTTGTTTGCTGTCTGTCTCAAGGAATTAGCTAATCCTGGAAGGGGCAATCCTTTCTCGTCAACCCCAAAGGCCCCAGTGTGTCAAAGCTTCAGAAAACAGAAAATAAAAAAAACATAGTGAATACAGCAAGCTTAGAGAATCTCTCTACTACCAGCCCTGAGTGACTGAATCACCAGGAACACTTTTTAATCTCTGGGCTGTCTTTCAAGGCCATGCAGTTCACGACTCAGTATTCTGACCCCTAACTGTTCACAGAAATCATTCTCACCATCTCACTCCAGCGCTCTTGACCCGGAGCCATTCTTTGCTTTTTCAGAAAGCAAATGGGATTAAAGTCCAGGGCTGGGACTTCCTTCTTGGAGTGTTTGACAAGGACTGACGTACTCTAGGCCCTTTGAATCCCGGAAGTCCAGGACACACCCAGCCTTGGGTGCAGCATCCTGAATGCCGGAGCGAAGGTAAAAGGACTGAAGCAAACAGCATTTCACCATGAGGGACCCACTGACAGACTCTTCGGTGAGTAGCTGTGTGTGGCTTGTGTGCCTGCGTGTGAGAGGCGGCTGAGGAGTACATTTATATACTAATGGATTTGAACTTAAGAAATTTGAGACGCTCAGAAGCCAAACATGTTTGGATATTGGCACTGGAACAAAAGTCTGTGGCTGTTCTTTGGTTTAATTTAAAACAGAGCTCTTTCTAGCAAATGACAGGGCAGGTAATTGTCATATTTCATTTTCCTATTCTTGGAAAAACTTTGAGAGGGTATAACATTATATTTACATGCAGATGGTGGTTGTTCGGAAAACATACCAGCGGTGCCAATATAGGACATAGCATGGACTCACAAACGTGCAGAATATCTGCAGCCAGTTTGGGGCCCTGGGAATTAAGTCGGGTGCAAGGGTTTTGCGTATTTTCCCCTTTCATTTAGAGTCCAGAGCTGCAAGTTCTGAAGGAGGAAGTACAGGCTGCACTCTGTCCAGCCTGCGGTAGTCCTTGGACATGTTTACTGACTTGTATGTTACAATCCTGGGAGCATTAATAAAAACAGAAAGTTGGTCAAAAGTGCAGAGACATTGTGAGGTCGTTAGCCACAAGAGCAGAGATGTAATTTAGGAAATGAGAAGCAATTAAAACAAAGGGTCGGGGAGGGGGGGGAGGAAATAAAGTAATCAAGGATTGTCATTGTGTTGTCCCAAGAAATGATGCCAAAAAGCTAAAACTGGTGACATCAGAAGCAAGGGACTGCATTCATCCTTCAAGTATTTTATTTAAAAACAGAAAAAGGTGGAGAAGCAGATCAACAGGGGCTGTAATAAAACCCTAAAGAAAAAGATCAACAGAGAATTATTGGTTTCATTTGTGTTTATTCAATGGATGTGGAAAGTGTAGGCTTAGTGAAGATGAAACTGTAACTGTCATCCCACCAAATGAGTCAGGAATCAGACGTGCTAAATAAGATAAAGTCATAGTGGCTAGTAATTGTAATAATGAGAACATAGTAACAGGCTCTGCCTATTTTTACTTTTTAAAATATAATAGTAATATGTGTATTACTATTGTATGTTACTATGTGCATTATGTGTATTACTATGTATTATTATTACTATGTATGTATTATTATGTGTATTACTATGTGTAATATGTGTATTACTATTTGTAAAAAAAAATCCAACAATATGGTTGCATTCAGATTTTAAGAGTGAAACCTCTTCCCTTAGATTTCCTCCAGTCATCTTGTCACTTTTTGGTAAGCACAGATCACTTTTCCAAAAGTCTTTTATCATTTATGTATTTGTTATTTGCTTATTTTTCACTGGTTGCATTTGCTCCCTTACTAAAATGTTAACTCCTCTCCTTTCTCCCCTTTGATACTTTGGTGATGTTTTTGCATGGGGTGGGTGAATGGATGGGGGGATGCAATAAGTGGAGGCAAAAACTTGGCATTGATGATCACTAAAGGAGAAAGTCAAGAATATGAGAAGAGTGAGATAGTGGAGAGGAAAGCCAAGATAAGTTAAAAAAAAAAAAAAAACTAATAGCCTAGCATTCCTTTCCAAGGCTGACTGTAGATCCAGAACTAGGAGAAACGTTTCCTTTGAGCAGCTCTCAAGACAACTCGTCACCATATTTCTATGTCAGCTTAATTATCCCTCCCTGACAAGCTCAGGTCCTTTTCCCTACACTGGACCATTGCCCCAAGGACTCTTGTCCTTGTCTCCAAGCTTGAAGGTTGTCTCTGTAGGCCCAGTGCCGCTGATCGTAGTTTGGGAGTCGAGAGTGGGAGGATAGTCCTTCAGCCAGGGTTTCTGACTCCTCTAAAGTCAAGGACTCTTTATTTATTTGTAACTGTTTCATCTCCATCAAGCATTGGAGTTGATTTCCTGGTGCAGTCCTGTCTTGTGCTTGGGGAACAATGCTGTGTGAAGATGAGCCTGCAATTTGGGAACAGAATAAAACAACAGAGTGGACTGCAAAAGATTGCTTTGTGAAACACAGAGTTTCGTGGAGAAACCAAAATGAGTCCAAAGTTTTAACCACCTGTAAAATATCCCATTTCATGGGTCCCTGAGGTTGCACAGGGCACAATTAATTCATAAAGCCTTCCTGAGTCCCCTTTGCTGTTCATCTGAAACTATCACAACATTGTTAAACAGCTATACCCCAAAACAAAATAAAAAGTTGAAAAAATAGTTAAGAGGTTAGTTATATAAAATATTATAATATCTTGAACTTGGGGAAAGAGTAGGTCCTGATTAAGGCATTGTGTTGTACCAATATTCCTACATTAAAAAGAATTCATAAAGGTGTAGATTAGTTACAGTTCTGAACTTGGTCTACCCCAGTAGATCCATATATGGAAATCAGTGGGTTGAGTGAACCTTCAATGGGAAAAAACATGACCTCTTTATTTGTGTTAGTTTCTAACTGTAACTAAGAATTTCCCCCCAATTTTGAATGTAAGTAGCAAACCCTAATACAACAGCAGTGTCTGTGACCTTGCAACTAATGAAAATCACTTATATTTTTATATAACATTAGAGTTGGTTACAGGTATCTAGAAATACCATTTACACACACTCAGTGTAACTTAAAAATTTGAGTAGTTTTGAAGACCTGTTATTTAGTATGTTAATTAAAGAGCACACAAAATATCCTGATTTTAAATTACATTTTATAAAACATATATCAATATAGTTTTCTTTATACTCCTGTTATTTTTATGAGTTTGAAAATATTTTTATGAGTAAAATAGGTTTCACTACTCTGCAAAAAAAATTTATAAACCTCTTCTTTTAGGTCATGCTCCAGTGAACAAAATAGGTTGCTAGCTGGGCCATTCATTCTACCTCACAGATCCGGGTTAGTGTCTATACTCAAATTATCAGTCACTAGGGTAGCACACACATTGCTTGAGTGTAGGGCTTTTACCTAATCTTGAGACTGTCAGAATTTATTTGAAGGAGATTTTTTTAAAGTCCTGTTTTTGAAAAAGAAAAGAATTGGCTCTGGGCCTTGATGCTTTAATGCCTGTGAGCTTAGCTTATAAACCTAAAAATATGCCAAGGGAAATCATTTTCAAATCCATGTGTAAAGAAACAGACTGGATCAAATTATCTTCAAATGAATAATCTAATTGTTAAAAAAAAAATAACACCTTCCTAAGAAACAATGCCGAAGAAATCAAGCGCAAATAATAAGCTATAGCCAAGGTTTTGCTCTTACTCACTCCTTCACTATCCAGGAAGGGGTTGTCAAAGCAGGCTTTCTTGGGTCCACATAGTCAGCCTCTTGGGGCCACACAGTCAGCTGTTGAAACAGTCCTGTGGGTTCAGATGCCAACCTGAGCTTCCCATTTCAGTGGTCCAGCCTGGGCTGTGAGATGTTGACTCGCACTATGTTACCTGGCACGAATACAGAGGATGACAGGGAGATGGTCCACGGCTCCTGCGGGATTCTGGGACACTATAGAGATAAGGAGGCAGCTTGAATCTGGGGTGGTTGTCCTTGCCCCACACCATCAAGGAGACATATGATGTGCCATTTCACATTTTGTGGGCCTCTGTTTCCTCATCTGTAAAGTAATAAGAGGAAAGGATGAAGTAGATTATGTTCTCTATTGTTCTGTATGTTACCATCTATGACAGCCTGCCAGGGAGATTCCAAATATTACCCAGATGCCTGATAAATACAAGAAATCCCCTAGTTTAGAGGATATTACATCACATGAAATCAGTAGCACATGAAATCAAAGCCAAGGTCAAGAGATTTCACCCTCCCAAAGCAGAGTGCCTGGCATATGAAAGGCATTGAACAAAAGCTTATTTAATTAAATTTAAGTAGAACATCAGGTTTGTTTAACACTATGTGAATCACATAGTGATCCCTCCCCCACCAAAAAAAAAAAAACCCAGAAATTTTCATAGAATTTAGAATAAGTGAATTTTTCTAGAATAGCTGAATTTTACCTTCTTAATCATTCAAAACATGGAAAGTTAGAAGGAACAGCTAGGCCAAGGTGAATATAGAACATTTTCATTTTCATTTTTCATCTGTCTAATCATTTCATGTGCCATTTGCCTAGATTACTAAGTTTTTTTGTCATGATAATATTTATCCAACAGAATTTGCTTACAAGCACTGGGCAGAAACACTTTCTTACTGGCAGAATGGGAATTGTCTGTGTATATCAGCTGTCTACCTAAAGCGATTTTTAGGGTCTCAGAAAGATCCCACTTATTTCTCTACCAGTCTGCAATCCCTTTTTCAGGAAAAAATCTTTTCTCCCAGTAATTAATGACCCCAGGGAAAAGCAGCCTGTTAGTGCAGTAAATTCATAGGGAGATGTAAGATCAACAGTAGGTTCTTTCTTGAAATGAATATTTGGTAAGGGGTGCGATATTCACAAGCTCAGTAGGTGGGAAAAGAACATGAAAAAATGATCTTCCACATTCCTCTGAGTAGAGCAAACTCTTCTGCGCCCGTTGATGGCGTTGAGGAGCCGTCTGCACTGCTCATAATACTGAAAGGTAATGCCACTCTGAATTCACTCAGCGTGGTTATCTGCATGTGTGCATGCTATGCTGCTTCCTTCTTGTCTGCCTCTTTGTGACCCTGTGGACTGTAGGCTGCCGGGCTCCTCTGTCCGTGGGTTTCTCCAGCCAGGAATACTGGAGTGGGTTGCCATGCCTGCCTCCTAGTGTGATATACTGACTGTGCCGTGCTATGCTTAGTCCCTCAGCCTTGTCCGACTCTTTGTGACCCCACGGACTATAGCCTGCCACGTTCCTCTGTCCATGGGATGCTCAAGGCAAGAATACTGGAGTGGGTTGCCTTGCCCTCCTCCAAGGGAGTCTCCCCCACTCAGGGATGGAACTCAGGTCTCCCGCATTGCAGGTGAATTCTTTACCAGCTGAGCTACCAGGGAAGCATGATTATGCTGACTACCTGTTTATAAAATATGTTTATTTCTGATGGATTCTCTAATTGGTTTGTTCCCCTAACATTTCTAATCACAGTTCTGTCCCTAATTAATGAAGCTATCTTTTGCTGTTTGGGCCTTAACTATAAAATAAGAGGATTGGACTTTAGTAGTTTCCAAACAGTGGTCCACGGAATCCCTTCAGAGACCCCTCTGATGGGTGAGACAGGGTGGGGAGGAGAGATGGGAGAGGAGAGGGAAAGCCAAAGCCAAGGTCAAGAGATTACATCTCCCAAAGCAGAGAAGGTCCCAAGATTTTCTGCTTACATACGCACCCCACCCCCTACATTCACTCACACACACACACACACACACACACACACACACACACACACACACACATGCTGGATGAGATTGTCTCTGGGGTCTGCTTTGATGTTTACGCAAGTCTGCTTTCCACAGCTTTTATCTTTGAGTCTGAATAGATAATACAAGATGAAAAGTACAGAATCAATGATTCTAAAGAAGTGGTTATGCTGAAATAATGAAGGTATTCTTAGCAACTTTTTTCTTTGTTGATGTCACCTTTATCTCAGTCTGTTTGTCTCAGTTTGTTGGGGAGTGTCCAGTACATTGTAGGTAGAGTTAAAGATTCTCCCCATTGCTGTAACAAGCAGAACATCCCATTTTTATTTGATCATTGAGTTAGCAACAATGTAATGTATTGAAGCATTTCCTGACTTGTGTGTATCTGCACTCTGGTTTGGGGGATGGGTTACAGGTAGGGTATAGCTGGGGGGTTGAGCTCAGTGGCCAGTTGCCTCTGCCTTAAACAACTTTGTCCATTTATCACATTGCTCCAGGACTGATAACATTTTCTACAGGTACCATGATGTGAAAAAAGGAAGTACTAGCCTACTAAATGACAGGAAATCTTCCAAAATCTAAAACCGGGACTCCCAGGGGCAATTGAAGCCATAAGATATGATTGATTTGAGCAGACTCTTATTTAAAATAGATAACTATGAATGCCTTTGAGAAAGGCAGGCGGTCTCCATACTGCCAGAGCTCACCCACTCTACACTAAAAGCAGTTGAGTTTTGAATCATTGGTTTATAAACTTTCAGGGCTGTCTAACTTCCTAGAACTAGTCTTTTGGAGATAATTTTTTTAAATTAATTAATTTATTTTAATTGGAAATGATTACTTTACAATATTATGGTGGCTTTTGCCATACACCAACATGACTCGGCCCCAGGCATACATGTGTCCCCCCATCCTAAACCCCCCTCTCCCCCTCCCTCCCCACCCTATTTCTCTGGGTTGTTCCTGAGCACAGGCTTTTGGGACTTGTGTCCCAAGCAGGACACAGCCCTGCTTCATGATTCAAACTTGCACTGATCATCTGTTTTACATATGGTAATGTACATGTTTCAATGCTGTTCTCTGGAGATAGTATTTTTTAAATGTGTCTCGGAGAGTTTTGATACCTTGATAAGTTCAGGAAATGCAGTAGTCCCAGGACAGGGAAAAATTCTCAACTGGTTCTGCTCATTCCCACTTCCACTAGGGACAAGGTTTCTCCTCCTGGCCCCATCCTCCCACATGGTGTCTGAGGCACCTAATTCTTTCCCCAGGACTTTGGTTGCAAATCATCTCTTCTGGTGATGGTGGGCTGTGGGGGTCCATGCCCTCAGACAGCTCATCACAGAGACCCTTCCCTTCACTCCTAGTTCTCCAGGAGGGAGTTTCTTCTCGTCTCTTCTGCTCTGAAGGCTCCAGATCCTTCCATCTGGCTCTCTGCTTTGTCTCCTCCTTGTTGTTGTTGTTCTGTCACTAAGCCATGTCCGACTCTTCACGACCTGTTGGGCTGCAGCACGTCATCCCCATTCTCCAGTATCTCCTGGAGTTGGCTCAGATTCATGTCCGTTGAGTCAATGATGGCATCTAACCATCTCATCTTCTGCCACTGCCTTCTCCTTTTGCCTTCAATCTTTCCCAGCATTAGGGTCTTGAGTCAGCTTTTTGTATCAGATGGCCAAAGTATTGGACCTTATAGTGTTTAGGAGCAGAAAAACTCACTTTGCAAGCAGGCGTCCAAATCTTTCTCCGCTGCACATGGCCCCCTGATGTTTTTGTTGAGTCTTTGTTTCTGCTTTGGTGTAAGCTAGAGAGAGGAACAGGATGCTATTTCAAAAGATACTGCTTAATACTGTGTAATACTGTGAGATATTTCTAAATAAACAAGAATGCTATAGGACCTATAAAAAAAATCATAAAATTTTATTGAACATGAAATAAGATTTGAACTAATGAAAAGACTTACTGTGCTCTTGGATGGGAAGTCTAAATACCATAAAAAAGTTAATTTCCTCAAATTGAGATATATAGATGTAATGCAATTCCAATTAAGATCTCAGTAGGGATTTTTAAAAATTGTAATTAGATAAATGTTCATAGGGAAGAATAAATGCACAAGAATAGTCAAAGAAATTATGAAAGGGAAAGAAAATGTTGCTTAAAAAGAACAGAAACAGGGAGTTCTCTGGTGGTCTAGTGGTTAGGATTCCAGGCTTTCATTGTGTAACCTAGGTTCAAGCTCTGGTCAGGGAACTGAGATCCCACAGGCAGCTCAGTTTGGTCAAAAAAAAGAAAGAAAGAAAGAAAGAAAGAAAGAAAATATTACAATATTGCAATGTTGAAAAAAGAGCAGAAAAGTGTTGTTATCTCTGTAACTTAGGTAGCAAGAATATAAAGGGATATCATAATTAGTGTATGTATTATTATTATTTTTGAAACATAATAATGTTTCATAATTTAAAACAAAAAGTCTGGTGCTCTGTGATGACCTGGAGGGATGGGATTGGGGGAGGCAAGGAAGGGAGGAGATACATGTATAATTATGGCTAATTCACATTGCTGTATGGCAGAAACCAACACAACATTGTAAAAACAAACAAAAGATAGACAAATCACTTGTAGATGTTAAAAAAAAACTCTGATTTAGAACGATATTTAGCTATATATTTTAGAAATGCAAAATAAGAGTGGCTTTGAAAAAGAAAACCTATCGTTACAGTCCTCCCATACACAAAATATGTCCCTAAGTGGAGTTAGAGCTCAGGTAGAGGCCCCCAGGATCCAGGCTCTCTCTCTTTCTGACTTAAAATCTTAGCATGTGGCATCCACCCTCAAGATCACCTTATGGCACAACTGTCATTTTAATTCCCAGTTTCAGGAAAGAGGAGGAAGGAATTTTCACTGAAACCCAACAGGAACTTTCACCCATCCCCCTTTGGCACATATTTAATTGCATGGCTACACCCAAGGGTGAGAGAGACTGAGAAATGACTTTATTCCAAGGGCATGTGCCTGCTTAACATTTTTCTGTTTTATTTTCACGACACCTAGTTATGTTTTATTGGATGTTATTCAGTGTTACGGGAAGGAAATAAAAGGCTTAAGGGAGAATTTAGTGAAAATGTTTGGGTCACAAAAGCTAAGCAATTTTAAAGTGTTTACCAAACTCTCCCATTGTACTTGGAAGGGGAAGAAGAGGCCTGAGAGTATCATGTCATTCATAGATAACAATTTACATTTATGAAAATAAAAATGAGAAATCTTGGTTGCCAAACTGTGCTTTTACTCTCATGCCTCAGAGGAGAATCATTTCTTTTTTTCTTTGCAAACTTTAAACTTTATTTTGTATTGAAGTATAACCAATTGGCTTCACAGGTGGCTTAGTGTTAAAGAATCCACCTGCCAATGCAGGAGACACAGGAGCTGTGGGTTCAATCCCTGGGTCAGGAAGAACCCCTGGAGAAGAGAATGGCTATATGCTCCAGTCTTCTTGCCTGGAAAATCCCATGGACAGAGGAACCTGGAGGGCTACAGTCCACAGGGTTGCAAAGAGTTGGACACAACTGAGCACATATAGCCTATCAATGTTGTTGTAGTTTCAGGTGAATGGCAAGGGAACTCAGCCATACATATACCTGCATCCATTCCCTCCCAAAACCCTCACCCATCCAGGCTGGCATATAGCATTGAGTAGAGTTCCATGTGCTATACAATAGTTCCTTGTTGGTTATCCATTTTGAAAACAGCAGTGATCTACCCAAACTCCCTAACTATCCCCTTCCCCGAGTAACCATAAATTCATTTTTGAAGTCTGTGAGTCTCTTTCTGCTTTGTAAGTAAGTTCATGTGAGAGAGTCATTTCTTCATAATGAAGTCTACACCCAAGTGTGTTTTGCTTGCTTGGACAGTAGTTTAAAATTTTGTAGTTTAAAATTGTTTGCTGCAATTAAAAAAAATATATATTTTTCAGATCCCAATCCTCATTTCAGCTTTTTTGGACAAGAAAGCTGGTCTGTGGTCCAGAGTTGTTGTGGCAGCTATCCCTCCAGCTCACTGTCTCCAGCCTGCTCCTCCCTTATGCAGGTGTCTGATGGTGCTGTAAACCCGTGATTTTGCAAACCTTGCTTTAGGAGTCAACAATGTCCTTTGAAAGAGCTTTGCACTCTGACCCTAGTCCTTGTGTTCTGGGCAGTTTCAGTGAAGCTGTTTTTTCCCATTGTGCATCTACCAGATCCTGTGGTGGCTTTCTCTGTTAAATTCAGGGGAAAGTTAAACTACTGCATAAAGATCAAAGGATTTGGTATAATCTTATACTCTATAAGATTATGTTTCTACATCCTAGGTGTTGGTTGGTTCCACTCCTGAAGGTAGGGGCCTGTTTTGGGCCTTTCTCTTGGTTTTTCTTCCTCTGTGCCCTATGTCCTATTTGCCAGTCTACCAGCCCCTTACTCCAGGTACTGGTTGACAGCTGAGAAGTTGTCTTGCCCTGAAGATTCCTGTATGGAAACATGGTTGCCCCATAGTAGGTTTTCAGGAAGTCTGCGCTTCCTGCTCTTTCTCCTTCTCAGCAGGGTGACCAGCAGCGTGCCCATGACATCTGAGGTCAGGAAGGGGCTGGCTCATTGTATCAGCAAAGAGTCACTGCATGACACTCAGTCTACACAGAATTTGCATCCTCCTGGGTGCAGTCTCATTTTGAAAAATGAAATGGGCCATCCCATCTCCCAGATGGAAACACTGAGATGATGTGTTTGGACTTGATCACCTCTCTCACCCACTCTGTGTCAGGAAAGCAGCAGAACCAACTGACACCCACTCCCTCTGGGCAATCGTCATCTATGTCTATCCTCAGCAATACAATGTTCAGAAGAACATTGTGGAGTTTTCAGCCATATGACAAAAATCTTTCGATTGCAATATTTTTGTCTACAACTAAATTCATATATAGATACACTGATAAAGGTTTATTTATAAATGTATGAAGGTTTGGTTCAACCAAAATGTTCAGCTCATTATCATAACATTCTTATTACTAAAGTTCAATGAGATATAGAGGGGACTAGGAGAAATTTTATTAACAAACTATTCACTTACGTTTTCTATCACAGTCAAGAAAGACTCAGTCTAATGGTTCAGGGTTTGTCATGAGGTCCAGAAATATTATACTGGAATTTGTGGGGGAGACACAACTTGAATCTTCAGTGTATTTCAGGATGTATTTTTAGCTTTCTTGGGACTAAGAAGAGTGACAGGAATCCAACTTCACCCACTGATGAAAAGTTTGCATTTGACCTAGGAAGAAACAGATAGACCAGCTCTATTTTTTGAAAAGTTCTCCAGGGTCTTTCACATCCAGACAGAAGAGACTTCCTCTTTATTTTTAAGAACTCATCAAAGTGTGCATTCTGTAGCTGCAGGGTCATTTATGATGACAGCCCTCATCACAGCAGCATTCTGAATTTACAGGAGTTCAGTTTTTGGGAGTGCTCCTAACCCTTCTGTACACCTTTTCTGTTTCAGTATAATAAAGTATACAAGAACCTGAAGGAGTTTTCTCAAAATGGAGAAGATTTCTGCAAGCAGATCACATCCATTCTTCAGCAAAGGTACAAAATGCATGTTTGCACGGAGCAGTTTTTCCTCTTTAGTTGCAGCCAGCAACTTGACTGGAGGAGTGATTACAAGCTGTCCTACTTTCCAGAACACAGTGTTATATTTTGGTACTTGAGAAATCGGTTTGAAGAGTGATTCTTCGCTATTGCACATTTATCACTGGGGTACCATAAAAATCAGGAAACAACAGGAAGTAATTCTGCTTGGGAAAGCTCAGTCAAGTCCCTCTGATTATCACCCTCTCCTGGGACCCACTATTGTGCCTGACATATACTCCCATTACTGTGCTCTTCACACTGATGGCAATTATTCATCTGCTTTTCTGTCTCCCTGGTGAGGGCAGTGGCTGTGTTACTCATCCTTGTATGCTGAGCTCTCAGAGTCTGGCCTTTTGACTTCTTCAGTAAGTGTCTGTTGAGTGAGTACATGGATGAATAAAGAGTCACCATTTTCAGTATCATCTTCTCTTAATACTAGATATGATCATGTGTAAAGCTCTTCACTCTGCTGAAATGAACACACTTAACTCAGTCAAGAATTTACAAAAATCCCTGCTTAAAATTAGAGTCACCGAGGATTGAATTGGGCCTACAGGGTGCTTAGGCCATTTCTCTACATGTAGACGGTTCTGTAATAAACAACTCCAAAGAGACCTTCAAAAGAGATTGGTTATTCTTTCAAGGGAACCCATTTCAAGTTTAAAATACTGTATGTGTGCCGTAAGAGCAAAGATGCCTGAGTTAATTGCATCCTGTGTTAGTAGGTCAAGAGCAAGGGAGAACATTCACTGGTCCTGATAAAGAACATCACTTTATCAGGACCAGTGAATGAGGCCAAGGAAAGATACAGGAGAGTTCAAACATGCTTTTATAAAGAAGTAACCAGGTTTGAAAAGACCCTGATGCTGGGAAAGATTGAGGGCAGGAGGAGAAGGGGACGACAGAGGATGAGATGGTTGGATGGCATCACCGACTCAATGGACATGGGTTTGGGTAGACTCCAGGAGTTGGTGATGGACAGGGAGGCCTGGCGTGCTGAGGTTCATGGGGTCGCAAGGAGTCGGACACGACTGAGCGACTGAACTGAACTGAACCAGGTTTGTCAAATGGAGTCAAAAAGAAAACAAGTTTAAGCAAGTTAGTTCTCTCTTAATAGCCAAATTGCTTTAATTCTATGAAAAGAAGAAAGAGGACCAATCTTGGAGGGATTTTTTTTTTTCTATAAGAAAAATATTTTTTACCCATCTCAAAGGAAACTATGTAAAATAAGACCAGTTAACTATTATACAAGTTCAACCTATTATCTAAATTAGAAAACATCTCCCTCCTGCAGATCAAGAAGAATCTGTACACAGAATAACCGTACAAGTGACCTGGGCTACAGTAAGCTGAGCCTTGATTATTTGGTGTCTACAGGTTCAAAACTAGTGCCTGGTAGAGAGCTATAAAGATAGATGGTTGATGATAGATAATGTCTGGTAAACAAACTCAACAAATAACTGAATAAATTTAAGAGAATTATTTCTCCAAAATGGCCCTGTTCTTCCTCCGTTGTCTAGGTAATTCTGCATCCCTGCCTTGCCACAGACACACCTACTTTGCATACAGTCAGAACCTTCCTTTCCTACCTGTGTCTCTCTTGAAGTTGCCTCCTCAGGCTTCCATCTGCCCTAGACCTATTCACGTGCAAACTTGCCCACATGTTCCAGAATGGCAAATGGGCTCCAGTGAAGGAGAGACACTTGGGTAGCAAAGATATCTCCCTTCATGGTTTTATCTCTTCATAGAGCAGAATATAGAATTTGAAAATCTAGCAAAATGACGTGCACATCCCTGGGATAAAAATTGCATAGCATAAATACAAAGAGGGGCTCTGATGGTTTACCTAGACCCAAAGAATTATGCTGGTTATTAGGTCATGTATGCAATGAATGCTTTCCTGAACAATGGGCAAAGCTAATCTTTCACAATTAAATCATTTCCCCTTAACCAAATACCTTGTGTGAGTTGCTTTATGTTTATTCCTGATAAATGTACATTTGGCAATGTCACCTCACACTTGAGCTTGAAGCTCTCCTTCCTTTGCTCAGTTCTTGGATCATGTAGTTAACATAAAGGATGTCATCCATGCTAAAAAAGTAGGTGTTGCCAAAGAACTGTTTTCTAATGGGCACAAAGTCTCTACTAATCTATGGATATATGGTATATTGTATTTTTTTCCCAACAAATTCCCTACATGTCAGCTGGCAAAGACAGATGCTATCTCCCTCCATGACTGGGTCATTTCTTTCCCACGGGGAGTGATTCTGAGGTTCCTATATCTTCCAAAGAAGTGTTTGAGAACATAATTACCATATCAAAAGGAAGAATGGTTGAAACATAGCTGGTATTACACTTGCCTTCACTGTCCCCATTCTGTAGTTAGTTATCAGTAGTTAGTTCCCTGGACATACAAAAGAGAAAAAGCTGTTTCCCACCAGTTATCCAAACGTGAGTACTCGGCTTATTTTCCTCTTAAATGGAACATAAGATGGGCTTATTACATGTGAATCACTGATACCTCTCCTTGGTATTAGGAAAATGCCTAGAAAGCCAATAATCTTGGAAAGAAGCTATCTTATTGCTTGGGCTTTCGTAATGACTCGACAGTAAAGAATCCACCTCCAATGCAGGAGACTGGGATTCAGTCCCTGAGTGGGAAAGATCCCCTGGAGAAAGGAATGGCAACCCACTTCAGCATTCTTAACTGGAGAATCCCATGAACAGAGGAGCCTGGTGAGCTACAGTCCATGGAATCACAGAGTTGGACATCACTGAGTGACTGAGAACATCATATTACTTAAGAGTATAGACAAGTAACAGGAAACCCCATCAGACAAGTAAAAGGCTACTCTTGGAATACGTACAGCAGGTGTTTCTACTGAGACACAGAAAATCATGACATAGAAATTCACGAAGATAAATCCAGCAGCCAACATATGAAAGATTTAGTGAGAGGGCATACGGTGCTTAAGAATACCTGTCACATAAAATGCATTCAGTAAATATTTGTAGATTGAATTAATAAATAAATAAAAGCTAATTTAAGGTTTATTTTCTTATTATTACACCTATATTGTTAAACACAGTCTTTACTATCCTTGGATATTAACAATTGCAGACACCTTGCTTAAGAATCCATTGGAATGTGGTTCTGCTAACACATCTGTATTAGCTCTTGGCTATAAGGGACTGCATCCCAATCAAGCTTCAAGGCCAGATAATGTTCTATTTCCAAGCTCAGCTGCCTTCTTGCATTTGTTCTAATTGGTGGTGATAGAAAAGTGTGTTGGAATTGAAACACCATTTTGCCTGGAAATTCTGTAATTCATGGCTGTGCTCAGCTTCTTTTATCTAATTAGTTGCTTCAGTTTCCTTTTTTGTAGTAGCAACTCAGATTTAGCCAGAAACACGCAGCAGCTCCTAAAATGCCTGATGCCAAAGCCATCACATTCACTTCAAAACAATCACAGATCAGATTCAAAAAGACAAAGGCACATTTCTAGAAACTGTTTGAACATTTGGCTCTCTGCCCCACATAGCTAAAGTGTAAACAGGCTTTGATGGGAAAAATCAATTATTTTTTTCTCTAAGGAAGCTTAAGATCAGGCTTTCAAACAGCAAGTACCACAACTCTGGACATAAAAAAACATTTTTAATTAAAAAGAAAAGAAGAAAACAAAGAAGGACGTGTAGTTGGTCATTGTTTCATCTACAATGCATTGCAGAGGCTGTCAATAAAAGATGAGTGATTAAAATGAAATCTTTAATAAATCCTTACCTTTTCTAGTCTACCCATTGCTTGAGTGATCTTAGTTCCCACAACTTCAGCCCTTTTCTGCATATTGATAGCTCCCATATGTACATTAATAGGCAATATGTCTTAACCTGTACTTCAAACCATATATCCAACAGTCTATTGGACACTTCTAGCTGAATGCTCCATGAAACCACAATGGAATCTGATCCAAATAGAGTTGATCAGCTTTTCGCCAAAGCTGGTACTCACTCCTCCTGGATTTTTAACCATGATTACCAGGACCTCTGCCCACCCAGTCAAGCCCAACATGGGGGAGCCACCCACGACCCCTTCTTCTGTCTCAGTGAAGTGATCAGCGGCTGCTCATTCATGTCCGACTCTTAGCGATCCCTTGGACTATAGCCCACCAGTCTCTCTGTCCATGGAATTCTCCAGGCAAGAATACTGGAGTGGGTAGCCTTTTCCCTCTCCGGGGATCTTCCTGACCCAGGGATCAAACCCAGGTATTCTGCATTTCAAGCAGAATCTTTACTGTTTGAGCTACCAGGGAAGCTCCTCTTCTGTCTCAACTCATGACCAAGTCCTTATATTTCTCTCTTCCAAACACCTCTGCTCCTCTAGCTTTGTTTTCATTTCACGGCTTCTGCCATTGTTCGGGCAGAGCACTCTTAACCTGTCCTCTGCCTGGCTGAGGGGCATTGTGAAAGTAGCAATCTAATTCACTCTCAACTTCCATGTCTGGTACCTGGGCTCAGAGCTGTGTCCCTTCAGAGGATCTAGTTTTTCTCACCCAAGCAAGTTGCCTCAACTAGGGAGCATCTAAGACATCTTTCACTTTGTGGTCAGGACCCTGTTTAAGATCCTTCAGAGGTTTCCATGACCTTTAGTAAAAAATTCAGCCTTTGTAAGTATTTCATAGAAGGAACTTTAAGATCAGCTTTAAGATCATATCCCTAAGATCACGTCTTTCAGATCACATCTCTCCATCTTACTTACAGTCTCTGCTTGTAGAACCACTTGCAATCACCCCCGCCTTGGGTCCTTGCCACCCCTCCTACCTGCCATTATGGGTCCTGGCAGTTGTACATGCTGTATCCTCTGCCCAGGAGACACTTCTACCTCCACTGCCAGCTTCCAATCAATGCATTCTTCAGAATTCAGTCATCCCACTCTGGTTGGCCTTCAAGTCAAGACTCCACTAGTATTTATCTCTGCTATGATAGTACTGCCTTTCTGTTCACTTGTCTGTCTCCACTACTGGACGTTGAACTCCTTAAGGCTCTTCGTATCCCACATGACTTGCACAGAGTAAGCATTCATTAGATGCTCACTGAAGGAATAAATGTATTCTCATGAGTGATTCTCTGCCTTCAGACACTCACAACTTTTTAGAAGTTTAAGTTGGGCTCTTTACAAGGAGTAATAAATGAGTGTGTCAAAGAAATGTACTTACATAGAGTATTTTGAACAAAAGCTAGAAAAGAATAATAAAATCATAGAAGAGACCAGGAAGTGCGTTAAATGCATCTTATCTCTGGTTTCTCTTACTTGAAGTCTCACAATCCAATGCAGTATGTGAATACTCTCTTTCACCCCTAACTTACAGATGGGGCTATGGAAAAGATGGCATATTGTAATTTCTACTCAGATCTACCCAGACTTGGAATGAGGGCATCTTCCAAGCAGGCAGGCAGGTTGGGGCACAGCTATGGGAGTGATCCAGTTCCCTTCACAATGTATTAGGGTTTTCTACGGTAAGCAACACCTGTGGTCATCAAGCCCAGTGGCTTTTGTAACTGGTAGCACATGGATCTATAGGAAATTCTCAGGGTTAACTTTAGCAGGTAGAAAGAAATTAATGGGCAGGACTCAGCACCCTTTTTCACTCCTGTTCCCACTTATTCAGAACATAGTATCTATATAATACGGTGGGATTCTGTATAAAATTTTGCTTTCCAGTTGAAAAGTTTAAAAAACTGCCTATCTTGTCCATTTCACCTGACTTCCTCCACAACAACACTTCCCCCCCAACCCCCAACTCACATAAACTCACTCAATTCAAGAATTAAGAGACACAGAGGATCTGAGGAGCTAGACCAACTTTAGCTGTGCATCCCCTGGGCCAGAAGCAAGCAGAGACTCAGTGAAACTCCCAGACTGAACACCCAAGCAGCATGACCTCCAAGTCTCATCTTCCTATTTCTCCTTTATCCTCACTGTTATCAGGAACCGGAATAAAGGCAATGAGTAATGATGAAGTGGGTATTGTGGGCTAGAATCCCCACTGCTCAAAAAACAGCACCTGTGTAAAAATGTCTTTCAATTTTCAAATTGCTATTAACTTTTAAATACAGCCTATTTGTATGAGCTTGCCACTGTCTTTCAAAAGGCAGAATGATAAAGCTTGTGTGGAAAATGTCAGCATACCAGGCCCCAAGAAGCTGTTGCTGATAGAAAGTAGGAGGGCAGAGAATGGGGGTGTGATATTGCAGAGTTTCAGAGGACTAAAATTTCTTCTTAATTCATAATAAAGGGGGGGGGCGGCTTTGTCACCTGCTGTTTTCAGTCTTTTTTTTTTTTATTAGAGGCTAATTACATTACAATATTGTAGTGGTTTTTGTCATATATTGACATGAGTCAGCCATGGATTTACATGTATTCCCCATCCTGATCCCCCCTCCCACCTCCCTCCCCATCCCATCCCTCTGGGTCTTCCCAGTGCACCAGGCCCGAGCACTTGTCTCATGCATCCAACCTGGGCTGATGATCTGTTTCACTCTAGATAATATACATCTTTCGATGCTGTTCTCTCGAAACATCCCACCCTCGCCTTCTCCCACAGAGTCCAAAAGTCTGTTCTGTACATCTGTGTCTCTTTTTCTGTTTTGCATATAGGGTTATCGTTACCATCTTTCTAAATTCCATATATATGTGTTAGTATACTGTATTTGTCTTGATCTTTCTGGCTTACTTTACTCTGTATAAAAAATATGGAACGCTTCACGAATTTGCGTGTCATCCTTGCGCAGGGGCCATGCTAATCTTACTGTATCATTCCAATTTTAGTATATGTGCTGCCGAAGCGAGCACTGTTTTTAGTCTTAAGAGAGCCTTTGTTCAATTTTAACCAATTCCTCATAGACACAGAGGCAGCTACTGTTTTCATTTTTAATCTCTTTTTATCATCTTAATTTTCTTAGAGTAGAGCTCTCGAAAATTGATTACCTGGTCACTTATAGTCTTACAGTTTAATTTGTGCCCTGTCTAAAATATTGAAGCTGATACCACATTTTTCTGTCTCTCCTGTTTTTTTAAATATGATTTATTTTCAAATCTAAGACAAATGTTAGTCTTTGACTTATTGGTTGATCTTCATTATTACTAATGAAAATGTGTTGACCTGCCTCCACATGCTGAGAGGAAATTAGAATATAACTGGATTAAAAGTCAGTGCATGCCATTTCCCTGGTCAGGGATTATTAAGACTCACTGGAATATTCTAAGATTGAGTTACCCATCCAAAAAGATACATCATCAATTTCACATGTGCCAAGACAATTGCTTGGAGAGAGAATCTCAACTCCAATTAGATACAGTAGCTGTAGGGCTAGAACATTAGCTCAATGTTCTTATAAACTAGTTTCCAATTATTTTAATGCGGGGGAAAAGTCCACGTCTCAATTTGAGATTAACTCTGCCTCTGTTGACTTTCTTCGCAGGTAGTGTCTTCTAGGCTAGAAGCCTTATTAAAGCAGATGCCTTAGAAGAAACCAGTGTGGCTGGGGTGCACATTGCCATGTCTGCCTTGGGAAAACATGTCCCTTTCGGACTCTGTCCATTCATTTCTGTTTAGCAGGAATTCTGAAACGATATATATTCTGCTTCATGGGACCCTAAGAACAGAGGAGCCACACGGCAGTGTTTGTTCCAATTTGCAAGCATTCTAACCTACAAAAATGATAGCTCTCTCCACACTTGCCAGTTGGAATGTGACTTTTTAGAGTGATTTTTCTCTGGGGAGGAATTTATCCATTAACCTCTGCTAAGATAAAGCCATTTAGGGTCAGAGGCCGAGAGTTTTTCAGTTGTAGGCAAACTCACCAGAACTGGAGCCTAGAGACATGTTCACCTCCTGTGTACCGTTCATCCTCCCCACTTTCTCATTTCCTTACCTTCTAACATGTGGGGTGATCTGCTGAGGATTCTGAAATGGTCATTAGTGTTAAAATGCAAGAGGAAATGACTTCAGCCTGTTTCACTTGGTTGATTTTAATGCTGGTTTTAAATATGAAATATTTAAATGTGAAATATATGTAACATTTATGTATTGTTGTGGTTTAAGTCCAATTCTTTGGACCCCATGGATTGTAGCCTGCCAGGCTCTTCTGTCCATGAAATGCTCCAGGCAAGAATGATGGATGGAGTTGACATTTCCTTACCCAGGAAATCTCCCCGACCCAGGGATTAAACCTGGGTCTCCTGCACTGCAGGCAGATTCCTTACCATCTGAGCCACCAGGGAAACTAATACATTTATGTAGTAGGGCTCCCAATAGAGTATTGAAGGCAGAGAGACGAAGGGCACAATTGTGCTGCTCAGAGAGGCTGTGTCCAGCTCAGTCTGGCCTCAGAGGGCTACCTTGGTGACTTGTGATATCAGAACCCCTCCATCCCCACTTTTCTAGACCCTCAAGACCTCCCCCTCCTCATCCAGGAAAGTACCTTACAATGAACTGCACAGATGCTTTTGGAAGAAGCCCCAGGAAGTTCATTCTGTCTTCTCATAGGCTGCTGTGATCCCATTTCTAGCTGCTAAGTGTCATGAGTTGTGGTAAATCAGAACACTGCAGTTAAAGGCAGAGGGAGAGGCGGTGCCAATTTTAAAAAGCATTTGCTTCTGACTCCCCAGTAATTCTCCAGTTTCAGAGGCAGGAGAGTAGAGTGCTGGACAGGCAGGTTCTTGATCCAGACTACCTCGGTTTGCATCCCAGCTGTCACTTCTTCATGAGTGACCTCCAGCAGGGCAAGTTACCAACTAAACTCTCTGTGCCTCAGTGTTCCCCTCCATGAAATGGGTAGACTCAATGTGCCTTCTTGATGGGAGTGATTGCAAGTTATGAGGAAACATACTTCAAGCACTTAGAATGTTGCCTGTCATGTTGCATAATAAATGCTGGTAGACAAAACACAGGTCAAGCCTCATCAACATATCACAAATTTGTCAGGAGAGACCGCATTGCTTGGACACAAACTTCATGGGCAGAATTACAAGAGTTTTTAAGCTGTATCAGTTCAGTTCGCTGTATACCAACCTATAAAACTACAAATGCACTTCCTGTAGATTTCTAAGATAATTGTATGTAAAGAGAAGCCTTCCAAAGCAAGAGATGCTGTGTGGTAGTTGGATCTCTTTAGGCTGGTTTCCTTCCATTTATGAGAGAAAGCCAGCAGAGACACGGGGCTCAAAACAGAAGAGACCATCAATTCAAAGTGAGCAGGACCCTCCCCTTCCTTACCACCAAAGCCCATTCCGCCCCCCTTCCCCGACCCCGCAGGTGAATCAGAAAGGGTTAAGGATATAGAGGAACACCATGCTTCACACTCTCACTGTCTTTTTTATTTTTGCTTAGCCTCTGAGCTATCTTTTACGACCTGCAAGAACTGTGGAAAAGTGAAACTGAATTCTGAGGAAGAGCCTGTGCCTGACAGCATTCCCTTTCCTGTGGGAGCCAGTCAGGATGGTTCTGGAGCTGGGCCTTCTTTCCCCCACACCTCTCTGTCTCTGTATATTTGGGGTGTTCTGAATGTTTAGGAATTCTTTTGGATACATACTCATAATCATGTTGTTGCAGAAAGGGGGACCCCTTCCAGAGCCCGAAACGGGGCTCTAGTCTAACACTCGGAAATGAATTGTCTGAGGAGACACATGTGCAGATGAAGCAGGAGATTTTTTTGGGAAAGGGCGCCTGGGTAGAGAGCAGGAGGTAAGGGAACCCAGGAGAACACCTCTGCCACATGGCTTGCAGTCTCTGGTTTCATGGTGATGGGATTCGTTTCCAGGTTGTCCTTAGCCAATCATTCTGACTCAGAGTCTTCCTGGTGGTGCACGCCTTGTTCAGCCAAGATGGACGCCAGAGAGAAGGATTCTGGCAGGTAGTCAGACATGTAGGGTCTCCTTTTGACCTTTCCCGAACTCTTCTGGTTACTGGAGGCTTATTAGTTCCGTGTTCCTTACCAGAACCTCCTGTCATAAAACAACTCATGCAAATAGTTACCATGGTGCCTGGCCAGGGTGGGCGGTTTCAATCAGTGTGTGTCCCTAACAATATTAGAAAAATTAATATTTATTAAGAACTCATTTGGTGCCTATCACTATCTGAGCACAACAAATGCATCATCACATTTAACGTTCTATGTTTGAGTTCCAAGCAAAAATGGGATGCTAGAAATGAAACTCCTAAAGAGCCCTCTGGTTAGGAGGGTTACGAGAGGGTTTATGTGTCTAGCTGTTGCAAGTGCTAGAGAGTCATGTACACTGACGTCAGAGCTGAGCACAGTTCAAACTTGTGGGACTGAATTTAAATAATTCAACAGTTCAAAGTTTTCAAAAGTGGTGAAATGAGAACAGACTTGTAGTGGAGATTGGTTAAAATTCTAACCAAGACCTGCTAGGAAGTCCATTCATTCATTCAAGAAATACATGCTGGGTACCAATTACATGCCAAGCACTGTTCTAAGCCTAGAGATATAGCAATGAGTAATACAAAATTCTAGCCCTGATAGAACTTACACACTAGAGATGTTCATAGAAGCACACTAAAAAATTATGTGACGTAAGATAGTGATAAATGCTAGGGCATAAATAAAGCTGTAGGGGATAGTGACAAGAATGCTGTTTTCAGTAGGCCTCTGAGGTAGTGATATTTGCACAAGACTGGTTGAAACTGACATGAAGGAGAATGCCATGGGGTTATGTAGCAGACGGACTACCTGGCAGAGGCCACAGCGTGTGCAAAGACCCTGAGGCAGGATGACATCTGGCTATAACAAGGGTATGGTGAACAAGGGGATGACAGGAGAAGACATCAGAAAGAGGGCCAGGGGTCAGATGGTGCAGGTCAATAGAAATCACTCCAGTCTTTGAGCCTCTATTTGGGTGATTGCCACATCTTAATTATCATAAAACCCCTTAAGGTAAGTCTGATTACTTCCTTTTAAAGTTTCCTAAAGCCACTTTACTGAGTGATAGCCTCTCCTGGGATTCTAGAACATCCAAGTGCATTGAGGGTGGTGGTCTCTTAGAGGTTGCTGCCAAAGAGAGAGGACTCTTTCTCTCCATCAGTCAGCACTTATTCCGAGCAGAGAAACCTTTTTAAAAACACTATGAGATATTTCTTTATCATCTTCATTATTTAAAATATTTGCCTTAACCTTTTCTTATTCTTGAACAAGGCCTGCTACCAAATGGGTGTTTTCTGCACGTAGGCCTTAACTTACATCCTGCAATGGTCTTCTTTCTTTTAAAAAGTGGTAAAAAATAACTTGGAGCATAGCTGTACTAATGAAGAAAAATGAATAGAAATTTAGCGACAGGTTCATAGCCCATGATGTCTGAATTTCACTTACAAAAGAGAACTGTCTTTCCTTCTTTGGTCCATAACACTGAGTCTAATTTGTGTGAGAACATCCAAGTATTAAGTTAATTACTGGAGAGTCCTGAGATTGTTCCCCAAATGAAATGGAGTCATAAATCATTTTAAAGATGTTTTATAATAAAAATAGAATTGAAGTACTGAAAAATATGTAACAAAGACTCTCTGGTCTATATTAAGAATGAAAAACAGTATAAATTCAACTTAATTTCTTATGTTTTTATTATTTTCATTGAAAAGTGAGGAGATGAAAAAAATGTGTCTTCATTTTAATTATAGGTGGGCCTAGAATGGGACATGGAAAAATCAGCTTAAGACGAGAGTGATTCAATCTATCCCAAAGAACTGAGATTTCTTTTGAGGGGCATGCCCAGATTCCCTAATGGGTCTTGTTTTGCATACAAACTCATGGGAATTCATCTTCTAAATCCTGTGTTGGCCCATTAGGAAGCATGCTGTTGTTTAGTGGCTAAGTCATGTCCAACTCTTTTGCGACACCATGGACTCTAGCCTACCAGGCTATGTCCATGGGGTTTTCCTGGCAAGAATACTGGAGTGGATTGCCATTTCCTCTTCCAGGGGATCTTCCCCACCCAGGGATCAAACCTGAGTCTCCTCCATCGGCAGGCAGATGCCTTATCACTGAGCCACCAGGGAAGCCCCAATTAGAAAGTTACTGTTAGGTTAATTCCACCAGTATCATTTTTACCAACCATGATAGTCTGGTTGATGATGATAGAGCTAGTCTGATGGTGCTGATGTCTCAGGATAAGTGGGAAAGTAGTCGGAATAGTTTGCAAGGACTGCCATAGCAAGGCACCGCAGACTGGGTAACGAAACTTACAGTCTTACTGTCACTTATTGTAGCTTAAACTACAGAAACATTGTGTCACAGTCCGGGAGGCTGGAAGTCTGAGATCAATGTGTCGGCCAGCTTGGTTCCTTCCAGGGATTGTGAGGAAGGATCTATTCCACGCCTCTCTCCTAGCTTCTGGTGGTCTGCTGGCGTTTAACCTTCAGGATCCTTAGCTTGCAATTCATCATCCTGATCTCTGCCTCTTCATCTTTACACAGCATTCTCCGTGTGTGTGTGTGTGTGTCTGTGTCTGTGTCTGTGTGTGTGTCTCTGTGTGTCTATACCCAAATTTCTTCCTTTCATTAGGACACATCCATATTGAGTTCTAGCTCATCCCAGTGACTACATCTGAACTCAATCATTTGCAAAGACTCAATTTTCAAATAAGGTCACATTCACAGACAAAAGGGTTAGGACTTAAGCAACTTTTATGGGGGAATGAGAGGGTAACAGGCAAGAAGGCCAGGGGTCTCCAAATGGAAGAAATAGGCTGCAAGTGTCAGACATTTTTTTCCTCTCTCTTAATGGCAGGAGGAAACAAACTAGTGTTACATTTCCCCCCCCCCCCCTTCTCTATTAAAAAGAGATCTCTCTTAAAATTCTGTGTTGCCATAATGACACCTGGTTCCACCTGAACTTACCTTTTCTCAAACCTTGAGCTGTCCAATGTATTTTTCTTATGGAAACATTTGTCTTCAGCTTTGTTAATGCACTCTGTATTTACCCCAGACTCAGTCTTCAAGTCAGTTCCGCCTAAAGGCTCAGACAAACCAGCATGTTATACTCATAGCTTGTTCTCCCAATCTGTGTTAATGAAACTATGTATTTGTATGGAAACCTGTCCTTCTTCAAGATTCGGTCAATCGCTTTATGGCCCGGGATGACTCACCTCGTGCAAAGGTTATCTCAAAATGCATTTTGTGGGTGAGGAGCCTGGTGCCATTCTCTGAGTTTTGAGACATTTCCTTTCTTTAATTAGTGGACTGCTAGTAGCTATATAACATCCACTAAAGACTAGCAAGGGGCTTCCCTTGTGGCTCCGTCTGCAATGTGGGAGAACTGGCAGGGGGCACTCTTTCTGCTGCCTTCTGCTGTCTTTGTCAGACGCTTTCTCTATCTCTTTTATACTTTAATAAAACTTTATTACACAAAAGTTCTGAGCGATCAAGCCTTGTCTCTAGCCCCGGATTGAATTCTTCTCCTCCGGAGGTCAAGAATCCCGACGTCTTTCATGGTTTAGCAACAACCTTTCAGGAACACAATCCAACCCATGATGCTACTGTACAAGAAGGTTAAATTAAAGCTTCTCTACCTTTTTAGGACTCTCCTGGATATCCTTAAAGATTACGCCTAGGGCAGGAGAATCCTTCTAGTAGACAAATCATCTCTTTATGCACTACATTATCAGCCTGGGTCCTCCTTCAAATCTTTGTGTGCGAATGTGTGTTTTTCTTGATTTCCAGTCATTGTATCCTATCCAACAACTCTCCCTTTGCTAACAGGGCAAATCTGGAGATTAATTATGCCAAAGGACTTCAGAAACTGGCAACCAAGCTAAGCAAAACATTACAGAGCACAAAGAAAAAGTAAGTACATGGAGGAGGTAAGGCAAAAATCACTCTTAAAAATAATTTTTAAAAAATGACATTGTTGTAGCCATGTGTTCTGATAAACAAACTCACTCAGAAGGACAATGCAGATAGTGGAGTGCAGTTTATTACACCAGCGGACCCAAGGCAGAGTCTCCTCTTAGCCAAGGACCCCGACCAGTTTTTGTGAAAACCTTATGTACCCTAAGTGTACATGCTCAAACCCACCTCCCCAAATTCTCTTAAACTAGTTTGAACAAAGGAAAAGAAAGATACAGTCAAGTTAACCCATGATTCGTATGCCTTAAACCCGTGATTCACATGCCTTAAGCCTAGGTAGCTAACAGTGGACAATTATCAATAGGCCGGTGGTCATACCCCAAGAAGCATAATAGAATTTATGATTCTATTCAGTTACACAGATGATTAGGGTATTCTTTTAGGTGACGGAGAGTCTAGGTATGAGCCCTGGGGCTCTTTCATGTTGGTGGGGGGTGGGGGTCTGGTTTTCCAGTTGATATGTCGTTTCTGTAGATACTGGGCATATAGCTCAAAGTCCACAGTCCGGCCCAAGATGGAGTCCTGCTTTCAAGATGGAGCCTGTTCTGTCTGTTTCCTCCTTCAATATATGTTCAGTTCCAGCTTCCTTTTATAAAGGTGGCAAGTCCAGAGCATCAAGCCTGGTTTCCAGTTCTTGGGCACTTACTGTGTGCCAGACACTGCGTTAAATGTTTTTCTAGATATGCTACATTTAATCCTCACAACAATCTCTGAGAAGTCTTTTTATGATCCCTATTTACACACAAGGACTTAAAGCTTTGAGAGTTTAAAAAACTTGTTTGGTGACACAGATAATGAATTTCAGAACTGAATTCATCCTGTGTCATTGTGAGGCCTAAGATCATATTCAGAGAAGGCCTTGGTGATGATACTAACTTGGGAAGCAGAGTTGTTAAGTCGGAAGGTCTTGAAGTCCTGAAGTGTGTATCCCACTTTATCTCAATTTTATGACTTTCAACAAATAACCTGGCCTCCCTTGATTTCCTCTTCTGTTATATGGAGTAACAAGGCATGTTCCTTTGTTTGCAGGGGGAGGGTGGGTATTGGGGTGTATATTAAATGAGATAATATAGGTAAAGACATTACCACATCAGGTGCAGAAGAAAATGTTGGTTCACAAGTTTTTTTCAATTCAGTTGAAAATAAAGTCAATTACTTCTCTTGGGGAAGAGAGGAAAGATATTGGTTTTCTTATAAAATGGTCCATTAGTGATAATTTATTACAAAGATTTGACTATTGTTTGCAGATGTCACCCCATGGCAGTGTCATTGCAAAGACCCTTTCTGATGGTAAAAGAAAGAGGGAAAGAAAAAATAGAACCCTTGTGGAGCATTCCTACTCCTCCTTAGTCATCATCCCATAACAGCAAATTGCTCTGACTTTGAGCTTGATTTTTAGGATACTATTTAGTAACCTGGGGCTTCCCTGGTGGCTCAGATGGTAAAGAATCTGCCTGTAATGCAGGAGACCTAGGTTCAATCCCTAGGTCAGGAAGATCCCCTGGAGTTGAGAATGGTAACCCACTCCAGGATTCTTGCCTGGAAGTAGTCCATGGACAGAGAAACCTGGTGAGTTGCAGTCCATAGAGTCACAAAGAGTCGGACATGACTGAGTGACTAATCGTTTCAGCCTGCAAAGGAACTAGTAGAGCACACTGGTTGAATATAAATAGACTTTTCCAGACTGCCCAGGTTAAATTCTGGCTCTCTTACTTACCAACTGGGTGAATTAGAATCTCGTGCTCAGTCCCTAAGTCGTGTCTGATTCTTTGCGACTCTATGGACTGTAGCCTGCCAGGCTCCTCTGTCCATGGGATTTCCCAGGCAAGAATACTGGAGTGGGTTGCCATTTTCTGCTCCAGGGGATCTTCCCCACCCAAAGATTGAACCTGAGTCTCCTGCATTGGCGGGTGGATTCTTTACCACTGTGCCACCTGGAAAGTCCATATCTTCCCTCTCAGTGTGTAGTGTATTTAAGATGGAAATAAAACCTACCTCATTAATTTCTGTGAGGTACTTGTATAATAACCCAAATTATTTCTGTTCTCAAAGGCCAATTAAGTGAGGGTCAGAGAAACCGAGTGATTCTTCCAAGGTCAAGCAGGACACAAAGGGGGAGCTTGTGGATTCAGACACGGACCCTCTGAGGTCAATGCCTTCATGTTCCGGCTCTGCTGCCTTGCTCCTCCTAGGGGCAAAAGTCACATTTTCTTCCTGAAAGTGTACTTGGATTTCTTGCAAAAAAAAATCTCTACTGAGATTTAACTTACATGCAATAATAAGCATATATTTTAAGTATATATTTTGGTCGATTTTGTTATAAGTATACACCATGCAGCCTCCACAAAAATCAAAATATATCTATTTTCATCACACCAAAAGATGAGTTGTACTTGTTTACAGTCCTTTCCCTAACACAGTCCCAAGGTAACATTGATTTGCTTTTTTTCAATCTAGATTATTTTGTCTTTTCTGGACTTTCCTATAATTGGGAGCATACAGTAGGTCCTCTCTTATGCCTGGTTTTGTGCCTGGCTTTGGATGCATTGCAAATCTGTCATCCTTTGATCTAGTTCTCCCATTCTCTGGCTGCCAGGTGCAGCCCAAGTCATTTGGAGGCAAGAATCTCAGTGCCATCTTGCTCTCAGTAGGGGCACCAATCTGTCCTCTTCATTCCATCAAAGTCTACACTGGCTCTATCCCTTCGGTTTATTGATACAATGGGCTTGCTATTTGATGGCCAGCTATATGTAGGAGAAAAATAGCATCATATTTCTTGATTCTCTCTTTGTGCTGCTTGGGTCAGGGCAGAGCAACCCTTTTGTTAAATTGAGATACTGCTCACAAGACTGGAGTATCTGAGCTGTGTTCCTGAAGGCCAGCAGGGAATCTGAGCTACACCCAACCCCAAGAGGAGCACACAGGGCATGCGCAGGGCTCTCAAGTCCTCCATCACTTCACTTCTCTGAGCCTCCGGTTGTTAATCTGTAAAATGAAGAGCCTGAAAAGATTGTCTTTAAGGGTCTTCTACCTGTGGCACACTTTCTCCCACCTGTTCTAAATGTCTTCTCATCCTTGCTTACTTTATTTCCCTGATACTCTACAGACATGAAATGGAAATCGGAATGAAAATGACTGGGGGAAAAAAGCAGATCATGTGATGACTACAGTGCAGATAAATATGTTGGCAGGATTTAATCCCATGGAGAAATTAAAACAGGATTAGGGATATGAGTGCAATTGCCAAATGCAGGAATCGGATGGGATGCTTTATTTCTGGGACTCCTGGGAAAATGACACCCACACTTGTCCTCCTTTGTTTTTCCCTCCAGCTGTCTTGTCAGTGCCTGGGCCTGGGTCTCGGAGGGCATGAAGTCTGCAGGGGACCTGCATCAGTGAGTACTCACAGCCCAGCCTTGCTCCAACCCCAAAGGGAGTCATAAATATTTAAAGTGGGTGTACTACAAATACTCCCCTGCAAACTTGCACTGAGTAGATGTGCTGTAACACACTATTTTATTTCCCCAGAAAATAATTTGGAAGGTAGATATAAATCCTAATACTAGGCTTGTGTGTCTTTTATGTTCTATTTCCAGAAAACTTGGCAAAGCAATTGAGTTGGAAGCAATAAAACCAGCTCATCAAGTCCTGAGTGCACATGAAAAAAAGAGAAAATCAGTGAGTCAAAATATTTCTTTTCTTCCCCGTTAGAGCAAGATTTCTGTCTTTGGCTCAAGAGCTAGGTAATTGAAAATTAATACAAGTTTTAGGAATTTTATCATAAAAATAAACACAAATCCAAAGATTTATGTATGAGAATGTTAAAGCCTTGTTTATAGTAGTGAAAAAATGGAAACATTCTCATCTTCCAAAAATAAATTAGGATAAATTCAAGCAATGGAATTCTATGCAACCTTTATAAATCTTATAGAAGAATATAATGGTATGGGGATGTAGTGCTAAATTAAAAAACAAAGTGAGCAAATCTAACAATATAACTTCAATTTTGTAAAATAAATATGTGTATATATGCACAGAAAAAAATCCTAGATTCACCTTCCCAGAATGTTAATAAGAATTATCTCTAGATAGTGGAATTAGAGGCTATTTTTATTTAACTTTTGTATTTTTTGTGTTTACATTGCTTTTCAATAAATAAATACTCCTTTTGTAAATAGAATTATAAACACAATTTTAAGAGGAAATGCTTTTTTATACTTTTCAGCTTGGGACTAAGTTAAAGCAATAATAGTTATAATTCTCAAATAGCCTTAAAATGGAAGAAAAATAAGCAATACTTTCAGTCCACCTGGTCATCTGTATGGCTTATGTACTTTTCCTTCCAGAATAGTTTCATTTGTGTTCCTTTTCCTTTATTGGTGCATCATATAGTCAATAAGTACTTCAAAATATGTTTTCAGACAACATAAAGGGGTATTTAATAAACACTGCTTAGCTCTGATAGGAGTGCAGTCATGGTCATCATCTGTGTCACTGTCTGGTAAGGTGAGGAGTTCAGAGCAGTAATAGTAGGTCTTTTCAAAGGGTAGGGGCAGTAGCTAGGGGAGTTTTAAGTGACCACAGCCAGAGAAAGCCAGTCTTAAAGGCAGTAAGTCTGTAGGATGAGGGGATTTATGAAAGCCCTGATGGAAGAGAAATGATACTGAAAAAATCTCATTTGAACTTATGAAACTTAAGTCAGGAAATGGAATCAATGTTGGGTGAACATTCATGTATTTTTACTAGAATGGATGCCCTCCTTAGGGCTAGGATGATGGGGAAGTTTACAGTAATTACCAGAAAGTAATATAGTCTTTTGCCTTTGCAAATCATCATAATAGAAATCAAACACTAGTCTATATTTCATTAATTACAAAATGTTTTCATACCACGTAATCATATGATACGACCAGCATTTCCTTGAAGTGAAGTTGCTCAGTCGTGTCCAACTCTTTGCAACTCCAGGGACTCTAGCATACCAGGATCCTCAGTCCATGGGATTTTCCAAGCAAGAATATTGGAGTGGGTTGCCATTTCCTTCTTCAGGGGATCTTCCCGACCCAGGGATTGAACCTGGGTCTCCCGCACTGTAGCCAGATGCTTTACCGTCTGAACTACCAAGGAAGCAAGGAAGCATTTCCTTCAGTTCAGTTCAGTTCAGTTGCTCAGTCGTGTCTGACTCTTTGTGACCCCATGAATCGCAGCACTCCAGGCCTCCTTGTCCATCACCAACTCCCAGAGTTTACTCAAACTCAAGTCCATTGAGTCAGTGATGCCATTCAGCCATCTCATCCTCTGTCGTCCCCTTCTCCTGCTGCCCCCAATCCCTCACAGCATCAGGGTCTTTTCCAGTGACCCAACTCTTTGCATGAGGTGGCCAAAGTACTGGAGTTTCAGCTTCAGCATCAGTCCTTCCAATGAGCACCCAGGACTGATCTCCTTTAGGATGAATTGGTTGGATCTCCTTGCAGTCCAAGGAACTCTCAAGAGTCTTCTCTAACACCACAGTTCAAAAGCATCAATTTTTCGGTGCTTAGCCTTCTTCACAGTCCAACTCTCACATCCGTACATGACCACTGGAAAAACCATAGCCTTGACTAGACGGACATCTGTTGGCAAAGTAATGTCTCTGCTTTTTAATATGCTATCTAGGTTGGTCATAACTTTCCTTCCAAGGAGTAAGCGTCTTTTAATTTCATGGCTGCAATCACCATCTGCAGTGATTTTGGAGCCTCCAAAACTAAAGTCTGACACTGTTTCCACTGTTTCCCCATCTATTTCCCATGAAGTGCTGGGACCAGATGCCATGATCTTAGTTTTCTGAATGTTGAGCTTTAAGCCAACTTTTTAAAAATTTTATTTATTTATTTATTTTAAGCCAACTTTTTGACTCTCCTCTTTCACTTTCATCAAGAGGCTTTTTAGTTCCTCTTCACTTTCTGCCATAAGAGTGGTGTCATCTGCATATCTGAGGTTATTGATATTTCTCCTGACAATCTTGATTCCAGCTTGTGCTTCTTCCAGCCCAGCGTTTCTCATGATGTACTCTGCATATAAGTTAAATAAGCAGGACGACAAAGTACAGCCTTGTCGTACTCCTTTTCCTTAGGCACCGTGCTATGTTCCTTATCCCATTGCTTTAGATAATTAACATCAAGGTCCCCACACTGCTGGTTCAGTTCATAATTGTTTCACATTTGCCCATCCCTATTGCACCCCTGGGCTTGCCTGGTGGCTTAGCGGTAAAGAATTTGCCTGCCAATTCAAGTGGCGTAGGTTCGATCCCTGGGTTGCGAAGATCCCCTGGAGAAGGAAATGGCACCCCATTGCAGTATCCTTGCCTGGGAATCCCATGGAGCTCTAGAGGAGCCTGGTGGGCTACAGTTCATGGGGTCGCAAAGAGTCGGACATGACTGAATGACTAAACAACATTGCACCCCTATCACCCTATCACATTTTCTCACAAAAGATTTGAATTTTTTAAGTGAACTTGTTCTGCATTTCAGCCACAGAAAGTCACAAGTGGCACAAGGCATAAAATTATTTTAATCGTATTTGTTACAATAAAACACATAATCCAAGTTTAATGAACTGATTAAAAAAAATACAGTGTTGCTAGATCTCAAGGTGATTGAGTGATGGCTGGTCTGAGGGTTTAGAGAAAAGGTCTATGGTTTGGGTAAAAGGTTTTGCCCTCACTTAAGTCTGATCTCCTTAGGAGGTTGCCTAGGTCCATTTTCATCAGCTTTATTACTGTTCCAGTGGCTATTTTAAAGTAGAAGAAAAAGTTAATTATGATGAATGATTCAATCTCTTTGAAATTAAAGCAGTATTCATTTCAGAAATTATAAGATGCTTAGTTAAGTTACCATTGAAGGACTTTTACCATTCTTCAGGGTGTTAAAGTGTGGGCTCTACAGAATGAAGCAGAAAAGGAAGTAATAGGATGAGACATGATATCAAGCTATGCAAGTTCCTCGTCCACACCACACAGATTGTACCCATTTATATTTTTTTAAATATAACTATATATTATAAATGATTATCTTACCAACCAAATGCATTCATACTAAATCCTGTAATAAGATTCTTGACCTAAGGAAAAGAGAGTTGGCTACTTTCTCAGGAAATATGTCCACTGTAAGGTTTTTAAATTTTTATTGCTTATGATACTAATTGTACTTATGATATAATTAACAAGCCAGCACCATGACTCAACAAGAAGACAACAAAAATTTTTTTCCTTTTTTCCCCCTTGATAGCTTGATAATGAAGTTGAGAAGACAGCAAATCTTGTCATTAGCAACTGGAATCAACAAATTAAGGCAAGTATACACAAATGTCATTTGTGTAAACTCAATATTTAGGATTGAAACTTTTGGCATTTGCGCAGATGTGATCATTTTTTTTTTTAAGTGAAAGTGCTCAATCATATCAGACTCTTTGCAACCCCATGGGCTATAGCCTGCCAGGCTCCTCTATCCATGGAATTCTCTAAGCAAGGCTACTGGAGTGGATTGCCATTCCCTTCTCCAGGGGATCTTCCCATCGCAGATATCGAACCTGGGTCTCCAGCATTGCAAGAAGATTCTTTACCATCTGAGCCACAAGGGAAGCTCCATGTATTTCAGTGTCAGTGTTTTTAAGTGCTAACTGAAGAGAAGACTGTTTCCTCATCTGAGTTATTACATAGATGTGTCCACGGAAATCCCATGGAAGGAGGAGCCTGGAGGGGTACAGTCTATGGGGTCGCAAGAGACTAACACAACTTAATGACTAAACAACAACAACCAATCTTTCAACAAAATCTATAGAGGAGCAAAACTCCAAATATGGCTTTCATTTATAGCTAATAAGTAGCTTTTATTGTATGTCAAGTGCTATATATATTTATGCATTGAATCATGACAAAAACCAACCAATGTGGTATTTGACAGTGTGTTGTCCCATTTTATAGATGGGTGGGGAAGTGTAGACACAGAGGTTAATAATCTTCTAAGATTACAAAACTGGTTAATGGTTGAACCAAGTAACCTGGCCTCCAGGTTACTGACCTTAACCGTTGCCTACACTGACTGCCTCTCCGTATAATTTGTGACTTAGGGCATGGTATGAATACTGTGTTTTGGTCTTGTCTTTTATAGAAGGTCATTCGTGATTTCTGTTCCTCCAGTGAGAGGAGCATGGTTGAGGGATGGGTGAAGATTTGTAAAGTGGGATGCCTGTATTGACTCCATGAGTATGTACGGCCCACTTCTTGTGCAGCACACTGCACTAAGATATGGTTCTTGTTTCGTGTAATTTAAAGTTCAGCTGGCTAGATATTAATGACATGTGTGCAGGAAATAGTGAATGGCTTCTAAGGAGAGCAGTTATTATCTGATGTGAGAATTTAGGGGATCATTATACGGTCGTAAGCAGAGAGAATCACAGATGGTGCCCATATGTATGCACAGAAGATTATTCTACAACAATCCAGTCTAGGAGATATTCATTTTGAGGGGGAAAGACTGGAAGCCAGTGCAGAGGGAATCTGCTCAGAAAATCCAATGATCCCCTTTGAGAAGACTTGGACTCCCAAAGTTAAAATTCTCCTTTTTCATTTCTGAAGTACTGGTGCCCCCAAAGATCCTTCTCTCTCAAGTAGACAATCATGAGTGCCAAATAAGCAGAGACACCTTCAGAAACAGGGGACCCCATTTCAGCTCTCAACGTTGCCTCTGAAGCTGTTGCTAGAACCGAGGGCTCCCTAAGAGCCCTAAGTAATTATAAATCCTAGGTAATTATAAATGTTTGAGAAAAGTGAATTTCTATGCTGACAGTAGTAATCCTAGTAAAAGGATGCTCATGAGAATCACTTTTATAGTAAATATGTGAGTGTCCCATAAACAGTGTCCAGTCATTTGTTTCCAAGTTTGCTCTTGATTTATGAACTTTCTTAAACAGTTTGTTTTTTAAAAATTCATTCTTAAATACTCAGCTTTCATGGAAAATTTGATGTAATAGATGGGAAGAGAAACCATTTTCAGTAGCTATCACTGCTTTCAGAAACAACAACAACAAAAAAAAACCTTCTTATTTCCCAGTTTCCACCAAGTAAGTTTTCTAAGTAAAATGATTTTATTTTTATGAAGATTGACAGAGAAATTAGAGAACATAAAATGCTTGTGCTATAGTAATTTTCTCTCCAGTTACAATTCAAGGGATTCAGCATGTCTTCATTCAGTAATGAAGAATAGTCTGTTTTGGAGATGCAAGTGAAAAGCCTTAAAGGACCAAATGTTCTTGCCTCCTGCTCTCCTTCATCAGCAGGCATGTGACCAACAGAAGGTGGGGGGAGGCGGGCTCTCTGAGCTGCTTGTTCCTTGAATTCCCTTTTTTAGAGGTTTCACGTGTTTAGGGACATTCAGAAGGTTTTGCCTCTGACTTCCTAGGGAAAAAGAGACGTAGATTTTGCCCTTCATTATCTGGTTTTCACAGTCCTTGCAACTTGAGGTGAAAAACCATACAGCCTTTCAATAGACCCAGATCCTGAACAGGTTGAATCCAACTCAAACCAGATTCTATTGATTTATCTCTGGAACATCCAGAGCTGGGGCTGTATGCAATAGAGAACAATCACTTAAATTATAATCCATGCTGAGGTTGGAGGCATCAGCAGAGGAGGGGGACTTTAAATGCTCTTCCTTCCCAACTCCTCCCTCCACCTGCCTGCTGCAAATTCAGGGCAATTCTCAGGATGTCAGGCAGATGCCCAACTTTCAAACCAGGGCATCAGGGAGCAAAATTTCCCTTTTGCTCTGTTTTAGGAAAGCATCTTAAAATGACCTCAGTTATGGTTTGTAGACTTAGCCTTCAATGATTTAACAAAATACATGACCCTCTTGAATGAACTGAATGCAATGAAAAAATATACAGTGGTTCTCAGGGTAAAATATTAGCCACTGTGGTGTTTTAGCAGATTTTGCAGTGAGGGCAGAAATAAAGAACTAAAAATATACAATCATTCAAGCTAGCACATGAATATAACTTGTTCCAGAACAGAAGAGTTTCTCTCTTGACACCAGTTTCTGATCCTTCTTTGCTTTTCTTGTATGTTTTTGACTCTAGGCCAAGAAGAAATTGATGGTTAGCACCAAGAAGCATGAAGCACTTTTCCATCTTGTAGAAAGCTCCAAGCAGATTACAACTGAGAAGGAGAAGCAGAAGGTAACATCTCATGGCCAGCTGAGTGCATGTGGCTTAGAGATGGATGAGCAGCTTCCTGCCGTTAGCTGTGAACACAGGAGAATTGGCTGACTCCACCTCTGTGTGGGGTCTCTGCAGAGCTGTAGCGTGGCAGAGTATGAGATGGGATCCAAAGTTATTCCTGGTCTCCACATATATTTGAAAGGTATTATCAACAGATGAGAAAGCAAACCAGTGTCCAATGTTTATGATAAGGAGCCCTATCAAACACCCCAAATAAGCTCATACCCCAAATAAGTAAGATATACATATGCATAGCATAATACATAATGTACTTTACCTATCCTGTATATCCTATATATACTTTTATATTATATTAATGTTAAAAACATTATAAAACATGAAAAAGTAGAAATATTTGAAGGATGTGGTAAAAATGAAATAATATTTTCAGTAATTAGTTGATCATGATGACTTCATGTAGTCATTCAGTGACATATACAAATAAAATATACATGTGGGACAAGGTTCAGCCTTAACCCTAGTGAAATATAAATTTGTATTTCTAATATGTCCTCTTATAATGTCATGTTTTTGGTTAGCTTCTCATCAGCTCTCATTAGATCATGTCAGTTTTTACCTTTTCACGCAGGTGATGATGCAGCCATCATCCGGAGCGGAAGAAAGCAGGAGCTCTGACATTTTCCTGTGACTTTCTTGCATTTGCATTGTTAGTATTTCCTATGGCTTTCTTGTGCTTGCATTGTTAACATCAATCTATAGCTTCACAGCAGAAATCTGCATAAAGCATGTGTCAATTTTGTGTATGAACCTAACTGAAGCTAGATGAGGACTTCCCTGGCAGTTCAGTGGTTAAGACTTCGAGCTTCCACTGCAGAGGACTCGTGTTCAATCCCTGGTCAGGGAACTAAGATTCCAAATGCTGAGTGGTGAGACCAAAAATATAAATTAATAAATAAATGAAGCTAGATAATACATCTGCAAATCCATATGGCCAGACTCCTTATGAGGGGCACATGTACATAGATCCTGAGAGTGAAGAAGATGTGTGTAAAGACCCACATCAGCATCTCATGTTGTAAAATCTCCACTCTCCCTCCAGAGCGCTTCAGAATCCTCAACTGTCCTTGTGTGGGCACCAGTATCAATTCATATATTGAATAAGAGTAAGCTGGAACACTCTCTTTATGCAGAAATGAACACAAATAATATTGGAATACTAATTATCTTGCACACGCCAGGTAATATGTGCCCCAGACTGGAAACCTCTGAAATAGTCAATATTTTCCCCTAAAGATAGGCTCCCTCTAAGGAAATGCAGGCCACACACTGCAACCCAAAATATCCTTAAAAGAAGATAGGAATTGTCATCACCAAGTAACGCTATCTCACCTGAGAAACTATTAGGTGAATAACTTAAATTCATTGTTAGCAAGATTTTACAAGGTTCTTGTGTCAATCTTCACAGTTTGAAATGATCATAATAACAAGGATTAAATAATGAGACAGCTTCCAAGGAGGAGGCAAAACCAAAGTAGGTTAAAAACCTAAGCTCTGGGACCCTGCTGTAGGCATTCGGGGCCCTCATTAGAAGCTATTCTTCATTGACATCAGGGAATAACTAGGGGAAAAGCATGGACAGCTAAGTGTTGAATTTCTGCTTCCTTCCCTCATTAGCCACTTTCCAAGGAGGCAGAAGTCTGTGATCTTCCCCCCACCTCTCTCCAGCTGGTCCTGTTAACTATAGCCCTTGGGTGTCATTACATCACAGACCCCTACCACCTTCATCACTTTATCTGGTAGCTTTCTCATTTTTAGTCCCAAGGCTAAACACCTAAGGCGGTGTTCATCTTTGCATCTCACAGAGTCCTGCCCATGACCACCTCCCTGACCTGGCCTGGTTTGTGCCACTCGTCAGTCCTTGTTTTCCTGCTCAGCAATCCTTACTCTCCCCAGAAGCTGATCTGCATCTTCACTCTTCTCACTACTGTCTCCATCATCCACTCTCGGCAGATTATCTCACCTACAGCAGCACAGGGAACCCGGCGGTCAGCACGGCCACCTGCCTACTGAAGTCCTGTGTGCAGTGGGACAGGCCGGTTTTTCATCCTGTGTTCGGACTCCCATCTCCGCCTCCTCTCACTGACCCTCCCCTTGATTATTCCCTTCTCTCCCGGATCTCAGACAGACTCCTCTCTAAGAGTTGCTTCCCATCAGCCTTCTTGGGAGAGTAGAAAGAGTCAGGGAGACAGCCTCCATGACCACAGTCCTGTTCCTCTCCACATATCATCTCTTTATTTATTTATGTTTTTACTTTTTGCCTGTGCTGTGCAGTATGTGGAATCTTAGTCCCCACCCCTGCCCAGGGATTGAACCCATGCCCCTGGAACTGGAAGCTCAGAGTCTTAGCCAATGGGCCACCAGGGAAGTCCCTCTTTCTTTTTACAAGAAGATTCATTGAAAGGGTATCTGTGCTCTGTCTCCACTTCCTCATCTGTTCACTCCTCAAAGCAATAACCAAGATTTCCCCACCAATTTGCTAGGAATGTTCTTACCCTTGAATACAATGTGGTCCTTGTGGTTAAAGCTAATGGGTGCTTTCCAGTTCTGACTTTATTTAATTTCTTAAAAGCGTCAATCACCATTGAATTTCCCCTTCTAGAAATATTCTCAACTTCAACAAATCTTACTCTTTTGGTTTTCCTGTCAATTTTTTCTTAAGCTCCTTTATGAACTTCCCTTGTTCTTCCTGAACTGTCTATATTGCTCTGTCTGATGATATCCCTCCTGGGCCTCATTCTGTTTTATTTGGCTTGTATCTCGAGCCTGACACAGTACTCTCAATATCAAGTGCTCAATAACAACAGGTACTCAACAAATATTTTCTCAAAGCTCCATCTACTATGTCTCTGCTGACAATACCCCAGTTTATATCTCCAAACCAAACCAGTTTCTAAACTGTACCCTGGCGCTTCAAACAAACTCAATATCCAAAATTAAAACCATCCCTTCCCTTTACCAAAAGTAGTTTTAACGCCTCTGTTTTTTATATCTTTGAATATTACCACCCACATATCCTCCCAATTCTAAGTCCTAACCTAAATGCTTCTTGAGTTTATCTGCGCATATTTCTCTCCACGGGCACTACTCTCTCCCAGGCCACTGTCGTCACTGCTTGGGTTACTCCAATTGACAAGTCTTGGCTTTCAGTGTTGCATCTCCTTATCTATTCCCCATATACAAGCCAGGCTGACTTTTCTGGAACTTGAATCTGAGTGTCTCATTCTCCTTTAAAAAGCCTTAAAATACACCCAGGTGACCTCAGAATAAAGAACAACTCCTCTATATGGCTCTTGAAGACCCTCCCTGACTTGATCCTTGCCTAACTCTTCAGCGCTTTCACTTGCTGTTCTTCCTCTCAAACTGTGTGCTCCAACCTCGCCAAAAATGTCTTTTTGATACCATGTCAAGCTCTTTTGCCTCACCAATTCCTACTTTCATTTTAGGTTTATTCACACAGGGGTCACTCTGTGATACCTGGCTACTTATCTCATCCTGGGATCTATTACACAGAATCGCAATGGTCTGTGTTGGTCCCCGAGTAGAGAAGGAGCCTATTTATTCCTTTATCTATTCCCAGTGTCTAGTACATGACACAGTTGTGGCGTCAAGAAATGTTAATGAATGAATGAATGGATGAGATGTTTGTTTCAAGAGAAAGAAAAGAGCAAAGAAAAAATATTTGATCTGACAAATTTAAGAGAAGTTTCTGAAAAGTTTTAAATTAGAATATATGAGTCTCCATTCTTCTGTATCTGTTTGGGGTTATTTGCTGTGAGTTTGCTGAGCAGAAACTTCTAGTCGATAGCTATATGGTGCAGGCTGATGAACGTGAGTTGTCATCTGCAAAGTGACTCCATTCTTATTGCCAGGGACCTGGGCACACTCAACAAGACCCGGAGAACAATGACTTGGCCAAGTATAGCCATGGTACACATTCAAGTCTTTCTCTGTATCATTATTAGGCTAAAATTCACAAGCCCATGTCTCTATAGATAAATGGCTCATTGCACTTGATATGCAAAACCAACCATGTCCTGAGTAGACCATCCATCAGAGCTGAGGGACAGTTGAATGGCTAGCATGTGAACTGGAATAATAGAGTGAATGGCGTTAACATTCAGCATTCTGGATGAACGTTCATTACTGAAATGTTAGTCAAAATGTCCTTAAACATAAAGAGGGGAATTCTTAAAACCATTTATCTCTATCCTTGAAATTCTTAAACTGCTTAAATCAGAGGGATCCTTGGTGCTCCTAAACTGTGATTTGGGGACCATGTGCATCAGAATCATCTGAGGAGGCAATGAAAATTCAGATTGCCCAATCCCACTACAGAACTACTGAATCAATATTGCTACTTGTGGGACCCTGAAAATTTCCAAGAATGTCTGGTCATTCCTAGGCATATTAAAGTCTGAGAATACTTCATATAATACAACTTCTTCCTTTCTTAAAGATGTGAGATTTTGAGAATTCAGTTCAAGCTACCCTGGTTCAGAGAGTTTTGTATCACTTTGATTTTTACCATCAGAATAGCCAGTTTGAAGGATTAGCCAGGGGGGCTCTTTGTTAAGGTGGATAACATTGGAAATCAGGATCCCTGATGGGAAACTGGAGATTTCCCATTTGACAAGTGTAGGAAAGCATTTGTCAAGCTATCTATAACTTACAGTGAACAGTGGCATGTATCAGGCTCTTTGCAAAGAGCTGGACACAACTGAGTGACTGAACAACCACAGGCTCTTCGCTAGTAATAGTCATGCTCACTTGTCTTTGAGCGCTATGCTATTGACAAATTTTGAGCGATATGCCCTGTCCCTTACCTGCATCACCTGCTAGACTCCTCAAGACAACACAGTGGGGTCTCCCCTGTGGTGGTTCAGTGGATAAGACTCCGTGCTTCCAGTGTAGGGTGAGCATGTTCAATCCCTGGTCAGGAAACTAAGATTTTTACCTGCTGTGCAGTGTGGCCAAAAGAAAAAAAAAAAACAAAAACAGAAAACAAACAATATAATGAAGTGGGAGCATCACTATGCCCATCACAAAGATGATTAAACTGTGTCTTGTGAAGTTTAAGTAACTCACCGACAGTTAGAACCAGGACTATAATCCTGAAGTTTGATTCCAGAGTTATACTGCAGAGTTTACATAGTGATGAAGTGACAGAATGTTCCAGACCTAATGCTAGTTCTACAAATTATCTAATTGTACAAATCTCTACCTGTGCCAGTAAGAAATGTCGAGGACTAAAGAATTTACTAAATAAGAGTACAAGAATCACCAGTAGATTACAGTCTGGAGTTGCAACTTCCTGATCTGAACTTGCTTCTCCTCACCTGTCATTTGGCCTCATCCCTCATCTGATGAAAGCAGACATATCACATCATATTTAAGGACCTCAATTTCCTCATAGAAAAATTGAAGGAATCCCATTGAAAGGGCCTTAGGTTTCCTTTCAGTTCTGACATCCCTGTTTTCTGAGAAAGATCTTCGATTTTGTCGTCTATTGTTACTGTTTGTGACTTTAGCTGGGAGATGAGAAACTCATCATGGGGATGCATGTAATTCTTTCTCTGGAATTACCAAGGGCTTTCATAAATGTGTTCCTGTATATGTGACACTGATGTTTTACTTTAGCTCCTCAATAAACTGAAAAAATCAACCGAGAAGTTATCAAAAGAAGATGAAAATTACTACCAAAAAAACGTGGCAAGCTGTTCTACCAGACTGAAATGGGAGAACACACTGGAAAATTGCTTCCAGGTAAGTTATGCATTCATGGTTTTTTGTTTTCCTTTTTCCAAGGAGGCTTTGTGTGGGAGAGAAATCACCGCTCCTAGGCACCCTTCAAGGGCTATGAGAAAAACATTTAACCTCTCTGTCTCCATCCAGCTCACCGTCCTCTCTACCTCACAGCAATGGGGGATAATTACGGTTCTTGCTGTCTGGCTGCCAGTGCAGTGCACACATCCCGGTGCAGTACACACCTAGCTGGCCCTCAAGGTGTGCTGATGTAGCTGTTACCAACTCCCTTACCAGAGGCTCTTACTGAGTCTCTCCTTCTTTTTTCTCAGTGTATTTTTCTCTTTTTAGGGTCTTCCTCTGCCCTCTCTTCCCACCACACCCCACTTTCAGCAGTCCCTACTTTTATGTTGAAACATCATGGACATTATCTTCTTCACTTACAAAGTCTTCCTGATGGTGACATGATGTACATTTACTTATATTTCAAAAAACCTCCGTTCAGCTCAGCTTTAAAAATATTTAAGACCCTAGGTTTTTTGTTTTTTTTGTTTTTTTTTTTTAAGAATCCAAATCACATGGAGAACCTACTAGAAGCCAGAAAAGAAAGGTTTCCTTTCATCTTCTTTGTTTCCTGGTTTGTTGCTACCACCATGCTGGAGAACAGTGGAACGTTACTCCCTCTTCCTTTGAGTTCACACAGTTCCTCTTATCCCACATGAGTTCTATGAGGTTCTAAACTTCTCCTCTGGCTTAGAGCTATCCTCTGCCCCGTGAATGCCAAACCAAGCCCCACTAGACCCATTTGAGATGTTCCTGTCGAGTCATCCTTGCCTCACCTTAACCAATAAGGATTCCTTTCCTTAGTATTTCCGTGGCTTGTACATACTGAGTCTATACCAACAAGTCATTGATTCACATATGACACTGTGTATTCTTATTCTCTGTTGTTTACAAATGACATGAGTAGCTTGTGATATTCATGAAGGCATATAACAAAAGCTGGCTGAACTCAATTAAAAGAGAATTTATTAGAAGTGTGGGAGATAGAAATGGGTCCACCAGGGTTGTTCCATTTCATTATTTTCCTCCATCCTCCAGCTGTTCTTCCTCTGTCCGGTCTGACTCTCCAGATTGGATTCACAAAGTCTTTCAGAGGACGTTCACTGAACCATGCTCAAGGCAGTTTACTAGATACTGTGAAAAATATTATAAAATTTCAAGTGTAAATATTAAGAAATAAAACCAATTCCACAAATCATATGTCAAAATGAGTCATCACTTCATAATTATATGTTCAAGCCATACTTCCTACCTTCCAAGAAGAAACAATTCAGTTGGCAGAAATAACCTATATTTTGAAAAATAATAGCCACTCAAGAATCGCATAGTGGTCCAGTGGTTAGGAATCTGTGTTCTCATTGACGTGGGCCTGGCTTTAGTCCCTGGTCAGGAACTAAAATCCTGCAAACTGTGCAAAATAAAATAATGTGTGAGGCCAAAATAAAACAGTAATAGCCACTCTATCAAAAATGACCACAGATTAAATGTTTGGTACTGGTAATATTTACTCAAGGAATTATTTTAGAAAACCATTTGCAATAAGTGCAAAGAATCTTAAAAATGTTCACATTCTCAACCAGTGTTCCTCATGTGAGCCACAGAACACAGAAAATAATGTGAGTGGCTGTTTTCTCAGTTCCCCAAGGATGGTGGTAACTAATACCACTTTAGATGCAATGGAGAGATGGTAACTCAATGCAGACAACAGATGCCTTAGGACATTAGGGATTAACTCTCTCTTAGAACCTCAGTTGAAAAACCTAATTTCCTTTCCATAAATCCATCTGAGGAAATAAATGAAAAACAAAGCACAGATTTCTGTTCAAATACATTAAAAGTAAAAGGGAAGAAACAATACAAGTGGTCAAAGTTAAGAAGATAAATCAATACACTCTATACAAGGGATTATTAACTAAAACAATGTTTTGGAAACTAATAGCATTGGAAACTGCTTATGTACAATGTTAAGTGAAAAAACAGTATACCAATTTGTATAATTTGGTTGATAACTAGAAATATAAAATCACACAGACACATATACCTCAACCGACTAAAATACATCAAAATGTTAACAGGGGTCCTCTCTGGGTGGAAGAATTAGAAATGGTTTTAAAATGCATTTTCTTGTAGCCCTTTATGGACCCATAACAAGGTATGGAGTCCTTGTTAAAATTTGGGTTCCTGGACTTCTCTGGTAGTTCAGTGGTTAAGATTCCACATTTCCGTTGCAGGGGGCCTCAGGTTCGATCCCTGGTGGGGAAACTAAGATTCCACATGCTGTGCAGGGCAGTCAAAAACAAACGAATAAAATTGAGGATAAACTGACTCTTAAGCCCTGAGTTGGGAATGAGGAGTTTTAGGCTAAAAAAAAAAAATTAAAATGCAGATTTCTGAGTGCCTGCCTACATAGGATGAGTCACAACTTCTGAATGATTTTAGGAAGGGATCTCGGTGATTGCTATGCATAGTAATGTTTAAAAGTTTCTGCTCAAGAAAAAGCAAGATATTTCTTTGATCAGTTTCATGAAAACAATTTAGATGAAAATGAAGTCCCTCCAAGCTCCCTGGGTAGTACTAACCGGGAGCCAGAACAGCAGGAAATGAAAAGAATGAATGAAGAGTGTGAATTATCATGAAGCCTAGGCCCAGACAACCTCTCCATCTGCTTTTCCTTGATAACTTCTTGATCGCACTTTCCTTTCTTGTGCTGTTGTGAAAACACATGAGGAAAATTTGAGGTCCTCCAGAGTCTCTTGCTTCTCTGCGCCCTATTTTATACAAAAAGAACAAGATAATAGAAAGCAATAATTCATTAAATGAGATATGGATTTCCCCTTTGCACAGTGGAATTTATCTCAGCCTCTTTTCATGAGCAAACATAGATCATCTTAATGATTTCCCTGAAATGTAATTAAAATCTGTTAAATATTACCATTGCCAGCAAGGGACAGGATTATTTTAGTCTCAGATTGATGCTAGTGGCTCAGCACTTGTCGCAGTAAAGAAACAGCTGCCCAGCAGGGATCCAGTGTGTTTCCCAAACCTGGCTTTTGTTTTCCATCCTGTCCTTTGGTTCGTAGTGCTAAACTAGAACCGCTGCTTTCCAGATCTTTTTCTATAATGTAAAGAGTTTCTGAAGACGGTCCAACTTGCGGTCCAAGACAGTGAGCAGAGTTTATTTTACATTTTTGTTAGAGGAGACATATGGTTTGTGCCCTGTGAAGAAGCATTTACATTTACTAGGCTACTCTTCTGGGTCTTTAATCCTGTATCTGAGAGACAGAGGGCACATTCAGATGGCTGGTACTTGAGATTTTGGAGAAAGATTCAGGAGACCAACAGCAGAAACAAAAGGTACTTCATTCCCACTGACTTACAAAAATTGTACAGATCCTGACTAGACAAGGAAGATGGCCTTGGGGAGCAGAGCTCCAGGCTTCCCAATTCAAAAGTCAAGACCCTTGGCACAGGATCAAAGTTTGCATGTGGTTGACATAGATGTTCACAGTTACTGCAGCCTTTTAGCACTTGCATTTAATAGTAGCATTAAAATGACTGTATGCTAGTAATGACAGCAGAACATTATTCATCCTTAAAAGGAAGGAAATTCTGACCCAGGCTACAAGGATGAATCTTGATTTTATACTAAGTGAAATAAGCCAGACACAAAAGGACAAACATTGTATGATTCCTCTTAGAAGAGGTGCTTAGGACAGTTTCAGATTCATAGAAGACAGCAAGTAGAATTATGGCTGCTGGGATGATGAGGGGAGGGAGAATGGGGAGTCATTGTTTAATGGGCACAGAGTTTCAGTTTTGCAAGATGAAAAAAATTCTGGATGTGGATAGTGGTAGTGATTGCACAATGATTTCAATGGACTTAATGACACTGAACTGTACACTCGATAGTGGTGAAAATGGTAAGCTTTATGCAACAATTACACAAATTTTTTAAAAAAATTTAATGACTATATACCATAGGTGAAATAACAACAGGATATGAAGGCAGTCTACATACAGGGATATAAAGGAACACTGTACTGGACAGGCCAGTGGCTCCTGCAAGTGTGCTGAGAAGCAGGATGAGAGAAGCCAGTGGCCTTCGTGATGTCCCCGCACCCCCACACTACCTAAGGCCTTGAATACAGTCCACCCTTCTTACTTCTTTGGTAATGCTACCCACTGATTTGCCCATGACAGCGTTCTTCCTCATGAAGGACTCTTGCTGAGTGTTCTTTACTGTGGGAAGGGGTGAGGTAGAATGGCAGGTATAAGAGGAACCAGCCCAGCCTCTGGATAAAGGGGGAAAGCCCAGGCCTTGCCCTTACAGAAACAGAATGAGGCATTATGTCTTGGACACCTGCCACCTCTGTCAAACCCACAGGTATCTGGGCACATACCCAGCAGCCTCCTGCAGTCCCCAACATAACCTAGGAATCCCCAGTGTGTATTCCAGTTGACCCAGCCTTCTCTGAACTTTTCTATTTCCTCAAAATAAGCAGTCCTCAGCTTGGCTCCCAGTGAGTGGCAAGAGCCTGATAACTAATTTTTTCTAAAATGTTAATGGCTGACAAGCCAAATGTGACCTCCCTATTTTCATTTACTCTTCGCAGTTAAAAAAACAAACCAATTAAAACTCCAAGAGTAGAATTTTTGTCATCCCACACAAAATGAGAAGACTGTATTCCCACCTTCAGAGAGTGGTCTCTGAACCCCCAGCCCAGGAAAATGACTTGGTCAGACTTTAAGGTTCTGCTCTTGTCACATAAGCTTCCTTAAGAAGAGAATTTGCATCTCATCATCACTGTCCCTGCAAAGACTAACAGAATGCCTTGTATGCGCTGCAAACAATTCTAGAAATATTTAGTGTCTGACTACATTTCCTAAATACAGAAGGGCTTTTACTGGGTTTCATTCTTTTTCTGGAATGCACAAATGATTTCAAATGATTCCTTTCTCCCCCTTCTTTGTGAACATCAAGTAACCTATGGCATCCCCCTGTGTGCCTTTTGGCCTAGAATAGACAGTGAAAGTATGAGAGTGAAATCAATCCTGCATGCGTGCATGCTCAGTCATGTCCAACTCTTTGCAACCCTGTGGACTATAGCCCACCAGGCTCCTCTGTCTATGGGATTCTCCAGGCAAGAATACTGGAGTGGGTTGCCATTCCCTTCTCCAGGGGATCTTCCTGACCCAGGAATCAAACCCACATCTCCTGTATCTCCTGCATTGCCGTGGATTCTTTACCCCTGAGCCAGCAGGGAAGCCAAAATTAATCCTAACGGAGGATAAATAGACAGACACCAAATCCATTCCTGTCCTGGGAACCTGCCCCCTCTGCAGTTTGGATCAAGAGGCACAGACAGGACGACTCACTCAGACTTTCTTCAGTGTGTTAGTGCTTGGTGGGCGCCTTTAGTTTTGTAAATATAATAGTTCAGTTCACTTCAGTAGCTCAGTCGTGTCTGACTCTTTGCGACCCAATGAATCACAGCATGCCAGGCCTCCCTGTCCTTCACCAACTCCTGGAGTTTACTCAAACTCATGTCCATCGAGTCGGTGATGCCATCCAGCCATCTCATCCTCTGTCGTCCCCTTCTCCTCATGCCCCCAACCCCTCCCAGCATCAGGGTCTTTTCCAATGAGTCAACTCTTTGCATGAGGTGGCCAAAGTACTGGAGTTTCAGCTTCAGCATCAGTCCTTCCAATGAGCACCCAGGACTGATCTCCTTTAGGATGGACAGGTTGGATCTCCTTGCAGACCAAGGGACTCTCAAGGGTCTTCTCTAACACCACAGTTCAAAAGCATCAATTTTTCAGCGGTCAGCTTTCTTCACAGTCCAACTCTCACATCCATACATGACCACTGGAAAAACCATAGCCTTGACTAGACGGACCTTTGTTGGCAAATATAGCAGTGGGCTGATGTAATATCATTTTTTATCCTTTCAGAGCATCCTTGAGCTGGAGAAAGAAAGAATTCAACTCTTATGCAATAACTTAAACCAGTACTCCCAACATATTTCTGTTTTTGGCCAGACCTTGACCACAGTGAGTAGTAGAGAATTTGCCGTCTCTGGTGTGCATGGTAAGAACTGGCAGGAAACGTGTCTTCTGCAACCTTGTTCTGCTTTTCTTGGCCTTGCAGTGCCACACGCAGATTCACTGTGCCATCAGCCAAATAGACATCGAAAAAGATATCCAGGCTCTCATGGAAGAAACCACAGTTTCATCTACAGAAAATAAATCTGAGTTCCTATTAACCGACTACTTTGTAAGTATGGACGGAAGGAGGTTTCATTAGTGGGGAACCTTAGTCATATACTGAGGGATTCATTTCTTTAAAAATTGAGAGCAATTGTAAAGGAAACATTGTTTTTTAAATTAAAATATTGACTTTTTATAGTCTGCATAAGTTTAAAAACTGTGGTTTACAGATGGGGTGATGAAAGTATGTCTTCAGTATTCTCTGCAAGGGAAGAAAATCAAAGAGCATCTTAGACTGAATCTTTTTATTTTTGAAGCAAATATTTAATTTTTTTAATTAAAAAATTAATTTTCATTGGAGCATAATCGATTAACAATGTTGTGTTGGTTTCAGATGTACAACAAAGCGACTTGGTCCTACAAATACATGTATCTATTCTTTTTCAAATTCTTTTCCCATTTAGGTTATTACATGGTATTGATCAGAGCTCCCTGTGAAAGACAAAGTAAATTAGCAATTGCAATGTCTGTTCAAAGCAGAAACAAAGATAGAGATGAAAGTGGGAAGGAAGATTTGATTACATGGAGAAAGTACCTTTTTTCTTCCAAATAGTGTAGGTGATCCCTGAGATGAGACAATGTACAATAAAATATATTGATTACTTTCTTGTGAAAATATCTCTATAAGCTAACCTGTCAATAAAATAAGGGTCATTCTCCTTGAAAATTTGACTAATGTCCTATTGAAACATAAAGGAGCAGCCACAATGGTTTATCTTTAATTGATGTGCCCATGGGAAATTTTGGTTTCTATGTCATTTCAGTGCACCAGAACTAATGACTATGTATGTTGTCTTAGAGAATGGACTGATTCTCCAACTGGGAGAATAAGATTTTCTTAATATCCTTAAAATTCTCGATGCTTTTCAATTGTGCTAGAGAAGACTCTTGAGTCCCTTGGACTACAAAGAGATCAAACCAGTCAATCCTGAAGGAAATCAACCCTGAATATTCATTGGAAAGACTGATGCTGAAGCTGAAGCTCCAATACTTTGGCCATCTGATGTGAAGAGCAAACTCATTGGAAAAGACCCTGAATCTGGGAAAGATTGAGGGCAGGAGGAGAGCAGGGGGAGAATGAGATGGTTGGATTGTATCACCAATTCAATGGACATGAACTTGGGCAAACTCCAGGAGATGATGAGGGATATGGAGGCCTGGTGTCCTGCAGTCCGTGAGACAGAAAAAAGTCAGACAAGACTTAGTGACTGAACAACAGTGACAATATTCTTAAAGCAAAACACCTCCAAAATCTAACTTTATAGTCATTAGCAGTAAGTGTGGACTGGGTTTTATCGAGTACTACAAAATTCACACAGACTAGGGTAAGACAGGAAAACAATCTGAGTGTAAATATTGAAGGGCTGGTGATTAGTGTGAAAAATATTTATAAGTACTGTAAAGGCTATGTTCAAAAGACTGCATCTGTGGTTTAAATGCCACCTCTGGTATTGATCTTCTTTCTGACAAATTTTTGGAATAGAAGAACAAATTTAAGAAAGTTAATGATGGCAGTCTACTCTATCTCAAGTTGATCCAGTAGTAATCTATTCCTGGAAATACATTTGCAAACAATAGACATCCCCAAAGAAACCAAATTAAGTCTTGGACTGACATGGAATTCAGATTATAATGTGCATTCGTCCAGCAAGGAAGGGTTGATGGTTAGACAGAGGCATCCTTGCAGCTGGTAAACTAAGAGCCCACCTGGGGGAGTAATGTCAGCTTGGGCTTCCAGCCTCAGGCAGATGTGTGATGCAGTGGACTGGTGGAGACTTGGGAGTCACAGAAGTTGACTTTCAGGAGTAATTACTTACTAGCTGTTTAGTCTTGGGCCTTCATTTATTTCTGAGTATCACAGGTAAAATGGGGGAAATAAAACCAATTTCATAGAATTGTTATAAGAATCACATGAATGAAAGGTACAGAAAAAAAAATTATATAGGACACAGCATATTGATATTTCTCCCGGCAATCTTGATTCCAGTTTGTGCTTCCTCGAGCCCAGCATTTCTCATGATGTACTCTGCATATAAGTTAAATAAGCAGGGTGACAATATACAGTGTTGACTTACTCCTTTTCCTATTTGGAGCCAGTCTGTTGTTCCATGTCCAGTTCTAACTTGCTTCCTGACCTGCATACAGGTTTCTCAAGAGGCAGGTCAGATGGTCTGGTATTCCCATCTCTTTCAGAATTTTCCACAGTTTATTGTGATCCACACAGTCAAAGGCTTTGGCATAGTCAATAAATCAGAAATAGATGTTTTTCTGGAACGCTCCTGCTTTTTCGATGACCCAGTGGATGTTGGCAATTTGATCTCTGGTTCCTCTGCCTTTTCTAAAACCAGCTTGAACATCTGGAAGTTCACAGTTCATGTATTGCTGAAGCCTGGCTTGGAGAATTTTGAGCATTACTTTACTAGCATGTGAGATGAGTGCAATTGTGCGATCGTTTGAACATTCTTTGGCATTGCCTTTCTTTGGGGTTGGAATGAAAACTGACCTATTCTAGTCCCGTGGCCACTGCTGTTTTCCAAATTTGCTGACATATTGAGTGCAGCACTTTCACAGTATCACCTTTTAGGATTTGAAATAGCTTAACTGGAATTCCATCACCTCCACTAGCTTTGTTCATAGTGAAGCTTCCTAAGGCCCACCTGACTTCACATCCCAGGATGTCCAGGATAATCAATAACCTCAGATATGCAGATGACACCACCCTTATGGCAGAAAGAAGAAGAACTAAAGAGCCTCTTGATGAAATGAAAGAGGAGAGTGAAAAAGTTGGCTTAAAGCTCAACATTCAGAAAACTAAGATCATGGCATCCGGTCCCATCACTTCATGGGAAATAGATAGGGTAACAGTGGAAACAGTGGCTGACTTTATTTTTCTGGGCTCCAAAATCACTGCAGATGGTGATTGCAGCCATGAAATTAAAAGATGTTTACTCCCTGGAAGGAAAGTTATGACCAACCTAGATAGTATATTAAAAAGCTGAGATGTTACTTTGTCAAGAAAGGTCTGTCTAGTCAAGGCTATGGTTTTTCCAGTGGTCATGTATGAATGTGAGAGTTGGACTATAAAGAAAGCTGAGCACTGAAGAATTGATGCTTTTGAACTGTGGTGTTGGAGAAGACACTTGAGAGTCCCTTGGACTGCAAGGAGATCCAACCAGTCCATCCTAAAGGAAATCAGTCCTGATTGTTCATTGGAAGGACTGATGTTGAAGCTGAAACTTCAATAATTTGGCCACCTGATGCGAAGAGCTGACTCATTTCAAAAGACCTTGATGTTGGGAAAGATGGAGGGCAGGAGGAGAAGGGGATGACAGAGGATGAGATGGTTGGATGGCATCACCGACACAATGGACTTGGGCTTGGGTGGACTCCGGGAGTTGGTGATGGACAGAGAGGCCTGGTGTGCTGCAGTTCATTGGGTCACAAAGAATCAGACACAACTGAGCAACTGAACTGAACTGAACACAGCATATAGTTAAATATTTTAATCTCATTATATTTTTATTAGGCTATCACAGTATTCTCTTTGCTCTAAATCGTCACGCTTCCCTGTCTTCAGGACAATCTTTCTAAAGCTAATCTCTCCACCAATATTTAGGGTCCCAGTCTTTCTCCTTCCTTTTCAGATAAGTCCTGACTCCTCCACTTCCATCTTCAGTCATCAGTTTTCCCTCTTTCTCCAAGATTTCAGTCTCCACTGCATTCATGATCACCCACCACTCCACTAGACCTAACACCTTTTTGTTTTTGCACACAAAGGTTTTAATCATTTTAAGTTGCATATCATTGAAGGACATTTGCTCTTTGACTTGTTACTAAGCATTTACACTGTGTCCTAACATCTTTATTCTTTCAATTCTGGAAACAATGCTTATGAAAGTTCTTACATAGTTAATAGTTCTCAATCTACATGGTAAAATTTCTACTTCAGTCATCAAATCTGACCTAAACTACTTAGATAATTTTTTTCTTCCGCTATATTTGTTCAAGCAATTGGTATGTTTATTTTTTATTTCACACAAATCCTCCCTCTATCCTTTGCTTGGGCCGTTTCTCCTGCAAGGAGTGACCTTTGCCTTCCTTCCCCTCAACTGAAAGGTCCTGGGTTCAGTCAGCTAGTCTCCTTAAAGTTCTCACGCCCCTGACCTTGGTGAGCCACATACTCCTGTGAAATAGCTACAGTAACATTCACGTTCCAAGGGTAATTTTTTCTGTTAAAGTTCTTGGCTATATACTTACCAGTTGTGAGCCAGATGTCTTCTTATTAAGCAGGTCTAGAAAAGGTAAACCTATCTGTGAAAAATCAAAGGCTATCCTGGTTTTATTTTTTATTTTTTCCTTCCATTAAGTTAACTTTGAATGTAGCAGTGAAAGTCTCAGTGAAACTAGTAGTAGCAGCTCTTCCTTTTTTCCACTTAAATTGCTAAACTTCCTTCTTTTTTCCTAAAGGAAGAAGATCCTAAAAATGCAATGAGTAAAGAGCGACAGACATCTTCAATAAAATCAAAACTGTTGAGACTGCAAAAAGATATTGAAAAAGCCACGCGAGACCAAGAAGGTATGTAACTATCTCTTTGATTGGCCTAATGAGAGAAAGTATTTTATCCTGAGGTTTCATTCAGAGTTGGGGTGCTTCTGCTTTTGCTGACTGGTGCAGGGATCATCCCATTTAAAGGACCAAATGTCAGACCTAATTTGTGTGAATAAAGAAAAATTTTCTCTCAAAGGAGGGAGCAAAAAAAAATTAAACATGACATTTTGGTCCATCTGTGAGATTTCTATAAGTACTATACCGTCCTTTCTAGAATTGTAACATTTTACTCTGTTCCTGAAATTGGCTGATACAAAGGGCAATTAGTTTGGATTAAAACATAGTAAACCTACTAGATGGTTTACTTCCCAGGTGGCGCTAGTTGTAAAGAACCTGCCTGCCAGTGTAGGAGACCCAGGTTCAATGCCAGGATTGGGAAGATCTCTTGGAGAAGGAAATGACAACCCAGGCCAGTATTCTTGCCTGGGAAAGCCCAAGGACAGAGGAGCCTAGTGGGCTATAGTCCTTGGGGTCACAAAGAGTCAGACAGGACTTAGCAACTAAACAACAGAAACCTCCTAAGTACAAGGCTTCCATTTATTTATTTTCCCCATATTAGTTTATATTATTCCATCAGAGGAGTGTTAATAGATGATTTAAGATTTTTTTTAATTAATTTATTTTGTACTGAAGTATTATTGATATACAACACTACATTAGTTATAGGTGCACAACTTAATGATTCAACACTTCTATACTTTACAGAATGATCACCACTTGTTTGTTTTTTTTAAACCAACTTCCTGAGCGATGTGAAAATCATTCAAATTAAATCCTGTGCTTAGAGGTTAGGTATGTTAGAACATGAAGAAGTTCTAAAGTGCTACAGATAATGAAAACAATTCCATACTTGGGATTCTGGTATGTGGAGCTTGTTTTTTGTGGACCAGAGAACACTATTGCAATATAATACTTGACAGGAAATCCAAAAGAGCAAAATGTTTAGAAATGTAAATACCAGCAGAGGAAAGCTTAAGATCATGGTAAATGTTAGGGAACTGCCACTGAATGGATCTACAGGAAGGACTCAAAAGCTCATCTTCAGTTTTTCATCTTGAACAGCAATCAAAACTCCTTAAGCACCAGCATTTCTCTAATCTCACTAAATGAAGGTACAGGTCACCCATTCAGTAAAATTTAGCAACAACTACCTACACAAAGGGCTCCAGCCACTTGGGAAATGCTCCAGGAATCAGTTCTGGGCTCTGGCTCCCTTTGAGCATAACCACCTGTAACCCCTGTCCCCCCAGGACTCAGCAATGGTGACTGGCAGTATGATTTCACTTGCAGGCTTGGAACGAATGCTGAGAGCCTACTCCAGCCACTCTTCCTTCTCAGACTCAGAGAGCGAAAAAAGCACAGCAGCCTTAATGGACGAGGTAAATATTTGTGGAGCACAGTTTCCTAGATTTAATGATGAAGGAGCTATTTGGGGAACGCCTGTGTTCTGGCCCGTTTGACCTCTGTTTGCCTTCCCTTTCTCATGACACAGAACAGTCTAGTCAGACAGCTTGTAGGTCAGCTCCTTGACAAGTGGTTTGAGGAATCTGGAAAAACCCAGCTACTTAGAGTTGTTTGCTTTAGTGTCCTCCCAGGGCAAAAAAAAAAAAAAAAAAGCCTAAAATAAAATCCCTCCCTCGCCCCCACCATAGAATCACTCAGTCAAGGTCTGAAAATCATGTGTACTCTACCTCAGTTAACAGATGTGACTAAAAAACAAATGCAGGGTCTGCTTTCAGAAAGGCCTGCATCCGGATCTAGCTCGGCCGGTTACAGGGACCTGGGACAGGTTTAGTTTTCTCATCTTGGAAGTGGGGATGTCGGTACTTACCTCAAAGGGGTTTTGTGAGGTTGAAACAGTATTTAGAAAATGCTAGCATGGTGCACAGAGGAGAGCTGAAATCCTGGCAATTATTATAGAGATGCTGTTTCCCATTTATCCCCGAGCCAACATCAGGGTCCTCTGAGAATAATGGGGGAAAGGAGAGATGTGGATGTACAGAGGGAAGATGGCTGTTTAGGGTGTGAGAGCTTCCAGGGAAACAAGGGAAAAAACTTCCGAGGCCAAGGTCATTTTGAGGGGAGGGGAGGTACCGTCAGTGGAGGTAGGGAGAGGTACTTCCGGGCCATTTTGCCGGAAGGCTGGACTGCAGCAGCACCCAGACATTTGTTGTGATTGATGGGCGGTGCGACCTCTTCAAAGGAACCCACATTATAAGGAAGTTAGCAAAGGCCCATGAATTTTATACAGGAATAAAAACAAACAAATACTGTGACCTATGTGTGGCAAGGTACACAATTTCTGTTATGATTGGAGAGAAAGCTGATTGGGGTTAATTTGAGAAGAATTCAGGAAGAGATTAAATCTTTAGCAATGTTTTGAAGGATTCAGGAAGCTGGGCCAGTTTTCCTTTCCTTGCATGTAACCTAACTCTCTTGTAAAAAGTACGTACCTAATAAATTATGTCTGAAGATCAATTGCAATAGTCCTTTGGTAAAAATAGACAGATGCAGCCAGGTACTGTTTATCTGTTTTTTTAACAGCAGCTTACTTTAGTGGAGGTGCTGTTTCAGAAATAAACCTGACACTTTTTGTGAAAAGACAGGCCTGAATTCTGTTCACTTGGGAACAGAGGTCTAATATCCTTGCAGTGACATATGGCTACAATTTTTATAAAATTATAAAACAGACTGAAAGACATTTTCTGTGACAACATAAAATGTTTGGTTAACTAATTCAGTGTAAATGATATTTACCAAAAAGAAATCATATGAAGCATTTTATGATGGCATTAATTTATAAGTTTATTTCTTTGGGCTCTTGCATAGCATTTTGTTATTGATACAGAATTTGTATTAGGATCTTCCAGGTACACAACTGGCCTGATTCACACAGTGGAAGATGCAAGATGGGAGATGATCTAACCCCTGAATTTATGGTGTTTAGGATCTAGCGATGAAGCAAAAAGGGTCTTCAAATAGTGGATGCCAAATATCTGTGTCAGAGATTACACATCCCCACAACTGATGGAAGGAAACTATTAACAGTAATGGTGGTAGATTGATTTTGTCTTAGGCAGGGAAGGTTTCTTGCAGGGGAATCTCTATTTCCTATTTCATTGGCTCTTGGTCCAGTGCCATATTTGGGACAAGAATATTGGCAAGCCATATTCTCTGAGAAATTGTTGCAGAAACTAGAAGTGTTTGGGGGCAGATATTATCTTTGGATACCAGAAGGAACACTACAGAACAGAGAGACTTGCTCTTGATGTTCTCAAGTGCAGACTGGATCTAAGGTTAGAAGCTATGGAGGAGCTTTTGATCGCATCTTAGGTGACCCTGCCAACTGTGCAGTGAATTGTTCCAAGGACTAGAGCCCTTCCCCATCGATTGGAGGTGTTTGGTCCATGGCTATGATTCCCTTAGAGGGATGTTAGGATTATGAATCCCAGGCTGCAGACTTCCCTGGTAGTCCAGTGGTTAAGACACCTCGCTTCCACTGCAGCTGGCACGGGTTTGATCCCTGGTCAGGGAATCAAGATCTGCATTCCGAGTGGCACAGCCAAAAAGTAGAAAAAAAAAAAAAAAAAAGGAATCCCCAGGCTGGAGATGTGGAGAAGGGAGAGGCAATGGTGAGGAGAATGTTGGATAAGCAGGCTCTTTCCAGTATTTAGATTCTGTGATTTGATTTACCTTGGCTGAACACAACTTGACAGAGAAGTCACTATAAAGTTTCTAGTTCAAGGTCAAATTGAAAACAGGAGAGACTAAGAGAATAGCTTTAGTTTCACTCTTTATTTTTATATTCAAATAGCCCAGAATATTGTTTCTAGTTTTCAGAAGTGTTACTGCAAACTTTCCAGGTAATATAAGACCTCACCTCTTCAAGAAATAATACCACCACCAACAAAAACCCTGCCACACATCATTTTAGTTTGATTCTGTTGACAGGAGTCAATTCTGTTCTTTATATTAAGTGCCCATGGCTCCTTTGCCTTTCTTCAAAGCCCCCTGAAAGCCTGCCTTCTGCAGTCAGCACTTACTCTTCTCTTTTCCCCATTCCTCAGCAGAAAGTCAGGTAAAGCTCTTCTTTGTCACAAAATGCTGAGTAATATATCTATCAAGCTGTCTGCTTTACCTTATTTACAAGGGTCCAGAATAAGATGCACTCAACAACTAAGGCTTTTTTAGACTTCTTAAAGGGTTCATTGTTTTTCTCTCTTCAGCATTTTCTGCAAATGAATTGCACATGAGTTGAATGTGTACTTTTCTGAACCTCTTTGTCATTTTGGAAGTTATCCTGACGTCCCTTTATCCACCCACAATGAGGTGTGCCTCCTCTAGAAATTCACTCAGGTGGTCAAATGCTGTTTCCACAGAATAGCTTGAAACTAGACCTTCTGCAAGCAAACTGCTATAAACTGTCATCTGTGTTAGCAGAACTTGAGCAAAGACCTCAACCCAGCCATCCCTGTAGTAACTCCATCTTCAAGTGGAAAGAAAAGGTAAACATTTAAGATGCTGGTTATAATTTCTTGACTGGCCTTGTTGGGTAGAACGACTCAAAGCAGCATCAGGGCAAAAAGGCTGTTAGGAAATATATATGCCATCTGCTCAAATCTCCAATTGCACAATTTTAAGATAAACTTATTTAATTATTTTTTGAGCACAGTAACAAGAGCTAAACACAAATGAAGACATTATTTGTATTCATATGTAAATTAATGAGTTAAAAATACTTTGGGTTCCTTCTTCCTTCTCATTTTCTAACTTTATCCTTTGAACATGCTCTTATAGTAAAATTTCTATTACAGACCTAAATTGTAAGATTTTGTGATAAGCAGTAGTCTCATCCATTTAACATAGTACATGATGTTGATAATGTGTGAGCACAATTAAAAGGTTCACACACATGTATTAATGCTTTCCCAGTGTTTCACTCTAGGAATTGATGAGCATGTCAGGATACACAGTTATACTCATTTCCATTTGCTACCAGAAGAGGGAGCTGTAACTACCTTGTGATGAAGGGACAGTGTTCTTTCTGAGACTTGAGTTCTAAAAGGGCCTCAGTTATTTACACAGAGTCATGATTATTTCACTTGCATCAAAACCAACTAAAGTTGAATTTATAGAAGGAATGCTGTAAATATTATTTGGCTTAAGGCTACAGGTCAGAATTGCAAACACAGGCTATAAGATATAGTAATGTCTAATTCTGAAAATATTAAGGTTTCAGTAACAAAACCTCACTATAGTAGATTTAGAAATGTATTGGATAATTTCTTTACATCCTTCTCCCAATAATTAAAAAACAAATTCCTGAGGAAAACAGTTGCAAGAAGAGTTACTTTTCTCAAATACTTTTGTTGATGGCGCTGTTAAAAATATCTTTTCCCCCCTATTCAAACAGCAGCAGACACATAGTTCTGTAAAAATATCTCGGCCTGTTCTGACGAAGAGACTAGAGAATGTTGTGAACAGAGCATCTTCTGATGGGCAGAGAATTCCAAGTCCTTCGTCTACAGGTAATCTCATGCCCAGAATAATTTGAGGCTGGGTCCTATCTGTAAAGCACATTGCCAAAATTATATTTTCTTTTCAGAACCACATTGATATAAATTGGCTCAAGGAAATTAACATTTCAATCAGGACTGATTAATTTATTAGAATGTGTAGCTTTCTGTGCAAATGTCATCCAAAAGGTGGGAAGGACTCAAGAAGAATGCAGGTGGGGGAGTGGAGAACTCTCTAATGTTTTAGGGAAGGTACCCCCAGTCCCCAGCATCCACGTTATTCAGACAGCCTGCAATTTGTTGTCCACACGCTTACACTGGAAACGCTGTGAGGAGCTTTGCAGCCCTGTCTCCACAGCCTCCTCCAAACTGCCATGGAAACCCCGTCCTCTGTGTGAGAAACATCATGATCCCAAAGCCTACCAGCTTTGTTCAGTCACTTGACTTTGGTCATCTGTCCATCTACCCCCACTGCCTTTTACCTTTCAACCCCCCCACAACACACATCCATACAAGCACGTTTCATTATCCTTTATTTTTCAACTATAGTATTTCCATAACCTTGACTCTCTAGGTTCTTAATTAGAACTTGGCAAAAAAGAGTTTCAGTCAAACCCAGGCCATTGCAGTCCACCTGTACATTAAAGACCCACAGTTGCACAGTTTGAGAAACAGTTCCCTAAGTACCTGGGATAATGGTAGGAAGCTCCTGCTCCAATATATTCCTGATGCAAAAAACAGGTGTGGGTTTTCAAAGACACAAATACAACATCGGTCAACAGATTGACCAATGTGAAATTCACATGGAAAACAATTTAAAACTGCCATCATTATTATTACTACTACAATAACTTTTGTCTCTAGACTTATTTTCTATATTATAGCTTTTGAGTATATAGTATACACAGTTCATTCACATAGTACCTACATCAGAAATGGTTACTGAATCAAAGAATGAGTGTTATGTACAATGATAAACTTTCCTTCGGGGAAGATTTCAATATATTCAAGCTCTGCACTATGTGGTGAAAACTAGACCACTTCCCCACTGTGTTCATCTTGCCTACCGACCCAGCATTAGTCACTATAACTTGATCTTTCAGCCTCCGGTGTGACCCAGCTCGGCAATGGTCTTTGCAAGGCCTTATATTCTTTTCAAGCCAGGCAAGATGATGAATTGGACTTGGAAAAAGGTAAGAATCATTCTCAAATAGTTGACTTGTCTTCTCATGTGAAATCTTTAACTTGACTATAACCTTTGTCTTAGTTTTTAAAGTTAGTACCATGTTAAATCAGTTCAGGTTTATAATCACCCTTTTTAGAAGATAGAAAGATAAGCATACCAGAAAGAAAGCTCACATAATAAAAACAGCTGATGTCTATGCGGTATTTACCAGGTGCCAGGCCTTGCTGCAAACACATTGTCCAATTTAATATTCATAAAAACCTTTTGAGGTAGGTATTATTTTTTATGCCTGTTTTATGACTGGAGACTGAGACATAGAAATGTGAAGTACTTCGGGTAAAGTCACTAGCAGTCGAGGCTCAGGATTTGAACTTGGAAACCCAGTCATGCTATTAATCACAGGGTTCAGTTGGGGTAGAATATCAGTAATGGACAGTTATCAGAGAGGCAGCCCCACCTTTTTGCTTTTTAGAAGCTACACATACTGGAGTGTGATGTCACTTCCTCTCACGGCTTAATCTAAATGCCAGTTCTAGAACCTGGGTCAGAGAACTCCCAGCTTAGTATTTCTCCTACTTCTCTCTCAAAAAGGGGTTTTACGACTAATCCAAGGAATCAGATCCCCTTCTCCATGTCACAGATTTTTGTTTAACATCGGAAGGCATTATGTAAGGACAAACTCAGATATTCAGGTGATAAGACTCTAATAGCAGAAATCAAAGAGGAACTAAAGAGCCTCTTGATGAGGGTGAAGGAAGAGAGTGAAAAAACCAGCTTAAAACTTAATATTAAAAAAACGAAGATCATGGCATTCAGTCCCATCACTTTATGGCAAATAGAAGGGGGAAAGGTGGAAGCAGTGACAGATTTTCTCTTCTTGAGCTCTAAAATCACTGTGAATGGTGACTGCAGCCATGAAATTAGAAGACAATTGCTTCTTGACAGGAAAGCTAGACAGTGTGTTAAAAAGCAAAGACATCACTTTTCCAACAGTGTTCCATATAGTCAAGGCTATGGTCTTCCCAGTAACCATGTATGGATATGAGAGCTGGACAATAAAGAAGGCAGAGCACCAAAGAATTGATGCTTTCAAATTGTGGTTCTGGAGAAGACTCTTGAGAGTCGCTTGGAGAGTAAGGAGATCAAACTGGTCAATCTTAAAGGAAATCTACCCTGAATACTCTTTGGAAGGACTGATGCTAAAGCTGAAGCTTCAATACTTTGACCACCTGATGCGAACAGCTGACTCTTTGGCAAAGACCCTGATGCTGGGAAATATTGAAGGCAGAAGGATAAGAGGGCGACAGAGGATGAGATGGTTGGATGGCATCACCGATTCATTGGACATGAACTTGGGCAAACTCCGGGAGATAGTGAGGGTCAGAGAAGCCTGGCATGTTGCAGTCCATGGGGTCACGAAGAGTCAGACACGACTTGGTGACTGAACAGCAACAAGAGGTTGTGAAAACCTCGAGATTATTAAATGAGAAAAGGTCACCGCCTCAACTTTCTTTGTACGTCCAGTTAGCAACCACATTCGAATGTTAAGCCAAGGCAGAGATCTGGAGATGAAAATGTTAGTGAGAAAGAATTGTGTCATAGGAGAAAACTTATATTCCATGACCAGGACACAGCACCTAGAATCAACAGAAAGTCAAAATGGATTTAACAGTTAAACAACAGGGACACCACCACATATTTGCTATTGGTTCATGGGTACTTCCTTTGCAGTTTGCCAGTCAGACTTCACCACCCAGTTACTTTTCTTTGTAGCTCAGAAATAAGTAAAGACAAGAAAAAAGGAAATAGAAAGTGGACCCCACTCCTGCTTTCATCTGAAATCAATGTTGTCTTTAATTTAAAAGTTTTAAGTGTTATAGAAGTCACTTTGTTATTCATCAAGCCATCCAAAGACTACTTATGTCAGTAAGTGAGTAAATGAAATGCAGTATTCCCACTTTCCATATGAGTTAAAACACATATCCCAGATGCCACCTAGAGCCCAGGGTCCTGAGTTTGAGTTACATAGTTAACACATTAAATTCATCATCTTGTTTATCTTCAGTTCTCTGTTGGTTGCAAAGCCTACTTATACATTATATCCCAAGTGGGTTCTTTAAATGGAATGACATGTTGGAGTCTTAGGGAAGCTGAAGATAAAATTTTAAATTATTTGTTTTGTTTTGTTTTTACATTTTTACTTTGTGACCATACCTTGAGGCATGTAGGATCTTAGTTCCCCAACAAGAGATCAAACCCGCGCCTCTTATATTGGAACCATGGAGTCTTAAATACTGGATGGCCAGGGTAGTCCATAAATTACATGTTTGAATTCCAGTAGTGGATTGTGTCAATCTATTGACCAGAGAGAACACATTAGATGGAGTTTCTAGACTGAGAATGATCTCTTGCAAGAAAAAATAGTGATGTGACTAAGGAATGATAGAAGGGAGGTTGACAGTCTCCTTTACCTTGGAAAGAAAATTACTGGGGAGAAAAGTGAAAGAAAAAAGACTGAAAATGACTTTATGATGATGCTAAAGATCAAGTAGCTCTTGGATCCTGAAGGAAGGGGATGTTTCCACTTTGCTGTACAGGAAGCAGCCAGAGAGAAAGGACTCTCTCACAAGACAGGGACTAGTGTTTTTATCTTGTTTTTAAATAGAGAATTAGAGAAGAGCCATGTGTTTTCTAGGAATTCTATTTACTTCAATCATTGCTTTAAAGGAGTATTGTCTTCAAATTGATACTTTATTCAAACTACCTAAATTGTGGAACAATGGGTTATATTATTGTGCAAAGCTGTAGGTTGGAACTTCAGACTATGCAGCTGGCACAAACAGTGGAGAGAAGCTGCTTTGATCTAAAGAAAATTCTAGTAGCCAAGACATACTCTTAATAGTCAGCATACCAAACTATTGTGCCCACCAACTTGAGGAACCCTTAAAGCACAGACAGCAAGGAAGAGTTTGGTGACAACCCCTCAGTTCTATCCAAAGTGAACCAGGCAGCACGAGGACATAGGATCCAAAGTGATTTTGTTTCTAATCAAACTACTTTAGGGCACAATTCAGCAGTCCATTACCTAACTCTTTTTTAATAGTCTCTGCATTCTGCCTGCTTCTTGCAGAAGCGGTCAATAAGTTTTGCTTCGTCTGAATCACCTGCAGAAAAGTGATGCTACCAAGTAACTCCTTGAAAGCAGAATCTCCTTAAAAACTATCTTAACTGATCAAACTCGGGAAGGCATTAATCACAGGATCTCACTTGTCTAACTAAATGTATGTGCGTTTTCATAGGTGACATCGTGACGATACACAAGAAGAAAGATGAAGGATGGTGGTTTGGCTCTTTAAAGGGAAAAAAAGGTCATTTTCCTGCCGCTTATGTGGAGGAGCTTCCTTCAAATGTCGGAGACACAGCTTCACAAGCATGAGCGAAATTCTGAAGGCATCATCTTACACACTAAGATGTTAATTATACAATGTGATGCAAATAAAGGGAAATGCTGACGTCTTCACAAGTTTATCTTCCTAACTGGGTTCCATGATGCAGGCATGATGCAGATGTGCCCATGATGCAGGTACATCATGGCATTTTGCACTCTTAGTTCTTTGAAACAGTGAGAAGATGGAGGGTAAATAGGAGCTGAAAAAGATGTACCATGGTTCCTAGAGTTTTCTAAGACTCTAGAAATAATCCAAAACAGCCCCTCTCACAGGGAGAAAAGTGCAGAGCAGTTTAACCTGAAGTCAGATAGTTTTCTGGTGGCGCAACAGAGATGAGGATGCAGATATCCTTTCCCTCAAGTCTTGGGTGGCAATAGCCACAGTAGGCCCACAAGGGGTCAAGCAGGGTCAGGGAGATGGGGAAGAATACATATGAAGTCCAAGAAGACGTCAGCAGAGACAGGCAGGTAAAGCACCAGTGAGACAGACCCAAGTTTAGGACAGTAGAATAAAGGATCATGAGCCAAGGTGGATAGTCAGCGTGGTCGGAAGAGAGGCTGGTAGACAAGAGGGCTCTATGCCAGGCAGAGGACCTCAGGGTAGAAAAGGGTTCCATCCTGAGCCAGTGACCTTCTGAGTTAGTGGCTTCTTATATATCCCTACCCACAATCAGAATTACTCTTAGCATGAGGTCACGTGTGAGTCAGAGATGGCTGGAGATCTGAGAATAAGAGCAAGGCTGATAGAAAAGGGTTAGGAAGGAGGCAGTGCCTGAAATTTCATGCCTCCCTGCCCAGTTGGAAACTTCATACACCAATTCAGAAACTAGGAATTGTATACTTTCCTTTCAGGTTGTGATGCAAGGAATATCCTAAGCAACTTCTTAGTGACAGACATTTAAATGCTAATGAGTCTCTAGTTTGGATGATAAGTTCTAAAAACCAGAATTTACTGTCAAAATGGAAAATTTAGAGAGATTTCTGCCGCTTCCTCAAATGCCCTACAATGGGGAAAGGTGGAGAATGAGAGAGAGCAGGCCCCCAAACTTTCCCCAAGGGGAACATTTTAGAATGGAGAGGCGTGATACAGCAGCATCTCAGAAACTGGCCTACATCAGCTTGGAGATCACACACTCCATTGAACGGAAGGTCAAGATATTGTGAGAACATCTAAGCAGATTTACTTTTGTGCCAAACAGTTTGGCATTAAAGGAGTGATTAAAATCCATTCTATTACTCTTCTGCCCCCTGCTTCTTTTTTTAACTGGTCACGTTTTATACTGTGAAAAAGGAAATTTTCAAATATATTTTATTTTAAATAAGGTACATATATTTTTTATACTCTGCACCATTACACTCCTAAAGAAGGCTACTAACAAAGATATTTATAGATACAGATATCAGACTGGAAGGAGCTCAAGTAAAACCTGTTATGTGAGACATAACTTACAGCCCAGAAGAACAGATCAGAAGTTTTACAGTCATCCTTAATGGCGTATTAATGAAGGCATTCCACATGTAGAAAGTTGGCTGAATAATAGGCCATTAAGACCATGAACTGAGATTTTGAATTTATATTTCCTTTTCATCTGACTTCTTTCCATTAAGCCTTGATGGATAAAAGAAATTGTGTAGCCACTGACTGCAGCCTACATGTGATCATTTGTATAAAGTGTTGATAATGGTGATTGGACCCTGAAACTCTTTGAAAGTAATTTTCAAAGGGGCCCCTCTTTCTTCCTAAAGCAGTTTTACTTTGCAAAGACATAAATGGTTTTCCTGGTTTAAAATGTTGCTGCAAATTCTTTTTTTGCATCTGCGATATGTAATTTTTAAACCTCAAAGAAACACTATAGTTAGTATTAAGCTAGATAAAAATACAAATATTTTTGGGTATAATAGACTTGGATATCATCTTAGAAAGGCAAGAATTTTCTGGCAGGACAGGTGGGGATGGTACTACTTAGATTTAAGTAAAAATTAAGTGCATATTGGGAACATTAATGATGTTCCCAAGTCTTCCACAGAGAATAAAATAATTGTTTTAATATTAAGACTTTTAAACTCTTAATTGGGCTTTCATAATTATACTCCACTAGGCAGTTTTCTTATATCAGGAATTTTCTAGCAACATTAGCAACCTGAAATATCGGCAGTAGAAGTCTGAGTCAGATTTTCACTAAAAACATCAAAGACATTACTCTATTTTATCTTCTTTCTGGTACAGTAAATTCTGACTATCCATTATCCTGTCATGTCAACCAGAAAGATTAATTTCACTTTTCTGCATTTCAATTACTCATAATAATTAATATTCATGATGAGTATTATCATCCATTCTGATTCATCAGAAAGTAAAATAATACTCAGTTTGGGTTAAAGTAAATTTTATTGTACAGTATTGTAAGGTTTTAACTGATTAGTAATTTGAGCATAATATAACTTTGTTCCAGCTTCCAAGAAAAATCCCTCCTCCACGAGTCTTTATGGTCTCAGGGGCAATCAGCCAAATTTGGAAAGAGAATCAAAATAGCGACACATCCCATTATCTGTGGCAACATTAGTAGGAAGAATGTCTAACCCAGGAAAGCTGGGCTTGAGGGCAGGGGATCAACAGAAGGGATTTTGAAGGGTAAAGAGGAATTACTATTCACTGATCTGTTGCTTCAATACTATAAAGACAGTAAATCCTTTTCCTCAAAGAGCCCTCAGTCTGTCTTCTGAAAGGGAAACAGACCAGTAAGCAAACACAATACATTGTGATAAATGTTGTGTGTGTGTGTGTGTGTGTGTTAGTCACTCATTCGTATCCAACTCTTTGCGACCCCATGGATATACAGTCCATGGAATTCTCCAGGGTGTGTGTGTGTGTGTGTGTGTGTGTGTGTGTGTGTGTGTGTGTGTTTGTGTGTGTGTTAGTCACTCATTCGTATCCAACTCTTTGCGACCCCATGGATATACAGTCCATGGAATTCTCCAGGGGGTGTGTGTGTGTGTGTGTGTGTGTGTGTGTGTGTGTGTGTGTGTGTGTGTGTTAGTCACTCATTCGTATCCAACTCTTTGCGACCCCATGGATATACAGTCCATGGAATTCTCCAGGGTGTGTGTGTGTGTGTGTGTGTGTGTGTGTGTGTGTTAGTCACTCATTCGTATCCAACTCTTTGCGACCCCATGGATATACAGTCCATGGAATTCTCCAGGGTGTGTGTGTGTGTGTGTGTGTGTGTGTGTGTGTGTGTGTGTGTGTGTGTGTGTGTGTGTTAGTCACTCATTCGTATCCAACTCTTTGCGACCCCATGGATATACAGTCCATGGAATTCTCCAGGCCAGAATACTGGAGTGGGTAGCCTTTCCCTTCTCCAAGGGTTCTTCCCAACCCAGTGATCAAACCCAAGTCTCCCACATTGCAGGCGGATTCTTTACCAGCTGAGCCACGAGGGAAGCCGGAGCTGAACACTATGGGCAGATAAAATGGTGCTGCAGATAAAATGTAACCTTTGGAAAGTACACATTTATAAAAGTGATTCCAGGGTTTCCTTAGTGGCTCAGCAGTAAAGAATCCGCCTGCCAATGCAGGAGACACAGGTTTGATCCTTGATCTGGGGAGATCCCACATGCCATGGGGCAACTAAGCCCATGGGCCACAACTATTGAGCCTGTGCTCTGGAGCCTGGGAACCACACTACTGAGCCCACACGCCTCGACTACTGAAGCCTGAGATTCTAAAATCTGTGCTCCATGACAAGAGAAGCCACCACAATGGGAAGCCCACACATCACAACTACGGAATAGCCCCTGCTCACTGCAAATAGGGGAAAGCCTCTGCAGCAAAGAAGACTCAGCACAGCCAAAAATAAATAAAATTATTATTTTAAAAAATTGATTACCTATGAGGCCACAAAGTAATGCTCTAGAAGTTGTGTGATGACAATGTAAGAAATCATTAAGAAAAGAATAAGTGAAAAAACCCTCTGTTCAGAGAACACATGTTATATGTCCCTGCACACATACAAACACACATGTGCAGACACCCACACTTCTAAATAACACATGGTCAAAGAATAGATCTTAATGGAAAATTTTAACTGTTAGAAATAAAAAATAAGAAAGTTACTATGTACTGAAACCTATAGTTTCAGGAAAGCAACTTAAAAAAAGTACCACAGGAGAAAGGATAAAATTAATGAATTAAGCATCCTAATTATGAATTTATAAAAACATCAGAAACAACCTAAAGCAAATAAAAGAAAGATCAGAAATTAATGACATATAAAACAAGAGGTTGAATAAAGCTATTCCTTGGTTCTTTGAAAGGGTTAATCAATTGAGCAAACCTCTGGCAAAATTAAGAAAGTCATGAAAGTGAAAGTGTTAGTTGCTCAGTCAGGTCTGACTCTTTGCAACCCCTTGGACTGTAGCTTGCCAGGTTCCTGTATACCATGGAATTCTCCAGGCAAGAACACTGGAGTGGGTGGCTGTTCCCTTCTCCAGGGGATCTTCCTGACCCCCAGGGATTGAACCCAGGTCTCCTGCATTGCAGGCAGATTTTTTACCACCTGAGCCACCAGGGAAGCACAAGAAAGGCAGAAACAAAGCAGCATTATTTCTAAGAAAAAAGGAGACGCACTACAGAAGCAGTAGATATCAAAAACCAAAATTATATATTATTAACAACTTCACACCAATTCACAAAAAAAGTCAGCAAGAGACAAATTTCTCAAAAAAGCATGCCTTATCAAAACTCAGGAAGAAACAGAATAATTAAGTAATTCAATAGCTATTAAAAAATTAACAAGCATTTTTCTAAAAGCATCTTCCTACAAAGAAAACACAGGCTCAGAGAGTTTTATATGTGTGTTCAAAAGCCATAAGCCCTTATTCAAACTTTTTCAGGAAACAGAAAAGAAAGGAACATATCTCAACTATTTTCAAGGGTCTGGGATCTAGGATAACCAGATGATGTTAATACACAAAGGAAAATTATAAGCCAATCTAATTCATGGTTATAGAAGTAAAAATTTAAAGAAAATTTCACAAAACTGAACTTAGAATTATTAAAAACAAAACAAAACAGACTGCATGCCATGACTAAGATTTATTCCAGGAAGGCAAGTTTAACTTTTTTTTAAAGCCTATAAATATAAATCACCATACCAACAGCTACAAGATGAAAATCCATAAGATACAGAAAAACACAATAAAATGCAACAAACATTCATGATAATTATTTTTAATTAACTGAAAATAGAAAACTTCTTGGCCTGCTCAACAAAAAAGAAAAGGCAAGTTTGGGAAATTACACATAGTGCAGTTTGGTTGGAGAGAAAATTTAATCTCAAAAAGATTAACTGATTTGTCCAAGATCATGTGTCAATTTTAATAGTAGAGCAATGACTAGACCACATCTTAATTCTCAAATCTTTTCATGTTACCATGTTGATACTGGAAAGAAGAATTTTACACACACACACACACACACACACACACAGAGCATTTATTCAAGATTTACCATTATATAGATCACATTTATTTGAATCTTAAATATTGCCTCTTTCTGAATTTTTGTAAAAATCTATGCAGCTGAGTAAAATAATTTATTCCTTGAAGTTTTTCCATTTGTTGCACCTTAGCCTAGCAACTACCTCCAGCTTGCCTAGTTGATAAGGAAAGAGAGTAACCTGTCTGTAAACTCCAAACATTCTTCACATATCCCATCATACATTGTTCATACTTCACATAACTTGTTTAACAATACTATGAAAGGAGCTGATTTGAAATAGCTTGCATACTCTCTAGTTTACTTACTTACTTGACAAGACTCTTTTTCTACATAGACGAAACTCTTGTCTTTACTCAGAGTCTTGTTCTCGATTAGCTTGCCATTTTTTCAAGAACGACCTATACAGCTGTCTTTACCTGTTAAAAATTGCTGGACATCTCAGCAACATGCCTGTAGGGGTTACTGAACAAGTCAGCTCCTTTTCAAAGGTGTAATTTAAATTTCCCATTTAAAAAAATAAAAATAAAAAATAAATTTCCCATTAAATAATTTTCTACTGAGTCTGGAAATGTGTTCAACATTGACAAATACTTACTAAGTTTCTACTATATGTTAGCTACTATGCTATTTTGCATGCTCAGTTGTGTCCAACTTTGTGCGATCCCATAGACTGTAGCCCACCAAGCTCCCCTGTCCATGAAATTTTCCAGGCAAGAATACCACAGTGGGTCACATTTCCTCCTCCAGGGGATCTTCCCAATCCAGGATAGAACCCATGTCTCCTCCTTCTGTGCTAGCAGGCAGATTCTTTACCACTGAGCCACCTGGAAAGATACTATGCTAGCTTTACAGCTAAAACAGGCAATTCACTGTCATGGTACACAAAGAAAGTATAACTAATTGTCTCTGTATCAGAATCCTCTGAACTGGAAGAGAAGCAACATTTTCTAATCCTCATTAGCTGGGAAATCAAAACTTTAAACCCATTAGTAAGACATTTTAGCAGATTTTGTGCTGATTCTGTTTTTTTAACTTAGTGATTGAATTTAATTTTAGAGGTCTTGCTCTATTTTATTACAAAATGTGGAATAGGTTAGTGTACCCCATTGAGATTCCATTTCAATTTACTTATGCATATTTTTTTCCATTTATGAAATTGAATTTTGTATCTTGTATCTTGTGCTTTATTTCTGTATCGGGAAGGTTTTAAATGCTGAAAACTATTATTTGGTTTTTACAACATACCATCCTAAATAAAATGGATAGAGGAAATTTAATGGACTAGCTTGGTTTCCCTTTCATATGTATTCTTAACCATTCAAAGCACAATTTTCATAATGTATCAAATTTTAAAATTTAAGCTTGTCATTTTTGTTCAGTTGCTCAGTTGTGTCCCACTCTTTGAGACTCCATGTATTGTAACACACCAGGTTCCCTGTTCTTCATTATCTCCTGGAGTTTGCTCAAACTCATGTCAACTGAGTGAATGATGCCATCCAGCCATCTCATCCTGTCACCCCCTTCTCCTCCTGCCCTCAATCTTTCCCAGCAACAGGGTCTTTTCCAGTGAGTTCGCTCTTCACATCAGGCGGCCTAAGTGTTGGAGCTTCAGCTTCAGCATCAGTCCTTCCAATGAATATTCAGGGTTGATTTCCTTTAGGAGTAACTGGTTTGATCTCCTTGCAGTCCAAGGGACTCTCAAATCTTTTCAAGCACCAGAGTTTGAAAGCATTAATTCTTTGGTGCTCAATCTTCTTCATGGTCCAACTCTCACATCTGAACATGACCACTGGAAAAACCATAGCTCTGACTAGATGGACCCCCAGTTAGAAGTGAAGAATGGTGATCCTTGAGGAGAAATGGATCTAAGTGGAGAGCTCCCCATTAAGTGTCTCATCCCCAATCTTCATTTCTCTAACTTGCAGGTAAAAAAGACCTTTCAGAATCACTGCCTGGTGCATTTTCACTCTATGGTTCAAAACATTATATCCAGAATTTGTGGTAGGATATGTGGTTTTTCTCTAGTTTTAATGAATGAAAATATTTCTTAAATTTTTTGTTCCTTGTTGATATATTTCAAGCTGGGAATTCAATAAATATGTACTCACTATAACAGTTACCTGCTATCTTTTTATGTTAAACATTTAGTGTCTATTTGCATTTAAAGAATAACATCCCTACTCTTAGCTCAGTTATCGAGTTTAATCTACCTCCAGACCTGGGTTTCTAGAGGATCTAACCTAATCCAATGTATATACTTTACTCTTCTGATCACCAGTGATTGGTTCAGAGATTGAGATGAGCTTGAAATTGCTAGGATTCATCACATGGAGTCTTAACCCAGGAGAAAGAGCTAAGAAATGGATTCTGCTTATATAATTTACACTCCAAATCAAGCCAGGTCCATAAAAACCAGAGTTGGGTTTTGATATGGCTTTCTATATTCATTTAAATGTAGGCATATTATAAATAAGGCCAAATGTGAAGGCTTGCCTAGGAAAACTGAACAGTCTGCTCACTGAACTCCCTGTTAAAATACTCCTTTAGCCAAGCCCATGCTAAAACAGGATAAGATGATTATTTATACCAAACACTCCAATCTCCAGGGAAGTTTATCAGCCTTTCATCTCTGCAGAGATAGTATCAATCAGTGGTGCCTAAAAGCTGGTCTGCACACTGGGGATGTCTGAGTAATAACATTCCCACTAGTCCACAGCATCCTTAGATAAATTCCACTGCTATGCAATGGTGAGCAGAACCCTGAGCCAAGTACTAGACATGAGGCAACTGAGGGATAGTGCTCTGAAGCTCCCTCCAGCTTTGATGAGACAGCTGGCTTAACCTCCCCCCACCAGACAGCAAGGGGAAGTCAGAAGTAGCTGAAGCAGGGAGGCCACTGCTCCATGGCTTTTAGGTGTGCCCAAGGTATCCTGAGACAGCAGTATGTGGCTTCCACTAAAGCCAGCAGACCTAAACACAACCAAATTTTTAAGGAAAGATTAGTGACAAAAATGAAATCCTAGAAGAAAACTGATTTGAGTTCTAGACTGTATTGAATAGACTCCAAAGATGTCAAATATATGTCTAGACCACAACTAACCAGTATAAATATTACAAAATGGAAATTGCTTATAAATTTTCTACACTTGGATTTTCAAAATTAGATCCTTTTCTAGATATTTTAGAACACTGCCAACTTTCTTCTGATACAAAGATTTGTCCTTTATCTGTAGATCCCTCTTGGTTTAAGATAAAAAACATTCCTTCCTTTAAGACATTAGGATTATAGCACTTAGTCTGTGAAGTGCAACCCACAGGTTGGACTCACTGCCTTCATTTTTTATTATTACTGATCCATGACTTCTAATAGCTTGACTTAAACCTTCTTTCCCAAGATTTTAATGAAAATAATTGACAAAAATCAGCACACAGAAATGTTACAAAATTAAAGATTATAGACAAACACCAAATGACAGTTTTTTAAAAAAGAGAAACACAATAGGGATAATGGTTTTTACACACTATTTATACATTAATTATAAACCATGGCAGTAAAAGCCTTCCGAACGTTGGCAAGAAAAGCTGAAAAATTGTTGGTCTGCCTTACATTTTCTTGAAATTCTGCGAGGCACTCAAGATAAGGAGCACTGTCTGACACTAGGAGGAAAAAAAAGGAGACAATATTTTTAGAAGAGAAGTATTTCTAACTTAGATGCTCTCATATGATTCAAGTCATTTCAATGCCATTTTCCTGAAATGCTTTCAGCATAGAATGACACACAAACTTGATTTTCACACCCTGACTATCTTTTGGACCTTTCCTTTGTTTAATCTCTAAATATTCAAATATTAAATACTACAATCTTGTTTTAAACAGATGGTAATCAAGGACTGAAGAGCGCAGAGATACAGAGAGAAGGCCATTTCCTATCATCTTTCCCACACATTTTAACCATTTAAACTATTTTTACAGTTTTTTTTTTTAAACTGTTGTCAGTTTTCTGTGCAAAATTTGGCCTCAAATCTAGTTTCTGACCACTCGATCAAAAAAAGAACATCTTTCAATGCCAACCCTTAATAACTGACAACTATGGAAAGAAATATCTGCTGTTTCACAACTGAAATGGGGATCATTAGAAAATGTAGGTGCTATTCCCAGAGTCGTATTTACATGGCCAAATGGGACTCAAAGTCACAAATAACAATATGGCCCTCAAATGCAGTTGCACCAGCTGGTACATATTAGGAGCAAGTCTCCTGTGAAGGTGGCTGAAGGAAAGGAATGATCCAACTTTCTCTACCATCAGTCTTGTCCTTTGTCCAAGGAGAAGAAATTGAAGCCTGTCAAATTTCTAGTTCTTTGGCAGAGACTGCTTGGAAAACGAGACCCATGACCAAAGCAGAGAAAGAAGAGCAAAGAGCACCTGGTTCCAAATTTACACTGGAGACTCTATTTTAATACATTCTCAAATACTGTAACACTATATAGCAAGAGAGGCTATCCAATTTAGAGAAAACTGAGAAGCTAGGTTGGAGGTTTGGGGATTTGCTTTTTAAAAGCTAGTAGCCTTCAGAGTAGAAGATATTTACCTAGAGACAGAAAAAAACCCAAGCATTTGTACTTGAACTACATTCCTAAAATACAAATTCGAGTCACTAAGTCACATCAGGGAGCCTACTCAGTCGTTTTCCTGAGCACCCATCTGCTATTAATACAAATGCTTTGAGGACACAGGTATAAAGAGCTAAGAACCATTCTTCTGAATTTCAGTAAGTTAAGGATTACTTTAGAATCCTTAACATTAGAATAATAAAAAGAGATAAATAAATTTCCATTCTTTTTGTTCACAATATTGCCAAACATATAACTTCCCACACATTAAAGACCTTTCTGGCCCATTGCAGAATCAGTAACGAAGCAAGATTATCAACATTTGGGATTTTCAGGATAGGATAATATTTTAAAATTTATTTTTTGAAAATTAAATTTTCACATTCAAACTGAAAATCATCTACTTAGATCACATACAATATTCACACTTAGGCAGTCATATCCTTTATAGCTTTAGCTTTGAGTTCTCTAAGAGGATAATTCAGACTTGCATATGAAATGCAGTGATCATTGGTCTTTTAAGTCTTTCAGTCATTGTGGCACTGTGCCATCCAGAAGAGAAGTTACTTATTAAGGTTCCTGGATACTATCTATAAATCAAAACTGTAGTCATTGCCTTTAGAAGACAATATCACAAGAAGCAAGACTGGAAAAGAAAGCAACAGCTTGTGGGAATATTACTTGCCTTCATGTTACTTTATGTGCTAAGTCAAATAATATTCTGGAATGCCAATCTTAAGTACGAGTTAAGAGATAGGAGTACATACCTTCATAGTCCCTTGCTTCATTTAGGCACAGGGAAAACATAAATGGACAATCAGGATGCTTAGGGTCAATATCAGTGAATATAAACTGCAACTTATCACCTGAGAAAAGGGATTAAATGATATAGTATGAGAATTATTTTATTGTGCTGTGCCAAAGTTCTCAATTGAGATAAGCTTTCTTCCCTCCACCTCTGATTAATATCTACACTGCTATAAAACAGTATTTTGATTTTGAGGACTATGAGAAACTTCTACTTTAAATCTAAAGATAATTTTAAAGCTTTAAAAGTGGTTTTGAGACAAAACTAAACAAAACACAAAAAAGTACCTCAGGATAACAGTGAAGATAAACTTAAAGACCAATGATCAAAAGTTCAAAGCTATGCTTGCTTCGGTAGCACATACACTAAAATTGGAATGTTACAGAGAAAATTAGCATCACCCCTGTGAAAGGATATCACGCAAATTCATGAAGCGTTCCATATTTTTAGAAACCAACACTATTGTAAAGCAGCTGTCCCCCAATTAAAACTAAATAAAATTTTTTAAAAACTTCAGATCTGGTCTTTATGTTCTCCTCTAAGCAAAGGTTAATATTTTGTATTAAAAACTCATTCTGACAGGTAGGAAAAATACCAAAACAAAGGCAAACAGATTTATGAATAGAGGCTCCAATTTCGGAAATAAGTATAATTAGTAAATAAATGGGGGAAATGGTCACATTTTCATTAATAATCAAAGAAATGTATTTTTTAAAAGTTTCTATTATCTAATCAACTGCAGGATAACAAAATAAACCAAAAAACTTTAAAAAGAAACTACAGTTCTGGCACAAATAACAATGAAATGGGTACCCTTTACATTATACACAGATTGCATAAAAGAGCTGACCTAGCAGACCTGAGACTTCTATCCCCAGAAAAGGTCTGCTTGCAAGATTGGTCCTTGTCTGGTGTATCAGAGATCCCCAAGACTGCCACAGGTTTGAAAATTCACCAGGAGGATTCCTGGGGCTCACCACCGGTTGTACTCAGTGCTATGATTACAGTGAAAGGATACACAAAATCAGCCAGCAATGCAAATAATCCCTGGGGTGAAGTCCAGGGAAAACCAGGCCAAGCTTCCAGGGTCTCTAATGAGGTTCCCTGGTAGACAACACTTCACGCGTACTGTCACAGTTTGACGCCTAAGGGATTAATCACATCCTGTGTGACTCCACTGGCTTACGGCTCTTGAAAACTTGTTTCCTCTAGATTTTGCCCCACGTGACTTTTTTCTTTGGGCTGATTTTGTTTTGTATCCTTTCACCGCCATAAATCTGAGCCACCCTGACTCTTGTAAATCTTTCTAGTGAATCACCAAAACTGAATGTAATCTTGGGGACTCCCAACACCATAAATATTTCTATAAGTTGACACACGATATGTAACGGTGGCTATTTTAATATGCCTATGCTTTAACTCGGTAATTCATCTCTGGGAATTTCATGAAAACTGTGCTCCCCAAATGGAGAAGTCTATGTATGTCTACTATAGTATTTCTAAAACTAAAAACTATAAAATCCAAGTGTTAAACTTAGAGTAATATATGGGTTAGACAATAGATAAAAGATTGAATAAATTAATCTACACTTATGGAATGAATTATTACACCACTATGTTAAAATTACCATCATGAAGGCTATAGCAATTAGAAAAATACTAATCATACAGTACTAGTAAGAACAAGGAACAGAAAATTTTTTTGTACGCTGGCAACTGTGACTAAAATACATTTACTAAAATACTGGATGATAAATAACCAAGGCATGAATAATTACATTAGGGTGATAAAAGTTTTGTAATTTTTTCCTACTGTTTAAAAAGTTAACAATGTGGTTATTATCTTAGCTGGAAATATTTTAAAGATTCTTTTCTACTTAAGACAGACTTTTCAAACTTCCTATGTTTTACTTACATTAATATACTAACCATAAATTTTTCGAATTTCTAGTCCAAGTCGATCTTTATACAAGTCTGCAGATTTCTGTAGCCTTTTCAACCTCTCTTCATTAGCTTTGTTAGCAGTGGAAATAGCTATGATTAAAAACACAGTGTGTATAGAATATTTTAAATAACACTCAGTTAATATTCTTTTAACTAATTTAAAAAAATTTAAAAACAACCAAAAAATGATGCCAACCAAATAAATCAGCTTACATTTACTACACTTTCTATCTCCACCAATTAGCAAAGGGGTTTCTGTTCATTCAAGCTGGAAGGAAAAACTGCATGAAAAAATACATACCAGTATTAAGAGGAATACGTTTTTTTCTATTTTACTATAAAGCAGTATGAATAAATAGGCCAAGGACTTGCAAGGCTAGCAGAGAAATAGAAAGACTTCCTGTACACTATTTTGCTGTTTTTAGTCAGCTAAAAATGTATCAACTGCTTCACTGGAAAAATATCCTATTATTTTAAATAGGAAGTCAGACTTATTTCATGCTAGTTTAGAACTTTTTTTCAAAAGTTAATGCAATATTCCCTAAGTAATACTTAAGAGCTGAAAAAAATAATGTTGATTCATACACAAACTCTTTAAGAAAAAGCATTCACAAAACAAATTTGCTATTTTCAAGAGATTTTAGAATTGATTATTTCATTTATGGGCAAACACGGCTTCTATATAAAAGAAGCACCTTTTAAAAAAAATACAAGTCTTAGACAAAGAGGCTTTACAGCATGAAGAACATGCTTAATAGTTCCTGGCAGAGGATGCGTGATCAATGAATCTATTGCATAAATTACACAGTGGTTTCTCCCAGGCAAATCTTATTTAGTGAAACTGTCTCCCACTCCGCTTAATTAAACTCCCATATCAATTTCATTTTTCTCTGGTTCTATTAGAAATCAAAAGGATCAGTCTTCACTAACGCACATCTATGGAATCTGGAAAGATGGTATTGATGAAATTATTTGCAGGGCAGCAATGGAGACACAGACATAGAGAACAGACTTATGGACATGAGAGGAGTCAGGAAGGACAGGGCGGGATTTATGGAGAGAGTACCATAGAAACATACATTACCATATGTAAAATAGACAGCCAACAGGATGACTCAGGGAACTCAAACCAGGGCTCTGTAACAACCGAGAGGGGTGGAATTGGGGGAGGAGGGAGGGAGGCTCAAGAGGGAGGGATGCTGGTGTACCTGTGGCTGGTTCATGTTGATGTTTGGCAGAAACCAACACAGTACTGTAAAGCAATTATCCTTTAATTAAAACTAAATAAAGTTTTAAAAAGACAGGAAAAAAAAAAACGCTCCTTAAGCAAAAGAAGGAAAATTAAAACCCACTCAGCAAACTTCACAGACACCCTGCAGAGAAAGGTGAGGGACTGGCAGTGGCCTTAAAGTATGTTAGCTACTTCTGGCAACGAACTGGGGAGAAGGCAAAATGTACATAATTGTGAGCCATCACTACTTAGAAATTTAGATTGTTTTAAATACCTGTACAACTGGAAACTTACTTTCCTTCTTCCTAGCATATTCTTCCTTAAGATCCTGGATAGTTGCAGTCAGGGCCTCCACTTCCTGTTTTTTGTCTTTTACTTCAGCAATCAACTTTAATAAATTCTCCTTTTTCTCTTGAATGAGCTTATTCTGTCTGCAGATTTCTATAAGAAGCACAAGGTATCAGCTAGAATCTATATGATTTGCTCATCAACATGTATCTATAAAAAGAGCAAAATACTGACTTTCATAAAGTTAATGTTTTAATTGATAAGCATTTCCTGATGATTTAAAAAAACGTAAAAGAACAAGAATCCTTATCCTTTCCCATTTGTCTTTGAAAACAAAAATAAGGAGACAAAAAATTCATTTTTAACGGAGAATGCTAGATTAAACCAAGAAATACAAAATCAGAAGATCATGACCTTTGCAGCTCTCCCCTTCAAATAAGTACATAAAGAAACCACCACCAAAGGTGAACAAATTCTAAAGATGGCTTTTCAGATGCTTTGAAGAAATACCTAATTTTAATGCTAGATATCTGGTATATTCTAAAATATACCAAAATGATAGAAGAAAGAAGAGAGGAAGGTAAGGAGGCAGTGAAGAAGGAAGAATACACAGAACAATATTAAAAAGACCCTCATGACCCAGATAACCACGATGGTGTGATCACTCACCTAGAGCCAGGCATCCTGGAATGTGAAGTCAAGTAAGCCTTAGGAAACCTAACTATGAACAAAGCTAGTGGAGGTGATGGAATTCCAGTTGAGCTATTTCAAATCCTAAAAGATGATGCTGTTAAAACGCTGCACTCAATATGCCAGCAAATTTGGAAAACTCAGCAGTGGCCACAGGACTGGAAAAGGTCTATTTTCATTCCAATACCAAAGAAAGGCAATGCCAAAGAATGTTCAAAGTACCACATAATTGCACTCATCTCACAGGCTAGCAAAGTAATGCTCAAAATTCTCTAAGCCAGGCTTCAACAGTACCTGAACCATGAAATTCCAGAAGGTCAAGTTGGATTTAGAAAAGGCAGAGAAACCAGAGATCAAATGGCCAACATCCCTTGGATCATAGAAAAAGCAAGAGAATTCCAGAAAAACATCTACTTCTGTTTTATTGACTAAGCCAAAGCCTTTGACTGTGTGGATCACAAACAAACGGTGGAAAATTCTTAGAGAAGAGAAAACCAGACCGCCTGACCTGCCTCTTGAGAAATCTGTATGCAGGTCAGGAAGCAACAGTTAGAACTGGACATGGAACAACAGACTGGTTCCAAATCAGGATGTGAGAGTTGGACTATAAAGAAAGCTGAGTGCCAAAGAATTGATGCTTTTGAACTGTGGTGTTGGAAAAGACTCTTGAGAGTCCCTCGGACTGCAAGGAGACCCAACCAGGCAATCGTAAAGGTAATCAATCCTGAATATTCATTGGAAGGACTGATGCTGAAGCTGAAACTCCAATACTTTGGCCACCTGATGTGAAGAACTAACTCATTGGAAAAGACCCTGATGCTGGGAAAGATTGAGGGCAGGAGGAGAAAGGAACGACAGAGGATGAGATGGTTGGATGGCATCACTGACTTGATGGACATGAGTTTGAGTAGGGTCCGGGAGTTGGTGATGGACAGGGAAGCCTGGCATGCTGCAGTCCATGGAGTCACAAAGAGTCAGACAAGACTGAGCGACTGAACTGAACTGACTGAACCAAAGAAGGAAGGGGGAAAATCACATATACAAATAAGACATTCAGGAATAATCTAGATCAAGACATATGCAGGCTTTGTATGGAAAAAAAATGCAAAACTTGTCTCAGGCATACATTTGACCCAATTATATGGAGAGACATTTTAAGCTTTTAAATATTATAAAGATGTAAATATTTCCCAAACCTATTTCTGTATTAAATAAAGCCCCGGTGGAATTTGGAGGGAAGAGAAAGGGAAGATCCAACAAAAGTAATTACACAGGTGAGAACAGCTAGGAAATATGGTGAGAAAAAAAATAAGAAAAGGGATTTGCCCTATCAGATTTAACAACTGTGACTGTGACAGTATTAACCCAATAGCAGTGCAGTGAATGATTACAACTCAGTTAAACAACAAAAGTTTGCAAACAAATATGGGTATATTTAGGAAATTAATATGATAAATATCGTAAATGAAGAGGTAGACTGTTCCCTAAACAGTGCTGAGATCCAAAATAAAATCCACATTTATTAAATATTTAAATGTAAAATGAAACTTTATGAAACCTAAAAGGCAGTATCTGTGAATATAAAATTAACTATACGGGGAAAGATCTTTTTATTGAAGGCAAAAGGAAATTGAAGAGAAGGCAGGCAAGCAGACAAACTTATATTTGAATCAAATAAGCATAAAAACTCTACTATAAGCTAGTACTTGCTCTTATATTTATATAAATTTAGTCAAGTTTCACAATAATACAATTATGATGGACGTTTCTTTTTTTTTAAAAGAAAAAAAAGCTAATATATATAAAACAGATAATCAACAAGGACCTACTGTATAGCACAGGGAACTCTACTCAATATTTTGTAATAACTTGTAAAGGAAAAAAATCTGAAAATCAATAAATGTGTATATATAACTGAATCACTTTGCTGTATGCCCGAAACTAACACCCGGCAAATTAACCATAACTTCAATTAAAACAAAGAAGAAGAAAAAGAAGTCTCAGCAGTTCAATATCTTGCTCACAGCTTTACCTTCTAGAATGCAATGAACAGTAAGACCTGGATTCAAACTTAGGTCTTAACTTCAAAGGTCAAGCTTTTAACCATTAAACTATCTCCTCCCAACAAAGGTTACTATTCTTAATCTAAAGAAGACACAAATATAAATTCGAAAGAAAAGGACAAAGTATTAAATAGAGGAAACAGAAAATGAAGATGGTTAACAAATACAAAAGATAATTTAAACTCAGTAACCACAGAAATGCAAATAAAGCAATAACATACCAATTACACACTTTTCTGTATTTTCTAAGACTTTGTGGACATGATCGGATTATATGACATAATTTAAAAATAAACATCAGAATTACAAGAAAAAATGCTACTTTTTAAGGATAATTAAGTAGAATTTTACTGCAAAAAGAGGTGCAGATTCAAAAGTCAAAAGTTTTCAGTTCCCATCTGGCTTCTCAGTTGTTACCATAGGACGTTGATCCAATGACAACTGTGGGTCCTCTTTTCCTCAGTTGTAAAACAAGTATTTTGGCCACCTGATGCAAAGCGCTGACTCATTAGAAAGACTCATTAGAAAAGACCTTGGGAAAGATTGAATGCAGGAGGAGAAGAGGATGACAGAGGATGAGATGGTTGGATGGCATCACCGACTCAGTGGACAAGAGTGAGCAAGCTCCGCAAGATGGGGAAGGACAGGGAAACCTGGTATATTGCAGTTCATGGGGTTGCAGAGTCAGACATGACTGAGCAACTGAACAACAAAAAACAAGTATAATAATGGCTGTCCCATTTATTTACTCCACAGGATTAGGGTATCTTAATGATGGTGTGAAAAATTTCAAGCTTATAGTAAGTGGTACATAAATACCATGTATAGGAGTGTTTTTATTCTAACATTTGAAGGATTGTATGGTTTTCCTTCCTACTGCTGGTTACAGAGGGAATGAGAAGCAGAAAAAGGGCATAGAAGCTTCAGGGCAGCTAAGAAAGTAGACATGGGTAGAAGTCTCCTATAACAGCCTCCCAGGAGTTCCAAAATCACATGCCTTCAGGGGCCAGATAATAAGGAACTGGTCAAGGCAAAGCAAAGCAGAAGAAACAATCAGGGACTGTAGCACATTAAGTACATGTGTCCCATGTAAAGACACTCTGATTTGACAGTGTTCAAAACATGATTTGGCAAAATTTAGTATCTCCAGTGGATTTTGGTCTGGGGCTACAAGCCTGTGGTCTGTGTGTGAGAATTCAGTAAAAGCTGCTAATCCACTCTGGACAATCTGCACAGTGGTAGAAAAGAAAGGCAGGAACAATAAAAATATACAGAGAAAAACTGTCAGACTTTAAACCTACACCCAAAGAGCCGAGAGAACTCCAGTTTTTCAAAGTTGTGAAACTCATTTTTCAAAAATGTGGGCATTTATACATCAGGGTGATGAACATGTTATGTGTGGATTTTGTATTCTAGTCTGTGAAACTCATTTTTTTAAAATATGGGCATTTATACATCAGTGAAGATGAATCTCACGAGCAAATGCTAAGTGACAAAGGGACAGAATATATATTAACACAAAATGCTGCCACATATATAAGATTCAAATCCTCAATACTAAAGTAAAATACTGATGAATTAATTCTAGACGGTGAGAGAAGAGGAAAGTATAACACGGGATGTTCTAGTTATTAAGCTGGATTGTGTGCATGTGTGCTCAGTCCCACTCTTTGTGACTCCATGAACTTCAGCCTGCCAGGCTCCTCTGGAATTTTCAAGCAAGAATATTGGAGTGGGTGGCCATTTCCTCTTCCAGGGGATCTTCCCAACCCAAGGACTGAACCCCTTTTCTTGCTACTCCTGCATTGGCAGGCAAATTCTTTACCACTAAGCCCCCAGGGAAGCTGTGTATGTGTGTGTGTGTATATATATACATATATACATATACATATATATATACATATATACATATACATATATATATAAAAGAGTTGGACCATAAAGAAAGCTGAACACCAAAGAATTAATGCTTTTGAACTGTGGTGTTGGAGAAGACTCTTGAGAGTCCCTTGGACTGCAAGGAGATCCAACCAGTCCATCCTAAAGGAGATCAGTCCTGAATATTCACTGGAAGGACTGATGCTCAAGCTGAAGCTCCAATACTTTGGTCACCTGATGCAAAGAACTGACTCACTGGAAAAGACCCTGATGCTGGGAAATACTGAAGGCAGGAGGAGAAGGGGATGACAGAGGTTGAGATGGTTGGATGGCATCACTGACTCAATGGACAGGAGTTTGAGCAAGCTCTGGGAGTTGGTGATGGACAGGGAAGCCTGACGTGCTGCAGTCCATGGGGTCACAAAGAGTGGGACACGACTGAGCGATTGAACTGAACTGAACTGATATATATATATATAAACACACTGTTTTACTTGTATGAGGGATTTTATGAAGATGTTTAATCTAAAAAAATCTCTATGATCTATTTCTACAGTTTGTCACATACGATTTTGATATTCCAGAAACATTTCAACCATCCGTTCTTCTTCCTTTAATTTCACAGACAGCTTTTCTGAAAGAGAAAAGGAGTTGAAGTTTCACTAGTGGAAATTACACTAAAAACCAAGCAAGAACAACAAAGAATAACAGCATGTTATGAGTTAAATGTAGGTACCTGCAAATGCTTTAATTGAGTCCTTGTAGGCATCTCTTAGTCCCACCATCTGACAGGAGGTGTCACTGACAGTGCTTTTGAATTTATTCCAAAATTCATTTATGCTTTTATCAAATAGTGCCAGTTCATCCTCTACCATTTTGTAAGACAAGGCTACAAAACAAATAGGACACACACTGTATTTTTTAAGTTACTGAAACCATATGAGCCACATATGTTAGTCAAGTATATTTTGGCAGTTTGAAATTTGTTAGAAAATAGTTAGCAACTTACTTTCTTTAATACACTGAAGTATAGTTGATTTACAATACTGTGTTAGTTTTAGGTGTACAACAAAGTGATTCAGTCATGTATATATCTATATTCTATTTTTCTACTCGATTCCATTAGAGTTTATTACAAGATTTCAATTTACCGTGCTATACACTAAATCCTTGTTGATACGGTAATGTGCATCCCTTATACCCCTACTCCCATAGCAACTTACTTTTAACTCTAAATATCCCAGGGCAGATCAAGCCACCTAAACTTAACTATGGTATAGGTGCAGCAGGAAATCAGAACACCATCACTCCCTAGGAATTCATTAGTAGCAACCCACACAACACTCACTCTGACCCCGGGAAATACGACTCAGCCTCAGTTTTTTCACAAGTAAAGTTGGGGACTGCAAAGACTCCTTCCAACTCTGACCCTTTTGATTCCGGCCTGGATTGCCAGGTCCCAGAAGGCGGGGCCCCTATCATGGGATAAGATCTCACATATCTACACTCGTCCTCCACCTCCAGATTAGGAAAGGTGACAGTAAAATGGAAACTAGAAGAGAGTTTAGTGGGTTTAGTCCAGGACCTGTACAAGTAACCTCGACTTTCCAGGCCCCAGTTCCTCCCCTGTGAAAGGATGTTCTGTAAGATCCCAGGTCCCATCAGTTTTCTGTAACGCTACAACCTTCCCAATGACATAAAATCTCCCCAGAAAATTCGCAGACTTGTCTTCGGTGAAACCCCAAACCCCTCTGCCTCGGGGCTGCCCATTCTGCTCCCCAAACAGCAACAAGACGTACATTTCAGACTCCGCCCCCAAAATACTCATTCCGCCTCCAAACCCGATTTCCCCTATCGCGATATGCGGGTTTCGGAGCCCAGGTCAATTCCCACCTTCTCCGGCAGGCCTGAGCCCAGCCACCTGCCCCACAAGACCTGAATCGATTTCGACCAACAGCCGAACTCCAAGATCCGCTACCGCAGCCTAGCCAACTCTCCTATTTCAAACCTAGGGCGCCTTCCGCCTCCCGCCTTTGGGTTCCCATACGCCTTCTTATTGGCTTATAGTGTAGGCTCTTTTATGAAGGGATTGGTTGATCTAGCCCTCTGGGATTCTCGCGAGAAAGATAGAGGAAATGGCATTCTGGGACTGGTAGTTCTTTTTTTGAGAACACCCGACCTCGTCAGCTGTACTCCTGGGATGTATTAACAGTTCCTGGAAAACTCGCCTGACTGGCCATTCATCCTTTTCAGATAAAGGTTTCCGCAAAAAAAATAAATAAAATAAATATTGAACTTTAATTGTATTCTGTTGCCAAGTATATAGCCTTTACTTTAATACTACAGGTAGCTTAAGTAAAACTAATAAAGCTTATATAAATACCATTGCTTAATCTGTCTAGTGGCTGAAATATTACTGTTTATTGACTAATAATAATAACAAATTCCAAAATTTCTTGACTCTGATTTTAACCCTGTGAATTAAAACAGAGACATGAAAAGGCAGTAACTAATACTGGTAGTCCCTGCCCCAGTAGAAACAGCAACACAAAATTTTTAATAGTGAAAGGGATGGGCAAGATAAGGGTAGGGGATTAAGAAATACAAACTACTATGTAAATAATGAATAAACTACAAGAATATATTATATAGTACAGAGAATATAGCCAATATTTTATGATAACTTTAACTGGAATATAATCTATAAAAATATTGAAGCATCACCATTGTATACCTGAAACTAATATAGTTTTGATTTACAATATTTTCAACTATACTTCAGTGAAAAATAATACATAAAAAACTTTTAATAGCCAGGATTCTTGCTACCTGCTGTCTCTGATTGGCTGTATTGTAGACTAATGTGAAAAAGAGAGTAGTAAGTCAGAGATAATTTAAGGTTTGAGACAATGATGCTGCTGATGGCAGAATTGAAGCTGTCTTTTCAGCAAATCTGGTGTGTTGAGGGAGAGGTGTTGTGGGGAGGAAGATGCATCATGAGTTATAATTTTAAATGTTGAGTTTGAGAGAATATTGTTGAAGATATTAACAAAGCACTAATGTCTTGCAGTCAATTTATTTCTTCAATTAATTACAGATTGGGTAACGTTTCAACTCTACCTGGGTTTGAATTTGTTAAATGTGATGATGGGCTCCACCAATTTGCTAAGTGTGATTATGGGCAAGTTCCTTGGTCTCTTTAATCTCAGTTTCCTTATCTATAAAGAGAGGGTAATAATAATAATAATATCTTCTTCATATAACCTATGTGAAGACTAAAAGAGAAAGTAAATGAGAATACCTTGGACTAGGTCCTTGTAACATAAAATGGTTTCTTATTATTGTGATTTATATACTACCCACTTCCTGTACAATACACTATCCTTTTAAACACACATAAATAAGACTTTAAATAGGACAAAATCTACAATAGCAAAGAAGTAGAGAAATTTTTGCAATTCAATACTACCTTTAGCTAAGGCGATGCCTATAGCTCCCAAAACAAGACAATCACACTACTCATACAATTTTGGTTTTAAGGAAACATACATTCTGCTATGTCCGGATAAATACAGAATGCATCCCTTCCACCCCAATCCAACTTGAATTAATTAGTATTATCCATTTAATAATTTACCAATGTTTCACAAGTACAATTTTAATCTCAGCACAATGGAAACTAAATTTTTAACAATAATCAGAAAACAGTTTCAGCAATTTCTTTAGGCCATTACTAATTCAAGATAATAGATTATTTTTTCAGCTTAGAATAATGCTCGGACCATTTCTCTAATGCATTTCTGATGGAATCTAGACACACATGACTGATCCATGAACAAATTGGAAAGAGCTCATCAGCAAGGCTTTGAGATATTCAAGACTGACGCAGGCTACAACTACATCTCTTCCAGTAAGATGAACATCTTATAGCTGACTTATTTTTTGTTCTCTTTAATGGACTATTTTTGTTAGGTTGACTTCTAATATGAGTAGGCAGAAACATCCAGAAAATCCTCACAGAAGCAAATTCTTTATTGTATATGTATCTCTTGGTACTCTTTCTCTGTAGCACTCTGCCTAATACATATGCATATACATTTTGTTTCTCTATTCATCCATCAATGATTATTTGGGTTGTTTCCACCTTTTGGTTATTTTGAATAATGCTGCTATGAACATAGGTGTACAAAGAATATTCAGTTTTAATTTCTCATAATTAAATTTTGGTCTAATTTTTTGGGGGCAGAATAGTTGATGCTAAAAAATACCTACATAAATGTGAAGTTCTATACCTTCTACCTCTCTACTAGTCCCTTCTCTGGTTCCTATTCTCCTCCCTAATCCCGAAATTTAGATGCGTCCCAAAGTCCATGACTCACTTTTCCCACCAACTTATTTTCCAGTGCAATCTCGTCCGATCTCACATGGATGTCTCTCAGATTCATCTTGTCTTGACTACTTTTCTGCACTTCAACCATATATTTCTATCTATCTCCTGGTCAGATCACAAAAATCCCTCACTAGTAATATTTTAAAAACAAACTTTATTATTTTCTTGGTAAATATTCCCTTTCTTTTAATGGCACTGGTGTTTTCCCAGTCCTCAAATTCAGAATATTGGGATCTTCCATGATTCCTTTATGGTTAACTGGTTGCCAACACCCATATGCGTGCGTGCTAAGTTGCTTCAGTCGTTTCCGACCCTTAGCAACCCTATGGACTGTAGCCCTCCAGGCTGCTCTGTCCATGGGATTCTCCTGGCAAGAATATTGGAGTGGATTGCCATGCCCTCCTCCAGGGAATCTTCCAGACCCAGGGATCGAACCTGTATCTCTTAAGTCTCTTGCATTGGCAGGTGGGTTCTTTACCACTAGCGCCACCTACGAAGCCCACCAAGACCTACAGATTCACCTATATTCCACCACCCTCACCTTCCCTTTCTTCTATTCTCTAAATCTCTATTTAGATCCTTCCTACATGGTTCTTACCTTCAGACTCTTGCCCTCCTGATCTGCTTTGCCTACCATGGCCACAATAATATTCTCAAAGTGCATACTGTTTCCCTGTTCAAAACACTCTGTGTTCCTTCATTATCTTAAAAATATAGTCCATACTCCTTAGTGGCATTCAAGTCAAATCATTGAATGAAATGGTCTCAAGTTACCATTTACCCATATTGTTCAATTGTTTACTTTATATTTTAATAGAAATAAACAATGAGCCCTGTACTTCTTTAATTTTGCTCATATAGTTTCTGTTTTGGGCAGAAAATTATTCTAAATAATTTGTAATATACACAAAAGTTAACAAAATAATACAATGAATCTCTCATGTACCTGTCACAGGGCCCCAGCTACCATCAACCATTGGTCAACCCTGCTCTATCCAGACCCCATCCACTTTCCCAAACAACATGTCATTTCACCCACAAAAATCTCAGTATGCTTTTCTAAAATATAAGAACTCATTTTGACATAACCACAACAGCATTAGCACATTAAAAACATTACTATTAATTGATTAACATTATTGCAATAAAATCTGTTTTAGAAACACAATTTTGACATATTTGAGACAACTGAAAATTTTTTAAAGTTTCAGACTTTGAATTGTCTCATAAATATAAAAATGGAGATTTTTTTTCCTACAGTTTTTAAACACAATATATTTCAAATGGAATATATTTCTCCATTTCATCCTACAGCTTTACATTTCTAAATTCCATCCATTGATCCAGACTCAGTCACTTGCTACCTCCTCCACATAGGCTTCCCTAACCTCATATACGGAAGGTTAAATCTGCTTTTCCTCTTGTCAATTTACTTGTCTGTTAGCCCCTAAGGGCAGTATGTTATTTATTTATGATATTTATTTACATAAATATTTTCCTGATGAGACTACAAACTCCTTGAGTTGTGAGTTATCCCTTTCGTGAACAGTACATGTAAGAATCGTGTCATATACCACTAGTGCTTCTCAAAGTGATGTTCTTCATGCAATAGCAACACCTTCATCTAGGAATTTGTTGGAAATGTAATTTTCAGACTGACCTCCATTCCTATTGAATTGAAAATTTTGGATGTGGGTCCCAGTGATCAGTGCTTTAGTAAGCCCTCCAGGTTATTCTGATTCACGCTAAAGTTGTCTTCCGCTGGAGAAGGAAATGACAACCCACTCCAGTATTCTTGCCTGGAAAATTCCATGGACAGAGGAGCCTAGTGGGTTACAGTCCATGGGGTCACAAGAGTCGGACACGACTTAATGACTAAACCACATAGTTTGAGAGTACACATAGTAGAAACTCTTTAGGCCATCTATAAAATATGAATCCAGCTATAAAGTTTCTTAACTCTACTTTGGAGAACATGAATAGTATTGCCCAATGGACAACTCTATTGGGTCCTTTGGTGATCCAGGGAAACAGATTATAGATGTATAGGTCATGATCATTTCTTGAAAAGAATACATAATGAGACTCGTGGAGGATGTACCTGGAACATCTGTGGCTGGGTCACTGATAATGGTGTCATTATGGAATGCCAATATTCCTGGGATGCTAGCCAGAGTGGAGGTAATTATTTTCTGAAAGTCACTAGGGTATAAACTCAGTCTGAAATAATTCATTTTACATTGCAAGGTGACACAGGAGAGATCTCAAACACAATTTATTTTTGAGAAGGCAGATAAGCTTGTGGTAAAAAGATAATGACTATATACAGAGACATTAAAGGTCAATGCCTCCAAAATAAATTTTTGCTTATTGCCACTGCACCAGTGACACAAGCTAAGTCAAATATCTCTGAATGATGTTGTATTACAGTGAGTGCTATAACTCATAGATAAATGGTTCACGTTACAAGAATATACCTTGTGGTTATATCATGTTTGGCATGGCAAAACACATTGCAGAAATTCTAGTCTCTGCCTACAAGTTGTAATCTAAGTAAAATAGGCAGGATTTACTGCAAATCGAAATCTTAAGAAAATCTAAATGAGTGAGAAGAAGAAAGTTCTGGGTAGAACTGGAATCATTCAACTGTTGGAATTAACTAAAAATAAGGCAACAGTACAAGATTTTGAAACTGGCTACAAGATTAAAAGATCTTTTTTTATTGAAGTATAGTTAATTGAAAATGTTGTGCTTGTTTCAAGTTACAAGAAAGTGATACATTCTTCTTCAAATTCTTTTTCATTATAGGTGATTACAAACTCCTGAGTTTAGTTCCCTCTACTATACAATTTGTTTATCATTGTTTATCCCTGTACTAAACAGTTTGTTTATCCTTGTTGTTTATCTATTTTTTATATACAGTATTGTGTATATGTTAATCCCAAACTTGTAATTTGTCTCTGCCCCCAACAAAAAGAAATATTTTTAATCCAGACATTAAAAGGAAAAATGTTATCAGGACAAATTGTGCTGAGGAGACTGAAAGATTGACGATAGCTCTGAAGAGACGGAGGAAATGAAGGGATCCTGGGCATAAGCATCATGGACAGCCACAGGATGGGATTCCTGTGAACTGTCTTAGAAATGGCTTTTCTGGGCTTCACTGAGGCTCAGTGGTAAAGAATTCGCCTGCCAATGCAAGAGACACAGGTTCGATTCCCAATCTGGGAATATCCCAAATGCCGTGAAGCAACTAAGCCTGTGGGCCACAACTATTGAGCCTGCGCTCTAGAGCCCTGGAGCTGCAACTACTGAAGCCTTGAAGCCCATGCTCTGCAACAAGAGAAGCAACTGCAATGAGAAGCTCTTGTACCACAATGAAGAGTAGCCCCAGATCGCTACAACTAGAGAAAAGTCAATGCAGCAATGAAGACCCAACACAGCCAAAAATAAGTAAACAAACAAACAAATAACAATGTGACTCTTATATGGTGAATCAATTTGGGAGAAGCCTTGAACTCTACTATCTTTGACTTTGAAATGACCCAGTTTATCAAGAAGACTCTGTTATTGGTAGGAAAAGATACATTTGAAGATCATTAGTACTGAAAAGAACCAACCTCCTCATCTCCCTCCTGCTATGACCCACACAGGGTAAGTTCTGGGGAACATCTCCACCCCAAGCAACTGCTGGAAGATGGTAAACTGACGAGGACTAAGGAAAGGCTTGAAAAGAGATTTCCCATAGGAACAAAATCATAAACACATGTAAGTGCTGTAGAGCTGGAAGCAAATACTTTTCAGGTGTAATGGGTCAAGTAAGCATTGTTTTCCTTCTCATCATTCGTCCAATTTGAAATTTTTTTTGCAAGAACTGGTTTTAAATTTCACTTAAATTTTATAATTATGTTAACTATTTACATGATTTCAAATTCAAATCTAAAAAATAAGAGTATTTAAAGAAATCAAGAATCAGTTCTAATGAGATGGATGAAACTGGAGCCCATTATACATTGTGAAGTAAGCCAGAAAGATAAAGACCAATACAGTATACTAATGCATATATATGGAATTTAGAAAGATGGTAACGATAACCCTATATGCAAAACAGAAAAAGAGACACAGATGTACAGAACAAACTTTTGGACCCTGTGGGAGAAGGCGAGGGAGGGATGTTTTGAGAGAACAGCATCGAAACATGTATATTATCAAGGGTGAAACAGATCACCAGCCCAGGTTGGATGCATAAGACAAGTGCTCAGGGCTGGTGCACTGGGAAGACCCAGAGGGATCGGGTAGAGAGGGAGGTGGGAGGGGGGTTCAGGATGGGGAATACATGTAAATCCATGGCTGATTCATGTCAATGTATGACAAAAACCACTACAGTTTTGTAAAGTAATTAGCCTCCAACTAACAAAAATAAATGGGGAAAAAAAAGAAATCAAGTGTTTCCCACTCCCTACACTGTATTCCCTTCATTTCTTTATAGATAACCTTAAAACATTTTAAACTGCTTATTTTCCTATTATCTTTAAGCATAAGCAGATGCATACATATATTGCTTTTTTCTTAGATAAACATCATCTGTAAGTTTCTTTACCTTAAAGAAGCTTTCTTAATTTGGCCACTTTATAATATCATCTCTGGAAGAAAAAGTATCTGAGTTTAGATTAACTGCCTCTTTATAAGTTAGCAGTCACATCAAGTTTGTTTAAATAACCTATTCATTTAAGAAACGTTTGCATGCACGCTCAGTCACTCAGTTGTGTCTGACGCTTTGCAACCCTATGGACTGGAGCCCACTAGTTTCCTCTGTCCATGGGATTTTCCAGGCAAGAATACTGAGGTGTGTTGCCCTTTCCTCCTCAAAGGGATCTTCCTGAGTCAGGGATCGAATCTTCGTCTCCTTCATCTCCTGAATCGGCAGGCAGGTTCTTTACCACTGAGTCACCTGAGAAGCCCCAAGAAATATTTACTAAATAACACTAATAGACCTAGGGTTAGTTCCAGATTTTGTGGGCTTTAAAACTCCTGTAATATTGGATCCTCTCTTTGAGAAAAAGAATAAAAAATTGGTATTATTACAACTCGCATCATCACTCAGCAATAAACTGCCATGGTGAGACCCATGCAAGCTTCTCTAGCATCATGGAAAATCAGATCCTGTGTGGATTTGTGCTAGGGACTATACTGGTGGTTCATACACACAGAAAACATGATCCCTTATTTTATGGGACTTGTACTGTGGTGCAGGAGAAAGAGATTAAACACAGACACTCAAGATGAATATACAATCACAAGTTGTAATCATATCTCTGTTAATGGACTGAATTGCATCCCCCAATCCCACCTCTCTGAATTCATATGCTGAAGTCCTAAACCACTGTACTAGCAAATGTGACTGTTTTGGAATTAGAGTCTTTAAAGTGGTAACTAAGTTAAAATGAGGATGTTAGAGTTGGGCATTAATGCAATGTGACTCATGTCCTTATAAAAAGAGATTAAAACACAGTTTCACAGCAGGAACACCATGTAAGGACACAAGAAGAAGATGCCACCTGCAAGCCCAGGATGAAGGCCACTGAAGAAACCAACCCTGTTGGCACCTTTATCTTGGACATGTGGGCTCCAGTTTCTGTTATCTAAACCTCACAGTCTGGTACTGCATATACTAGCCCTCAGTTCAGTTCAGTTCAGTCGCTCAGTCGTGTCTGACTCTTTGCGACCCCATGAATCACAGCACGCCAGGCCTCCCTGTCCATCACCAACTCCCGGAGTTTACTCAAACCCATGTCCATCAAGTCGGTGATGCCACCCAGCTACCTCATCCTCTGTCGCCCCCTTCTCCTCCTGCCCCCAATCCCTCCCAGCATCAGGGTCTTTTCCAATGAGTCAACTCTTCTCATCAGGTGGCCAAAGTATTGGAGTTTCAGCTTCAACATCAGTCCTTCCAATGAGCACCCAGGACTGATCTCCTTTAGGATGGACTGGTGGGATCTCCTTGCAGTCCAAGGGACTCTCAAGAGTCTTCTCCAACACCACAGTTCAAAAGCATCAATTCTTCTGCGCTCAGCTTTCTTCACAGTCCAACTCTCACATCCATACATGACCACTGGAAAACCATAGCCTTGACTAGACAGACCTTTGTTGGCAAAGTATTATCTCTGCTTTTTAATATGCTATCTAAGTTGGTCATGACTTTCCTTCCAAGGAGTAAGTGTCTTTAAATTTCATGCTTGCAGTCACCATCTGCAGTGATTTTGGAGCCCCCAAAACTAAAGTCTGACACTGTTTCCACTGTTTCCCCATCTATTTCCCATGAAGTGATGGGACCAGATGCCATGATCTTAGTTTTCTGAATGTTGAGCTTGAAGCCAACTTTTTCACTCTCCTCTTTCACTTTCATCAAGAGGCTCTTTAGTTCTTCTTCACTTTCTGCCATAAGGGTGGTGTCGTCTGCATATCTGAGGTTATTGATATTTCTCCCGACAACCTTGATTCCAGCTTGTGCTTCTTCCAGCCCAGCGTTTCTCATGATGTACTCTGCATATAAGTTAAATAACAGGGTGACAATATACAGCCTTGGCATACTCCTTTTCCTAGCAGAGGAATAAAATCCCTAAAAGAAAAGAGTGTTGGAGACAAAGCACTATTACAGGAATAGTGAGGGAGCTGGTTGGAGGAGGCAATGACGAGAACGTATATACAAGCTGAAATAGGGAAAGATAAAAAATGATAAACTATGGGAAAGAAACAGGTTTAGCAGTTCCCGTTAAGAGGCAAAAGAAATCAAGGTGCTTTGCTGTGGTTAATTATCCCACAGTCTACAGAAGCAGAGAGTCCTCTGGAGACAGTCTTTCTAAATTATCCACCTAAGATGAAAAGCTAATGTGCCACCAGCTTCCTCACAGTTCACAGACTCTGAAGTACTGAATAAGAAGTTAAATTTTTAATTGTAAGACAAAATGTATTTTATATCATTCACATTATAATTTAAGGAAGTTTCTGAAGAAAGAATATGATAAGATATATGGCTCAAACACATCTTAGGAAAAGAATAAAGCAAAGTAATGTCTTTCTTCATGGTTCATTAGAGAGATTATGGAAATTATAGAACCTGATTATGCAAAAACAAAAAGGCCAAGAGTACAGACTCTGATTAGTTAAGGCCGATGCTTCACAGGGTCATGATATACTTGAATAAATTGATTTGTCCTTGGCAAGCAAGCACATATCCTCATTTTAACTCAATTAATAATAACAATTATAGGGACTTCCCTGGTGGTCCAGTGGCTAGAACTTTGCACTCTCAATGCAGGCGGCCCAGGTTCCATCCTTGGTCAGGGAACTAGATCCCACATGCTGTAACTAAGTTTGCAACTAAGAATTTCACATATCACAACTAATCCTCCAAACTGCAACAAAGATAGAAGATCCCAAGTACTGCAACTGAGACCCAGCACAGCCAAATAAATAAATATTAATAAATAAGAATTATAGACTCAGAATCACAGGGAGTCCCTTATTTCTTGGTGGGATGCTGCATAAATTACTTCTGACATATGCTTATTCAATTTGTCTTGTGAAAGACAGAGTATACAAACGGACAATGGCCAGACCAAATATAACAACAGAACTCTGATCCACAACATCTGAAGCAAAATGCCAAGGGTGCTCAGAACTTGGTCAATGACTGCCAGTTTTCTTGCCCCTGCTTTCAACTCAGGACCAACCAGAGAAAGCCAAGTGGTTTCCCAAACCGATCACCTAAGATGCTCTACTTCTAAAAGCTCGTCTCCAGATTACACACGCCACCAACCACCTTTTACCAGAGCAACCCTGAGGCCTCCCTTCCTTTTTTTTTTAATATAGTGTTTCCAATCCTCTGTCCACTTTTATGTTTTTGTGAGATGCATGAGATGGTGGCTGGCCCTTGCTATAGCAAGCAGAATAAATAATCTTCGTTTGCTCTCATCTGAGTAAATTTAATTTATTTGGTGGTGCTAGTCTAAAAGGACCTGCCTGGCAATGCAGGAGACATAAGAGATACGGGTTTGATTCTTGGGTCAGAAAGATCCCCTGGAGATGGAAATGGCAACCCACTCCAGAATTCTTGCCTGTAGAATCCCAAGGACAGTGGAGCCTGGCAGGCTGTGGTCCACAGGGTCACAAAGAGTCAGACACGACTGAAGCAACTTAACACAGAACAATTTATTTCCATACATGACTATTCTCAGAGAAGAAAACATATGCTGGGTCCCAGGGCCATCAGCAGCAGATGGGCATCAGAGCTCCGCATAAGCTCTGGAGGGACCCGTCTTTGTGCCACTTTATATTTCCTCCAGGGAAGTTGTCAGCAACCGGGAAGTTAACAGTAGTCCCTGAGTACCCACAACAACTGTGTCCCTGTTGTCAAATGATGGGATGAGCCATCCAACAATTCCAAGTGGTGACTGTATCTGTGAAGTCCTCTTAGTGATCAAGCAGCTGAACAGATGTGGTTCAGTGTCAACCAATCACGATACAGGGAAACTGGAGGTCTGGGTGGTTGAAAACATTTGAAACAAGCTGGTTATAGCATTAGCTCTTATTCATTTTGCAGCTGCTTAAAAATCTCATCAATATTGGCCTTAAGCAACCAAGTCAAGGCTTAGATTGAGAAAAATCATTGCTCTGGAAACAAAATTTCATTTCCAAGCAGGCCTCCCATGCTAAAAACATGAGCTGGGCAGTTACTTGTTCATTTCCTCATCCCTAAAATAAAGATCTCTGTGAAGTTAAAATTGGATAATAAGATGGAGTGTTTTTTTTTTTAATTTATTTTTTATTAATTTGGGTATGCCAGGTGTTAGTTGCAGCATGTGGGATCTAGTTCACTGACCAGAGATTGAACCCAGGCCCCCTGCATCGGGAGCGCAGAGTCTTAGCCACTGGACCACCAGCAAAGTCCCAAGATAGAGTATTTTCACAGGTAAATAATTGGCAGACCATAAATGCAAGACATTCTAAAGCACAACTGAGCTTTCAGCACAATTAATTTTATCCCAAACATCCCTCAGATCAGATTAGCACAGTAGTGGGAGAATGAGAGTGAATATAATTCATAGTCTGTAGTCTGCCCAAGGGGAGAGCAAAACCTGGGGAGAGCCAGTGCTGGCTGACTACTTCCTGGCTCTTCTCCCACCGCAGTAAGAATAATAAAAGAGACTGTGAGGCTCTCACCATGGACAGAGATTAAAATTCATTTTCTGGAAGACATTTAAAGACACTTTCTGAAAAACGATCTGATGCCATTTGCCTACTTAGTGACTGTCAGACCCAAGTTCTTATCCATAGAAGCCTGGCTGTATTTTAAGTTCTTTTTGAGAGAGAAGCGCAGAAAACTCAGTGAGCAAAGTTGCCACCACTATGCCCTATTTTATAAGTGCACTTCAATTACCTCCACTGCTTCACCTCTTCTGGAGATTAGGGTTTTCTTTCATTCTAGGGATAGAGTCTCCAAAGACTTGACAACAAGATACATCACTTAGTGCAAAAATCGAATGTAATGGGAAATCCAATTAAGCCCAGTAGTTGACATATTAAATGTCAGTGAAGCTTCTTTCAAGTAGACTTTTGGCAGAGGGAGGGGTTTAAGGCCAAAAGGAGAACAAGCTATGCTATGAATTGCTTTATATCAATGATTTTCAACCCTAACTTCACATTGCAATCATTTGGAAAGTATTTTTAAAATGCTAATGCATAACTTCCATAACCAGAAATTCCATTTATCTGGGAAAGGCATGGCATTTTTTAAAAAGCACCCCAAAAGACTGGTCAGTCAAAACATTTCCTCCAAGAGAAGCAAAGAGTCTGGGGAGGTACCTGTAGACACTGGATCCCCATAATAAGGTGCCATTAAATGATGGAGCCAGTCCTGTGGCCACGGCTGAGTTTTCTAAATTTCTTGGCATATTGAGTGCTTATTTAACTTATATGCAGAGTACATCATGCGAAATGCTGGGCTGGATGAAGCACAAGCTGAAATCGAAGATTGCTAGGAGAGATATCAATTACCTCAGATATGCAGGGCTTCACTGATAGCTCAGTTGGTAAAGATTCCACCTGCAGTGCAGGAGACCTGGGTTCGATCCCTGGGTTGGGAAGATCCCCTGGAGAAAGGAAAGGCTACCTACTCCAGTATTCTGCCTGAAGAATTCCATGGACTATATAGTCCATGGGGTCGTAAAGAGTTGGACACGACTGAGCAACTTTCACTTTCACTTTTCAGATAAGCAGATGACACCTCCCTTATGGCAGAAAGTGAAGAGGAACTAAAGAGCCTCTTCATGAAGGCAAAAGAGGGGAGTGAAAAAACTGGCTTAAAACTCAACATTCAAAAAACTAAAATTATGGCATCCAGTCCCGTCACTTCATGGCAAATAGATGGGGAAACAATGGAAACAGTGACAGACTTTATTTTCTTGGGCTCTTTCACATGAGCAACTCTCCCACGTTCTCAATTGTTTTCGCTAGCCAGTAAAAATATGCCTCATTCCTAAAAGTTCTACCATCTAGTAGACCTACTACCCAGTAATCTCCATATCTGCTTTGTGGACTCACAGTTGAAAAGTAACACATTTTCTTCCAGATTTAATATACTCCATGTATTTTCTTCTCTGTTCCACAGCTCTCATATTATTCTCTTTGCTAATAAGGAAATATCAAAATATTTTTATTTAAACATCTGCAATCAGAAAATACTGTCACACCATATAAATTTTTCATGCCTAGATACTTACTCATTCGTTTTCCTGAAAAACCCAATATAATAGTCAAAGAGCCACAGTTTATTTTAAATTAAAATGCATTGCTTTAAGGGCTATTTGACATGCAGTAATTATTTACATAGTCTTCTAGTGAAGCACAGAAATTGCTAATGTCTCTTCCCTGGAAGGAAATGAACTGTGCAAAAATTTCAAGCAAACATGATCCAACTGTTCACACAAAAGACAGACTGTGTAAGAAATGCATTGTGTCTGTACCCAAATTTCCCCTCGACTTGGCACACAGATCAGCATGTACTTCACCTCTTTGGCATCAATTAAAACCATAAAGCAGATGAACTTTTCAGCAGAGGAGGATAGACATACCCTCTCCACAGATGGTCAGTATCACATGTCACAGTAAAAAAACGCCAAGAGCGTATCATATAGAAACGGTAGAACTCAGAGCGCTTCAGCTCCACTCACTCTATGTTTAGAACTGCCTCTCTTTCAAGATGGATTTCTTTCATAGGAATGGAGTGCTCATTATTCAGCATTTGCAGAAGGACTACCGAGCTTACTACAATTTTCTATATTTTATGTCCAATGTTGGAGACCCCCGAAATATCTTTTCTATTTATTTTCCACTTTGGTTTCAACTTAATCAGACAGTTGGAACTAAGATGATATTGGTAGCAGTCATTGGGGATTGGTTCAATCTTATTTTTAAATGGTAAGCCTGTTCTGTTTTGTTTCATTCTTCATAAAGCTTCTTCTAAAATTTGTAGCTTTGGCTTAATGCTCACATTTCAGATGTGTATAGTTTTACTTGGAAAATCTTTCCAACATACTGGTTAACTAGAAACACCTATTTGTAAACAGAACTTACAAAAGAGAATAGAAGTCTATACTTTATCTGACTTAGAAGTAAATTCCAAAAGTCTATTACATATATGGTGTGATTAACCAAGAAGTGAGTTAAACAAATTGCACCATAATGAACAGATTAATAATTCCAAGGACCACTTTGATATTTTCAGTCTAAATATCCAAAGCACTGAAAGACTTCCCTTGCAAGGAAAAAAGTCCCTGTTTTTATTGGAAACTAGGATGCCCAAACTCCGTATGACTCATCCTCTATAATGAGAGACAGACCAAAACTCAAGTTCTTTCAAAGCCTCTCAATAATGAGCTTTCCTCATCAACAGTCTGCTTGAGTCATTTTTATAGGAGAGAATAGTTAGTCTCCAATTAAGTAATAACTGTGTGTTTAAACATATATGCATATTTGTATTTCTTTAAATACAGGATATTATTTGGTCATCGGCCTTACTGATGGGTCCAAGAAACTCAGATTTACCCAAATCACTCAAGTCCATGCCTTGAACAGTTCCCCACTACATGCGAAACAGGTCCAGGTAAGCTATTAAAGCAGCCTCAGGTTACTAAAGATATTCCAACAGATAGCCATTGTACATAATTATCACCTAATAACTGCATAGTATCATAGAGGGTTTTAAAGAAAACTGCATGGGTGAGGATGCTAAAAGTTCATGAACAAAAATTGCTAGTGAAAAGGGTAAAACTTTTATGAGTAAGAAAATTTCATTTTTTAAAAATTTGTAAAAGGATAAGTTAGAATATTCCCCAAATGATTTTATTCTTGGCACTTTTTTTTTTTTTTGGAAGAAGGTCATGGTTTGATATAGAAACAAACCAAGACAATTAACTAGAACAAATTTTTTAAAAAATATATTAAAATACCGGAAATGCTGATTTATCTGATGCTGTGCATCTTTCAAAGTTATTATAGATCTTCTGAGAATCACATAAATGAGACAATAGACAGGTTTTCTGTAAGAAAGGTAAGGACTTCCTGGTATTACTATTGCCTGCCAAAATTCTCTCTAATCTTAGAGTTATTTCTTTCCACTTTGTTTTTTCTCTTGTGTATACAGTATATAAGTAGACTTCTTGATCCACTCTCTCATAAGTAAGATTTTGTATGAGTATAAAATCTTTACTATGAGAGTTGAGTTTAAGATTATAAAAAGTTTTAAATATATATACATAAGGTAAATTGCATATTGTTTTAATTTGTAAGATTGTGTTATATTGTACCTCCAGACAATTTGCCACATAGCCTAAAATTCTTGGCATTTGATATTCTGAGACTAATCTTGAATACAGTGAATGCGTAAGTTCCTAATAAGTTCTTGGAATATCTTTTTTTTTTTTTTTTTTTGCTACCAAAAAAGTAGGCATCCATCTGTTATAGTACTTATCACACTATACTATTATTAGTTATTTATTATCTAACTCCTCCAACAGACTGTGCATTCCATCATGTCAGGGGTGGTATGTATTTTATCTTTGTTAAAACAATGCAGGATGGATGGATGGATGGATGGATGGATAGCATTTGAGACAATTGAAATGCTACTTTGGTTTATCCCAGAACTTCCCAGCACATGCTCTGTCTTACGAGACATTTTCTGGAAAAGAAAAGAAGAAATACTACATTTTACATTCACTCCTTTAAGTTTTTCAACTCATGAAACATATAAAAAGCCGTGAAAATTTCTGTTTAAAAAATTGATTTGAAAGAAACAGATCCATAAGTAATAGATTTGTCTTTATTTAACTTGGTGTTTTTCAAAAAGAGACTGATGTTTAAGCTCAATGAATCTCCACTTGGTAAAAACTCAAGGAGTACATCAAAACAAAGTGATTTTTTTAAAAAAAGATCTAGCAACATGGGAAAGACATTCTGGGAGTAGAAAGGCTTCCTGTCTGCAGATTTATTCTGCCAGGATTGATGCCACTTTGTAGCTTCCTTTTTCCACTTAATGACAAAGGCTCCTAGTGCAGCAACCAGTCACAAGATGGGCATGGTAGCTAGTACATAGCAGTTAGTTGGTAAATGAGATATAGCAGTGATAGCTTTAAGATGTTTGACTTTTCAGCCCAAGGAAAATAAGCTGACTCAAGATTCAATCCAAGTACTTCAATTTTATCATCAGTTAAAAACAGTTAGATATGAAGAATGACTAAGGATGTGGCAGATTTTTTGATGCAACAGCCTGAGTTCTGAATTAGACTTGAACATTTTGATTTCTGGACTTCAATGAACTTGAATAACCCAGGGAAATTTTTTGAAATAGTATTTGACTCAATTTTGACTCAATTTTCTTTATTTCTACGCATTACTAAGCGTTACAAATAGCCTATGTCCTATGGTTTTTTCCTGAGTTATTTGTAATATATAATATGCTATTCTATTGTCCATTTACGATAGTTGTACTCTATTAACCACCTTCCAAATGGATTGCCACTGTCTTGCTGCAGGAAGTCCATCTGGCCATGCAATGGGTTCATCATGTGTCTGGTATATCATGGTGACAGCGGCCCTGAGCCACACGATCAGTCAGATGGATAAGTCTTCTATCACTCTGCACAGGTCAGCTTTGCTCCAATCTCTGTAGCACTGGAATGTGACAGTTTTAAACACAGAAAGTCTTTTTAAAAATTCAGTTTAGTGTATTTTTAATTATTGAAATGTGCTTATTCAATTCTATTATAGCCAGTATAGCAAAATGAATAGAAGATTAATATTTTGCTTTAAGATAATATCCTAATTAGCTCATAGTGATTACCACGTTATAGGGTTGGAAATGTTTAATTGATTAATGACTTTTTAAATGTGCCTTTGGGGTTCCCATAATACTATACTCACTTTGGTAGTTCATAAATAAGTCATCTAAAATTATATAAGGAAGTATTTTTGCATGCATATTCCCTTACTTTAAGATTAAACAGAAATTTTTGAGAAGCCTCATTCCCCTAGAATGCATTGGTTACTTTAGTATAATTATGCTTTCTTTGACTAACTAATGATTTTGACATAAATAACATATATTCTAGCTTTAAATATTATGCAATCTTTTAATCTAAAACATCCAGAAGCAAACTTAAATTCTAATGTTAGTAGATTTAATGTTAGTAGATTCATAACATTCTGAAAGGCCTAGACCTTTAAATTATTCAAAATTTTTTTACTTTTTTCCTTCTTTTCTTTCCTGATATACTTTAACTATCATTAAAACAATTTTGAGCATCACTTTAATCATAAATTATTAGGCAGTCTGAAATAAGATTCTCCAGTTAATTGCATAAAAGATACTATAAGATATACCATTACACGGAAGTTCTTTATAATAAAGAATTTCCAAGGTTCTTCTCATATTCCACTTTTTAGAGTAATACTGGGTAATATACAAAACAAATAACCAAAGGAATTTGGGCATCTTTAAAGTTTATCCTAATGAGACTGTGACCTGTATGCCTTAAGGTATTCATTATCCAATCCAAAACAACAATGGTAAAAACATGTTGTAATTTTTTAAAATTAGCATTTTCTATCCATAGACAATTTTTCAAAGTAGGAATTTAGATAAGCCTTGCCTTTTCTCTGTAGTTAATTTTCTCCTCCAGTTCTCAAACCTGGAAAATTGTTTCTTCTAAAAAAAAAAAAATTCTCAACTTTTTTTTGATTCTTATAACTGCATCATTTCGTTGATCCATCAAAATGTACTGAGTGCCCACACCTTATCTAAATATTACCACCTCCTTGTTGATTCTTCTTTTATATGGGTAACCCCTGCTTACTTTCTCTTTGAATGTCTTGTTTCTCTCTACTCCTTAAATTTCAATATCCAAAATTTAGTCCAATTATCAGGGACAAATCATTCAGAACCGTCAAGGATTCCTAGAACTCATTATTGCTAATATTTTTTATTAAAATGATGAACATTGCTTGGACTTAAATATTTTTATGTTTTCTGCATACTATAGCTTCTAATTCAACATATATAACCCATAGGTCACTTTCTGTTTCTTATTTTCTACGTGTCAAAAACCAAGGAACCAGGACTCTTGAGAGCTTGAGAGTCTTGAAATTAAATCCAGTGAAAACCTGCCCTTGATGGAATGCCTGTGTGCTTTTCATCAGATTGGCAGCTGCCTCTTCTGTGAGTTTTCTTCAAGCAAAGAGACGTTGAGAGAGGAAAGAGGAAGCACATATGACAGGGAGTAAAAATATATATAATTTATTCTAGATCACTGTAGATATTAATAATTCCCCCAAACTCAAATTTCCCTTCATTAGAATAATTATCAGGATGCCAAGTTGGTTTCTTTTTACAGCATTTATTAAAATTTCACGATATAGCCTAGCACTGGTTCAGTTTAATGCATCAATAAATATAGAAACATCTGTTAAAACATTTGAAATTCTATGGAGTGAAAAAACAATTGAAAGTCCCTCTAGAATTACGATATTACATCACAGCTAGAAGATACCTCTATCAAAGATCATCTGATTTCAACCCCCCGCCCATTTTTATGAGTGATACAATTTCTTTGCTTTTTATGCTTGTCTCTATTTTTCCATCGTAGACTGACTTGGTCATTTCTTTGGAGTCTTTTTTGGTTGATTCAAATCAGTGTCTGCATCTCCAGAGTATTCATAGCAAAATATTTTCCTCATCAAGTTATTCTTGGAGTAATTGGTGGTAAATATGATCACTTACCTTTTGTTGTATCATTGAAAGCGTTAGTGTCCTTTATGTTGTCAGATTCTCCCTGCTAATTGATTCCCCAAACTCGGGTAATTCTATCAAGCCACTGATACTTAATGCTGCCCTAGGAGTTTAAGTGGTTCTTCATATCTCTCAAATCCTCCATACAGAAAATGGCACATTCTCACTCAAAAGTGTAAGCGCATAGCCTCTTAGTGACATGGTTGGGCTTCTCTAAAGTGTGACTAGTGCTGAGTCCAACTCCCGAACACCACGAAGGACAGTATGCTTATGTCTCGGTTTGGGAGACTTAATAATGGCCTTCCAACCTGCACGCCATGTCACTCTCTTGGAAACACCTGCAGTGATTATTACCTAACTGTGGATTTCATTCAGCAGCTGCTTTGTATTTCTGCCAGCATTCACAATGATCGAGTTTCCGCTTTTCAACTCCACATATCTTTCAAAGGCTCTCTACACTAACTGGCTGTGGCAATTGAAATATTAATTGCAAGCACCTAGATCCGTGCTCTGCCTATAAAGTGGGTTGTTCCTCAGTGCCCTGGACTCCTGAAAGATCCCCCCTGTGCTACTGTGGATGGGTAAAAGACCATGGGAAAAGTGAGGTTTCAGTTCCTGCCTTTAAAAAACAGGCTTTGGAAAATGGATAGAACCTAGGTTTCTACAGCCCTTTATCATTGAAAACTATGGCTAAATTCTTTAGGAATCAATCTAGGACTGATTCCTGCGAGTCTCAAAGGCGCACAGTTCTGTTCGGTGCTGCTTTCCAACCCCCAGGCGTCCTGGTAGCGGAGGTCTCTGAATGCACTCCGGGTATCCGAACAGCCAGCCTGAGCGCATACCTGAAGACCAATCTCTTCCTCTTCCTGCTTGCACTTGGCTTTTACCTGCTTCTCAGACTTCTTGACATTGACCTGCTGTGGTCCGTGCCCATAGCCAAGAACTGGTGCGCCAACCCCGACTGGATTGACACATTGACACCACGCCTTTTGCCGGACTTGTGAGAAACCTCGGGGTCCTCTTTGGCTTGGGCTTTGCGATGCACTCAGAGATGTTCCTCAGGAGCTGTGGAGGAGAAAACGGCTACAGGCTGAGCTTCCGGCTGCTCTGTGCCCTGGCCTCGTTGACCACCCTGCAGCTCTACCACTTCATCAAGATCCCCACTGACACCAAGTATTTGTTTTACCTGCTGTCTTTCTGTAAAAGTGCGTCCATCCCACTGACTGTGGTTGCCCTGATTCCCTACTGTATTTATATGTTAATGAAACCAATGCAAAACAGCTTAATTAGAATTGGGTGGAGGGTTAGTGCCTGTGGCCCCAGGGTGACGCTAACCCATCCTCACATAGGACCAACAGGGCAGAGAGAAACTGGAGGCTGCCAGTTGGAGGTCACAAATGGCAGCCATAAGACCCAGTCCATTCACATATATGTTTAGTTTGGCCTTCAGAGTTGCCTGTGTTACCCCCTCCTTTAGAGTGTATGTTAGTCAACCATTCCTGTTTGACTTTTTGTGACCCCCAGGGATGGTAGCCTGCTAGGCTCCTCTGTCCAGTGGAATTCTTCAGGCAAGAGTACTGGAGTGGGTAGCCATTCCCTTCTCCAGGGGATCTTCCCCACCTAGGGTTTGAACCCTGGAACTCCTGCATTGCAGGCAGATTCTTTACCCCGGGGCCCCCAGAGAAGCCCTAATTTTAGGTTAGTTGCCAGTATTTCAAAACCAGGATATTTGACATAAAAGTTTGAATTTCTGTATTTTCCCGAGTAATCTGACTGGATGGTAACACAGGGCCTGCATTCCCACCGGAGACAATCCACTGTAGCCGGCTGTCACCAGCAGGAGAGATGCACTCCGCACGCTGCCGCTGTTTTCGGTACCTCACAGAACCACCAGTATCAGAAAACTTTACCATCTGAAAGTCAGGGTGCTTCTGGCTCCTGTGGGTATTTTAATGGCAGTCAGATCTGATCCCCTCAGTGTTTAGATAAGGAAATGGAGGTTTATTCAGGTGAAAAAACTCACTGTTATCATACCACCATCAGAACATTAGAACCCAAGCTTCTGACATATTATTTACATGACACTGTATTTTGTTTCTTCAAGAGGTAAAAATCGATAGGAATGAATGCTTTCACATAGGTTCTAAGATCGTTGCCATGTAAGTCAGTAATTTTTCCAGAAATGACCTAAAATGTCATATCCTGTTTAACTTATACCAAGTATGCTGGGTATGGATGGGGCCAGCAGTAGCTCTCGTTACGGTTACATATCAACAGGGAAGGATATAGGCTTGGTTACTTTCTGAACTTGAATCTCTTCTTAACTCTTGGTCTCTGTTTTATAATTTTAATAAACTTTTATTAAAACTCTTCTGAAGACTCTCTGCTTAGAACATTATTTACTCCACCCCAAAGGTTTATCTCTTCATTATATCATCTTTATATGTTATTTGTAGGAGCTAATCTTTCAAAACCAGGGAAATCGAGTGCCTTCCTGTAGGTCATACTCTAACCCAGGAAAATTATGAAATGCTTATATTAGTTGAGTTCTGCATATACTGAACTGTGATGAAAATATACAGCTTTACTTTAGAAAGTTATTATTGATGGAATGCTAACATATTAAAAGTTTTTCAGTAAATTTCTTTCCCCTTTATTGGACCTAGTAATTCTAAACTTTAAGTTGATAACTATTTCATTTCAATCAAGTACATTCTGAGTCAGATTTTGCTGCATATTGTAGTGACTTGTGATCTACCACAATGCTTTATGTAACTCTTCTGAAGAATACCAATATATGAATTATTTTAGATATTATATTAAATAATCCATAAATATGTATGAAAACACCAGTTCTAGCAAGTGCTATTTGACAAAATATTAGTTGACACTAACAAAACCTCTCAAAATCAAAGTAATTATTTGTTCCTTTCTAAGTGTATTTACTAAGTATAAGCTGTTACTTTTACAAAACACAATTTGTAATAGCTTTTGTTAAAAAAGGTAACTGAACTTGGTTTCCGAGGTTGAGTGATTACTAAGTAAGGTGAGGATGATGAATGATTATGTTAAGAAGGAAATTTGTCTCGTGTCTGTGGGGCCTTTGGGTAAAAGAGAGTAGGATGATACTGAAGATGTTGCCCCTTGTTCATTAGTTCAATCCCTCCCACCTCACCCCGCTGTTGGTCAGTAGAAAGTCACATCAGTCCTTTAATCCTTTATGAAGCATAGGTTCAATCCCTGGGTCAGTAAGATTCCCTGGAGAAGGAATTGGCAACCGACTCCAGTATTCTTGCCTGGAGAATCTCATGGACAGAGGAGCCGGGCAGACTGCAGTCCATGGGTAGCACAGAGTCAGACATGACTGAAGTGACTAAGAACACATGCCTCATTACATACACCGCTGCACTTGTCAGAGATCTCATTCCTGTCTGAGAGCCCGTTATCAAAGTTTCGTTTGAAATTAGTAATGTTTGTTTTGAAGAATCACCCATCCCAACACAGCATCAGCCTGCTGTCACCAAGGCCTGAGGAAAGTGGGGTACTGATACCCAGTGGGATTCTGCTACAATGTTTGACTCCACCATAAATCCCTTCTTGATTCTCACAGAGAAGTTCTCTTCAGCCACCACATTGCAAGTCCTGTCTGTGGGGTGATGCATGATCCTCAGAAGGGGAATAGGAGGAGGTATGGGCTCATTTTCTATGATTAATCCCCAACAACGCAAACCCCATCTGCCATAAAGTCCTAAAGTCCCCATGTGATGAAATTCCCCTCTTTGCTCTAGTTGAAGCCTCCTGGAGGGATTCATATGGCGGCGAGCTGCTTTTGCAAATTGAAACTGCTTAGACAGCTAGAGGAAGAGCTTCTCACTGCCTTGGAGAAAATGCCTGCCTTTAATATTGATGGAAAAGACTCTACTGGTTCCAAATTATTTGCCAAAAGTAAGGGAAATTGAGTTCATTTGACTTACTGTAACTTAAACATATATTCAAAATGTCTACATAGCTACATGTTCAGAAGAAAAATGTCAATATGAGTTTTTAAGATGAGAAATCTAGACAGAGGACTTGAGAAACTGTCCAATCAAGCATACATTTGAAAGGAATGCAAATTAATTTATTATTGCTGAAACTAGCTACCAAGAAGAGTGTTGAATCTCTTTCCTTTGACAACCTATTGAAAGGATGTCTGCCTCTTATGGTTAAGTTGGTGCATTCTCTATGCCTATTTCAGTGTAACAGAAGGATGATTTTAAAAATTCTTATAAGATGCCCTTGAAGCTCAAAGTTGTACCTCTCAATGCTTTATATTTATTCACACCCTGTAAATAAATATGGTGCATACAAAAAAAAAAAAACCTTGGTGAAAGAGAAAGTCAAAAGATTTGTTTCTTAAAACATTATCCATTTCTTAAGGATATGAAGCCTGTATATTCCATATTCCAGCACTTCAATTGAACTTTATACAGTAATGGAAATGTTCTATGTCTGTGTTGTCCATTGTGGTAACCACTAGCCATATATGGCTATTAAAATGCATTTCATTACTTTCTTGAAATGCAGCTAACACAGCTGAGGAATTGCATTTTAAAATTTTGTTTATTTTTAGTTAAAGTGAAATAGTTGTGTACATCTGTGCCTACTGAATTCGATAACAGATCAAATCACACAGTGCTTTTCCCTGAAAAATAATTATTGTTTTTTCTTTTTAATTTATTTTTTAATTGAAGGATAGCTGCTTTACAGAATTTTGTTGTTTTCTGTCAAACCTCAACATGAATCAGCCATAGGTACACATATATCCCCTCCCTTTTGAACCTCCCTCCCACCTCCCTCCCCACCCCCCCACCCCCAGGTTGATACAGACCCCCTGTTTGAATTTCCTGAGCCATACAGCAAATTCCCATTGGCTATCTATTTTATATGTGGTGATGTAAGTTTCCATGTTACTCTCCCCATACATCTCACCCTCTCCTCCCCTCTCCCCATGTTCATAAGTCTATTCTCTATGTCTGTTTGTCCATTGCTGCCCTGTAAATAAGTTCTTCAGCATCATTCTTCTAGATTCCCTATATATGTGTTAGAATATGATATTTATCTTTCTCTTTCTGACTCACTTCTGTCTGTATAATAGGTTCTAGGTTCATCCACCTCATCAGAACTGACTCAAAGGCGTTCCTTTTTTTGGCTGAGTAATATTCTCCTGTGTATATGTACCACCACTTCTTTATACATTCATCTGTCGATGGACATCTAGGTTGCTTCCATGTTCTAGCAATTGTAAATAGTGCTGCAATGGGATACATGTGTCTTTTTCAGCCCTGGTTTCCTCAGGGTATATGGCTAGGAGTGGGATTGCTGGGTCATATGGTGGTTTTATTCCTAGTTTTTTAAGGAATCTCCATACCGTCTTCCATAGTGGCTGTCTCAATTTACATTCCCACCAACAGTTCAAGAGCATTCCCTTTTCTCCACACCCTCTCCAGCATTTATCGTCTGTAGACTTTTTGATGAGGGCCATTCTGACTGGTGTGAGGCGATCTCTCATTGTGGTTTTGATTTGCATTTCTCTAATAATGAGCGATGTTGAGCATCTTTACACATTTAAAAGGAAATTTTAAAAAGCTAATAGTACATTGCCGTGATTTTGAGGAAAATCCTCTGCAGATCTGATAGTCTCTCTGTGGAGCTCTCTTGTCTTACTCTGTCCTACGGACTGGAACCACCTTGGTCTCCCAGGACTCTTAGTTCTGTTGCCTCAGACCAGAGAGTCTGGATTTTCCCTCCCTCTTTGCCCCAGAAACCCTTAAAGGGTCACAAAACTTGAGTGGAGCTTTATCCAATATTCCTATGGATGGATGACTTCCTGACCAAGTTTTCCTGCTTGGCTGGGTCTGTCATACCTATACTCTGGATACCAGTACTTCTGAAGATATTCAAAAACTGTTTAAAAAGAATCGCTGATGTCTAGTTGCACCTGAGGATTTGGCCCTCATTGACTGACTGTCCAAGCCTCTCTGGAAATTGCAAACAGCCTCCTGGAAAAATGGACCTCAGAGTTTCCAAGGAACTAAGGTAGTATTCCTAATTTTTCCTCCCCCTTACCTTTAATGCTTTCTGAGGCTGATTCCATACTGAAGGTAAAGCAGTGGTACTTATTTTTTTTGAATCTTCATTTTGTTTTTCTTTTAAAAAATGCTAATGGCAAGAAAGGTCTATAAGAAGCAATATTTCAGAAACTTCTGCCAAATGACAGCAACTCATTAGAAAACTCTAGGAAATATAAGTGCTTACTTTTAGCTCTGCAGAGGACAAATGCAATTTATGTCAAATCTCAGGCTGACTTGGTGTGGAGTACTAATTACTGTCTTTGCTATTCTTTGATGGTGATCACAGCGATGACCCGGAAGAAATCACATCTTGTTTCTTTTGGCAGCATAGATGTGATTGCACTCAAAGAGGAAGGAAATTCAAAGATTGAGGGTATAAAGGTTAATGTAAGACCAATTAATTATTTTCTGTTTGAATTTTTACATGTCTTCGAATTTTTCTTTGAAGATTTTGCCACAAGATTTCTGAATTTGTCTTCAGCTCAAAACCTGTGATTATTTTCCCCAAAGACCACTATGTTCTAAAGAAGCTGCTGGGGACCAGACTGGGTAAGGAGAGAAGGGTGGCAGCTGTGTTCCTGCCTAGCGGGGTTTGCGGCACAGACCAGGGGCTGCCCCCAGGAGTGATCACGGCCATCCTCCTCAGCCCGTCTCCACTGCTGGTGCATGTGGGAGCAGCAACCTCTGCCCTGGGACAGTCTGGGCACTCTTCAGGAGGAGCAGGCTCATGTGTGTCTGGGAAAGAAACCCAGAGCTGGTTAAGATGAAGAACTTCCTTTCTCCTCCAGCTCCCCCCAGCCTTTCATATCAAGTGGGCCAGTCACACCCCAACTTCTGGCCAAGGACTTGACTTCACCCTGGATTTGGTCTGCATCTTAGGAACAGTACAGGCCAGACTGTGATGTCTCCTCACATACCCTGCCATTGATGGAAGAGGTTTTCTAAAGGTGGACATTGCATTCACCCATCACTGCCTTTCTTAGACACCACCCCTGCCCTCAAGCTCAACAATTGTGCATTGAAAGCATCTGATCCTTGAGATCTCTTTTTCTTCAGAATCATTCCGAACTCTGCCTTTTTATAATTTCTTTTTGAGTGAAAGAAATCATAGAAGCCTTGCTGTCTTTGTATTTGAAGATTGCATTGACTTAACAGGGGGGAAGTAAATATTCCTGTCTGAGTTTGTGAAATTTTTGTGTCAGTCTAATTCTTTTAGCATTGAGGTGTTGATGCCCTGTTCATGCTGGCCAGTCAAAAAGCGGTACCACATGTCCCTGTTTAGATCCCCAAAGGTGTCAGAACTCAAGGGGGCAGGTGTTAGCAGATTCACAGACAGATAGATGCACGAAAGACTTTGTGGAGCTTGGCAGCAAGTACCCTGGATAGAGTCCTTTGACTGGGGTCTAACATGTCTCTGTGTTTAACTCCTGGGATGCTGGGAGTCCTTTTAATGTTGGTGGATTCAGTTGACCAGTTTCTCAAATGAGAGACTTAAAATCGACTTAGAATGAACGTTTCCTTCTAGCTCTGAAAATCTGCAACTCTGAGGATCTCATTCCATAAAACTGGAAGAAGAGCCAATTACATTAAGTGTTGTGTGTGCAGTCGCTTAGTCGTATCCGACTTTTTGTGGCCCCATGGTAGTCCACCAGGCTCCTCTGTCTGTGGAATTTTCCAGGCAAGGGTACTGGAGTAGATTGCTCTTTCCTGCTCCAGGACATCTTCCCAATCCAGGGATCACTCGCATCTCCTGCATTACAGACAGATTCTTTACAACTGAGCCACCTGGGAAGCCCTCTCATTAAATTTTACTTACTTGCAATGAACAAGGCTGTAAATTTGAAAGTGTGCTCCATTTTATAATATGATACGCTAATAAACAGGCTTAGATTTATATAATACATTTTGGTCTTTAAAACATCCTATTCCAATTAGAATCTGAATTATATCACTATGAAAAGAGATGCATAGAGATGTGAAATAATGTAACTGATGTTTGAGGCCAAAAATAGTCAAATGAAAATATTCACAGACTTCCTACTTGCTTATCTTACATAAGAAAGACAGTATTAGTCTCTTAGTCGTGTCTAACTCTTTGTGACCCCATGGACTGCAACCTACCAGGCTCCTCTGTCCATGGGATTCTCTAGGCATGAATACTGGAATGGGTAGCCATTCCCTTCTCCAGGGGACCTTCCCAACCCAGGGATCAAACCTGGGTCTCCTTCATTGTAGGCAGATTTTTTTTTTTTTTTAACCATCTGAGCCACCAGGAAAGCCCCTATCTCTCTGTATCAGTCTAGTGGGGTAGGATGGGGAGGGAGATGGGAAGGAGGGTCAAAAGGGAAGGGATATATGTACAACTATGGCTGATTCATGTTGAGGTTTGACAGGAAAAAACAAAATTCTGCAAAGAAATTATCCTTCAATAAAAAATACATTAATTAACAAAAAAGAAAAAAAAAAAAAAAAAAAAAAGAAAGTCCCTACTTACAAAAGGGATTCTGTAATAAATCACCAGCTCCCTTTCCCTTTCCTTAATATTCTAAAGAGGATCTTCTTCTTGCTGGGAGAAATACTAGTGGGATATGTATGGTAACAGGCTGACTGAGAAGAAGGGAAAGGACAAGAAAAGTTTCTTTGTGTGAAGAAGGCTTGGAGGTACTTAACCAACTCTGCTATATGAGCAAAGTGATTAGAACTTTGAAATAGCATTTTAGTAAGTTTGTTGTGAACTAATTACAGATCTCTCAAAGACATAAGGGGCTTCCCAGGTAACTTGGCTGGTGAAGAATCCACATGTAATGCAGGAGACCCTCGTTTGATTCCTGGGTCAGAAAGTTTCCCTGAAGAAGGGATAGGCTACCCACTCCAGTATTCTTGGGATTCCCTGGTGGCTCAGACGGTAAAGAATCCACCTGCAATGCAGGAGGCCTGGGTTCGATCCCTGGGTTGGGAAGATCCCCTGGAGGAGGGCATGGCAACCCACTCCAGCATTCTTGCCTGGAGAATCCATGAACAGAGGAGCCTGGTGGGCTGCAGTCCATGGGGTCACAAAGAGTCAGATGACTGAGCGACTAAGCACAGCACAAACACATAAAGATAATGTTTACTTAATAATTCTTTATGGCTATTGCAATGTACTTCTTGACTACAACACAACTCTAACATCGAATTATATGATGCCAAGACTTTTGAGGATGACCACGCTAAATTAAATTAGAGGTTCAGTTCCACATAGCTTCAAAAATCTCAGGCTCAAACAGGGCCCCTTCTGTCTTTTTTTTTCCCTCTCTAACTTCTCCACCCTCCCCCAACACCTGACAAACACTTATTAAATTCCATTTGGTGATAGAGATACAAGGTTGAGTTCAATATAGGCCTTTCCTGTGGGAGTTTTCCCAGGCGGTCCAGGCTCTGGATAGCCTGGTACATCTCCAGCCTGTGGGCTAGGAAGAATTGGGTTGAGACTGTCTCCAGCTACAAATTAGCTGGTGACTTGATTTCCCATCTATTCTAGTCCATTCTGTTTCAAATTCATCTTCTTCTTAAATCACTTTCTTTTCAAGTCTGGCTATATCCCGCCCGTGTAAGCGAGGCCATTCCCAGTCTGGCACCAATTTTATATTAATAATATGAGAGGATGAGAAAGCTTAGTCACAAAGAACCAAGTGTTTAAGTAAATGTCTCCTTTGCTTAAAGCAAAATGAAGCAGGGTACGTGAAATGTTTCTAGAAAACAACTAGAATGAGCTGCAAAGGACATCCATCCACTGACATTTCCTTCTCATAGCAGTGACATTTGCAAAAAAGACATATTAATTCTTTATTTCACTTAATGTTTGTGGAATACCTCTGGATTTAGAGGTCATATTTTGAGGTCATCTGTGAATACATCAATATTTCAACATTGCTTTATTATCTTTAAATATATGTTTCAACATTTTTTATTAATAAAAATCTAACTCTATCTACTGAGTGTGTTAGTCTATAATTAACAGCAACAATTACAACTACAACAAACCACTTCAGTGCTTAAACAAGTGAGAGGTGTTTTGTCTGTGTTTAACAGGATGGCTGGGGGTAAGCAGTCCAGGCTGCAACAGCTGCTCAACGAGGTCCAAGAATCAGGTTCAGCCTGTCCTCCTGCTCTGCCATCCACAGTGCATGGCTTCTGTCCAAGTGGCCACAGCATGGTCACTGTGCATCCAGGAAAGAAGAAAGGGGGACAGCAAATGTGGTATCTTCAACCCAGGCTTTATTCCAGAAGGAAAAGCCTCCACAGAGACTTGTGCCTGTATTTAGTTGACCAGAGCAGTCACATGGTCTCCTCTAGCTGCAAGAGTCTGGGAAGGTAAGTATTTTGCTTTCTGACCTCTGAAACAGAAGCATGCAAGGGGAAAGGGTGTAGGACTGGGTGTCAACTTAACTCCTTATGTATATAACGATGAATGCAACTTAGAGCTGCCTTCCTCCTCTGCAACCTACGAAATGGTTTCACGATAACAAGAATTATGAAGGCAAAGTGGCTTCTAAATTATGAAATGCTTTGTGAATGTTATTACAGGGTATATTTAAATGATCCATCAGATTTTCAACTTCTAAGGAATTTTATGAAAACACTGTTTATCTGTTAGTTTGATTCCATACTTGACCTATCAGAAATATATAATCTCATACCTATGCCTGATTCATGTTGATGTTTGGCAGAAATCAACAAAATTCCATAAAGCAATTATGCTTCAATTAAAAAATAAATTGTATAAGAAGAAAAAAAAGAAATATATACTCTCAACCAATAAGATATCACAATTTTCTTTCTTTCCTATAATCATTCTTAATTATTATAGATACTCATTTTGGATCACCTTGAGTGAACATTTCCCTTTCTATTCCCAGCTGTTCTGTTGTCTTCACATTTATCTCTTTGTATCTGAGAGTAGGAGCTATAACTGTATTATAGGAAGAAAGAAGTTGCCAACTCACTGTCTGGCTGTGTATTCTTCTTCCTTTTTCTTTTTTTCTTCTTCCTTTTTCTACTGCACATTCTATCTTAGTGCTGGTTTATTGAGTTTAGTAGCTGCATCCAGACAGCTACATGCCAGTCACGTGTACCCTGATTACTCATTATGAGCCTTAGGATCCCATACAACTCACTAATGAGCACATTATAATGCTGGCCAGTGCTAATTAGATGATAATCATGTGCATTGCTTTATTTACAGTCTATCCATTTAAATTAATTGGGTATTTCACTGAACACAGTGAGAAAGAAATTGGAATTGGATTTCAGTTAACTTCACCTGCCATCTCTTATAGACAGGTGAGATTGTTCACTTGACCTGGAAATTTACATCAATACAAGTGGACATAATGCTTATTTTATAATAGTACACATGTATATGTAAATTTATCTCAAAACGTGTTTGGAAAGAGCAGCCAAATTTGCAATTTTTTATCTCCACTAATATCCTTATTGATCTGATTGCAGAGAGATTCTACATGCATAAGACATATTAATAAATCCAACTCATTAGTTGGAAATATAGTGTGGGATCCTAAAACAGACTGATGAGAATATTCTGATATTTTCTTCAGATAGGAAACATCTTTAATGCGTTAAAAAAATATGTGGTGAACTATACCTAATTATGATTCTATAAATTTTCCTCTTTAAGGACATAACATCAAAATATTACTGGATTTACATTTTTAAATGAGCGTATGATTGCCAAAAATTGTATGCATGACTGCATCATTAAATTCAAAATGTCTTTTTATTGAAATAATTTCCCAAGGGCACAGGTAGAGTAGACCTAGAGTAACAACATGAAAATGTGTTTCTAGACAAAAAGTTGGAGGCCAATTCTTCTATTTTTTCCTCAAATAGTAACATTTCTGCTTTATAGGCACCTGCTTCCATGCAGTTTTGAAACTCATAAATGGAAGAATTTCTTTAGGCATCTCTCATTCTTGAGAATAGTTTGCTGGGAATAAAATTCCAGAACAGAAATAATTTTCCCCCCAGAATTCTCAAGGCAAATCTTCAGGTCTTCTCACTTTCAGTGTCACAGTCAAGAGGTCCTATGTCATTATGCTTCTTTATCATGTGTTCCCCTTCTCTCGGAAGCTTTTAGTATCTTCTCCTTTGGCTCAGTCTTCCAAAATTGCATAATGGTGTGCCCAGGCAAGATCTTTGTTTATTTATTATATTTGACATTGTGTGAACTCTTTCAAGTTGAAAATTCATATCCTTCAACTATAGGACATATTCTTGGACTATTTAATCATGCTTCCCCACAGTTTTTTCCTGAACTTTCTTTCCAGAGCTGCTGTTAGCTAATTATTGCATCTCCTGGATTGTTCCTCTAAGTCTTTTTCTACTTCTCAGGTCTTTTTGTCCTACCCTCAGATAAATTTTCCCAACTTTATCTTCCAATCTTTGTATTTTTTTCTTCCATAAAGTTTTATTAACTGGGGTTATGGAAAGAGTTTGAACACAGCAGAACCCATCCTGAAAACAACCCACTGCAATGTTGCAAAGTAATTAGCCTCCAACTAATAAAAATAATTGGAAAAAAAAAGAAATTACAGAAAGACGTAAGATAGTGTCAGTCACAACAGATTTAAGGAGTCTTTCCATCACCTGAGAAACAATAATGTAAAATTGTAGAAACCACATCTTCATGAGCGGTACAGGATACATGACAAAAATGAAGACACTGGCAATCCCGGACATTGTAAAATAAACTTGCAACTTTATTTACTCCTGCATTTTTGAAGTTGTAATTCAAGTGTTTTCCCAAATCATTTTAAACCATCTCCAGTCAAGCTTTTCCCTCTCATCAATAACTTCCAAGTATCTTTTTTCAAAAATAATGTAATCATCCATTCTATTCCAGGAAACTGGTAGCCTCCCAGCACATAGCTTATGTTCTTCCTCTGAAACAAAAACTTAAAACAAATGGATGTTGGTCTTTTTTCTTCAGTGTTACAGGATAAGCACGTGCTTCCTACAAAGCTTAATTCCATCTTGAAGGCATCTTTATTCTGCAACTTACTTATCACTGCTACTTGTCACAAGTAGAATGCTGCCCTCTAACCTCTCCCTTTCTGACTTCATAACGATCAGTTCTTCTGTTCTAACTAGTTAACCTGTTAAACCACCTGTGTGGTTATTCACCAGGAAACACTGGACCAGAGACATAAATAATACACCACCATATGATAGCTCAGGCTTAATTTGCAGAATTTCATTTGTTGGCCATGGGAAGAAAACATTTACACAAGGTAAAATCCACTATTTTCACTTCATGCTGGGATTTGGAGAAAGAAAGGACAGCAACCAATGTGAACGGGGTGAAGAGGAGTACAAGACCCAGGATAGAGCCCCCCGCTCCAGCCGTACAGCAGAATCTAGTCCAGTAAATGAGGACTTCACCACCCCCGTACTATACCTTGAATTTATACATCAACATTCCTGACTGGTAACTCCTTTTTAATACCTGTCTTTTTCTATCCCTTTCAATCTGAGAGTGCCCAAAGTATAAGTCCTGCTTTCTCTCCTCATCCTTAGAGATGGATGAATCTGCTTTCACATGCAAGAAAACTTAAATAAAAAAACAGCCGGTCTTCAGTCCTTCTGTTCTTCTCTATATGACCTTGGTCCAGCTCAGCAGATATTTGTCAAGTGACTAGTCTAGACCAGGCTCTGTGAACCCCAAGTGTTAAAAATGCAAGGGATGGTTCTCTACACCTGGGGAGTTCCAAGTCTTATTTCCTCCACATCACGATGTCTCGCTAATTCCCATGGAGTAACTGGGACTGGTGAAAGCACTGGATGATGGCTGCTTGACGTTGGATTCTTACTGCCAATGACCCTGGTTTCTTTCATTTTCTATATACAGACATTTAAAACTAAATTATTGTTGCAGGTAAACTAGCTCAGGTCCAATGTATATCTGTAAAAGTAAAACATCATTATTTTTGCTTAAAGAAAAAAAAACAGTCCATGGCACTCCTGTAACTGGTGTACCATCTGTGCATAGAATCTCACCAGTGAGGTCAGCTGATGGGGGCTCCTGTGGTAACAAGTTTGTAATAGGCCCCTTTCTGAGCCATCAGTTCTTCGTGGGTCCCCTTTTCAACCACTACTCCCTGTGACATGACAGCAATGATATCTGAGTTCCGGATGGTGGACAAACGATGGGCAATGACAATGCAGGTTCGACCTTCTCTGGCTTTGTCCAGGGCGACTTGCACTGTCTACAAAGAGAAGATGGAAAGTTGATACAAAGACATATATTTGTTCCCTGGTCCACTATTGCCTGAGTTCTGCTTCATACCACCTGAGCAACATCACTATATTCAGGGCTTGAATGAGAGAGAGGTTTAAAGAAATACTTGCTGAATGCAACGTATCAATGACTTAAATTGCAGTCCACAGGCTGAAAAATTTCACTGAACCTATAATGAACCAAACTACGAGACCATGAAGTAATTTTACGTTACTCAATGGGCTAGTTTACTATTAATGAAATGAAACCAGGGAAATGATGTAAGGTAGCAGGTAGGTGGTCATTCCCTACCATTCTTCACTGAGGACAATTTAGCTGTCTCCAAAATGAAATCCTAATTTTTAAGGAGTTAATTATAAATGGTAAATTTCATATATGTGTTTTGCCCAGTTGCATTTACTTTTATGCAAAATGCACGTCAGAAACCACCTCTTACTTTGTTTTGTATGCTTCCCATCTGCTCTGCCACAGAACTTTAGAACTGCAAAATATGAAATGCCTAACAGATGGCCAGGATTATTTTATTTTACTTAAGATAGCTAATCATTTGCCCTTGAAAAAAATGTCACCTAACCTAAACAATTTTAAAAACAATTCTTATTTTAAAGTTAATTTTTTTTTATTTGAAGCAATTTTAAATCCTTTTTCTAAGCTAATGTCTTTTGGTTCCGCAAAGGAGTAGCCATTTCTACTGTTAATGAATCAGAAAATTAACAACACTACCATTTTATAAGGACAAATATTACAGCAGGAGACTCATTTACAATGGTCTAAGGCTTAGAAAATCAATACCTACCTTTTCACTTTCTGTGTCTAAGGCAGAAGTAGCTTCATCTAGTAGCAAGATTTTCGGATCCCGTATGATGGCCCGAGCAATAGCAATGCGTTGTTTCTCTCCTCGAGAGAGTTGAGACCCCTGGGACCCAACATTAGTTTCATATTTCTGGAAAACATATGGTAAATTTGAGAACCAGAAGCATGCTCCTGTGCTTTATGGAGCCCCCATCAATGACTCCTCAGGATTTAAACAATTTGTTGTTTTGTGAAATTGTGAATCATTTCTATAAAGGACTTCAACTCCATCTAGGATCTAAAAAAAATATGACATTTGTGACCTTTCATGTTGGAAAACAAGGGGACTTTGCATCCTTTTCTCTGTATTTATTTTTTAATCTCTTTCTCCTTGTGTATGAGATCCTCCCTGATGTAAGATTCCCTGATTTCCAATCTCCTGTCTGGAATATCTTTCCAGGACAGAATGGTCCTAGGATGTCAGGACCTTTGGGAGATCTTCTCATCCATTCCCTTGTTGAGGTGGCGTTGTTCTGGAATGCAAGCCTTGCTTTGAATTTCACTCTTGCTGTATACTAGCTCTGTGATCATGAACAAATTATTTAAATTTCTGTGAGCTGCAAACTCACCTGAAAATGCAGATATTGATAACTAGTTCACATATTTATAATTTTTATGAAATTATGGAAGAGAATCCCTTGCTGAATGCTTGCGTAAAAAAAGTTACATTCACAGAGTATTTACTGTGCATCAGGGATGGTACTAACTACTCTAGCCAGATTAACACTTAATGTTCACAGAAATAATTTTCTCCCTATCACCTATTTTTCAGTTTCTTTTCTGAAAATTTTTCAGTTTCCATGTTTTCATTTTCTTTGTGATTGAACACCAAGAAAGACCATTGTTGGATGGAAAAATTTAGGGTCAATGTTACACTGCATTCAGACTTGGCTCTGAGAAAGTGAGGCTTACTCCAAACCAAGTGCAACTTACTCTGCATGTATAGTAGTTGCTGCCAAGTAATGGAATGACAATGACAGAAATAACAGAAGCAGCTTTTTTTGTGTGGCTGTTTTGTATACTCTTTCATTCTAAGTTATCTTATACCTTTTTGTAGAATGACTGAGTCTCAGAAAAGAAAAGTAGTTATCCCAAAGTTACAGAAGTAACTTTATACTAGAAAGTGACATCACTTGGATTCAAATCAACGTCTGCTCCAAATCTCAGGATTTTTTTTTTTTTTTTTTCATTATTCTAAGCTGATACTCAGGGCTTCCCTAGTGGTTCAGACTGTAAAGAATCTGCCTGCAATGCAGGAGATCTGGTTTGATCCCTGGGTGAGAAAGGTCCCCTGGAGAGGGGAACAGCCACCCACTCCAGTATTCTTGCCTGAAGAATCCCATGAACAGAGCCTGGAAGTCTACAGTCCATGGAGTTGCAAAGAGCTGGACACAACCAAGTGACTAAGCACACACACGCAAGCTGCTGCTCAATGTGGTATTACTTTTTGTACAACAAGTTCTATAACACACCTTGCATTGGATAATATAATACTGTTCAAAACTACAGACTAGGGACTTCCCTGGCAATTCAGTGGTTAAGACTTCACTTTCCAATACAGGGACTGTGGGTTCGGTCAAGGTCAAACAACCAGAACACAAATAACAGAGGCAATATTGTAACAAATTCAATGAAGACTTTAAAAATGGTCCACATCAAAAAAAATTTTATAAAGCCCTAAAGATTATGCTGATGAAGGACATTTATTTTGTGTAAAAGGCTGAGACAATCCCAGGGTCCTGGGGAATAAGTTGTGTTGCCTTTGACCTTCTCCTTGAGCCACAGTCATAATGCCTTTCTGGTCATTCTACCTCTCTGCCTCCCTGTCTCCCACCAGGAATGACTCTGACTGGGTACCTACCTCCGGGAGGGACATGACAAAGTCATGCAGCTGAGCCTGCTTCGCAGCTTCTATAACCTTTTCCATGGGGATTTCTTTGGTGTTGTCTCCATACTTGATGTTGTCCATTATGCTACAGGCAAATAACACTGGTTCCTGGGAAACGATTCCAATGTTTGAGCGGAGGAACTGGACGTTTACATTTTTGCTGTCATGCCCATCTATCATCTGCCAACAGAGGTGACAACCAGGGCACTGAATTTTAGAATTCCAGCAGTGAGGAAAGTTCATATCCTAGAGTTAGTGTTATGCAAGATGCGTGCTTTGCTCAAGAGACAACAAACGCACAATTCTTGGAAATAAATTATGCTGCTTTTGCCCTCTGGAGGTAGTGTCTGCCAGAAGCGGTGTCAAAGTTGTGATCAGACATGGTTTTGTTTGTTTGCTTCCCAAACTCTAGCTCTGCAGGTGGTATTAAATAAGAAAGGCACTCAAGACAGATCTAGTTTAAAAAACAAAAACTTCCCTTATCTTCTGGTGTAGCACATCCTCTCCAAGTACACATAATTGCTCAATTTTGAGACTCCATGGGTTATGAAGTGGGGTTTCCTATGTAAAGCTATTGGACAATATAAGAATCAAACCTGTTGATTTCAATGATACTAACCTCTGAATGATTAAAGATAATGAAGAAGTAAGTTAAGAAAGGAGTACATTTATTCACTTGGTCAACCAACAGACATATATAGAATAATCTGCTACAAAGGCACCATGCTAGGCAGTCTTTGGTATGACATAGGGGAAAAAAATCTCTATTTTCTAGGAACTCATGATATATTTTTATGATTGAATAGCATCATGGACTCAATGGACATGAACTGGGGCAGACTCCAGGAGATAATGAGGGGCAGGGAGGCCTGGTAAGCTGCAGTTCATGTGGTTGCAAAGAGTAGGACACAACCTACTGACTGAACATTAATGACAACAACATGATTTATTTAGGCAGTTGAGTACAGGAATTCAAACATCTACCATTTGAGCCCTTTCACTTAAAAGACCTAGAACAGTAAAAGGACAGTATGTCTAACATACCACTATAAAGTATTTAGCCCCATGATTTCAGAAAAAGATTACATTAAGTGGTATGAATATACTATATTTTAGGTAATTTTTTGGCAGCATAAAACACAAACACTACTAGAAAAAGTATATGGCATTCCTCAACAATTAACCCTCGCTCCTCTTCCTTTATACATTTTCCATAGTACTTATACACTGCAAAGCACTAATAATTAAGTACTGGAACTGTTTGCTAATTGTTGTCTATGTGCGAGTATTGTAAGCTCCCAGAAGACAGAAGACATGCTTCATGCTCCTTAGAATTTCCCACAGGAACTAATCTGGGCACATCATAGGCACCCAATTAAATGCTAAAAACATTGAATGCCTGCATTTGTTAGCTTCCTTAAAAGCAAAGAGGATTTTTAACAATTGCATTAAAAGTGGTATTTTTCTAACTGAAAAATGTCTGTAATAACATTTTACAATGATATAATAAAATAAATTGTGTCTATAAAATGCAAGGAAACATTTTTCTCATGGGCATTGCTTTCTACCTGTGACCAGAACATTCACTGAGTACATTCAGAGAAATATGCTTAATATACATGTTAATGTTAAAGATGTTGAACACGAAGGATTCGAATTCCTGCATGTCATGTAGTTCACAGTCTACCCAGGTGATGGTCATGAAAGATCTGACATTTGGTTAATTTGGATCCTCTCCTTTGCAGAGATCAGACCCCCAGTGCCATGTACTTTCTAGAGTCATCAACCACCAAATAATTTCAAACAAATAAAATCCCTATACCTAAAATTAATAAGAGAAGTGATTATAATCTTCAGATAATCAACTCTTACTCCTTATTTTCATAATTTCCTGGATTTTACCATTATCGGTTTGCTTGTTTCCCTGTTTTGCTCTATGCAAAGGAAACTTTAGTTACCTCTTTCAAATTTCCCTCAGCATTTTTCCTCATCATGTTATCTATCCTCATTGCAAAGACAATTACATTATTCAGGGATATCAGAAAGTCTTTTTTCAAAATATGTGGATTAAATCAGACCCACACCTCTGAATCATTTCTTAGAAAACTACTTACAGATGCACTCCAACAAAATAAGAGGGGAAGCTAAAGAAAGAGGAAAATACATGAACTAGGAAATAATGGAGCTAATCCAAAAGATACTGTGGCAAACTCACAGATTGACAATTGTTTAACATTTACAGGATGTAATTAGCCCGGGCTGTGGCAGAAAGAAAGGAAAGAAGCAGGTTCCTCAGAGTGTCAGTATAGAACATGGGAAGAAACTAAAGATTTTATAAAGGCAGAGAATACAAGAAAAAAAGAAAGTCTTTCAGAAAAGCAAGAGAGGAAACTGTGATGCTAATGTACCTCACTACTTAACTATGTGATGAATTAATATTTCCATAGCCATAATAAAAGTCAATAGATTTTCAACTTTTAGAATCAGCCTAGAGGAAAAGCATGAAAGACAGTAAATAGTATAAATAAAATGCAAGCATTTTATATTCTTGATAAAAGTGTAGCTATTAGGGATTGAATAGCAAAAAAAGGGGGCGGGGAGAAAGAAGTAAAAATAGAGGTAGAATTGCTATTCTCATCTTAGAAAATGAGAATTCAAGAGATGTTATCTACAGGTGATGGAAAAGCAACAGAACTGTATTAATTAAATTTACAAAAACAGGAGCTTTTAAAAGTAATATAACCATATTGGGAGGAGGTGGGTCAAAGGAGGGGAAAGGAGGAGGGTAAGCTTAATTTCCATCTCTTGCGAATAAATCAACAGAGGGTCTAAATTTGTTAAATCATGAAATAGCAACACGTGCATATTATTTAGGGACACTGAGGTAATTGTTGTGAGATCTAAAAACATCAAGTGATTAAAAATAGTTGCCTTTGAGCAGAAAAAGGGAGGTGGGGTGGAAATGGTGGAATAAAGGTTGATTTTGTTTTGTTTTGCTGTGTTTTTTACAAATATTTCTTATTTTACTTTGTAATCCTCTGCATATATTATTTGGAAAGATAGAAAGGAAAAAGAAAAGAAGAGAAAGGAATTCTGTGGAAAATAAGCAACAAAACAAGTCATCAATTTTTCAAATATCTTTACCAAAGATTTAAGGCACATGACTACCAATTTGAGACCCTTTAATATTTAGACTTTAGCTTCTTGAACCAGGATTGTCTCAGATTTTTCATATTAAATTCCCTTTCTTACTCATTTATCATTGTGTTTCTCATCACCCCCACTTTTTCTGTTCCCAGTCATTAGTTTCCTGATTAGTCTGCACTTTCTGCCCCATTTACAGGTAAGTGAATGCTTCTATTAAGTGCACTCATCTCCAGCTTTGCAGTTTTCTTTGCCTATCTGGTCAGGAGACCATCTGGAACTGGGAAGAATGAATCTAACATTAGAAATTGTGAGGTAGAATCAGGTCAAGCAGCAAATGACAGGAACTGGAGAATCCTGCCCAAGGCAAGCGCTTCAGAATGAGTCTGGTAAGGACAACCTTGAAGACCCCCTTCTAGAAGTTAGAGATCCTCTGCAGAAAGCTAAATTCTCAAATGCATTTGCATTGCTTACCACCTTCCCTTGGTCAGGATCATAGAAACGTTCCAACAGCTGAATGCTGGTGCTTTTACCACATCCACTGCTCCCAACAAATGCCAGGGTTTTCCCTGGACCAACAGACACTGAAAGGCCATTCAGAACTTGTACATCAGGTCGGGAGGGATATGTAAATTTACAGTCAACAAAGTCAATCTGTCCCCGGAAGTTGTCCTGTGGATGGAAAGATCAGAATTACATATTCTCCTACTAGAATCTAGACTCTTGATAATGCACCTAAGTCTGAGTTTTAAATCCTTGCTTAAGCTACCTTCAACACCAAGCTGCCAAAATGCAAAGTGTAAGGACAGCCACTTAATGAAACAGCATTCTATTCCCTACTTTAACAGATGTAGAATACAGGGAGGGTGGGGCATTGAATTTAAGGATATTTGATCAGGAGATCAAATATTCCCCGCTCTAACCTAAAGGGATTTCCTTGTCAGTCTTTGACATTCTGCATGGAAGAGAAGAGATGATTACATCACAGAAGCCAGTAACTATGCAAACTCCTACAGTTCTGTTCCCCGGAAAATTTAAAATAATAATTTAACACTTGAAATGACCTCCACAGAAAGTTACCTGAACCCTGAATTGCAAAGGTGAAAACCTCCAGTTGTTCTATCTAACATGTGAACTCTAGAAATGGATAGACATTTAATAAACCACACAGAGACTTGCCTTTTACTGAGCCGAAGGAAAAATTGGGCATTTGACCAATTTTAAGATTTCTGAATTTAGTTAACTTTACTGGGGTTTAGGTTGTTTTGCTCTCTTGAACATACTGGGATATTAAAAATCAAGCAAGGAAGATCTAAAAAGATACCTGTAGGGAATATCAATTAGAAAAATTGATATTTCATTAAGATCAAATTGATTTTCTCAGTGTCCACATGAAGGCATGTGGAACTGAGATAAACATGAAATAAGTCAGTATTACAGGACAGGAGAAACTGGTTTTTCTACATTCCATAGCAGAACAGCAGTAAAATCATGGTGATTGCACAAGTCTCAAAGACTTATAGCTTCATTCATTCTGGAACTAAGTGTGTTTTATATTAACTGTGTATTATAAAACAAGTATTCACTAGATAGAATTGCCTTATTCAAATGCCAGCTTTATGAATAATTTTGATGCTAATATACTTCATTCCTTTACACTGATAAATCTACTATCTGCTCATTCTGAGTGCATATGAATGCACCCATATACTGCAGAATTTCAAAGCTAAGTGGTCTTAAATAACCAGCCCCAATGGCTGTTCAGGAGACACACACTGCACTCCTTACCCCCACCTCCAGTACTCACCCATCTTTCACCTGCACTGCTGTACACCTTGATTGCGGGTCGTCGGTCCAGCAGTTGGAAAAAGCGAGCAGCTGAGATTTTAGCTTTGGCATAACTTGGTGTGTAAGAGGAGGCTCTCCCAAGAGCTGTCGCACTCAGGACAACTGAAGAGATCACCCTGCAATCAGACAGACACCCAGCTAGAAAGGGTGGTGTGGTGGCCTAAGAGGCCAGAGTCTGGGGGGGCCTAGTCTTGGAAAGGACTGAGCAGCCTTGAACAGGTCTCTTTAGACTTATCTGGGAATGGGAAGTTGGGGAGATGAACGCTGTTTAAGTTGTGTTCTAACAAGAAAGGGTGAGGTGAGGATGGCACAAAGGGGGTTCAAACCTCCAAACCCAGCTTCAAGTAGAGCAGCCTTTTAAAAAAAAAAATGTTTGAGAAAAAGAGTTCTTGGGGAAATAATGAGAGTGGTTGAAAGATCACCAGATTGCCGTGGACTTTTTTATTGGGGCCGGTGAAAAAGTTCATTGGAACTTCTTCAAAGTTGTTATGGAAAAACCCAAATGAACTTTTTGGTCAATCCATACAATGTGAACATTCTATGAATCTATGATCAGTGTGTGAAAGACAATGATTGGTGATATAAGCATCAATTCTGTACCAAGCAGGCATGTAATTCATATGCTTCCAACTGCATGAGAAAGATGTGATCACCTGAATCCTTCTACTCATCCCAGTTTCATTGTGAGCGCTTGTGCTTAGCTGCTTAGTCGCTCAGTTGTGTCTGATTCTTTGTATGTTTTACTGCTGAGTTTATAAGCAGAAATGGTTTTAGGGCAGACCTGCAAACCCAAACATCTCCAGGATCCCAGTCTAAAGCTTAAAGCAATGACAAGCACCCGGAATAAAACAGGAAGTGATGGAAGGTCATCTTTCAGTTTTTAAAGAGAAGCCAGAAATTGGGAGTTTTCTATAGTCTCTGATTTTTACATGTTGGCAAATAATTCTTCAAAATTCTTATCTAAACTAAATAAGTCAACAGTTTGTGATTAGTTAGTTTGAGGTTAGTAGCTCTAAATATGCAAAAATTTAGAAAAGAGACTTTCTGGTGGGTGGGGGGTGTAGTGGGGCAGAAGAAAAATTTTCCTTTATTTCTAGGAGAAGATAGAAGGCAAGAAGACAGAACTGGTTCATGACTTGAGAACAGACTTTTACTAGGGCTGATTTTCCTAATGTCCTCCAGGGTTTTCTCAGACCATCTCCCCCTCATCCTTCCAAGGTCCTCCACCCCATCACACCACACTCATATACATGTACACCCAGTTCCTTGGTACCCTGACACCCTCAGGCTCTGGAAATGTGAGAAACTGGACTCAAAGTTGATCTTAGAAGAGGAGAATCCAGCTATAAGAAAGGAACATGATTTCCCTGACTGGGTCTTTGCTATCTCCACCTAGGAAGAGTCAGCTGGAGACTTGCCTTCTTAGCGAGAAACAGCATTCAAATAAAGTAGATCTATGAACCATCTTATTTTAGACTTCTAGGTTTTCTCAGCATTAACCAATATGGTAGACTGTGAAAATGCTTAATCAATCTTATTATGCTTACTCCTTGGAAGGAAAATTATGACCAACCTAGACAGCATATTAAAAAGCAGAGACATCAATTTGTCAACAAAGGTCCATCTAGTCAAGGCTATGGTTTTTCCAGCAGTCATGTATGAATGTGAGAGTTGGGCTATAAAGAAAGCTGAGTGCCGAAGAATGGATGCTTTTGAACTGTGGTGTTGGAGAAGACCCTTGAGAGTCCCTTGGACTGCAAGGAGATCCAACCAGTCCATCCTAAAGGAGATCAGTCCTGGGTGTTCATTGGAAGGGCTGATGTTGAAGCTGAAACTCCAACACTTTGGCCACCTGATGCAAAGAGCTGAGTCATTTGGAAAGACCCTGATGCTGGGAAAGATTGAGGGCAGGAGAAGGGGAAGACAGAGAATGAGATGGTTGGCTGGCATCACCAACTCGATGGACATGGGTTTGGGTGGGCTCCAGGAGTTGGTGATGGACAGGGAGGCCTAGCGTGCTGCGGTTCATGGGGTCACAAAGAGTCAGACATGACTGAGCAACTGAACTGAACTGAACTGAACTCTATACATCCCTTTGCAATATGACTTTTTACTCCTCTGTGATATTGGGACTTATAGTAAGAAATATATATTTGGTCTTCTGTCAGTTTCTGGCTTGGAGCTCCTAAAACTGTGGATTTTCCCAAATTTTGAGAGGATCAATGTGTCTTTTGTTATGTTAAGGAACTGGCTTTTCTAAAAACTCTGGATAACCTAAGGATGGGCTTCCCAGGTGGCACAGTGGAAAAGAATCCACCTGCCAATGCAGGAGGTGCAAAAGATGTGGGCAAGAGATTCAGGTTTGATCCCTGGGTCAGGAAAATCCCCTGGAGTAGGAAATGGCAATACATTCCAGTATTCTTTCCATGTAAATTCCATGGACAGAGGCATGTGACAGGATACAGCCCATGGGGTCCCAAAGAGTCAGACACGACTGAGCAACTAAGCATGCACACACAACCTAAGGATGGGGCCTGGTTGCCAGGAGAGTCAACCATGTGATTAGAAAGATGGAACTTCAGTCCCTTCTCAGACCGCAGGGAAGGGAAGAGGCTGGATGTTGACTTTGATTGATGGTCAATGATTTAATTAATCAGGTCTCACAAGATGGAGCCTCCATAAAAATCCCAAAGACAGAGTTCATAGAGCCCCTGGTTTGGAGAACATGTGGAGATTTGGGGAGAGTGGCATTCCTGGAGAGACTATGAAAGCTCCAAGCCCTCCCCATACAGCACACCCTCTGGGTCTCTCCCATCTGGCTGGTTCTGAGCTGTGCTATGCTGTCTGTACTCAGTCATGTCCAGCTCTTTGTGGCCCTGTGAGCTCTAGCCTGCCAGGCTCCTCTGTCCATGGAATTTTCCAGGCAAGAATACTGGAGTTGGGTGCCATTTCCTCCTCCAGGGGATCTTCCCACCCAGGTATTGAACCCACATCTCTTGCATCTTCCTGCATTGGCAGGTAGATTCTTTATGACTACCATGCCATTTTCATTGGGAAGCCCAATGAACTGGTAACCGAGGAAGTAAAATATTCCTCTGAGTTCTATGAAACACTCTAGCATATAAATCAAAGCTGAAATTATTTGACAATCACTTGTAAAAGAATGAAACTAGAACACTTTCTAACACCATACACAAAAATAAACTCAAAATGGATTAAAGATCTAAATGTAAGACCAGAAACTATAAAACTCCTAGAGGAGAACATAGGCAAAACACTCTCCGACATAAATCACAGCAAGATCTTCTATGACCCACCTCCCAGAATATTGGAAGTAAAAGCAAAAATAAACAAATGGGACCTAATGAAACTTAAAAGCTTTTGCACAACAAAGGAAACTATAAGTAAGGTGAAAAGACAGCCCTCAGATTGGGAGAAAATAATAGCAAATGAGGAAACAGACAAAGGATTAATCTCAAAAATATACAAGCAACTCCTGAAGCTCAATTCCAGAAAAATAAATGACCCAATCAAAAAATGGGCCAAAGAACTAAACAGACATTTCTCCAAAGAAGACATATAGATGGCTAACAAATACATGAAAAGATGCTCAACATCACTCATTATCAGAGAAACGCAAATCAAAACCACAATGAGGTTCCATTACACGCCAGTCAGGATGGCTGCTATCCAAAAGTCTACAAGCAATAAATGCTGGAGAGAGTGTGGAGAAAAGGGAACCCTCTTACACTGTTGGTGGGAATGCAAACTAGTACAGCCACTATGGAAAACAGTGTGGAGATTTCTTAAAAAACTGGAAATAGAACTGCCATATGACCCAGCAATACCACTTCTGGGCATACACACTGAGGAATCCAGATCTGAAAGAGACACATGCATCCCAATGTTCATCGCAGCACTGTTTATAATAGCCAGGACATGGAAGCAACCTAGATGCCCATCAGCAGATGAATGGATAAGGAAGCTGTGGTACATATACACCATGGAATATTACTCAGCCGTTGAAAAGAATTCATTTGAATCAGTTCTAATGAGATGGATGAAACTGGAGCCCATTATACAGAGTGAAGTAAGCCAGAAAGATAAAGAACATTACAGTATACTAACACATATATACGGAATTTAGAAAGATGGTAACGATGGCCCTATATGCAAAACAGAAAAAGAGACACAGAAGTACAGAACAGACTTTTGAACTCTGTGGGAGAAGGTGAGGGTGAGATGTTTCGAAAGAACAGCATGTATATTATCTGTGGTGAAACAGATCACCAACCCAGGTGGGATGCATGAGTCAAGTGCTCGGGCCTGGTGCACTGGGAGGACCCAGAGGAGTCGGGTGGAGAGGGAGGTGGGAGGGGGGATCGGGATGGGGAATACGTGTAACTCTATGATTGACTCATATCAATGTATGACAAAACCCACTGAAAAATAAAAAAAATAATAATAATAAAAAAATAAGTAAAATAAAAAAAAATAAATAAATCAAAGCTGAAGAGGATGTCATGGGAACCTTGAGTCTCTGGCTGGTTGGTGAGAAGCACAGGTGATGACCTAGACTTGCATTGGTATGGAGGATTAAGGGAGAGGCAGTCCTGTAGGACTGAGTCCTTAACCTGTGAGAGGATCCAATGCTACCTCCAGGTAAATAGTGTCAGTATAAACTGAACTTCAGGGCATCCATCCAGTGTCAGTGCTGTGTGACAGCAGTGTGGGCATAAAGCAGAAACATTTATCAGATCCTCTCATCAAAAGATGGGTTACATTCCTCTTTTCTTTGAATCTGAGCTTTGTCGTATATGACTTTCTTTGGCCAAAGAGATATATTAGAAAATGTGAGGCATGCAGAGACTTGGCAAGCACGTGCACGTTGGCGCTGGCAATATCCTGTTGAACTTGTAATTCCAAGAGCACAAAGCAAAGAAAACAGGCTGCTAACAGGCCACATGGAGACAGAAGGTCACTCAGAAGCCTAACTGAATCAGCGCAGTCCATAACTATCTGCCACCCTGAAAACCAACAGAATCTTTAAGGAATGATAAATTTCAGCTGTTTAAGACGCCAAGTTTGGGATGCTTTAAATGGCAGCCACTAACAAATCAGACCAGACTATTCCTCCCTAGAATGTTGATTTTTTATGATTTTAGCCAGATATTCCTCACCTGAACACATAACTGAAATGGAGCCCTTCATTGGGAATTAAGTAACCTCCATATCTGTAGGAAGCAGAATTAGCAACAAACACGATGCACTGGGAAAAACCAAAGCAGAGTCCGTAAATATTCGCTTTTCGGAGGGCTGTCTTGTATGGCTTCTCCAGTTCTGCCTCAAATGCTTCTATAAACTGCCTCTCCTTTCCAATCCCAGCCACAGTACGGATATTACTGAGGGCTTCGTTTGTAATCTGAAGAAGGAAAAAGAGCATTAGAAATAAAAGAGCAGAGGTAACTACTTTCATGCCATTTTCAGTGGTTACATGGATTAGATCTAGTGCAAATGGCACAAGGCAATACACACCACATCTTCTGGGAACACAAAGAAGTTGCTGGAAATCAACTTGACTAGACCCTGAGACATCCTATCAGTTCAAGTTCTACTCACTACTAACATAGGTCCGTCTAGTCAAAGCTATGGTTTTTCCAGTAGTCATGTATGAATGTGAGAGTTGGACTATAAAGAAAGCTGAGCACTGAAGAATTGATGCTTTTGAACTGTGGTGTTGGTGAAGACTCTTGAGAGTCCCTTGGACAGCAAGGAGATCCAACCAGTCCATCCTAAAGCAGATCAGTCCTGGGTGTTCATTGGAAGGACTGATGTTGAAGCAGAAACTCCAATACTTGGTCATCTGATGCGAAGAGCTGATTCATATGAAAAGACCCTGATGCTGGGAAAGATTGAGAGCAGGAAAAGAAGGGGATGACAGAGGGTGAGATGGTTGGATGGCATCACTGACTCAATGGACATGGGTTTGGGTAGACTCCAGCAGTTGGTGATGGATAAGGAGGGCTGACGTGCTGTGGTTCATGGGTCGCAAAGAGTCAGACATGACTGAGTGACTGAACTGAACTGAACTGAACATGGCTTCATTGCCTCTAATTGTTGAGGAAGAGAGGAGAGGGAGAAAAATGGCACAGAAGCCTCTCTTTATGAATTCACTTGAAACGTCCAAAATGGTTTCTTTAGATGTGTCTGAGACAGAAGATTTTTTCATAATATAAATTTAAAGTATTAGATTCTATTTCTTAAAAATTATTCTGACAAAATATTATGTAAGAAAAATTAAGTATAAAGCTTATTTTTTAGTCTATACTATGAATTTGTATTTGTTTCAATCCCTACTCTAGGGTAAATAATTACTATTTCTGAATTAGGGTCCTATCCTAAAAAAGGTACAAAAGTGGGCTACTTTCTACCATTGGCATACAAAATCCTTTTGGCTTCTGTCTAATTGGGCTATGTTAACTTTTCCTCTTCAAAGAGACAAACCTTAGTTGATAGTAAATTTATTAAAAGGGGAGGGTGTATATGTGTGTGTGTGGATGATTTCTTGTCCCTGATAAATGTCTATGCCATCATCTCTTCACTTATCTCTGATAACCAGATTTAATTAGAACAGTCTTAAAAGTGCATAGCTGCAGCCTAAATGTATTCAAGATCTAAACTGTATGTATCTCATGGTTCTCTTTGGGAAAGATATTTGCCACAAGTCTAGCAGACACTGAAGTGTGAAAGTTAAAATTGTGTGCCAAAAAGATGGTAATTCCTTTCTATGTCGGTAGTATGACCTGGAGAAATCATTAAGTTAAAAAAAAAAAAAAAAGAGCAGACAATAAAGGTAACTATCCACTCCTGCAAAGGAGGATACTATGCCAAATTGGGGTGTGAAAAAGATAACTGTCTAGGAGTAAACTGAACATGTGACCTCTGTGTTTGCCCCACTATTTCTCCACATCTGCTCAACCTCAGCATCGGAGGCATATATGAAAAAGGCTAATGGGAAGTTTGCAACCATATGATTGCAGGCTGACAACTTTCTTAGGCCTGTTTGCACTACTCCTTCTTAGCAGTTTGATAGTCACTCAAGCAGACTGAAAAGTGGGTGTGGGAGATTACCTGTCCCGCAATCTCCAGAGACTCCTTGTCATGAGTGGCAAATCCCATCAACATTCTGGTCTGTATGGCTCCCGATAAGGCCAAGAAAGGGAAGAAGCACACGATGACCAGGCTTAGCTTCCAGCTAAAGAGGAAGGCAATGATCATGGCCACAGCGATGTTAGTGAAGGCGTTCACCATCATCCCGATCTGAGAGCCGGTAGCCTGCAAGCCAAACACAGTCAATCTCAGATATGCAGTCTCTGACTAAACATCATGAGAAGGTTGTTTTATAGCAAAAAGATAGACTGTTTAAATTATTATGATAAAATCGTAATATACAATATATATATAAAACATAATGTTTATCAAGTTAGCCATTTCTAAAAGTATAAGCCAGTGGTATTAAATACCTTCACAATGCCATTCAACCATCACCATATTTATTCCCAAAGCTTTTTCATCATCCCTAACAAAAACTCTATACCCAATCAATATTAACACCCCTTCTTCCCTCTCCCCAGCTCCTGCTAACTTCTATTCTATTTTCTGTCTCTGTGACTGTCAGTTCAAGGTAACACATACAAGTGAAACCATATAACATTTATCCCTCTATGTCTAGCTGATTTTACTAAGCATAATGTTTTCAAAGTTCATCCATGTTAGAGCAGGTATCAGAATTTTATTTATTTTAAAGCTGAACAATATTCCATAGTGAGTATATACCATATTTTGTTTATTCATTGCTGCTGATAAACACTTGAGTTGCTTTCAGCTTTTGGCCATAATGAACAATGGTGACGTGAACATGGGTGTACAAGTATTTGTTTGTGTCCCTGCTTTCAATTCTTTAGGGTTTATATACCTAGGATTGAAATCACTGATCATATAGTAGTTCTGTGTTTAAAAAAGGGAGACTCTTCTACATAATGAGATCCCCGTAGAGCATTTGAACACTGGATTAATAAAAGTATTACATCTTATTCACAGCTTCTTGGGAGCTCATCTATTGACTAATCTCATTTCATGGGTTTCAGAGCTAGAGCAGTCAGTGAGAGATAAATTCTAGTGATAATGAATAACCTATAAAACTCCTTGAAGATTGAAGGTTGCAAAAACAGTAAAAATGAGCTTATGGTTTATTTATTTAGCCTAACATCAAGAATAAGGTGAAGTAGACACTAGAAAACTCAGATGATAAGGGTAAAATTGGTATAAACTCTTTAAGCAGCAAGATAATGCATACTAAAATCTTTCAAAATGATTATACATTTTGATCCAATGATTATATTTTAAAAACCAAAAAAATAATCAAGAATATGCCAAGCCTGATGTAAAATGATATAAATTACTTACAAGGAGGAGACCTAAATTGAAATTCTTTAAGAAATTGTGATATATAAAAATAATGAACTATATAGTCATTAAAAATACATCATAGAAGAATATATAAGGGCAAAAATATGCTCATATCAAGTTTCTTGACAGAAAAAAAGAAAGATTACAAAATAACATGCAGAGTGTAACCCAAAGACTGTGAGAAACACATTTCCACAGAAAAAACCTATGTAAACATGTGTTAGTCGCTCAGTCATGTCCAACTCTTTGCAATCCCATGGACTGTAGCCTGCCAGTCTCCTCTGTCCATGGAAATTTCCAAGCAAGAATACCATAGTGGGTAACCATTCCCTTCTCCAGGGAATCTTCCTGACCCAGGGATCAAACCTGGGTCTCCTGCATTTCAGGCAGATTCTTTATTGTCTGAACCACCAGGGAAGCCCCAGAGAAAAAGCCTAGAATGATCAATGTGAAAAATTTACAGGAACTTTCCTCGCAGTAAAAGGATTCTATATTCCTTTGAAATTCTCCATGTCATTGTCCATATTGTTGGTTGAACTGGTAGGAGTTGAGATATACATACAGTAAGGCACCAGCAATCCAGCAAGATTTTTCTTCCAGGAAGAGCCTCACAGACAAACCATGACTTTTTTTCCTCTTTGCCTTTTTATCATGGAAAGTGAGTAGAGGTGTTGGGAGGCAAGCTGAGCTCTCATCACTTTAATCCAAATGCTTGATTTTATAAAGGTGTAGCCTCACCTTGTACATATGGGTAAGTCTCCTGAACAAGGCAACAGGTTCTGGGGTTTAGAAACCACAGCTTAGCCTCCATTATTCGGATACACAGACTTTGGAATGTGTCAAGATTCTAGATAGCAATCATTTCCATCTTTCCCTTGGTTTCCTGGGCTGCTCAGAACAACTTCTCTTTTCCTAAGACTAATTTATAACCCCAGACACCTGTGGAAGAAGGCTTTTATCCACACGGCCCCTGGGGGGCGCTATTAAGTCCTATGGAATCGGAGCCTGTGGGCCTAAAAATAATCTGAGAAAGGAGACTTGGAAAAGTTCTCAATTACTAAACTTGCAGGAAATCCGAAACCCTGAGAGATTTTGATTCATGCTGTAACACTGATTCTCGGCACTGCTGAGGAGACAGTTTGCTTTCACTCCTGATTGTCAGCTTTGGAAATGAGAGAAAATGTGGCTCTGGGATACCCTAGTCCCACGAGTTCCCATTTCATAGGAAATACCTACATAATTCTAAAAGAACCTCTTGATGAAAGTGAAAGAGGAGAGTGAAAAAGCTGTCTTAAAACTCAACATTTAAAAAACTAAAATCATGGCTTCCAGTCCCATCACTTCATGGCAAATAGATGGGGAAATGATGGAAACAGTGACAGACTTTATTTTCTTGGGCTCCAAAATCACTGCAGATGGTGACTACAGTCATGAAATTAAAAGACGCTTGCTCCTTGGAAGAAAAGCTATGACAAATCTTGACAGTGTATTAAAAAAACAGAGAGATTACTTTGCCAGCAAAGGTTCGTATAGTCAAAGCTATGGTTTTTCCAGTAGTCATATATGAATGTGAGAGTTGGACTGTCTAGAAGGCTGAGCACCAAAGAACTGATGCTTTTGAACTCTGGTGTTAAAGAATACTCTTGAGAGTTCCTTGGACTGCAAGAAGATCAAACCAGTTAATCCTAAGGGAAATCAATCCTGAATATTCATTGGAAGGACTGATGCTGAAGCTGAAACTCCAATACTTCGGCCATCTGATCCAAACAGCTGACTCATTAGAAAAGACACTGATGCTGGGAAAGATTGAAGGTGGGAGGAGAAGGGGACCACAGAGGACGAGATGGTTGAATGGCATTACCGACTCAATGGACATGAGTTTGAGCAAACTCTGGGAGATGGTGAAGGACAGGGAAGCCTGGTGTGCTGCTGCCCATGGGGTCGCAAGGAGTTCAGACATGACTGAATAAACAACAATGTATGTAATTATCAGAATACACAAAGGAAAGAAAGTCTACTCCAGTTGCTACATCCCTGGTTTCCCCCATGGCTTACCCCTTGAACTTGGGAAGCATCTGTAGCAAGCCGTGTTGTCAGGGCTCCGGGGCTATTTCTGAGGTCATCGAACCAGCCGATGTCTTGCCCTAACATTGCTCTGAAACCCAATTTACGTAGCCTTTTTGTCAGAAGTTCCCCGGATTTGGCAAAAGCATATCCCTAAAACATAAAGGAATCTTTAGTGATATTTTAACTTGAAATGGCAGAAAATAGCTAAATTGCTTACTGAAAAATAAAATTCCTTACCTGCAGAAACTGAGTGCAAAGAGAGAGACAGCCTATTGCTACAAAGAGCAGGCACACACCATGGATCTGTGATCTTTGTTCTTCTTTATCAGGAATTGAAAAAGTCTTTGCAAGACAGTAAGCAAGGAGGTCACTTTATTATTATAAACAACAGTAAAAGAAATAAATTCAAATATGTTTAAAAGGAATTTCTCTTAGGCATTGGGTTAAAAACAAGTTCACTATGAACATACTAGTATTAAACCAAAGTTAACTATGAATATGTGTACTTTATCTGTGAAGAAGGAAGGCTGGTGAATGGAAACCAGTAGTTATGATTTAAAGAATTTTTACCTTGCTTCTTTGCCTGCTGTAGGCAATTTTATTGACTTTTCTTTGATACAGATGAAAAATATGATGAGATGCTTCAAATTCTTTACATAATAAGGTAAGGGGAAAAGGAAAGAAGTGGGGAAGTTACTTGAGAATCTAAGAATATTATTCTCTCCTAGTATTAGTTTTATAGTATTTATATATATATATATATATATATATATACACACACACACACACACACACACAAATAATAGCATCATTAAAAAAGCAGCTGGCATACACACACACAAAAGCAACTAGCTATCAAGGCATTGACTGGGATTGGCTTAGGACAGAAAAGCCTTTATCCATCAGAGGCTGAAGTTGCTGCTTCTAAATCATCAGAAGTTGAAAACATTCCCCTCAAATAAAACTATGGAAATTATGAGTGGGTTTTTTTTTCAGGCTATAATAAGTGGCAAACTATACTCATAAGTATATTCTGAACTTAGAGGCATGTGTTCAAGTAACTGACAACAGCCCAAGCTGTTGCACCAAGAAAATGTAAAGAACAGCTGCATAATCTTAATAACATCACCTTACAGTAGGTTTTAGGTACAACAAAGCCTTCTTAATTCAGACTATGTGAGGGAGCTGTGAGAGTTCAGAAAGACTATTCATTAGAGAACTGCACAATAAATCTTTATTGATTGCTCTGCATTAATCTGAATAACTAGAACAATGTCAGCAAGCAGTTGCTCAAAGGAAACCATTTATTCAATAAATATTCGAATGCCTGCTATATGCCAAATAAATCTCCTGAAAGCAATGTTTACTTCTCTATTAACAAGACCTTTTTTGTAAAGCAGAAATAGCCCATTGAAATCATCACAAATTTCAAAGTGGGAGGAGGTGTTCTAAATTAATGAGGTGTATTGTTTTCAGGACAGAGTTTCTGGGGCCTTTATAGCTCTTAGTAATAAAAGATATATTCATTCCTAATGAATGAAGTGGGTTCAGAAGATGCCACAGTCATTCATCCCAGTATGGAATAACTCATGTAAGTTCATTTTACAGTTTATAAATAAAAGGACTTATATTTCAGTTTGGTTTTAAAAAAACATTATACAAATCCTCCCAAACCCCAAACTGTGATGCCATAATTCTCATTCCTCCATGTGGTTCTCTATTGTAATCATGGACTATAGCACTACAGATTAACCAGTTTAACTTTTATTTTACAGATGGCAAACTAAAGTCCACAAGCTCAAGTCCTCTGTCCAGGTTTGTTTAGCTGGTGGTCATTGCTCTGTTCTGTTCTGTTCAGTAGCTCAGTTGTGTCTGACTCTTTGCAACCACATGGACTGCAGCACGCCAGGCTTCCCTGACCATCACCAACTCCTGGAGCTTGCTCAAACTCATGCCCATCGAGTCAGTGATGCCATCCAACCATCTCATCCTCTGTCGTCCCCATCTCCTCCCACCTTCAATCTTTCCCAGCATCAGGGTCTTTTCAAATGAGTCAGCCGTTTGCATCAGGTGGCCGAAGTATTGGAGTTTCAGCTTCAGCATCAGTCCTTCCAAAGAATATTTAGGACTGATCTCCTTTAGGATGGACTGGTTGTATCTCCTTGCTGTCCAAGAGACTCTCAAGAGTCTTCTCCAGCACCACAGTTCAAAAGCATCAACTCTTCAGCACTCAGCCTTCTTTATGGTCCAACTCTCATATCCATACATGACTACTGGAAAAACCATAGCTTTGACTAGATGGACCTTTGTTGGCAAAGTGATGTCTCTGCTTTTTAATATGTTATCTAGGTTGGTCTTAACTTTACTTCCAAGAAGCAAGTGTCTTTTAATTTCATGGCTGTAGTCACCATCTGTAATTTTGGAGCCCCGAAAAATAAAGTCTCTCACTTTTTTCATTGTTTCCCCATCTATTTGTCATGAAGAGATGGGACCAGATGCCATGATTTTAGATTTTTGAATGTTGAGTTTTAAGCCAGCTTTTCACTCTCCTCTTTCACTTTCATCAAGAGGCTCTTTAGTTCCTCTTCGCTTTCTGCCATAAGGGTGGTGTCATCTGCATATCTGAGGTTATTGATACTTCTGGCAATCTGGATTCCAGCTTGTGCTTCATCCAGTCCAACATTTCACATGATGTACTTTGCATATTAAGTTAAATAAGCAGGGTGACAACATACTGTCTTGACATACTCCTTTCCTGATTTGGAAACCGTCTGTTGTTCCATATCCATTTCTAACTGTTCCTTCTTGACCTGTGTACAGATTTCTCAGGAGGCAGGTCAGGTGGTCTGGTATTCCCATCTCTGTAAGAATTTTCCACAGTTTGTTGTGATCCACACAATCAAAGGCATAGTTAACAAAGCAGAAATAGATGCTTTTCTGGAACTTTTTTGCTTTTCTGATGATCCAACGAATGTTGGCAATTTGATTTCTGGTTTCTCTGCCTTTTCTAAATCCAACTTGAACATCTGGAAGTTCACGGTTCTGTTGTAGCCTGGCTTGGAGAATTTTGAGCATAACTTTGCTAGCATGTGAGATGAGTGCCATTATGTGGTAGTTTGAAAACTCTTTGGCATTGCCTTTCTTTGGAATTGGACTGAAAACTGACCTTTTCCAGTTCTGTGGCCACTGCTGAGTTTTCCAAATTTGCTGGCATATTGAGTGCAGCACTTTCATAGCATCATCTTTTAAGATTTGAAATAGCTCAACTGGAATTTCATCACCTCCACTAGCTTTGTTTGTAGTGATGCTTCCTAAGACCCACTTGACTTCACATTCTAGGATGTCTGACTCTTGGTGAGTAATCACACCATCGTGGTTATCTGGGTCATGAAGACCTTTTTTGTATAGCTCTTCTGTGTATTCCTGCCACCTCTTCTTAATATCGTCTGCTTTTGTTAGGTCCATGCCATTTCTGCCCTTTATTGTGCCCATCTTTACATGAAATGTTCCCTTGGTGTCTCTAATTTTCTTGAAGAGATCTCTAGTCTTTCCCATTCTGTTGTTTCCCTCTATTTCTTTTCATTGATCACTGAGGAAGACTTTCTTATCTCTTCTTGCTATTCTTTGGAACTCTGCATTCAGATGGATTTATCTTTCCTTTTCTCCTTTTCACTTTTCTCCTTTTCTTCTTTTCACTTCTTTTTTTTTCTCAGCTATTTGTAAGGTCTCCTCAGATAATAATTTTGTCTTTTTGCATTTCTTTATCTTGGGGATAGTCTTGATCACCACCTCCTGTACAATGTTATGAACCTCCATCCATAATTCTTCAAGGCACTCTGAAGGAAATGCCTATTTTCCAGATTCTAGTGCAATGGTTTTTTTTCTGGGCACAACTCTGTTGGTTCTGGGTTAATACCCATCTTCTCAGTATTAAAAAGAAGAATGTTTGGCTAATATTAAATTCAAGATTGGGCATCATCTATCTGTAATCTTTACCCCTAAACTCTACTGCATGAGTCCTTTGTACATTCTTACTGAAATGCACCCCAAAGGGCTGCCCATCCATAGGTTTCTCTGTTTTTAGACCAGCTATAGTTTGCGCACACATCTACACCATCTTGTAAAGGTGAGTTTAGGGAGAAAATGAAATTTCATTAGATTCTTGCTGTTTACTAGATACAAATGAATTACTTAATCTACTTTAATTTAAATGAGGATTTCCTTAAAATTGGGATTCTTAAAACAGCCCGGTGAGGTAGATTTTCTTGTCCCATAATACAGATAAAGAAACTAAGACTCATCAAGAAGAAGCCACTTGCGTAAACACACACAAACAGCACGGAGCAGAGAATGCAGCAAATCCAAGGCTGGCTGATTCCAACGTTCATGCTTTTCCCCAGCACAGGTGTGTGCTGCATACTAAGTCGCTTCAGTCGTGTCTGACCCTTTGTGACCCTGTGGAACCTGCCAGGCTCCTCTGTCCATGGGATTCTCTAGGCAAGAATACGGGAGTGGGTTGCCATGTCCTCCTCCAGGGGATCTTCCCAACCCAGGGATCAAACCCACATCTCTTACATCTCCTACATTGGTAGGGAGATTCTTTAACATTAGCGCTGTCTGGGAATCCCTTTCCCCAGCATGCTACATCCAAACTACTGTTCCAAGTAAAGCAGACCCAGTGAAAGTGAACAAGAGAAAGTAAGCCTTACGTGTACATTGAGGCTTCACTAGATTAGCAACCAGGCTCCTAATGCCCAATTTTTTGCTGTGTCCTTGTTCCAAACTATGGTCTCAATACCAAATGTGAATATCATGCCCTTTAGATATGTCAGAATGACAATGGCACAATTAAAACCAGACTATTATCTGACTCATGATTATACCCTATGAGATGAAAGCATCATGAACCCACTGATGAATCTGTGATAATTATGCTAAGAGACAAAAACAACCTTCTTTATCAAAGAAGAAAAATAATAAAGCTTTATTCTCTTAGAAAACTTAACCCTGTAAGAACATCAATGATGAAGAGATTTTGGATTTCATCCTGCTACTCTGATCCTTTGGTCCTTAGGGTAAAACTTAAATTGCTTAGGCTAGGATTTTCTGGTTGTGACCAGAAGAGCCACAGAGAATATTCTCACCATCAGTAACCAAGTGGGTGCTGTTGGAGGGCAGGTGTTATAATTTGAATCATCAAATTTTTTCTGACTTGGCCACTCGATAGCCCATAGGAGCTGGAAGGTATCTTACAGAGCCTCTTTGTCAATCCTTCCTTTTATAGTTAAGGAAACTGAGACATCACGAAAGAAGTAGCATGGTGTGACTCCAGGGCAGTAAAGAAGTCTCCTGGTGGGTAATCCAGGACTCTTCCCAAAGCAGTTCATATACAGGGTTTGAAGCTGAGTGAACACATTCCTTACTCTGCATTCATGAGAAAAAGAGATGATCAGCAAAGGAGCTGAATCCTGGCTTTAATTTAAAAGCAAACACCTAGGGCCTTGGGTCTTAACAGATTCAATGCCATCCCCTACACCCTCTGCATCTACATCACTGCTTAGTGAATGCATTTCCAGAGCCTCTCCCTAGTAGAATGTTAGCTTTCTGAGAGCAGGGAGGGCTCTGGTTTTCTTAATCCCTCTGTACTCTTAATACCAGCAACAATGCCTGGGAAACAGTAAAGTGATCAATAACTATTTTGTGAATGTGAGTGGATTTTTCAGTTTAACATCTGTCTTCCTCACAGACTGGAAACTCCATTAGGGAAGGCACCCTCACTAACATGCCAGTCCCTAGTCCAGGGGAGATAATCAACAAGTATCTGTTAAGTGAATAAAAGGACATTGTTATTATGTTTAGGATACTGTACTTCCTAGATATTAAGGAATATAAATTAATTATCAAGATGTTTTCAGCATAAGCAGAAATTTCATTTACCAGAGCTGGTCCCTGCGTTTCCTATTTCCTAGCTTTATGACAATTTCCTCACTTACCACAAGGGGGCAGTGTGAAAACTGAAGCAAGGGCCGGGGTGCTCCCTACAGGATTGATTTGACTTGGTTTGTGGACTCTGCTGGTCTTTCTATATAACTCATGCCTGCTGGAACAGTTTTCGTCAGGATCTCTGCCAGACAGATCATAAAAGTGAAAGAAAGTAGAGGGGGAAACTGAAACTTGGGACTCTTACACATCCTTTAGGCTAGGCTTCAGAAAAGCTGGTTCTAGGGCTGGTCCCACCACCTTCTGGGACCCTGTGTCGCCTTGAACAAGTTCATAAGTTCTCCAAGATTCTAGGTTTTCCTCCTTGTTGATCTCATAGGAATCGTGTGTGTGTGAATTTCAACTAAGAAAATATGACAACATTTTGAGAACTGACTTCGCAATGATAAGATTTTATTGGAACTCAGCTCTGCAGTCACATTGCCTGGATTTGAATCCCAGATCCACCACTTACTCCTCTAAGCTCTTTAGTTTGCTCCTTTGTCAAATAGGATCAATAAGAATACCTACCACAGCTGGTTATAAGGAAAGTTTAGTGAACTATTATATATAAAGTTCTTAGTGCCTAATTAATGTTTGTACTTATTGTTATCATCAATATTATTATTTTTTATAGCAATAATAGCAGATGGAGAATATTAAAACTCCTAGGAGACGAAAAACTGAAATAAGTTTATTCTTTATACATGCCTTATTTTACTTCTCTCTTCCTTTTCCTGTTTTCTTCCCCAACTGCCCATTTCAATGGTGCAATGAGCAGAAGAGCAGAGTATTATACAACATGCATGAACACTTGCTATTACAAATCAAACTTTGTACCTCAGCTGATCAGCAAGATCAAAATGGCCCCCAAATCCTTTTATATCATTCAAAGAACTTGCCTTGCATTCTTACTTGGTTTGCATATGGGTAAACTGCCCTCTTTTGACACTAAGTTTGCAGCCATGGTGTCTTTTTCTTTTTTTTAACAGACACAATGACTGTCAGAGTGTGCTGCCAGCCCAAATGAGAGTCTCAGTTTTGTCTTCTCACCTCCTGTTTGATGGAGACTTGAGACATTTTTAATTCTTTAGAGATGAGAGGGGGAAAAAGAACTAAAAGAACAACAACAACAAAAAACCTTAAAAAAAAAAGTTAAATACATACCAACAAAGAACCAACCTATCAAAAGTGACAATATCCACTGATAGACAAACAAAAGGTAGGAGGAGAATAAAGCTGGTCCAGCTGCTTGCTTACCCCAAGAATCTGGCTGAACAAAAAGGCATACATGGGTGTGACTGTCCCATTGACAGCTGCACCCACAGACCCTACCAGCATGTAGGGCCATTCTCGAGCATTGAGTTTCAGAATCCTCCTCACTGGGGCTGGTTCAATTTCTTCTTCCACAGGAATGTTCTTGTCCTTGAGGGGAGAGGAGGTTACATTAATCATTTAAGTGTTTGCATATACTCTTTTATTATACAGTTGACCCTTTGGCATTCACAGATTTGAGTCATGGTTTGATTGGTTATGCATGACCTCAGAGGTCTATGAGACAGGGTGATACGATATTTTGTGAGAGATGGTTCTGAACTGCTTGCCGCCATGCTATGGCCTGGGCATCCCTGGTAGCTCAGTGGTAAAGAATCTGCCTGCCAGTGCAGGAGACCCAGGAGACACAGGTTCAACTCCTGGGTCGAGAAGAACCCCTGGAGAAGGGAATGGCAACCCACTCCAGTATTCTTGCCAGGCTAGTCCCATGGACAGAGGAGCCTGGTGGGCTGTTACAGTCCATGGGGTCACAGAAGAGTCAGACATGATTTAGGGACTAAACAACATGCTATGACTTGGGTGGGATTGATTTTAGAGTGTCTGCTCATCTGAAGGTGAGCTGGTAGTTCTCTTTTCACAATCGCATAGGTATTAACACGTGGGGAGTAGTAACTAAGTTGGATCTATAAGAAAAATAACTCCCAGTTTAAAAACATGTTTGTGCTATAGTGAGTACGTGAGTGCTATGTTGCTTCAGTTGTGTCCGACTCTTTGCAGCCCTTTGTGCTATGGTGAGTGGTATTTACATATTTGAGGATTTGTGAAATTTTCAAGATATGTCCTTCATAAAAGTCTAGTGACTGCCTCAAGCCCTAAGGTAGACCAGTGGATCTAAACAACGCAAAATAATTTTTAAAATGTACTAACTGGTGACAATGGTTATCAATTGCATATTTCTGTAAAAGTTTTCTTTAATTAGTGCCCAGAAGTAAATGGTAATCAATTTGGATTTCTAAATTCTGCATGTTCTTTACAAGGAGTACAAATTATTTTAAAATTTCCCCATTCCAATTTCTTTAATTGCCATTAAAGTGTCAGAGCTAGCAAATTTTTAGCCTCTTGAAGGCAAAAATTATATTCCGAACTTCATCATTTTTACCATCATTTTTCCTTGCTAATGGTATTCTTCAGTGCTTCGTTGTTAGGCCCATTCTTCAATAATTTGCTAAATTTATTGTCCACTTTGTTTGAGAAAAGATTTTAGGTGGCTTATATAGATCTGTATTGATTTTTTTTTTACTTTTTCTATTAAAATATACTAAAAATGTCTACAGCAAATTGAATAAAAAATGTTAGTGTTCTATTTCATTTACACACAGTTATTTGCCCCTTCAGGAGCTGACTGTAAGGAACAGACAACAGTAAGGAACTTCAGATACTATCCTTTTGTTTCCAAAGTCAAAGACTTCATTACCAATTCAATTGAAATAAAAGCCTGGTGTCCATATTCTAGTTGCAAGCCAAATAGGGTGGAGGGAGAGCTTGCTTGGTGATGGTCTGTCAATGCCTCCATTTCAGGTTCTCTCTTGGTCGGCCCTCAATAGTTGCTACTCACTCATGCAGCAAATCCTTCAATGATTTCATCTCTGATGTCTTACTCAACTCTAGGAAATCAATGCAGAGAGGCAGAAAGGTGTCTGTGAAAGCGTGAGGGAAACAGGCATGTGGAAAGAGCATGGTTCTTGGATGAGCCCCACGTGGCCACTAATGGAATATATCATAGAGCACTTTAGCTCTCTGGGGCTCAGTTGCCTCCTCCTCCTCGAAAGGAAAGAGGTAGACAAAGTTCTCTATGGCTCTCTCGTGTTTCTGCACATCTTGTGAACAGAGGCACTGCCCACCTTTGTTGAGGCTGTTTTCTCAAGCAAATAGCCTTGGAGGAGAGGGATAGGGTTTCCATCCTAAGAAAAGGGCTTATTGCCCATTATAAAAACACCAGGTTTCTCAAGCCTAGCTTTCCTCTTCCCCTTCATTTGCTGGAATCACCTACTTCTCTTTCATCAGCTGAGAAGTGGGGGTAGGCTGGGGAATCAGTGGAAATGCTATGCACTGGCTCCTGCTCATGCTTTGAGTAAAAAGTCTTGCATCTTTGACACAGCTCTTATGTATTCTCCAGCATCCATAAAATCGTGTCAAGCTAACTTGATAGCTTCTTGGAAGAGGATGTTTGCTACGACCAGTGCATTCTCTTGACAAGACTCTGTTAGCCTTTGCCCTGTATGGATGTGAGAGTTGGGCCATAAAGAAGGCTAAGCACTGAAAAATTGATGCTTTCGAACTGTGGTGTTGGAGAAGACTCTTGAAAGTCCCTCAGACAGCAAGGAGATCAAACCAGTCAATCCTAAAGGAAATCAACTCTGAATAGTCATTGGAAGGACTAATGTTGAAGCTGAAACTCAAATACTTTGGCCACCTGATGCGAAGAACTGATTCATTTGAAAAGACTCTGATGCTGGGAAAGATTGAAGGCAGGAGGAAAAGGGGGTGACAGAGGATGAGATGGTTGGATGGCATCACTGACTCAATGGACATGAGTTTGAGTAAACTCCAGGAGTTGGTGATGGACAGGGAAGCCTGGCGTGCTGTAGTCCATGGGGTTGCAAAGAGTTGGACATGACTTAACAACTGAACTGAACTAAAAGTAGTATAAAAACAAAAGAAAACGCAAGTCATTATGTACAGAACGGTTTTTTCTCTGGGATTTTGCAAAGCTAAATACAAATTAACTCATCTAAAAAAAGCTAAAAAGCTAAAAATATGTATTAAAGCAAAAGTCGCTCAGTCGTGTCTGACTCTTTGCAACCCCATGGACTATACAGTTTATGGAATTCTCCAGGCCAGAAGACTAGAGTGGGTAGCTGTTCCCTTCTCCAGGGGATCTTCCCAACCCAGGGATCAAACCCAGGTCTCCTGCATTGCAGGCAGATTCTTTACCAGCTGAGCCACAAGGGAAGCCCAAGAATACTGGAGTGGGTAGCTTATCCCTTCTCCAGCAGATCTTCCCGACCCACAAATCAAACTGAGGTCTCCTGCATTGCAGGCGGATTCTTTACCAGCTGAACTGTCAGGGAAACCCCAAAACATATGCGTGTGTGTGTGAGTGTGTGTGTATATAATATTATAATTAATATTGTATTATATATTTTATATTAATTAATATAATAAATATAAATATGTATATATATAAAAGATAAGTATATATACATAGACATAATAAATTCACAGCAAACCAGTAACTCACAGAGAGACAAAATTATAAAAGTTTATATACGCTTCCTCACTGCAATTCCTGCCTCTATTGTGTCAATGATAAGTTGCACAGTGCTCACTTATTTATCATAGGTAAAGAAGTATCCTGCCAGCAGCTCCAGTGAAAGAACAGTGCTCTTCCTCATCTTTGCATCCCTAAGACAATATCTGGCACTTGTTAGGTGTGCAATCAATACTTATTGGATGAAAGAATGAATGAAGCTTTTATGCTCATGGTGCATAAATGTAAAAAAACATTTATCTAAAAAATACTGATCACACTTACAAGGTAGATGATTCAATGCTAAACAAAGGGCTTTTCCCAGCTTCCTTCCATCCATATCCTGTGTAGCTCAGGTGAAAATATAACTTCCTACTTAAATCTCATGTCCAGATTTCTATATTTTGTTACATCGAATTCTTCATGCCAACCCATAGGCGGTCTCCTGCCTTGGTGACAGCTTTAAGATATGATGATAGGAAAAGGTAACCATGACCGAGAAGCAGGGACTTTCCAAATGATCAAATACTAGTAGTCGTTTTTACAGATCTTCTGTCCTATCTCTTATGTGTGCGTGCGCAGTCACTCAGTCATGTCCGACTCTTTGCAACCCAATGGACCTTGCCCACCAGGCTCCTCTGTCCATGAGATTTTCCAGGCAAGAATTCTTGAGTGGGTTGTCATTTCCTTCTCCTGGGGATCTTCCCAACCCAGGGACTGAACTCACATCTCCTGCATTGGCAGGTGGATTCTTTACCACTGAGCCACCTGGGAAACCCTGTTCTATCTCCTAACCAATGCCTATAGCTTGGAGACCAAGAGAAAACAGGCTATAGTCTTAGCTCTGTCACAAGTTAACCATGAAACGTCGGGTCAGACAGCCCACTTACACTGTGGAAGCACAAACCTGAAACAATCTCCTCTAAGCTTTCAGAGTCAAAACTTGAAGAGACCACAAGGTGGAGATAATGCCTTTATATAAGTAAACCTTTTTGCCTTGCCACACAAAAGAGAACATCCCCCAAACAACAGGTCAGGTTAGAGCTTCTTCATCAAAATGAAAAAAATTTTTCTTACCAGCGCTTGATCTTAAAGAATTTAGTTAACTATCAAAATACTTTAAAATTTACTTGGAATTAGAATAACCTAAATATCTAAAATATTTTAAAATTTACTCTGATTAGGAAGTCCTTATATTAAATTCTATCAATGCTGATTCTGCTGTTTCCTTTTTTAAAATATTTAATTTTTAAATCAAAAAAGTTCTAAGATAATTATCATACAAATGAGCAGTATTAATATAAGCACAAGACCTATTTCACTTCTACCTTTAGCAGAATCACATTGGCACTGTCACTTTTTTTCCTTTTCCTCCCTTAACTAAAGAAAGAAATCAAAGTGTCATCTTTTTAAAATTACACTCTCTCTGCTCAGATGCTCAGTCACGTCCAATTCTTTGCGACCCCATGGACTGTAGCCCACCAGGCTCCTCTGTCCATGGATTTTCTAGGCAAAATATTGCAGTGGGTTGCCATTCCCTTCTCCAAGGAATCATTCCCCCACCCAGGAACTGAACCTGGGTCTCCATTGCAGGCAGATTCTTGGTTTCCATTTAATTATTTATTATATTCTAATTGGCAATGCTGATGAGTAGAATACTTAGGGAGTAGTTTTGTTTTCTCTGGAACTACTCTCTGTATTTGATTTAGATTTCCTTTTATTTAAATAACTCCCTTCTGAGTTTTCCCTGCATCAGAAGTCAGGGAACCTGATCTTCAGATCTTCAGGAAATCTGATTGTTCTCTGCAACAGTGCTGAGTCATCTACCAGTTTCAATAATAACAAAATTGGATTTTCTTTTCCTTCCTAACTCTCTTGTTTTTATTGTCAAACATTTTCCCAGAAACTAGGGGAAAAAATAAAAATGCAAAAAATTGAATACAATTGGTGCTGTTATGTTTGAAATGCCACTGTAGTGTTTGGTTCTTTCTTCCTTGAAGCTTATTAAACTCCTTGTATAATGCATCTTGTACTTACGGGTGGCAGCACCACAGACATAAATGAAGAAACTATTTCTAGAATGAGAGGAGGTGCTGAGTCCTTAATGGCAAGATGCAGTAAGCAACCAGGCTTGCTAAACATTTTCTCTCCTTGGATCCACCCTGCTATTCCTGAGACAAAGTGTTCCTCTATGAAGTTTATTTAAACCAGCTGTGTTAGATACTGAGAACACTATCTATTCAGAGTCGAATACCACTTAGCGACTGAACAACAACAATAACATCATTAGATAATTAAGAACGTTATTTATTATTAATATCTTAAAACCAAAAGAGAGCCTTAATAATCCTTCCATCATAGTCATAAAATCATATGTAGTACTTTATTACAAATTTGGCATTGTGAATCAGTGTTTATAATTACTCCCCAAAAGGATTCTCATACTGAAATGTTTTAAAGATAATTTGAAATTACATCATGCATAATGGATGTGCTTGTAATTAAAATATTCTCTGACTCATTTTCTTTGATAAATCTTGTGGTTTGGACTTTATTTTACTATAAAAAGTTAATTTTTCATCCTAGTTTTAAAAATCACTTGATGTCCTACCGTGTGCAGTTCTGTAGCTAAACAGAAAGATGAAAGAGTCTGTAGATTATGAGCAGGTTGGAACAGGACTCGGCTGGTTCTAGGTTTACATGTGTTAAATAAACAGAAATGTTTGCTAGGTCTCATAGTAAAGGAAAAAGGAATTTCCAGGTAAAGCAAGATGCCCACGTTGATACAAACACAAATAACAGTCACTAACTTTAAGAAGCTTGTAATTTAGTAACAGGATAAGAAAACATGATCTGAAATAAGCCTCAATAAGAAAATTGCCATGAAAATATTGAAATGAAGAGTAATGGGAGATTGAAAGGAGAGGATCAGGGCTGAAGAATAAAGTTCAGTGATTAAGAAAGGCTTTGAGTAGGAGGGATGGTCACCTTATGTGAAAGTTAGACTGTGCCCACTGCAGCAATGGATATCCTGATGAACAAAGTTGACTATTGCTGTATGTATTGATTCTTCTCGTATCTATTTCATTTTTATGTTGCTTGGAATAGTGTTAAAATTAATAGTGTTAATTTTAAATGTACCCTAAAACAATTATTATAAAACTGTATTAAGTAAACAAATGTCCATAAAACCTACTCAGTCCCCATTAATTTAAAATTTGCAATAACTTGTATCTAACACTTTATAATTATTATAATCATTTAAGAAGGAGATTTAAAGTTTTACAAAGAAAGGGTTTCAGATAGTCTTAAGAAATTGAAAGGGATTCCTACATAATCAAATAGTCTGCTAAGTACATGTAATTATGTTTATTAGAATGGCTCACATAAGAATTATCAGTGATGGGATGGGGAGGGAGGTGGGAGCGGGATTCAGGATGGGGAACACATGTACACCCATGGTGGATTCATGTCAACATATGGCAAAACCAATACAATATTATAAAGTAATTAGCTTCCAATTAAAATAAATAAATTTATATTAAAAAAGAGAATTATCAGTGAACTTTTAATGGTTCGGCTTAGTTACCATGTGTTCTTAAAATATTTTATTATTTATGCACCTCTGAAAATATTATGTAAAGCATTATATAAAATTTAGAGTTTCATTCAGGTCTTAATGGAGCCTCCCATGTAGTTTGATTTAGAGAAACATTACTAGATAAAGGCCTTGAAAACTCATATTCTAAGCTTAAAGGGCATACGACAGTCCCCAGGAGAGACTTCTTCCATCCCCCTATGAGCCACTGGTATCTGACCTTTCTGTCTTGTTCATGAGTAGACTTATGATCTACAAGTGCTAATGATGATTCATGTCCCAGGTAAGAAAGCTGAGACTTGGACCGTTGTCGGATGGACGCTCTGTAAGTAAAAAGAAAGATGAATTAGTCTGTGGATTGTCGGAACAGGACTCAACTGGTTCCAAGTTTACATCACCTGTGTCAAATGAACAGAAATGTTTTACACGGTAACTGGATATGGGAGCTTCCTGAGTGGGTTTGATAGAACTATCAGTCTGGTTGCTATGGTGCCAAGCTAAACCCTGATTCAGAGTACACACACAAAGGAGGAAGAGAAGAGGCCAAAGTTGTTTCACTAGTCCACCAAAAAAAAGCACCCAAGACTCAAATCTATCCCAAACCCACATGGTTCTGCTATTGCTATAACGGCAATGGCCCATCACTACTACCTCCCTTAGGATTGTACGATAAGTTTTGATATCTCTCTTTCTCTCTCTCCCTGATGTTTGCTTTAGCATAATTCTACCTGGACACAAATAGACTAGTAGGAGGAAACAGGAACCCTAGTGAAAATTTCTCCAGGCTATGTACTGCCTTTAGGGATGGATTTAATTAACAAATATATTATTGAAATATAATTTAGCTCGATGTGTTCACTGATTCATTCAACAGAAGAAGATTGTACGCCTACAACGTACAAATCAATGTTAGGTGCTATGAGGGGACACAAAGACTGGACAATTACAGTCTTCTCCCCTAAGGCACTTAAAGTTTTATAGAAGAACAATGCATGTAACCAACCCTAATATAAGGAAGAATGTGATAAGTGCTATAAAGCAGGTTTAAATAAACAGCATGGAAATTTAAAGGATAAAAGAACATATGTCAGGTGCTACCATGACAGGCTTCATGGAGGAGGTGGCTAAGGTAGGCTGTGGGTATCTGTAGGCTAGAGGAAAGAGCATTGCTGATTGACAGAACAGTATAAAGACAAGTATGGAGATAGGGTTACTAGTTACAGAAATAGTATAGAGCAGCTATAGGAAGTGATTCGAGCTGCTTTGTTTCCGCTGAGGTTTCCGGGAAGGAGACTTCTACTTTCTTCTAGGTTAAATTTGAAAGTATGTGACACTGGAAGCTGTTGGCAATTATGTCAAGAAAAGAAGCTTCCTAAAAAACAAATACTGAAAAAAAAAAGTAGAGCTGAGAAGGGAAGAAAAAGAAACTGTATGTATCTTGACCAAGTCATTGAAGCCCCAGTCTTGCCTGAAGCCAAAGCCCCTTTGAACTATTTAGTGATGTTTTTATTCTTTCCCTTTAAAGGTTAAACCAGGTTGGCTGAGGGTTTTTAGCCATTTGCAAATGGGCTGCTAAGTGATAAAGGTAATCCTGAAGACTTGAAAGGATGGAAGTTACATTCTCAAAGCACTTGGTCTGAAGAAACACAGTGTAAAGAGGGAGATTGTAGTAATGAGGAGATCTGCATCAGCTGTGGTAGAGCGATCCACATAGTGTTATTCATAAGTCTCCTGTCATCTGTTTTCAGGTTAGGCTAGACTAAAACAAACACCAAGGTGGTGCCTGCCTATTGCAGATGCTCATCTATCCTTCCTGAGAAGGCAGCAATGCACCAACTTCATGACCCTCACTTATCCCACGTTCATTAGATGGCATCTTTTTCCTTAGTCACCAGGTTCAACAGGTGCATTTATGTCAAGTCCTCCCTCTTGCTCTTGCTCAAACTCTCATTGTGATCAGGCATAAAACCACACCCCACTCTGACTTCCTGCTACCAAACTGGCTTCTGCGACACCCCAAGCCCGTCCCATTTGGCCTGAAACTCTGCAGCAATAGAGTCATTTCTTTCAGTTAGGTAACTGAGGTCAAGAGCTCAACTCCCAAAGGTGTGAGGGATAGGTCTGTGTCAGCTAGAGAGAGCTGAGTGCAAGAGAGGGCTGAGACTGAAGGTTAGGGGCCTGAAAAAGAAACTCAGAGCGTCGGCAGACAAGGTCAGAAGAGTATGTGGAGAAGAGGGCATCAGAATATAGTTGACTAACTCCCAGTTCTGAGCAGGGAAGACACCAATCTTTACTCCCTCAAATTTCTAGTACTTTAATCTTAACGTTTCTTAAATCTCTCTCCTTCTCATTCCCTGTTGCCCATTCATCCAGCATTCTACCAGTCTAGCATAAGGAGACCATGAACAGTAAGGGTGCGAGGCAGGGGCCTGACCTGCCGCTCTGGTCTACCATGAACAGCAGCATGAGGATTCTGTCACTCCCCTTTTCAGAAACCTACAACATCTGCCCCTCCCTTCCTCAGAAGCTGTGTACCACTTCTCATCGGAAACAAAAACAGCTAATTTGGGACTATATGCTCTCTCTCTCTCAACATGATCATTTAGGAAATTATTGTCATCCATGGAAATTGTTCTTGAATCTAAAGTATATTACTAAAGAGAGACTTAGGCATCAGACCGAGGAAATAAGATACAAATTAACATTTCAATTAGTCCTCTTAAAAAACAATCTGTCAGCCTACACAATAAGATATTTTTAACAGATCTTCTTACTCAAACCTATAAATCTTTCTCTGTAGGAGGTTAATAGCTACTTTCGGTGTACAGGTTGTATTTCTGGGCTTCTCTCCCTAGTCACCAAAATGTAGAATTTGTAAGAGCTAATAGCCAAATAAGAAATATTTATATTAAAACTGTTATCTGGGTCTAATAGTAAACTGTAAGTAAACTACTTAGAATGGGAAAAATTCTGTTCATTTGAAAAATTAAGAAAATATTTCTTTCCTTTTGACCTCACCATGAGATACATTTCCTCTTTGCAAGCTTTAACTTAGTGGTCAAAAGAGATGCCTAGTCATTTTCTGGGTTTAAGAAGTTAGTTCATACCTTCAGACCATGATTCTGATGACCTTTATAATCTTTTTCTTCCATTCAGAAAAAAACATGGTGAAATAATTAATACCAGATGTCTTTAAAAATTACCTAACAATTTAAGCAATTTTTATAGCTTTTACATGTGAACTATTGCTTTATTACTTTCCAAATTGAAAAAATTCAATGAAACTAACATTTCTTGAAATGTTCTGAATAGACTTGTCCTTCAAAGGAAAAATAAAACCCCTAAGCATAAAACCCAGTGAACTAGTCTTTGAATATTAAAAGTAAATAAATCTGTGTTTGAATTACTTGGAGTTGTTTCTAGAATATTATGTTTTAAGCCTCTTTAACCATTTTTCAATAAACAATTAGCTATGTTGAATGAGCAAGTCATAAATTGAGCCTTTGTTTAGAGCACAGTCTTGAATCAAATATCCTAGAAATGATAAGGGACATGGTAGAGAAATGTCAGTCTATTGCCTACAAATAGTCTCCAAACTTAAGAAAAAAAGATCTTGAATAACATTTTCACAAATACACACAAATACTCCTGGGCAGAATTTTTCTTAATATACAGACCTTTAACATTAAAGGAACTATTTTTTTTAAACTTTTAAACCATAATGAAAGATTAAATTTATAGTCTTGCTACAGCATGCTCCAAAAATATGCTTTGGAAATCAATACCCACAGAATGATCCCCCCTCAAAAGTTCATGTTTAGGAAAATATGCTTTGAGTGTTAGATGACACATCTCATATTTCATCTAGTTAAAGAATGATTTGACCTTGGATGGGGAACTCTGGGAGCAGAAATATTTGTAATTCAATTGCAGCTCAGTAGGTTAAAGAATGGAGCTGAAGGCATGAATCTGACTTCCATTTAAGACAGCGCTTCACTACTGTTTATAATAGCCAGGACATGGAAGCAACCTAGATGCCCATCAGCAGACGAATGGATAAGGAAACTGTGGTACATATATGCCATGGAATATTACTTAGCCATTAAAAAGAATTCATTTGAATCAGTTCTAATGAGATGAATGAAACTGGAGCCTATTATACAGAGTGAAGTAAGCCAGAAAGATAAAGGTTGGATGCTTGAGACAAGTGCTTGGGGCTGGTGCACTGGGAAGACCCAGAGGGATGGGATGGAGAGGGAGGTTGGAGGGGAGATCGGGATGGGGAACACATGTAAATCCATGGCTGATTCATGTCAATGTATGGCAAAAGCTACTACAATATTGTAATTAGCCTCCAGCTAATAAAAATAAATGGAAAAAAAAGACAGTGCTTCATACCACAGTTAATTCTGGGAGACAAGTCTAAACACAGATTTTTTTAAAAATCCCCTTTCTAAGCTCAATAAATAACATTTTAACTACAGAACATCTTTATCATGACCCCCTACCCTCAATAAAATGAGAAGCCAAATTTAAGAAACCTCTATGGATTGGAGACAGAAATGTCAATATGGCAACCAACGATTCACTTGCATGTTCATATCACACAAGACCTGGGGCTATATTTAAGGGTTTTCCAAGTGTACCTGAGATATTGCCAGAAGATCTTACCTGCAGAGGGTTCCTGAAAACATCTGAAAACTTTAAAATCTGCCCCGTTGCCTGAGCTTACCTTAAGCTAGCCTGGTAGCTCCCTCTGCTAAAGGTCTGTTTTCTCTCAAGTAAGGCATCTTCGGTTTCATCTTTTCCTATTCAATACAACACGAGTGATCCCTTAGTGTATACAATAAGCAGAATCAAAGCAAAATAAGATTATTTACTATATTTGCATAGCATATTGTTACTATATCTGATCTCAAACAACCTGTTAACTTTATTGCAATAACTAAAAGCTAACACTTGTCCAGCACATTCTAACAATAAAAAATTAAAAATACTCATCAAGTTTGAATCTTTTGAATTAAATGATAGCCTATGTGATATTACCACAGAAATAGATACCTATAGCTATAGTTGATATGAATGACAAAAAAAATCTTGTGAGAAACCCACTGAAAAGAAAAGTGAAAGTATTAGTTGTTCAATTGTGTCCAACTCTTTTTGACACCATGGACTGTAGCCATGGAATTCTCCAGCAAGAATACTGGAGTGGGTTGCCATTTCCTTCTTCAGGGGATCTTCCTGACCTAGGGATCAAACCCAGGACTCTTGCATTGCAGGCAGATTCTTTACTGTCTGAGTCACTAGGGAAGCCTGAGAAATCCACTAGAGGTGGCAAAAAAAAAAAAAAAAAAAAAGTAGATGAAACAAATTAAAAAAAAAAATCTTTTCAGAATAAATCACATGTTCAATGTATACAGTCATTTTACCCAATAGTGTTAACAAATCCAGATTTGATATGGGAGAGAAAGTTTGTAATGGATGCTTAACATAGGTTTAGGTAAACCACCAAATCCAGAGGTTAAGACTCCATGCTTCCACTACTGGGGGCATGGGTTCGATCCCTTGTCAGAGAATTGGATCCCACATGCCACATGATGCGGCCAAAAAAAAAAAAAGAAAATTCAAATTGTAAAGGAGAAAGTACATTAGGACATGAAGTATCTACCTACATTGAAGAAAATATGCATAAAACTTTTTAGTCCTTGTTTAATTCACTCAACCAACAAGAAGAGAGCTCATACTGAGTGCAGGACATTCTAGGAAAACTCTCTTATTTGCAAAGTGTGAGGGGAAAAAAGGGGATGGAGTTGAAGTTTCTTCCACAGGAGACCTGGGTTTAGCCCTATGACTTGATCAATAACTAAACCTCCTGAACATCTGTTCTTTCCTTTATCATCTATGTAATGTCCCCCAGGGCTTTGAGGAGAACAACTAAGACACTATATATTAAAATGCATAGAAATCCAAAAGCATCATATATGCTAACTATTTAACATAACGTATAAGCATAACTGAAAAGGCACTTGCCTTTTATGTCTTTTTCATTAAAGGCTTGGTCTCCTTGACTTTGCAAAGTTATTAGAGTGAAGTAAACGCCTTTTCTTTCTAACAGTTCTTCATGGGTGCCTCTTTCCACCGCTGTACCATGTTCAAAACCAATAATGACGTCTGCAGCTCTAATTGTAGATAGGCGGTGAGCGACAGAGATGATTGTGTGCCCATGCTGAACCTGTGAGGATGTACAGTGCACTGAGACAGACTGTAAGGCAAAGCTGACGGTGACGTTTGGACTGTCTCAGAATCCACAAGTAAGGCAGAGGCTCGCTCCCCAAGAAGATTCTTAAATAGGCTAAACAGACATTAGAAAATGCCAGCATACTTTCTTAGTGGCTACTAAACACATCTCACGTTGCTCCAGTTGCTGCTATGAATCAACATCTTAAAACCAAAATGTAAATTTTTAAAACCACATCTTGTGAGTTAGACTTAACAAGATTTACAATTTTGCATGTGCAGCCTTTAGAAGCAAATCATATGTCTTCTGTTCAACTGTGAGGAACATTGTGGTGAGCCAATATTCTCCAAACAGATACAATGACCCCTGTAGTCCGTCTCTCTATGTCTCTCTTTCTCTTCCTCCTCTCTTCGCAGAAGCCTTTCCTACAACAACACAAGAATTTCCACACGGACTTGTAAAAGGAACTTAGACTTTCAACAAACCTTACTCAGCGCCTCTTGCACCATGGCTTCACTCTCATTGTCCAGTGCCGAGGTGGCCATGTCCAAAAGCAGGATCTTCGGGTTTCGAACAAGGGCTCTGGCAATGGCTATTCTTTGTTTCTGGCCACCACTCATCTGGCCTCCTCCTTCTCCAACAAGAGTGTCAAATTGCTAGGAAGAAAGCCACATCAGTGATGAAGAGCAAGAATCAGATGGATCCTGACAGTGATCCATTCATCACAAAAGTCCTTTCTAGCTTCCTCCTCAAGCATGAGTTTTCACACATCCATCTTTCACTTAAAAAAAAAAAAAAAAAAACTTTCCTGAAACAGGTTATCATCTAATCAATATTTGTGTGTAAAATAAAGATATTGATTTATTCTTTCATTCTGGATGATAAACATGTTTCTTTTTAACTCAACTTCAAGTAAAATGTTTCCACCACAATAAAAGTTAATCAACATCCTGAAAATCCACTTTAGAGGACTAAAGCATATGTCAATTCCTTGTCTCTTTCTTCTAGCTGAACACAGAAAAACACAAGTCTAAAGTTGTCTATATATTATGAATGAAAGATCAAAGTAGCTTTATAATCACTACCATGGACAGCAAACAGTTGCTATCTTGCATGCCCAGTGTACACTGGAACCTCACAAGGGGGTGATGTGGTCGGTCTCTCATCTCACTTACATTAGCAACACGAGCTGAGCACCTACCATGTAGAGAGCGTGGTTCTGAACTCTTTACACATATCATCTCATTTAGTCCTGACTGATGTGCCATGAGGCAGGTACTACTATTCTCTTTAATGGATGGATAAAGTAATGCTGCAGTCTGAGGGGGTAATTTGCCCAAGTTCACGAATCTTACAAGTGCAGAAGCTGGGATTTGTCCAGAGGCGGTCTGATTCTGAAGCTTTATATTGTTTAACTACTAGACTATATCATACACACATCTGCGATCCTATTCATACAGGCATTTTGGAAGGCTTCTCAGGACGTATTCTAGAGCACAGACTGTGGAACCAGACTACCTTGGATGAGAACCTTGCCTTAAGCAAGTGATTTGACCTCTTGGAACCTCAATTCTCCTTCTGTAGATGGGGATAATAATATAGCTGTCTGACAGGATGATTGGGAGAATTAAATGAACTAATAGATGTGAAGTGCTTAGAAAAGTACCTGACATGTAGTAAGCACTGCTGCTGCTGCTAAGCCGCATCAGTTGTGTGTCTGACTCTGTGTGACCCCATAGACGGCAGCCCACCAGGCTCCCCCGCCCCTGGGATTCTCCAGGCAAGAACACTGGAGTGGGTTGTCATTTCCTCCTCCAGTGCATGAAAGGGAAAAGTGAAAGTGAAGTCGCTCAGTCGTATCCGACTCTTCCCGACCCCATGGACTGCAGCCTACCAGGCTCCTCCGTCCATGGGGTTTCCCAGGCAAGAGTACTGGAGTGGGGTGCCATTGCCTTCTACGGTAGTAAGCGCTATATTTGTGTTAAATAGTAGTAATAATTCTTCTTTGATTTAGCAGACCATTGGCCAAGAAATCCATACAAGTATAATACTGAGTTGATTTTGTCATTGCTATAATATAAAATGAAGATAAATGAGGAAATTTTGAATATGTGAGACATAGTACTGAAGACACAGTATTAGAAGCCCAAACACAAGAAAATTTGAGAACAGTAACAGCTGCAGACATCAAAAGAGAATTGTGAAAGTTACCACCACATGACAAATTTATCATCTGCTTAGACAAATGTTTAAATAGATGGAATAAGGAAATTGTAGGTATGTTAAAGCAAGCTTCTAAAAGAGGGGCTGCAGTTTGGTAGATTTTAATGTGTTAACTACACATATTTTCAGACAAAGAGGGTAACTCAAAATACATTTCCAGGCACAAGATGAAAACATGACATTGATAATTTAGAATTCAAATGAAAAGCAATGCATATTACTATGTAATTTTTTTCCCTCTATAAATTCTGGGTTTCCCTCTGGAATGAGAGGCTAGGGGTACCTGTGGCAGGTCCATGATGAAGTTGTAGGCATTGGCTTCCTTGGCTGCTCGGACTATATCTTCCATTGTTGCGTCTGTTCTGCCATAGCGAATGTTCTCTGCAATGGTGGTGGAAAACAGAACAGGCTCTTGCTCCACTATCCCAATCTGAGCTCTGAGCCACTGGATGTTAAAAGAGCGAATGTCATGGCCATCCAAGGTCACCTAGAGAACAAAAACCACAACATCACTTCTCTTGGAAACCTTCAAGATTCTGAATACTACTACTGTGCTGTACTTGATCTATGAGGAGAAAAAATGAGACCCACAAGATTGTGTAAAACTATTCCTCTTATAATGTGGTTGTTAATATAAGGATGACAATATAAGTTGAAATTAAGTATAGCTGTAGGACAATTCATTGTAGAAACACAGCTGATATAAAGGTCACTTAGTTTAGCTCAATTGGTCCAAGAATAGAAAAAGCTTTAATTTCTCAATAAAGAGTACAGTCAGTTATTCATCATACTTTAAATATTTCTATCTTTTGACTTGAAGTCAAAATGAACTTCAAAAGATGCAAAGAAAATGACCAATGGTCTCTATCTTGCATATATGTGTATGTTTTAGAATAAAATCTTATTTTCTAGCCTGATTCATCAAATGACACTCAGGTGTTCAAATACAATTGAAACTATAAATGGGATAAATAAACATTACTATTAGCAAAAATATAAACATTTTATATAAAAAACATGATTTCTATATATTCAGAGTATAATTATAGTGGTATGTAGCAAAGAATACCCAATCAAAGAATAAAGTGTCTGTGAACAAAGAAAACCTTATCACATTTGTCATGTCACTCTGACAGTACCTGCATTATATAGAGCTCATTGCATGGAAAAAGTCTTTTAATGTACAGTCAAATGATTCTATCTCAAGGCATCAAGGAGATGTTAACAAGAATGATTATGAGGCAGAGTGAAAAGAGCATAGCCTTTGACATCCAACAGATCTGGGTTCAAATCTGGGGCAACTCACAACTTCTCTGCTTCCTCATTTGTAAAATGAGAATATTTTTCTTTGGAAGTTGCTGTGAAAATAAGTAATGGTCTCTATAAAGTACTTGACATACAATATGTGATAAATAGCAATTATTAATATTTTTTTAGTTTCAGTCTATATTTACAGTCAGACAAACACAAGGAGAAAGAGACTAAGTAATTTGTGAAAATAATGTAATTATTTTTAGACCTAACATCTCAGGGTAACAATCAAGAACTGTTCTCTCTTAATTCTGGCCATGTAAGCTTTCTTATACTTAATGTTTGGAGAACTTTAAGGAATAATAACAATTTTGTTATAATACAAAGAAAGAAATGGAAATTTTCCCTCACTGAAAAGGCAGCAATACCATTTTGAATGTATCTGTACATTCAGCTACATCACTGAGCAGATGGACTGATTATTCATTGAACACAACTACTATGGAGATAATTAGTCCGTTTGGTTTAGTAAAAAAAAAATCATTAAGTCAGACTTTGATCCCTGGTCAGGGAAGATCCCACCTGCGGCAGGTTACAGCCAAAAAACCAAACCAAACAAATCATTAACTGAACTATGCAGATGTCAAAGTGCTGTCCGTGTTTGCTAGGTGTTTGTATTTGACCAATATATCACCATTTTCAACCTACTATCCCCAGGTGGCTCACTGATAAAGAAACTGTCTGCCGACGCAGGAGAGGCAGGAGACACAGGTTCCATCCCTGGGTCAGAAAGATCCTCTGGAGGAGGGAATGGCACCCCACTCCAATATTCTTGCCTGGAAAACTCCATGCACAGAGGAGCCTGGTGGGCTTGCCCATGGGGTTGCAGAGTTGGACACGACTGAGCATCCATGCACACATCCCCATGTATTAAGAAGTTTCTGGAAGATACACACCATGCCTTCAGTGGGGTCATAGAATCGCTGAATGAGCTGCAGCGCTGTGCTTTTCCCAGCTCCACTGGATCCTACCACAGCTGTCACTTCCCCTGATTTAATGACTGTGCTAAGTTTATTTAAAATCTGCAGAGCAAAGAAAAGAACAATGTTCAGATTGTCATCAGTTAGGCTACAAGTTAGAACACTTTGTTAAGACACTGTGTATGTGTTTACTTATGCCCTCATAGCAACATCCATTGATTTCTATTAATAACCAGAAAAATTAGTAAACAATGCTAGGATGTGGTTTTAGCATTTAGCATATTACTTAGTCATAAACTAATAGCCATAGCCAACAAATAAAATGATGTGTGGTAACACTGTTGAAGTAAATAAGCCAGGCCCATCTCAAAAACTATGTTCCAAAATCTAATTTAAAACTTTTCTGACATGCCAGGATACCTCAAGGAGACTGTCCCAATTACCTTAGGGGAGAAAGTCACTTAGCAGTAGAAGACTTTGTTAAAGCAAACTACTAGCATTGAGAATAGAAGATAAAACAGAAATGAAATAAATGTATTTCAGTTCAACTGGTATTTGTTGAACAGCTGTCTGAACAGATATTATAAAGTAAATTTTTAGCCATTTATTTAAAAATGTTTACTGAGTAAGTACTACCTTGTTATTTATATTTCACAAGGCACTTTTACATTTAATGTTTATATATGTATGTGTGTTATAATCAAGAATATACTTCAGAAATATCAGAATATACATGTACCTATATTACATACATATACAAGTATGTATGTATGATGTATATTTGTTTGTATGTGCATATATGTAAATTTACTTATGTTTCAACTATGTAGTATTAGAATTAAGTTGTATTTCCATGACCTCTGTGGGGATAATAGAAATATTAAGGAAGGGTAGCTAACTATGGAAAACAGTCAAAGTTTCCTCAAAATATTAAAAATGGAACTGCCAAATGATCCAGAAATTTCACTTCTGTGTATTTATCAGAAAAAAACAGAAACATTAATTTGAAAAGATACATGCATACCAGTGTTCATTGCAGTTTTATTTACAAAAGCCAAGATATGGAAGAAATTTAAATAGATCAATAGATGAGTGAGTAAATAAAATGTGGTATATATATATATATATGTCTTCTATACTCATTTATCTATTGATGCATATATATATGTATATATATACACATATGTATACACACATACACATAAAGGAATTTACTCAGACATAAAAAATTAAATATTGCTGTTTATGACAACATGGATGAATCTAGAAAGCATTATGCTAAGTGAAATATCAGACAGAGAAGGGCAGATACTGTGTGATCTCACATATATGTAGAATCTAAAAATTAAAATAAGCGAACAAGCAAAACAAAATGAAAACCGACTCAGAGATACAGAGAACAAATGAGTGATTGCCAGAGGGGAAAATATGTGAAGGGGTTAAGGAGGTAGAAGCCTGAAGTGATAAAATAAATAAGGCACATGGACATAATATCCAGCATCCGGAATATGGTCAATAATATGTAATGATTTTGGATAGGGACATATGATAACTAGACTTACCACAGCGACCATTTCATAATGTATGCAAATATCTAACTGCTATGTAGTACACCTGAAATAGTACAATATTGTGCATCAACTATTTTTCAATTGAAAGTAAATAAATGAAAAGAAAGGGTGGCTAAAGATACTCTGTTAAAAACGAGGAGTAAGTCTCCTCTCCTTCCAAAGCCAGTTCTTTTAGAGAAGTAGATTCTACGTTTCCTGTAGGGCAAATCGCCTTTAAAGACACTTGCTCACTAGGTGTGGAAATAGTGTAAATTTTCCTCACCTTGTGCCCAGAACAGTGGAATAGTACAAGACAGTGATAATGATTACAAAATTACCTTTCCTCTAAGGACTGATCTAATGATCCTTGCAAACATGGATAGGAAGTAAAAAATTTCGGACAACAGCCTTCCTTTGCCACTTCATACCCCACCCATGCAGTGTTCTACCGTCTGCAGCCTCTAAGAGATACTTGTTCTGATTGCCTTGCAGTTTGTTTAGCTTGCGCTCACAGTGACAGGACCTGCCGCTCATTTCAACAGAGTGTCACTCAGCTGACTTAACCGGAATGTGCTACCAAACTGTTCCTACCAAAGTATATTATTATTATTAGCACAAGGAATGTGGTTAGTGGCCTAAGGAACAAGACCTGAGGACACTTCCAGAGAAACATGCTCTGTGCTCCTGGAAAATGAGTCATGCTTCAGAAAAACAAATAAATCTGTGGTTCTGGAAATGAATCATCAAAGAAGAAAATTGGAAAAAGATTGGCACGTACCTTCACCTCTGGTCTGGAAGGATAGTGGAAGGTCACATTATGGAATTCAATTTCACCCTTAATTCGATCCAGCTTGTAACCATCTTCTGACATGCAGTCAATGAGGGGTTTCTGAAGTGGAATGTCAAAGGGATAGGCAATAGCATGTATAACACGCATTTACTGTCCATCTCAGTTTAAATTTATTCATAACACAGAACAGCAATCAGGCTAAACATTGCCAAAGATATGCTGCTTCTACATGAAATTGTATTAATAATAGTAATAATGTTCACTAACACTTATTGGGAAATTAATGTTGAGATTACTACTGTGTAATTACTATTGCTATATAATTGCATTAAAATATATATTATACATATATGTAGATTTATATATAACCAAACTTACATAATTAATGTATAATTAATTATAATTAAAACTGTCAATGACCACATAATTTGTGTAAAACATTATCACATTAATTTAATTTAGTTAGTATTTATTTTATATTACTGTGATATATTTTATATGGTGAAAATATCACAATATAATATATGGTATTAATCAGTAATTAATATATTAGTATATAATATATTGATATTATTATGGAGTGTTATAATATTAAGATACCCAAGAAGACAATCTACAGGTGTTTTAATGTTTTTTTCTTTTATGTGATCGTCACCATAACCTAACTTGACAGATGATACACATTTGTACATTGAGGAAGTAGAGGAGTCTCAAGTGGTCGAAGTCCAAAAGCACCCTACATTTGACTATTGTAGATGATGATTGACACTAACTGAATGTCCTCAAGTGATGTCTTCAAATGCCACCAACTTTTAATCGACATGCTGAATTTCACCTCCATGGCTGTTAGTAGTGAGCCTAATTCAGAACTTGACCATGGTGGATAATCAGATCAGAGTAATGGTTATCTCCTGCTATCAGAACACTCAGGGTCAACTTCTTCCTTCTCTTACCCTAGTGAGAGAAATTCATCATCCTACCTCTTTTGGGGGGTACAGTGTCATCTATTTTCCCTTCTTTATTCTCTAGTAAAAATAATAATTTTTAAATGCCTTAATTTTTTAAAATAGTTTCAAGGAACTTTTAGACACATCTTATTTGAGCATACAACAATGCCAAGAATGAGGTATAATTTGGATAGCTCTACATGGTTTTCAACTATCTTTCTATAGCCCAATAAATGAAACCCCAGAATATAAAACAGATAAGGTGATGGACAGTTTCCTCAGGTAGGCTCTATATCTCACCAGCACTTACAATGTAGGGACCCACAATGTATGTCTGGATTTCTAGGGCTTCTGACACAGTCCTGGGCATCTTCTCAGAGAAGATGCTCTTGGATTTTGACCATTGTATCCATCCTAAAGGAGATCAGTCCTGGGTGTTCACTGGACGGACTGATGCTGAAGCTGAAACTCCAATACTTTGGCCACCTCATGCAAAGAGTTGACTCATTGGAAAACACCCTGATGCTGGGAGGGATTGGGGGCAGGAGGAGAAGGGGACGACAGAGGATGAGATGACTGGAAGGCATCACTGACTCGATGGGCATGAGTTTGGGTGGACTCCGGGAGTTGGTGATGGACAGGGAGGACTGGTGTGCTATGATTCATGGGGTCACAAAGAGTCGGACATGACTGAGCGACTGAATTGAACTGAACTGAACTGATCTTGAGGTCCAATGTGCTCCAATAGACTAATCAGGAAAATCTTAGCTAGGCTACCAGGGTCAAAGCCTGTAGACTTTCTGTCACATTTAGAAGTTAATCTAATCTTATGAGCTGGGTCTTAAAGACCCAGTATGATCTGGCTGCTTCCCATCCCTCCAGCTTCTCTCTTGCTCACTCTGTTCAGTCACACTGACTTTGTTTTAGTTCCTTGCACTCACCAAGCCCTTTTCCAACCTGGAGGTCTCTCCCATAAATATGCTCCCTGCTCTTACCTCCCAGGCATCACTCCTCTCCCAAGTACTTTTTTGCATGGCTGACTCACCTGCTTTGGTTCCCAGTTCATAAATGGTGTCACTGTCACTCAATATAAAGTCTCCTTCCCCTACCCCAACCGCTATCACAGTGACCTATTTTATTTACATTACTGTACTTGCTGCTGTTTCTTAGTTGCTCAGTGGCATCCAACTGTTTGCAACCACAGGGACTGTAGTCCGCCAGGCTCCCCTGTCCATGGGGATTCTCCAGGCAAGAATACTGGAGTGGGTTGCCATGCCCTCCTCCAGGGGATCTTCCCAACCCAGGATCGAACCAGGTCTCCTGAATTGCAGGCAGATTCTTTACCATCTGAGGCACCGTTGTACTTATCACTCTCTAATATTATCCTATATTTGGATATGTCTACTTCATTAATGCCCATTTCCCATATGATATGAGAGGAAGGGCCTTATTTGCTGTATTTCACTCTTGCACTCCCATCTCAGACTGTGGTCTGGCTCATGACAGTAGTTATTAAGTATTGCTGAATTAAGGGCATTGTGATAGTTCCTCATATTTTTTAACACTGAGGATAAATTCCTCACAAGTTCATTTCTCTCCCCGCCCTCAACTTGCTAATGGCCGTTACTTTTGGCTTTTACATACCCGGTCTATTGTCTCAAAGATGCTGGCGGCTGCAGCACGCCCAGCTGCAAAGGCTTCCAAACAGGAAGAGGCATTGCCAAGATTTAAAGCTCCTACTATGACACTGAGGAAAATCTGAAATAAAAAGAGATAAACATAATTTTCATCAGTTTGTAAATAGTGTTCATTGTCATTTGGACTATCCATGTGAACTCAAAAATTTCTCAGAAATATTCTTCTATGGGATTTTTATTTTTTTAATGTCTGTGAGCAGACCACCTTAGGTCTTTGTTGGTCAGAGACATACAGTCCTTATCACATGGTCCTCTCTATAGGGCAGCTCACAACACAGCTTTTTAAAAATTTTATTTATTTTAATTAGTTTTTTTTTTTTTTGCACTGGGTCTTCATTGCTGCGCGCGGACTTTCTCTAGATGTGTCGAGGATGGGGGCTGCTCTTCAATTTAATGTGCAGGCTTCTCATTGCGGTAGTTTCTCTTGTTGTGGAGCATAGGCTTCAGCTCTGCGGGCTTCAGTAGTTGCAGCACATGGGCTCAGTAGGGCTTCAGTAGTTGCAGCTCTTGGGCTCTAGAGCATGGACTCGTAGTTGTGGCGCATGGGTTTAGCTGCTCCTCAACATGTGGAATCTTTCTGGACCAGGGATTGAACTAATGTCCCCTACATTGGCAGGCAGATTCCTGTTCACTGCACCACCAGGGAAGTTCCTTCTGTGGGAGTTTGAAAGCTAAATAACTGTTTGGAAACACTTGGGATCGCTTTTGTTCTGTAAAGTATCTCCAATTTTTCTACTGTTATGATTTAAAAGACTACATTATATTTGATTGCACATCACTATTCTACAAAGAATAACATGTTTTTAGGTCAGTAAGAGGTGTAAGGCAGCATATAGACACTGAGTGGGTTAGAGTCATGACACAAGAATTTGATTCATTATATAAACAGCCTTACAATGGTTTTCTGGTGAAAGGGTTGCTGAAACAATAAAGACACTTATTAGCTTGACTGTCCTAGAGTTTGTTACATGCAATATGTGCCTACTGCTTCTGCTATATTCCTGCTAAGTGAAGTGAAGTGAAGTCGCTCAGTCGTGTCCGACTCTTTGCGACCCCATGGACTGTAGCCTACTAGGCTCCTCAGTCCATGGAATTTTCCAGGCAAGAGTACTGGAGTGGGTTGCCATTCCCTTCTCCAGGGGATCTTCCTGACCCAGGGATCGAACCCGGGTCTCCCGCACTGCAGGCAGATGCTTTACTGCCTGAGCCACCAGGGAAGCCCCATATTCCTGCTACTAGTGAACTAATTTTTAGGATAACTACTGCTATACCTGGCTTTCCAGGTGACGCTAGTGGTAAAAAAAAAAAAAAAAAAAAAAAAAACCCACCTGCCAATACAGGTAGATGTAAGAGAAGACGGTTTGATCCCTGGGTTGGGAAGATCCCATTGAGGAGGGCTTGACAACCCACGCTAGTATTCTTGCCTGGAGAATCCTGTGGACAGAGGATCCTGGCAGGCTGCAGTCCATAGGGTCACAAAGGGTTGGACACAACTGAAGCTACTTAGCACTCACGCATGCACAGTTATATTACTACCATCAGTAATAATAACAACAATAATAAGGTATTTTCTTTACTTGTTTCTAAGTTCTTTACTTGTATTATTTCATTTAACCCTTACAATAATAGAGAAAACAGAGGTGTATAGAGACAGCCTAACTACGTAATGTCTCAATGTATATTAACTGGTAGAGCACTATTCGAATACAGGGCTTCCCTGATAGTTCAGTTGGTTAAGAATCCGCCTGCAATGCAGGAGACCCTGGTTCAATTCCTGGGTTGGGAAGATCTATTGGAGAAGGGATAGGCTATCTACTCCAGTATTCTTGGGCCTCCCTTGTGGCTCAGCTGGTAAAGAATCCACTTGCAATGCAGGAGACCTGGGTCCGATCCCTGGGTTGGGAAGATTCCCTGGAGAAGGGAAAGGCTACCCACTCCAGTATTCTGGCCTGGAGAATTCCATGGACTGTATAGTCCATGGGGTCGCAAAAAGTCGGACATGACTGAGTGACTTTCACTTTCTCCATTCACATTTTGTCCAGCTGTCAGGCTCATCTGCTGCTATTGCACACAAGTGGAGTGGCCAGCTTCCTGCGTAGAGCTGGGGAAGCCGTCCTTTGACTCATAAACCTGGCCATCGCACTAAGTTAGAGGAAGGCTATCTGATCACAATCAACTGTTCCTAGCCAACAGAACTGTTTTTATCAGTGCTATTTGTAAAGGAAGAGGCAATTAATTCCTCAAGCTGGCCTCTAGGATGGGCACGTGATTATTTCTCTCTACCCTTTCAACCAAAGAATGATTGTTTGTCACGTGACTCACATGGAGGCTGTTTCCTTGGTCTCCATCTATTGAGGATTTGAGCTATTTGCTGAGCTAAAATAAAGGTTGACTCCTGCTTGAATGTAGTCTTTTTCAGGTAATCAAGTGATCCTAGTCTGTGGTAGTTCCATGAGCTGGATTCTTCCCATAGATTATATCACATCGGAACAAAATACCCCCAAATTCCTCCCCATTCTCTTTTTCCCTTATGGCTAGCCCGTGGGGCTTCTCAAAGCCTGTCAGTCATATTCTCCCTCTCTAATATCTTCTCTATTCTCTATATCATGATGCTGTGGGCCAGCTTCTTCTTGACTTCTCCCTGAATTCCCTAGGCTATGCATGGAGACAAACATTCTCTCTTCATCTGTCCTCCACCTGTCCATCTGTCCTTTTCCTTAATTATGGCAAGTATCCCTCCCATGGGCAGATTACTTAATTTCTCAAGCCCTGATTTCACTATTGATAATACAGGGGAAATGACTGCATATATGTCAAGGAGTTTTTACAGGGATTAAATGATAATGTGTGTAGAGATGATTAATCTAATGACAGCTATGAAAATAATAGTGATGATGGTGATGAAAGAAGTGAGATTCTACATAGGAAGTGATAAGATGAACAGACAGAACAGTACTTGCTCTTGGTTTAATTTTCCACATGTCCTAGCTCAAGAGTTGGTAAACATTTTCCATAAAGGACCTGTTAGTAAACATTTTAGGCTTTTCAGGCCATATGGGCTGAAGCAGCTATTCAACTCAATTCCTCAACTATGTAGGACAAAAGCTTTCATAGACAGTAGGAAACAAGTAACTGTGGCTATGTTCCAATAAAATGTTATTTACAAAAAGAGGCCACAACCTGGATTTGATTTGCGGACCATTGTTTGCTGACCCCTGGTTTAGATTCTAGACCAATTCACTAGTGGCCGAAACTGAAGTTTGAAGTCAAACCCTTGATCAGCCTGGTTTTGCAAGCATTGCCTGAAACGAACGTCTCTCTTGGGGTTCTTAAGTGAAGAATGAGTGAGACAGACAGAAATTGAAAGTGTTAGTTGCTCAGTTGTGTCTGACTCTGCAACCCACCCCCCCATCCCCACCGTCCACCACCAGGTTCCTCTGTCCATGGAACTCTCCAGATGAGAATACTGGAGCGGGTTGCCACTCCCTTCTCCAGGAGATCCTCCCAACCCAGGGATCCGATCTGGGTCTCCTGCATTGCAGGCACTAATACCATTGCAGGAGCTAGCACATCTCCTGGTAGACCATCATCTCTCATTTCAAATATCACACACTTTAGCCCTGTAAACAGTAGTGTGGGAAGAAGGTGGGCAAAAGAAGCCTCTGAGGAACAGTGTATCTGAGGGTGCGCTATGCCGGAGAGGGGATCTGTGCACAGAAAACAAACTTGTGGTTACGAAAGGAGAGGGGAGTCGGGGAGGGATGAATTGGGAGTTTGGGACTAGCAGATGCAAACGATTATATATAGAATAATAAACAATAAGGACCTACTGCATAGCACAGGGGACTATCGATGTATTCAATATCTTGTGATAACCTATAATGGAAAAGAATCTGAAAAAGAATATATATATATATATGTATACATGTACAACTGAATCACTTTCTTATATACCTGAAACTAACACAACATCGTAAGTCAACTGTACTTCAATTAAATAAATAAAATAAAATGGAATCTGTGACCCTTTGGAAGAGATTCAGAAATAGGAAAACGGTACTTAATGGGTCGGGTCCCAGAATCGCAGAAATCTGGGCTCAAATCCCATCCTCTGCTACTTGGCATATAATTCTCACCTCGTGGCTCCAACTCATTTTCAAGTGGTGGCATAATGGCATCAGTTACAGAGTGAAATTGTGAATATTACACATGGTAATTATACTAAATACTTCACTCAGTGCTTGACACCTTGTATACACTAAATAATGCTCCTCTCTATTACTGCTGTTACTTTTTCATTACTGAGTCCTGAAACTTAAAAGGGGCATGAAAGAGCAGACTTCAGCACCATTCAGTTCCCTTTTATCTTTTTTTGTAATAGATCACAGAGTGTGGTTTTTGTCCATGTACAAGTGATACTAATTATAGCCATTTATGTGAACTACTTACCATTTAGGCCCAATTACCATGCAGCCAATAATGATTTTGTGCATCACAAAATGTGTTAGATTAACCTAATTGTTAATTAGTTTAGTGGATTAAAAACACTCAGCTCCTGCAAACTCAGCCTTAATAGTTCGCAGCTCAGAGCATGGCCAATAAAGTGCATGCACATGCAAGAGAAAGAAAGAGAAGGAACCAGAAAGGGAACGCTTACCAATGATTATACTGTTAAAGAATGTCTCTCATCTTCCCAAAGAAAAATTTCTTAAGATATAAATGGTGGCTTACAAGGAGTAAGAGGTAAGGTTAGTAACTTATGATTAAACGTTAGAGACATATTACATACCATGTCTGTACATAGTAAGTACTCAAGAATTATCAGTTGAGAGAAGGAATTCTTTATAGAAGGTATACAGTAGCCTATAATCGACTGGGCAGGAAACTTGAAGGTGCAAACTTGTTAAATGAGTTAAACAATGTTGCCATTAGACTGAGGTAGCATTAATGCCTTAGCAGCTTATGTAAGCCACCAAAACCTAAGCCTGAATGCCTCAAGGCTAAGAAATCAAAAGCTAAGGACAAAGCTAATCATGAACAGCCAAAGAGGCTTTCCAAAATTAGGCAACTAGCTCTCGGAGTTAGTTAAAACTAATGTCCATTGAGCCAGTGATGCTACCTAATCAGCTGGTGTGCTGCAGTCCATGTGTTGGCAAAGAGTAGGACACAGCTTAGCAACTAAAACAACAACAAAATAAGGCAATTACTTAAGCTACAGCCAGCCCAATAATTTCCTGGCTTTGCTTCCTCCTCTTCTCCTCTCTAAGTCTTTTCCCTAACTTCTATTAATAGAACCCCTCTAGCTATTCCTGGTTTGATGTGCCCAACTGGAATTATATTTGCTCAAATAAACTCCTAAAAATTTTAATATGCCTGAATTTATCTTTTAACAAAACCATAAAATTGGATATTTTCTAGAGAGATTCACCAAGGATTTTTTTTTTAATTCAATGGTTCCAACTAAAATTATGTATTTTCAATTTAGCATTTTCTCATTATTCCTCTGAAACTGTTATTTGTGAACACTTCTCTCCTCTACTCACAGTCAAGGAAGCATAAGAAGAATGTCTTTTCTCAATGAATGCCTTTCTGCAGAATGAGCAGATACAAGCTGCTGAGACTGAAATCAACTACAGGTATTTCTAGTTTGGTAAAGCTAGAAGTTCTTAAGAGTCATTAGGTCAATAAAGAAAAAGACTTTACAATCAGATTTTAGACCTGCAGTAGTTTCACTGGCTTTTCAAATGTGTAAAGCTGTATTAAAGTTATTAAGTAAGTGCTTAAATTAATACTAACACTTTCCATCTATGCTATCCCTTTAAGGTTTACAAAACATTTTTACGTGATTCATCATATTTAACTTTTTTAAACAAAGTTCAAGTGATGCCAACTGTTTATCTTTAAAAGAAAAAACTAAAATTTATAAAGTCATCGTTAATGGCACTTCCATGGTGGTCCAGTGGCTAAGACTCCAAGCTCCCAATGCAGGTGGCCTGGGTTCAACCCCTGGTTAGGGAACTAGATCCCACATGCTGCAACTAAGAGTTCATGTGCCACAACTAAGACCCAGTGCAGCTAAATAATAAATAAATATGTTTTTAAAAAGTCATTCTTAGTGTATTATCAGGTTCTTAATGAAATAAAGTCAGTGGCTTAGAATGATTATGGCCTGACCTCTAATAATCATTTCTATTTGCAAATAAAATTTCTATTCAACTTTCCCTAGATATGTATTTGTACAAAAGCAGTAGGTTTCAAATTGCAGTCTTCTGGCTAGCAAATTCCTGGTATACAAGATTTTGGTATTTTGCGTTATTTAATTTATGCCTGTTCTACAAGAATCTGGAACCAATTTGTTTTAAATCTTATATGAAACCACTTGCATGCCTTTTAAATTAATATGCTTTATTGAATAATTAATAGGTCAAATGAAACATACATTTCTTGTTTTATCTTCCTGACCTCATAGAGCTTACTGTGTGAAGTTGGGAACAAACTGGAACAAATATAAGTAAATGCAAGTGTTTAGATGCATTCAAGGACTCTAAAGGAAAAGTTCATAAAGACATGCAAGAGAATAAAAGAGGATGACTGAACTTCCCTGGTGTTCTAGTGGTTGAGACTCCGAGCTCCCATTGCAAGGAACTTAAGTTCTGCCCCTGGTCAGGAAGTTAAGATTCCACATGCAACAGGGCACAGCCAAAAAATAATAATAAATAAAAGCCTTATAAACTAAAGATCCCATACTGTCCCAGGGACTGTAGCCTGCCAGGCTCCTCTGTCCTTGGCATTTCCCAGACAAGAATATTGGGTTGCCAGTTCCTTCTCCAGGGGATCTTCGTGACCTAGGGATCAAACCCAGGTCTCCTGCATTGGCAGGCAGATTCTTTACCACAGAGCCCCATGAAAAGGGGCTACCATGGAAGCCCCAAGAAAAGGCTAGCATTTAAAAAAATCGAATGATCATGGAACACCTGACTGGGGAAGTACCATCCAATTAAGGATTTGAACAAGGACAGGAGCTATAAAGGTGGCAGGGAGGGAAGATTTGGGGATAGCAAGCAAGAAGAGCTTTCCCTGACCCCAGCCACAACTGGGTACCCTGCTCTTCACAGTAAAGGGCTCTGTCCTCTGTAGTATATAATACCATTGTCATTACACAGTGGTGTGATTATTTAGTTATTGCTAACCTGCCCCCACTAAACTGTAAATTCAATCAAGGCAAAGATCACACTTCTTTTGCTCACTATTGAATCCTGTGCACTTTGTATGAATCTGGCATATAGTAGATGCTCAATAATTAATTCTTGAAAGAACAACTGAAAAGATATTGGAAATTAAAGTAGCCAAGGCATTAGCTATAGCTTGGCTACAGTGCAAGTGAGAAATAAAATACGCCTGTATTACCTGTTCAATTGAGGGTATTATTGGCTTCATATTTTAGTAACTCATTTTATTTCACAACTATGTCCAGCACATATCTCATGTTGTTATTAAGTTCAACCACATAAACTGTTAATTTTTAGCTGAGAGATCCCTGACTTTCCATTTTCATGGCATATTATCTTCTGGACTCAGAAAAATCATTGTTTTACAGCTATAAAATCTTCCATTGATTGAAAAGCATTAAATCGCGAATCTTATCAACTCAAGTGCTCAACATCCCTCTACTATAAAAGTCATAAGTATTGCTTGTATCTGCAGATGGACTCCATCAAATCACTGAGGCTGTCCTCTTTCGGACACTAATGGAATAAACAAAATGCCTTCTCTGTGGATTTTTCCGAGATACAGGCAGGAAATGTTCTGTCTAGGTCATCAAGATGGAAGTACCTGAACAAGAGCTCCTGGTGTATATTCTTCATCATCCAGGACAAGTTTGGAGCCATACCAGAAGGCCAACGCGTAACACAAGAAGATCAGACACCACATGAATCCAGTAAAGAATCCCATCACTATCCCTTTTCTAATTCCCCAGCGCTGGGCAAACACAAGATTTTTCTCATACCTGTGAAGAGAAAACATTTGAGTCTATTTTAGCAACAGCAGCTTAAGTTAAAATGTTTAAAGCAGGCTACAATGCAGTGGTTTTAATCAATGATAATAAAATCACTCCAAACACAGAGCAACTGTAGGGAAAGAAAACAATCATATCTGTGTAGTTTCTAAAATTTGTTTCAAGCTGACATTGACAATGTATTGATAGATATTGTCTAAGCAAGTCTCATAGTTGATGACTTCTTGGATGAGTATGATGGGGCATTTTGCCCCCAGGAGAAAAGAATTTTCAACAAAAAGATTTAGACATGAGAGATCCAGAACTGCTGTTGCTGGCCAAAATCATCACATTATCTACCAACTGGAGCTGAATAAGAAAATACAGAGACAGAGCTTGGAGGACATAGAAAGCTGCCTTTAATTCTCAGCTGGCAGAGAGAGAAACATAGTAGGCTCAAGCCTCAAGAACTGTGACCCCCTCCATGAGGAGTCTAGGGGCTTATATAAGGTGAGGGCCTGCAGTCAGGAGCCAGTGGTGAGAAGCAAAGGTGTTAGGATCTTGTTCAGAAACATATGCTGGCGTCAGTAACCCAGTAATTGAGTTTGGCAGTTCCGTGGCTCTGTGGCCTTCTTCCTGATACGTAAAAAGAAGAGCTACAAGGGGAAGAGGTTGTTGCAAAGGTAAGCAAAGGATAATAGGTGTGATATGCAACTCTTGCAGAGTAAGGGGGCAGAAAAGCAAACTTAGTTATAAATACGCAGAGTTAGGAATGGTTAAAGTAAAAAAAACTAGAAATGTTCCGGTCTTCTTACTGTTCTCTTTATCTTCTTGTCCTCAGGAAAGAAAAAGAAAAAAACCCATTCCTTTTCTTTACTTTTCACTGCAACACTATTTGAGTTTGAATTCTTTTATTAAGTCATATGGTATGAAAGATAATACCTCTCATGGTGGAGGAAATGTCTATTGAAATTTTTTATGAGAAATAAGGTAACCTTATTTTTCCACAACCACAAGAAGCAAAAGAGAAAAAAGAAAACAGGATAATTAGATATTGTAAATCCTATTTTATTTTTCATTTGGTGAATTTGGTAGCAACTGAGAATGTGATCATGCTAGATCTACAACATATGAAATAAGAGTTTAATTAAGTTGGTGGCTATTTTATAGAATCAGTACCTAGAACCTGATAAACACTCAATAAATACTAAATAAATGGAAAAATAAACAAAGTCAAAGTTTTAATAATTGTGTTGTGTTGGCCATTTAGGTTTTGATATTCATTAACAGTTATTATCTCCTCAAATGATGGTCTATAATATATCAATGTCAAATTTTGTTTGATTGAATGGAAATCTTGGACTTCAAATGAGCATACAGTAGCTAAGTAAAAACATTGAATAAAAAGCTATTGAATAAAAATGTGCAGAATTGCATTTTAAATCTTGTAGGCTTTTCCTTAATGTCAGAAGACAGTGGTTCAGAGTGGCATGAAGTGTGTGTGGGATGTATACACACACATCATCAGAGTTTGACGTTAGTATCCAAACTAAAATGACTTTTTAAAAACCACCAACTACATCATCTTCAAAAACACAGAGCTAAAGGTTTAGGAGTCTTTTGTAAGTGTTTTCACCAATCTTATTACTTTGCATAGCTATTTCTTGAACAAAAGCTCCCTCTGGGTACCATAGCAAGGTGAATCTGCCACTTTATACAAAATGGGGGAAGATTCAGGGTAGTGTGCAGATCAACAAACTCCAAGGAAATGTCAGACATTTCAATTAGCTAGCTTTTTTTTCTTTCTTTCTTTTTATTTCTTACTCCCTTTTTATTTTATTTTTTGGCTTTGCTGCGAGTCATGTGGGATCTTAGTTCCCTGACCAGGGGTAGATAGAACGCACAGCCCCAGCATTGGAAGTTCGGAGTTTTAACCACTGATTCACCAGGGAAGTCCCTCAATTAACTAACCTTTCAACCTCTTTTTTCTCACCACCAAAAGCAGCCACTGTTCGGATAGATGATATGACTTCATCAGCAACTGAGCCGGCTTTGGCATAGGCCCTTAATTCATAGTCGGTAAATCTGGACACACTCTGAAATCCAAAAGAAGAAAATAAAATGTGAAGACCAGATAATTAGGTAAGTCACCTTGTCCCTCAGTGGTTCATTTAGCATGTGGTATGGCTTAAGACAAAACTAGATTCCTACTGGAACAGTGTTTAACAAAGGAAGAATTTGGTCCAAGTTTGAGCCATGTTAAGCCTCATCTGGGCTTTCCTGGTGGCTCAGCCGGTAAAGAATCTGCCTGCAATGCAGACCACTGCAATGCATGAGACCACCAACAATGTCAGAGACCACCTGCAGTGCAGGAGACTCAGGTTCGATCCCTGTATTGGGAAGATCCTCTGGAGAGGGAAATGGCAACCCACCCCCATATTCTGGCCTAGTAAATCCCAGGAATAGAGGAGCCTGGCAGACTACAGTCCACTGCGTCACGAAAGAGTCAGATAAGGCTTAGCAACTAAACCAGTACCACCACCAAGCCTCATTCACGGATGTTTATTGACATATCAGAATAATTCCATTAAAAGTCAGCTTCAAAAAACCTCTCACAGATTAAGTCCCAAATAGAGCATTTTGTGGGACCACAGTGTTTCAGTCATCATATTAATGATGTTTTCAAGTCAAATTGTCACATTTCATTACTATTGGCCAAAGACCATGTTACAGTTTACAAATACCAGATACAAAGACCACGGCCCATGCAGGCATCATATTGGTTAGAATACAGAATAAGAAAGAGGTTCTGAGCAGCCAAACACATGATACGATATGCAGAGGTAATTCCAAAGGAGAAAACTTCAGATAAATATTACACCACTTTGACTCTACCATAGGGGTTCATCTAACTAGGTTTGCTTTTCACAAAAGGAAAGAAAAAGACTTTGCACTTAATATTGAACAAGTTACTTCTTCTAAAATTGGACTTGAATTGAGTCCTAGTTAGAATCAACCACAGAAGAATTCCCTGACACAGGTTAAGAAACAAGAAGCAAATGTTGTGAAAGAGTAACTGACTCAGAAATCTAAAAAATACATATAGTACCCAGACTAAGGGAGTTTATATTCCAAGTTTTTCCAAACTTTTAGCAACAAAACTCTTATCAAACAAAATCTTAGAATTTTAGCATACAAGTAGTATTTTATTCCAGTACATTTATTTCACAAGATTGAAAAGGCAATAATAAAGGAAACCACTACTATTCAACATAGTTTTGGAAGTTTTGACCACATCAATCAGAGCAGAAAAAGAAGTAAAAGGAATCCAGATAGGAAAAGAAGAAATGAAACTCTCACTGTTCGCAGATGACATGATCCTCTACATAGAAAACCCTAAAGACTCTACCAGAAAATGACTAGAGCTAATCAATGAATATAGTAAAGTTGCAGGATATAAAATTAACACACAGAAATCCCTTGCATTCCTATACACTAACAATGGGAAAGTGAGAATACTTTTGTCAACATTAAAATTTGAATTCGGTTAGTATGGATGCCATTGCAGTTTTTACCACAATCCTCTTCTAATGTACTTCTGAAATATATAGAGGTAGCATGTTGTTGTTGTTTAGTTGCTAAGTTGTGTCCAACTCTTTTGAGACCCCACGGACTGTAGCCTGCCATGGGATTTTCCAGGCAAGAAAAATGGATTGGGTTGCCATTTCTTTCTCCAAGGGATTTTCCCAGCACAGGTATTGAACCTGTGTCTCCTGCATTGGTAGGCGGATTCTTTAACACTGAGCCACCAGAGAAGCCGATGGGTAGCATAGTAATGAGAAAATTAAGTAGTTGCAAATGTTATCAGTTTTTATTGTAAAATGAAAAGTGAAAATGTTAGTCAGTTGTGTCCAACTCTTTGCGAGCCCATAGACTGTAGCCTTCCAGGCTCCTCTGTCCATGGAATTTTCCAGGCAAGAATACTAGAGTGGGTGGACATTCACTTCTACAGGAGGCCTGCCCAACCCAGGGATCAAACCCTGGTCTCCTGCATTGCAGGCAGATTCTTTACCATCTGAGCCACCAGGAAATCACATTAAAGAATCTCTTAATACCCCAGCTAAACTGATATAGGAGCTTAAAAGATGCATATTGGCGATATCATGTTTCCTACAGTAAATATAAAAGTCAGAAAAGGCATACAAGACCCACAATCATTTCTAATATGTCATATATTGCCCCCTCCACATTTTTCTGATCTGCTTTTGAATTGAGCTTTGTAAAATTGCTCACATCATTTTACACAAACATGCACAGACCTGAATTCAAGAAGAAACCAATGTAGAACTACAACATTCCAAATTGGTGACATATTTACAAGAAGTTGAAATATGGTCACTGAGATGACAAGAGAAACTGTGCTTTGAGCCTATTTGAGACCAAGTAAGCCAGGCTATGTTATTGGTCTCCAACATGTTAAAATGTGACACATGAGCTGTTTGAGAGTGATTATCAATCTATGGTGGGTTTGAAGTAAGAGATTAAATACATTTAGAGGGGAAAAATGCTGAATCAAATGTTTGCAGAGTCCCCAACAACCCTCTGGAAAAGTTGAGGCTTTCCTGGAGTGCCACTGGAAAGCATTTGATAGGAAAAACTGTTGTAAAGCTTGCATGATCCAGTAGATTGAGAAAAAAATAAAAGCTAATATCTCTTTAGCAATTAATTCTGTGCCTGCTGCTGTGCTAAGTGCATAACATGGATAATGCCTTGAGTCATCACAATGACCTTGTGGGGTATTAACTTTGTTTTAACAAGGAGGAAACTGACATTTCACAGATTAAACATATTTTTCTTGAGCCAAGTGATAGAGCCAGGTGGTGGCCTAGTTAAGTAGAGTGAGCTCTTTACTATTGTCACTCTGTATAAGCTGGGATGTGTTTGAGTAATATAGCCAGTGGAGGGTAGAGAATATTTTGCTAGAAAATATAGTCATGGAGATTGGTACCTGTTGCTCAGTGATGTGAATATGTGTGCAGTTTTTCAAACTCTGTTCTTGCTTACAGCAAATTATTAGTGTGCCAGATCCCATGATGTGTTATCTCATATGACTGCTCTGAAAGTAAAACGAAATAACTTCTCAATCTTTGGGAGTGTTTTCTGGGGAGGGACCCCAAGTTCCTACTCCTACACTTTTTCCTGACTTGCACACCTGGGGAATGGAAACTGACTGAGATACTTCTCTGAATGGGTCAGATACCTCTCTGAAACTGATCACATGGGGTGGAGAACACAGTGTGATTGCAGAAATCTCTTGTATGTGCTTGTTACTGATGCAGGTATATTTGCTGGGTCTTTCTGAGGGAAGCATCCAAACTTGGGAGACCACAGAAGCCATATGTACACTGGACAGTGGGTGGGGATTTGGAATCAGGCTTCCATGAATTCGAATCCTGTTCTGTCTCTTGCTGGCTGTGCAGTTCTGTAAAAGTCCCTTTACCTCTCTGAGCCTCCGTTTCTTATATTTAAAATGGCATTAATACTTTATAAGATTGTTGTAAAATTATAGATCATGTCTATGAAGCTCCTAATAATGCCTGGCAAAATAGTAAATGTCCAGTTAATACAGTTATTATTGGAGGAGACCATGGCAACCTACTCCAGTATTCTTGCCTGGAGAATCCACATGGACAGAGAAGCCTGGCAGACTTCAGTCCACGGGGTCACAAAGAGTCGGACATGACTGAATGTCTAAGCACATTTTTAATATTACTAATATAATAATATGTATGTTATTAAAACAGTCACCTTTAATAATGAAATGTTATCTGATACTGAGTAATAAACAAAATAAATGAATATAGTGGTAATGATGTTAACTAAGCACACTCAGGAGAAGGGAAACAAGTTTCACATTTTTGGCTGTTTCTCAGTGCAAAGGTTTTCCCATGGAAAGAAGTGAGAAGACATTCTTACCAGACCAATGATGGCTGCTCCAATCCCAATGAGAGGGCTGACAGAGATAATAACCAAGGTCAGTTTCCAACCCTGGTAAAACCCCATCAGGAACCCAAAGATGCTCGTGGTCATGCGCTGAATGAAAATACCCATTTGGTCAGCAATGGCATCATTGATCTTGTTAATATCACTAGAAACAAAAGAGGCTTTGATCACTAAAACTGAATTTGGTCAACTCAAATATCTTGCCCAGAAAGTTTAACCTTTTTTTCCCTAAATGTTCCCACTTCTGTATCCCATTGCCCTTGGGAAACTTAGTAGCTTCTCATGTCTTGGAAAATTTGCTGTAGTGTGGGAGGTCATTAAGCCTCTCCCCTCATAGCCAAGAGAGTTTGCCTTTAATCCAGTTTTCCCAACTGATGTTCACTCAACATAGGCAAAGGCTTTTGGAAACCATCTTATTTGTCTCTTTTTCTTTCTCAACGTTCAAAAAACTAAGATCATGGCACCTGGTCCTATCACTTCATGGCAAATATATGAGGAAACAATGGAAACAGTGAGAGACTTTATTTTCTTGGGCTCCAAAATCACTGCAGATGGTGACTGTAGCCATGAAATTAAAAGACACTTGCTTCTTGGGAAAAAAAGTTATGACCAACCTAGACAACATATTAAAAAGCATAGGCATTGCTTTGCTAACAAAGCTATGGTTTTTCCAGTAGTCATGTACGGATATGAGAGCAGGACTTACAAAGAAAGCTAAGCGCTGAAGAATTGATGCTTTTGAACTGTGGTGTTAGAGAAGACTCTTGAGGGTCCCTTGGACTGCAAGGAGATCCAACCAGTTCATCCTAAAGGAAATCAGTCCTGAATATTCATTGGAAGGACTGAATGTTGAAGCTGAAACTCCAATATTTTGGCCACCTGATGCAAAGAACTGACTCGTTGGAAAAGACCCTGATGCTGGGAAAGATTGAAGGCAGGAGGAGAAGGGGACAACAGAGGATGAGGTGTTTGGATGGTATCACCAACTCGATGGACATGAGTTTGAGCAAGCTCTGGGAGTTGCTGATGGACAGGGAAGCCTGGTGTGCTGCAGTCCATGGGGCTGTAAAGGGTTGGACATGACTGAGTGACTGAAATGAATTGAACTGAAAGCTAACATCCTGGTCTGACATGAAGAACCCTTGTTTCCTTTATATATGGCTAAATCTTTTCAGTCTCAAAGTTCTACTCACATACCACCTATTTCATAAAAATTTACATAATCCTCCAGGAAGAAGTATTATCTTCTTCTCGGTGTTTCCATAGCAATGTGATTAATCTCTGTGTATGCTTAATGGTTTAGTCATAACTGACTCTTTGCAACCCACTGAACTATAGCCTGCCAGGTTCCTCTGTCCATGGGATTTTTCAGGCAAGAAATACTAGAGTGGATTGCCGTTTACTCCTGCAGGGGATCTTCCTGACCCAGGGATTTAACCTGTGTCTCCTGCGTCTCCTGCATTGCAGGCAGATTCTTTACCTGGTGAGCTGTCAGGGAAGCCTCCAATCAATCTGTATACATGTTTTCCTGTATGTGTATGTAATTATTGCTTCTTGCTTATAGGTAGTATAGAAGAGTGGTTAACAGTCCTGACTCTGGAGCCAGACTCTGATTTTAAACACAAGCTCTTCTCGAGCAAGTTACTTAATTTTTCTGTGTCTCAGTTTCCTCATCTATAAAATGTGGATAATAACAGAACCTACCTCAATAGGTAGCAATGAGGATTAGTTAATATATGTCAAGTATGTAGAACAGTGCCTAGCATATTGTAAGTGATCAATATATATTAGCTCTTATTATTTGCTATGTAAGTTCCTTGAGATCAGGAGTTCTGTGGTATACCTTAATGCCTTGCACAGGGTAAGTGCTCCAGAGTATTGGTTGACAATAATTACATTAAATTCATATTCCTGCAAACTTTCCATAATCTCTTGTCCAGATGGAGCAAACAAGGATCAGGACTTAATAGCAAAAGGATCTAAGATATTACATGGAGATTAGACAATTGTATTCTAACAAGGATAAGTATCTATTCAAAGTCAAAATAAGTAAAGGCAGAATCAGTGCTGGAGACTAGGGATCCCGATATTCAGTCTGCTTTTATTGTCACTACACTGCTAACTGTCTTTCACGGGACCTCAAATTTCAATAAGATTCAACAGTTCTCATTACTCAGGGCTTGGATCATTCAAAAATTACACGGGGTTGAGGGGTACTATTAATGACCCAAACTAATATTTAGGTATGGGCTTTGTGGGTGGCTTAGTGGTAAAAAAAATTCGCCTGCCAATACAGGAGATGCAGGTTCAATCCCTGGATCAGGAAGATCCCCTGGAGAAGGGCTTGGTAACCCACTCCAGTACTTTACCTGGGAAATCCCATGGACAGAGGAGCCTGGCGGGCTGCAGTCCAAGGGGATCACACAGAGTAGGACATGACTTAGTGACTAAACTACGACAAAGTGTTTAGAAATAAACTGGATTTAAATTCGGTTTTCAGGTTTTGTTGTTTTTTTTTTTCCAGTTTTCAGTTTAAATCTTTCTCAAGCTATTTTGAATTTTTTGCTTTTGTTTTTATGTGCAGAAATTACATCAACAGACAAAGCAAGATATTAATCATTCATTCTGATTGCATTGTTTTCCTTATGGGGACAGAGATTGTGACATCCCTGTTTCTCCTTTCAAGGCCAGATGACCCTACTTCTTTTGAACTGTCTTCCATAATACTTCATTTCTAATATTTTAATCAAGGACCTACAAACCAAACTGTCATATCCCAGCTTTCAATTTTTAATAGTTATATTTGATAAACCATTATCTATGAAAAAGTCATGCTTCCTATAAAAGCCCAACTTAGACAAAATGCAGCAAGAAGAACTGAAAATGTTTCTCCAATTGTCATTAATTTAGAAACAAAAGTTTCATTAGAGAAAAATCACACATCCATTAAAACATCCTACCAGGGATTTACCTGGCAGTCCAGTGGCTAAGATTCCATGCTTCCACTGCATGGTGCACAGGTTCAATCCCTGGTCAGGGAACTAGATCTCACATGTCCTGTGGTGCAGGCCAAAAAGAAAAAAATCCTTCCAGCCACTTACTCAGAAAATCTTGTATTCAGCTCTCCCACTGAATTGCAGTCAAACCATCCAATTTCCATCCTCATTATGCTCCTAAAGTAAAACTTTCTCATTTTCTGTATCTGACGAGCTGCAGCAATTACCCAAAAGCATATCTGGAAATGGAGCAAGGAATGTTTATCATTGTGATAAGAACAGGCATTAATTCCTTCTCTTTTCATTAGAAAATACTTTCACTAGAACAGCTGAAAAAAAGGGAAAGTAATTCACAACATGCCTCTTGTTCAGAACTAAGGTGTAAGCTCTGACATCTGCAGTTGAGAGTGGAGACAAGTGGAACCCTGTGAACAGGGAAGCCAGAGACTTGAGTTTGAATCCAGCTTGACTACTTCCAGAGTTAACCTTATTAACTATCACTCTCCTCATGTGTAAAAGAAGGCTTATCACACCAAAAGTAAATTATTGCTCTTAAATCACTAATTTTGCATGCCACTTCCAAGTAAAGTTTTCTCCTGAGAGGCCTGCCAATAAGCATGCATGCCAAGTTTTCAACCCTGGAGGAGGGCATGGCAATCCACTCCAGTACTCTTGCCTGGAGAATCCCATGGACAGAGGAGCCTGGTGGGCTATGGTTCAAAGGGTCACAAAGAGTCAGACATGACTGAAATGACTTAATATGAATGCTGCAGTTTTCAAGCTCTTGGACAATGATTTTCAGAAAAATGTAAGACAAAAATTATGACATAAGCAGGGAATCTTGCCTACAGTTTCCCTCCCAAGCAAAAGAAGCCTGTCATTAAAGCTTTAGTGCCAGGATAGTGGGGAGGGGTGGGGGGGTGAGGATTAACTCATTTCTCTTTATAACTAAAACTAACTTCCTGGAATTCATAAGTGAATGAAGAGTAGGGGGAATTTATTATTTTCTTTACATGAAAAGGCAAAAGATAAAATGTTTTTCTTCCTTAGTAAGAGTTAAATAACACCAAGCCCTCCCATAACTGAAATCTAGAATATGGGTTTGATTTACAGAATTTGGGTTGGATTTCAAGAGAAAAAAGAAAGTCAAGCTTGCTTTCCTCCAATTCCCCACATCTGCTTTCCACAGGGACTCAGCCTCCCTGTATGAACACATCCTCCACTATTTCTGAGTTTAGAAGAGAGAGTGAAGCAGGGAGGGCAGGGGAGGACAAGACACTGAAGCTGAATGTCTATTCTCTACCTCTCTACGCAAGTGCCCATATCCTCCTCCCCAGCTGAGAGGAAAAATTCTTTCTCATCCTCTTCATCCCCCTGAAATAAAACTGTAGCCCTTGGGGCTTCTGAATAAATTTAAAGAACACATTTTGCATTTCACTGTCATGTCTTTGAACCCAGATGTTGATCTATAAATAAAAGGCAGGTGTCACTAACTTGAAAATATCCTGTGACAAGCACTCCAACAGCGACGCCAGCATAGTAACTGGCAAAGTTGACCATTTCAGCTTCAATGTCCAGAAACCTTTAAAAGAGGGGAAAAAATGGTAAGATTTACAGGTAGGATCTAGCTACCAAAGACTGGCTTTGTGCATACAGAGGATTTTAAAATACACATATTGTATATTTAAAATATATGCATTGTATGTTACATACATATTGCAAATAAAATGGATAAAGCATTTTATCTGTGTAGAATTACAATCAATCCAAATCCCCAAACAGACCTCACGGTACCCATCATAGCAAACATGCCTACCTCCTTCGTGTTTACAGGTAGAGATGTGAGGGTTGCGTAGTAATTAATAGGCAGCTGTGGGAAGACAGGGGACCCTAGATGGCAGCTTAGAGCTCTGTCCACTGAGGCCCCTTTCACTCGTGGTCATTACTAGTGAAAGCACAGTCACAGCTGGAGAAGGATTTCAAAAAGCCAGACCAGTGTCTGCAAAGGCACTGGTAGAGAGATGTGTGCTGTAAATCATGCAGGAGACGTGGGTTCAATCCCTTGGTTAGGAAGATCCCTTGGAGAAGGAAATGGCAACCCCTTCCAGTATTCCTGCCTGGAAAATCTCATGGTCAAAAGAGCCTGGTGGGCCCACGTCTCCTGCGTTGGCAGGCAGATTCTTTACCGCTGAGCCACATCATCCCATAGGGAGAGAAAAACAATTTCTTCTCCAAGTCTTTCTGCTGACCACAGCCCAGAAAGCTTTGCTCTCTAGGACAATCTCTAAGGTTGAAATCAAAGAACTTGTGAGGAGGCAAGAAAGCTATACAGCATTTTCCCATCACAGCTATCACATTGTGACACAGGGTTTGGAATTGGCAGGGGCAGGAAGAGGAGAAAAAAATGATTCTGAAGTTGTTTTCAGGAAATAAGTTTTGTCACAGGAAAATTAACACATTGGTTGATGATATATCTGAGTCACGGAGAAAAACTAGATATGCATTTCTTTAGAGAATCAGAAAGTAGCATCTTTAGCCTAGATGTTCTTATTCTACCAGCTTTCTGCTATCTATCAGCCTTCCCTTTTGACCCAAGTTTGAATTATTCTCGCCCTCTACTGAATTCAGACAAAGTATTTAATTATAATTTATTTAATTCACAACAAACTACTATCCCATGGCAAATTTTATTGCCATTTGCACTATTATTCAACATTTTTATTGAATATATTTATTTCGAGTATATTCATGTTTCTCTTGCTAGTAAACTGCGAGTAACTTGAGAGAAAAGACTGCTTGCTTTCACTGCTGAGGCCTGATACAATACCTTACACATAGTAGGTACTCAATTGTTTCTAGATTTTTCTTTCACTTGAAAAATACTAAAGAGGAAGGAAACAACTGCTTTAGTCTACCTTCTGACAGTCTCCAAACCAGCTAATATGTCTGTGTTTACCACATTCCTAATTTTTCATGATGACTTAAGGGGACTCCCAGAGTGAACAAGATCTAGAAAATCGTAAACTTATATACAAGTATCCCCAATCAGAGGCCTTTCCAAAACCGAAATACCTACAAAGATACAGTGTATAACGTAGTATTATGAGTATTATGTATATTGTCACCCTGCTTATTTAACTTATATGCAGAGTACATCATGAGAAACACTGGGCTGGAGGAAGAACAAGCTGGAATCAAGATTACAGGGAGAAATATCAATAACCTCAGATATGCAGATAACACCACTCCTATGGCAGAAAGCGAAGAACTAAAGGGCCTCTTGATGAAAGTGAAAGAGCAGAGTGAAAAAGTTGGCTTAAAGCTCAACATTCAGAAAACTAGGATCATGGCATCCAGTCCCATCACTTCATGGGAAATAGATGGGGAAACAGTGGAAACAGTGGTTGACTTCATTTTTCTGGGCTCCAAAATCACTGCAGATGGTGATTGCAGCCTTGAAATTAAAAGATGCTTATTCCTGGGAAGTTATGACCAACCTAGACAGCATATTAAAACGCAGAGACATCACTTTTTCAACAAATGTTCATTTAGTCAAGGCTATGGTTTTTCCAGTGGTCATGTATGAATGTGAGAATTGGACTATAAAGAAAGCTGAGTGCCGAAGAATTGATGCTTTTGAACTGTGGTGTTGGAGAAGACTCTTGAGAGTCCCTTGGACTGCAAGGAGATCCAACCAGTCCATTCTAAAGGAAATCAGTCCTGGGTGTTCATTGGAAGTACTGATGTTGAAGCTGAAACTCCAATACTTTGGCCACCTGATATGAAGAGCTGACTCATTTGAAAAGACCCTGATGCTGGGAAAGAATGAGGGCAGGAGGAGAAGGGAACGACAGAGGATGAGATGGTTGGATGGCATCACTGACTCAATGGACATGGGTTTAGGTGAACTCCGGGAGTTGGTGATGGACAGGGAGGCCTGGTACACTGTAGTTCACGGGGTCACAAAGAGTCGGACACAACTTAGCGACTGAACGGAACTGATGAGTAAAGATTTCTAATGTATAAATGAGTGCATACTCTTGGCTTTCTGTTTGTGAAATAAAATTTGTGTGTCCCCAAAACAGAAAACTATGAGCATTTGTCAAAAAGTTTTACTTAGATTCCCTGGGATGCACTTATTCTACAAACTATGTAAGCAGAGGTGAGAGAGTGCCTGTCATGAAAAATGCAGCTGCCAGTCATGGACGAAGGGTGCTGAGCATTGACCCAGCTGTGGGATTTACTGGAGCAAAGTTCAGGAGAATTGCATCACTGTTGAGGGGTGTGGATAGGAACATGTGTGGTTTGTGGTTCTTCTCACTCGTGAGGCACCCCAGAGATGAATCATTAACTCAGTTTTATTTATTCTGGGAAGAGTCATTAGAGTTTTAAAGACTATTTTGGAATATTTCTGGGACAACAGGGCAAGCCTGTCAGAAAAACTGTTAGGAAGGAAAACAGGAGATTGACTTGGATCCTTTGACTGCACATCAAACTCTTTACCATCTGCCTGGTGGAAAACTATCATGATTATAAAATCCTAGAAAATATTTTATAAAGTTTAAAATTGATTTGAGTGTCTTTCTCTTTAACAGCAAAACTGACATATGCCTACTTGAGTAAATTAAGATTACCCTGACACATTTGTCAAAGAGAGAAGAGAGGAGAAAAATATCAATTAGAGGGAAAAGGTAAAATAGATGATATGAGGATTCTTGAGGATTTTACCATGATATTAGGATTCTTGCCTTGCTTTTTATGAAAAATAAGATAAATAAAATTGAATCACTCAATGACCCTGATGCTGAGAAAGACTGAGGGCAGGAGGAGAAGGGGGTGATAGAGGATGAGATGGTTGGATGGCATCATTGACTCAATGGACATGAGTTTGAGCAAACTCCAGGAAATAGTGAAAGACAGGGAAGCCTGGTGCACTGTAGTCCATGGGGTCACAAAAAATCAGACATGACTTAGCAACTGAACAACAGCAATGTATACCAAGGTTTCAGATGTACTAAAGCCTTAGGTTTCTCATTGAAGATACCTAGGAGATCTTTATGACAAGATGCGTTGACTCACCAGAAGCTCTCCTTTCACTAGGGTTTTTATGAACTGTAGGAGTTAATAGGGGTTCTTATGGACTGTAGACTCAGTAGCATTGACACTTTAGAGCAGGTCCCCAACCTCTGGGCTGCATACGGGTACCTCCCATTAGCTCAGTGGCAGCATTAGGTTAGAAACAGTGTACAATAAATGTAATGCACTTGAATCATCTCGAAACCATCCTCCCCACACCCAATCCATGGGGAAAAAATGTCTTCCACAAAATCAGTCCCTGGTGCCAAGAAGGTTGAGGACTGTTGCATTAGAGTGAATATCAGTGGCAATCCAACTGGTAGAAATGCATGCATATCCTACTTCCAAAATATCAAAGGGTCCATATTCCTCAATGCGTGAGACATTGACCTATGGACAAATGATTTATTACTAGGTAAAGTTGCTTTATAGAACACCCTCACACTATGCTAGCACATTGCCAGAATGGCTAATGCAATTGTGAGATATATTACAGAGAGATTATGCATGCCCGTTATCTAGTGTTCTCCCAGTGGTAACATCTTGCAAAACTATTCGACATTATCACAACCAGGATGTTGACTTCGATACAATGAAGAGCAGAATATTTTCCTCATTCAAAGATTCCTTATGTCACCCTTTGATATCTACACATATTTCCATCTTTCTCACATTTCTGGAGACCAGAAGTCTGAAACCAGTTTCACAGGATTGAAATTAAGGTGCTGGTGGTGATGCACTTTCTCCAAAGGCTCTAGAGGAGAATCTGTTTCTTCCTCTTCCAGCTTCAGGTAGCTACAGGGGTTTCTGAGCTTGGGACCTCACTTCAGTCCCTTACAGGCACATTTTGTCTCTTTTTCTTTCTAAAGTCAGATCTCCTTCTGCCTCTCTTTAGTAACTGTCTTTAAAAAATACTCGTGATTGCAGTTAGGGCTCACCTGGGTAATCCAGTATAATCTCCCCAATCCCAAGATAGTTTAGTTAATTATATCTGCATAGACTCTTTTTCCCATACAAGGTAACATTCACGGGAATATTGTAGATATCTTTGGGGGCCATTATTCAGCCTACTGGAGCTACAGTCAGTGCTTCCCAGGTGGCTCAGTGGTAAAGAATCCACCTGCCCATACAAGGAGGTGCAGGAGATTCAGATTCAACCCCTGAGTCATGAAGATCCCCTGGAGGAGGAAATGGCAACCCACTCCGGTATCCCTGCCTGGAAATCTCAGCTCATAGGGTGGCAAAGAGTCAGACACAACTGAGCATTCATGCATGCATGGAGCTACAGTCAAGACATAGATAATAACAAGTGTTGGTGAGAATGTGAAGAAACTTGAACCCTCGCACCTGTTAAGTGTTAGTCACCCAGTCATGTCTGGCTGTTTGTGATCCCATGGACTGTAGCCCACCAGGCTCCTCTGTCCATGGAATTCTCCACACAAGAATACTGGAATGGATTGCCATTTCCTTCTCCAGGGGATCTTCCCAACCCAGGAATCGAACCCAGGTCTCCTGCATTACAGGCAAATTCTTTACTGTCTGAGCCACTCGGGAAGCTCATAAAATGGTACAGCCACTTTGAAAAATAGTCTGGAAATTCTGCAAGTGGTTAAACATATAATTAACATCTGACCCAGTAATCCCCTTCCTAGGTATCTACTCAAGAGAAATGAAAACATATGTCCATAGGAGACCATGTACACAAACGTTCGTAGCAGCATTTGTAATAACTGAAAAGAGGGAACAACACAAATGTCCATCAACTGATGAATGGATAAACCCACACATTATATCCACATAATAAATGTATTATATTCATACAATGAAATGTTATTCAGCAATTAAAATAAGTGAAGTATTAATTTATGCTATTAATACCGCATGGATGAACCTTGGAAACATTAGGCTAAGTTAAAGAAGCTTTCACAAAGTCCCACATATTGTACGATTCCATTTACATGAAATGTCCAGAATAAGCAAAGCTACAGAGATGGAAAGTAGATTAGTGGTTGTCTAGGGCTGAGGGGAGGATGGGGAACTGGGGAGTGAAATTTAGGTGATAGTAAAATAACAAAAATGTTCTAAAATTGATTGTGGCGATGAATAAATAGCTCTGTGAATATACTAAAAGCCACTGAGCTGGATACCTTAAGTGGGTGAATTTTATGGTATATGAATTAAATCCTGATAAAACTGTTTTTCAAAGTAGATGGTCTTCAGTGTCTAACTTCAAAATAGTACTTGAGTGCATAAGATAAATGTATATTGCTAAGAAAATAGACTGAAATCCAAGAGGGAGTACAGACTTAGATTTCTGCATCAACACATCCATGCCGAGTAGGTAAGGACAAACTTCCCAATGGCCATGGGTCCTCCAAGGAGCCCCTTATTATTTTTGTCTCCTGGTATTCACACTCCTGTGTAGTCCTCTCCCAAATTACACCAGAGTTGGTCTGTGTGGCCAACAGAAAATAGCAGAAATGATGGTATGTCACTTCCACAATTAAGTTATAAGGTTTGTAGCTTCCATTTGAGTTTTTACACTTTAATTGAATTTTTTTTTTTAAAGTAAACTGAATTGTGATTTTTTTTCTTCTTTCATTCTGTTACCTTATTATTTGACTACTCTGAGCAAATAAATTCTGAGAAGCTAGTCAGAAAGTCTAAAGTTCTGCCATCCTTCTCAGTCTTATTCACTCAGCCATTTGGAAGGCTTCAGCCTAAAATTCCATCAAATGGATGATAACTGATATGTTGAAATCAATATAATGAAAGAGAAAAATCAGTTCCTACATTGTACATGCATGTTTATGTTGATAAGACCATTGAGTTTCTTGTATAGTCCAAGACTAGCACACTGATTATAGTAAGTGGAGACATTGTACTTTTAATGTTGTACTTTTTCCAAGAAAGAATCTGTGAAAGAGTTGGGTAATTTTGGAGGCACATTCACTACTTACTGGTAAGAAAACATCCCCTGCCTCTCTTCTGTCCCACCCAAGTTCATTTTCACAGTGATCTTATCACATGAAAGCTAAACAAACATTTATTCAGAATACTGCTCGTTAGCAGTATTCTTGTCAGTGACCATAATAACTCACATTTTCTTCAGTTTGAGCTCCTGGTAAAGGCCTAAGAAAGGTGTGGTCTACACAATTTCAAATAGCCATATGAAAAAAATTTTTTAAAAGGACAGATATCTATTTACATGCTTAGTATCATGTGAATTCAGCCAAAGCCAAGGAATTTCTGAAAGCCCTTATTTGCTTTGAACGATTTGCTCACCTTCAAGTGTATGATCCAGTAAGAATCAATAAAGTGTGAATAATGGGTATGTGCTAAGTTGCCCCAGTTGTGTCTGACTCTTTGCGACCCAATGGAATGTAGCCCATCGGGTTCCTCTGTCCATGAGCTTTTCTTCAAGCAAGAATGCTGGAGTGGGTTGCCATTCCCCCCTCCAGAGGATCTTCCTGACCCAGGGATTGAACCCACATCTCTTATGTCTCCTTTGGCATAAGAGATAGGTGGGTTCTTTACTACTAGTGCCACCTGGAAAGCCCAGTGAGTAATGGGTAGCCATCCTTTCTATCAGATGCCAGTGATGCAGACATTAAGGGCATATTCATTCTTCAGTTTATCTAATAAATATTTATCAGCACTTGTTATCTTGAATATGTCTCAAATACTGGTCCCTCTAACATTCATTTCCAATTTTCAAGGCATTATAGGATATACTTTCAGGATCTTTCACTTGAAGAGTTTATTTTCATGAGTGTTATTAATTCATTTTTTTCCAGTCACTCAATTGTGTCTGACTGTTTGCAACCCCATGGACTGCAGCATGTCAGGTTTCCCTCTCCTTCACTATCTCCCAAAATTTGCTCAAACTCACGTCTATTGAGTTGATGATGCCATCCAACTATCTCATCTTGCATCATCCTCTTTCTTCCTGCCCTCAATATTCCCAGTATCAGGGTCTTTTCCAATGAGTCAACTCTCCTCATAGGATGGCCAAAGTTTTGGAGTTTCAGCTTCAACATCAGTCCTTTCAATGAATATTCAGGGTTGGTTTCCTTTAGGATTGACTGATGTTATTAACAATTGGGGTCTTTTTACATATGTAAGTCTGAATGGATTTTTTTTCCAAAAGGGTAAGTGATTAGTTCACATTTTGTAGTCATATCACTCTGTTAATATCAGTTCAAGTCTTCTGTTCTCCAACATAAATAAAAGAAAATAAAAGATTGTCATTGTGAATTCCCTGGGCGTCCAGTGGTTAGGACTCTGCAGTTATACTGCAGAGGACTCAGGTTCAATCCCTGGTTGGGGAACTAAGATCTTGCAAGCCGCATGGCACAAGTGAAAATATTTTACAGACTATCATTGAAGACAGTCTCTCTTTTATACAAATTGTTATGTTACTTCCAAATTTAGAAGAGAAATATACACCTTTATATGTTGGAAATTTATTTCTTATGAGTAGGCTTATTTTTTAAGGATAATTCTGTACATTGTATGTTGTCCTGTACTTTTCTGTCAAGTGCTAACCAGTTTATAACTACATACTTATCTGCATGGTCACTGATTTCATGATGGTCTCCCCAATTAGACGTGAACTCCACAAAGATAAGGACGATTACTCATAAGATACCACTGTAGTCTTTATGCTTACACATTTTCCTTGTACATAATTGGTGTTCCAAAAATTTTGGTTGAATGAGTAGATGAATGAAAGATGCTAGCAACAAATATTATGGAAGAACATTAGTAATTTGGAAGGATTTGTCATAATCTGGAATCAAGCCTATAGAAAAATTTATAAATGGTGGAGAAAAATATGAATCACTTGAGGGAGCCATTCCAAGTGTTTCTCTAGCCAGGATGTGCCCTGCTCTTGATTCTTGAACCTGAGTGAGTTTATATGTGAAAATGATCTTGCTCTGGCCCTGAGGCAGCATGAGACAGGCTGCAAAGTCCATGCTATGACAGTGAGTCAACCCTGGGTATACTACAGACTCACTGATTACGTGGCAGCCTGTCGGGCTTATCACAGACAGAACAGGAGCACAGTGAGCTCTGGCTAATTCTGCATGGCTGTCTTCTGTTCATAGCACCACGTCACTCTTTCACAGCGACTCAACTGCTAATTGAGGCCAGTGACCCCTACTCCAAGTTCGAGAGCACAGGAATGATGATATTCCCATTGTAGAGAGAAGACTGGCGGTCAAGTGGGTCATCAGCCACAGCCACAGAAGCTGAGGGACAAAAGAGAAGAGGGGAAAGAAGGAAAGAGAGAAGGAGGAAAGAAAGAGGGAGGAAGGGAAAAGGAAGTCTCAGATATGAGAAGTGACAAGGACTCAAGTAAAATTTATGAGTCACCTTCCAACAATATTAAGTATCGACAGTGTCATCCTCAAGCCTACGGTCTACAAAGTGTGAAATTTGGGTATGTATTTAATGAGAAATTTCCAATTCTGTATTTTGTTGTTGTTGTTGGGATTTTAAAACTCACTGGAATAAGAAGAACTTCAGGGCAGAGTAATTTATAGAATTATGTGTAAATTTATCTTTCTGTTCGCTCCATGTTAGATACCACTCCAGGTCCTTCCATAAGGTTCTCTTTACACATTTTGAATTACAATCTAAGATATGAGCAAAAAAAGTAAAAACAATAGCAGCCTACCCGCAGCGTGTCCCATTTGTCATATTCTGGTTGAGGGAGTCATTTGTCCACACTATGGTGTTATTCACACATGCTCTTCCAGGGATACTGAGTTCTTGTAATTCCATGTCATACTCAATAAAAACATCTGTCATTGTGCCAAAAATGAGTAGCACGCCTGGATAGGCTACTCCATGGAGAAGTGCACATAAACTTCCCACAGACATCAGGCAAATGTCAGTCTTTGAAGAAAATCGAAACTTGAAAAACAAAGGATTCAGAGATCATCTATGGGTGAAAAGCAGGAGAGGTAGGAGGACTATTTAATTTTAGTTACTAGATTCTGATAAATAGTATTCAACACCAAGTCTTAAGGGAATCGTTTTAATTGAAATGGAGAGTTCTCACTAACACTGAAATAAACAGTGTATGAATTATCTAAGTCATTAAACTCTTACATTGTTAACTCATGTTCTTTCTTTCCTAGTCTCTTAATTCATTCTCTTTACCTCAAGAGCTGACTTTAGTTCTTAGCTTTTCATCCCCAGCTTATGGGGGAAACAATCACTGACCCTGATGCTATTGCCATGTAGATTCTCCATATGGCTTATTCAGCAATAGTAGAAATTGGCTCCCAGAACTGATACTGATAATGAAGAGCATCTGCTTGTGCCCAGAAATGTCTCTATTTTGCAAATTTGAAGAAAATACCTATACTATGGAACTTCTAAAGGCATCATAAGAATAAATACGCATAACATGATTACTGTGACAATTTTTTTTTCCTAAAATGATCACTAGGGACTTAGAGATTATTTTCTAGAACACCTTTCTGATCTACCAGATAGAATTTGTGTGTTTAATCAGCAATGGATTTCTAATTACTAATCCACATGTTGTCACATAGACAAAGTTTAGGACTGAAAAATTGATCACTATAGTTAATCACCTGCCAATATGACTAAAAAATCAACATTTTCCCCACAATCTGAACAACTCACAGTTGCAAAACCTATGCCATTAATCAGCATAGTTTTATTACCAATCGAAAGAAGCCAACTTGACTGCTACCACCTTTCTTCTCATCTTGTAACCTGAGGAGAAAAACATGGGGATTTACAGACCATCCTTTCTAAAACAATGAGAAATTCTCCCTAAATTGTGATTTCATTCGTCATTCTTTAGTAAGAATGAAAGCCCCCACTGGCTGCGAAATTCTACTTCACTCCACCTGAGCCACCTGGCCTTTCTGCTGACTTTCATATGCACCAAATCTGTTCCCACCTCTGGGTGTTTGCACTTGCTATTTCCTCTCACCGAAGTGTTCTTTCTTCAGATAACAGAGTGGAGAACTCCCTCACCTCCTTCATACCTTCTCTCATAAGTTGCCTTTTCAATGGGCCATCCATGGTCAAAGTCTTTGAAATTTCAACTCTCCCCCCACATCATTTCAAATCTCCATTTCCATGTTTATTGTTTTTTCTTAGAAAGGGGATGAGAAATTATCATTATCTACCATGCTATATATTTTATTTATCTATGGTGTTTACTATGTCTCCCTCACTAAAGGAGAGAATTCTTAAAGGCATGTTAAGTTCCTCAAGACAGAGATTTTTACCTATTTTTTTTTTCTTTTCTATATCCTCAGAAAACTCCTCAGCGACCATGAAATCTTACATGTCCAACTTTTCCTCTGCTTGTTTAAGTCAGAAATTCTGTGGGGTTCTTGGACATACAGGGGATATTTGAACCTAATCCAGAAGGAATATTCCCAAAGATTTTGAAATCAAATTATAGTAATGTTTTAAAGAGAAAAAGAATGGATTATATATACCATTTTGTAGGCAGTGCAATGTATATGAAAATATTGTTTCGGCTTTGTGTCTTTTATGTGAATATTAGGGGAATTATTTGGAAAATGTGTTACATTGTTGAAGCAGTCACTTACTTTGATTTTTTATCATTGTTATCTGTCAGGATAAAAACAACACATAAAGCAGTTAATAATAATGACAAAATGAAACATAATCATTAACAATTTTGCTCTGGAAAAACATTTCTATGATTATTTTATTCATGGAACAATACAAAATAATCATTTGCTTTTTCACCTTTCTCTCTCTTCTTCTATATTATAGAAGAAAACACTCTTTCACATATAAGACTGCTGCCTTGACTACATTTTCTCCAGAAAATGAGATCTTTTTATCTTCTGAATGCTAACTAAAGACCAAAATATGTAAATTAGTTACAGAAAAATCTGATTTTTTTGAACTACCAAATAAAATGAATACTTATTTATTGTTTGGTTTTTTAGAAACATCAGAATTTATCTACTTAAAGTACAGGCCATAAATCAACCAGACAATAAGATGTCATTGACACCCCTGTGCCTTAGAAGCCATAGAATTGAGCCACATATTACTTTCCCCAGCACAGGTCAGAGCAGATGGAAGGGAAGAGGTGAAATTGGGGGTTCAGGGTAATGGGTATAGGGAAGCCATAGGGAAAGGTACCCAGGATTTTAATGTCAACCATCGTCATAGGACAGCACATCCTGGTTCCCCTGGCATTTTCGTTTCATTTCATTCAGAGTAAAGAGGCATTATAGAGTAGATAAAGATTAACCTCTCATATTTGGGAATCAGAACTAGGTTAGGATTACAGCTCCTTTAATCATTAATCATGCAATCTTTGTCAAGCTTAAGACAATGTATCTAAGTCTCAGTTTCCTTTTCTATAAAATGTAAAATCATAGGACTTTTGAAGATAATAATAGCATAGAATCATCTGCCCTTAGCACACTCTAGGTACTTGTGCTGTGGATCCCCATCCACTTTACCTCACTCTGGCCAACAGTGTCTTTGTACCATTCCTCTCAGAGAGCAATGCTCACTAAATGCATATTACTACAATCAATTATAACAGTATATGAATAAAGGTAATAATAATGAAAGTATTGAAAGTGTTAGTCACTCAGTCATGTCTGACTTTTTGCAACCCCATGGACTGTAGCCCACCAGACTCCTCTGTCCATGGAATTCTCCAGGCAAGAATACTGGATTGGGTAGTAATCCCCTTCTCCAGGGGATCTTCTTGACCCAGGAATCAAACCCAGATCTCCTGCATTGCAGGCAGATTCTTTACCATCTGAGTCAGTGCTAAAACAACCCAAGTCTATCCAGGGAAAAATTATTTATAGTGAGATGCTTTCACTCTCCTAGGATTTATGCATTCTTACCTAGCACTCTTAGCAGTTATATTACATGGATTCTCAAGAGAAATACCCAGGTTATGTAAGAAGAATATGAGGTAATAGTTCTACTTATTATTGCTGAATTTTCTCTGCTCCTTGAATATCTTCACTAGTTTGTTCCACTTTTGTTTTCACCTTTTTTGTGTACAAGAGACAGTAAGATAAAAAGGCCACTTACATGAGCTGTCTGACTCAAAACCATGATTGTCCTCTCCAAATTTCTTCACACTGCGAAGAATTACTGAGTCAGACATAACAACTGCAGTTCACAGAAAAAAAAAAAGAAAAAAAAAAACCCTAGAAAATAAAAGAAAAGAGTGATTGCAGAGGGAGACAAGATGGCGAAGGAGTAGCCAGATGTGCAGTACATCTCTCTCCATGGATACATCAGTAATACACCTTCAGATGCAGAAGATCTTGCAAAACACCATCTGAGAGCAGACAGGGGTCCCTGACCACTGGAAAGGAATATATAGATCCAAACTCAGTAGGACAAAGGAAGGAAGTGGAAAAGAGGAGAATGAGCAGGACTGGACCTGCACCTGGGGTTAGGGGAACTGAAGAAGAGGTCAGATCCCCAAACTGAGACAATTGTTTGAGACACAGGGAAAGCATTTGAGGTTGTTGGAGAGTGAAGCAGCTGATCTGTGACTGTCTGAATGGAGTGAGAAGCAGACAATCCTTGCTGCAGCCCCATGTACCCTGGTCAGGGACCCAAGTCTCCTGAAGCACACAGTGGCTGGGAGCTGGAGCATAGGAACTGGAGAGCAATCCCAGGGTGGGGGTTGCTGTTGACCGTTGGGAGACAGCCCAACAGGACATGAGGGAGGAGATCATGGTGGAGAATGCCTTTGGAGCAATGCTGGGTAGCCACTGAAGCAAAGCGATACTGCTGAGTCATGTGCAGGGGGAGGAGCCATCACTGTAGCTTCTCTCCCTCACATGCTAGTGCTGGCAGCTAACCAATAGACAAAGACTCCAGAGCAGGTCACCCTTTGAGTGTCTGATGCACAGAGCAACAGAGAGGACCCCAGCCAGTGGAGACCTTTGAGTCCCTGCTGCACCAAACAGCAGAGAAGAACCAGCCAGAGAGGCCTTTTGAATGCCAGCTGCCCCAGAGGCTAGAAAAAGACTGTAATAGTGCCCTAGCTCCTGCGCCTGAGGCCACCAGCGTCTCTGCACACTTGGCACCACCAAGGTCCCTGTGATCCAAGCAACTGCGCCACCTCCACACCCAGGCTCACTAAGACAGACCTAAGTCTGCCAGGGCTGCCTCAGGAGCAAACTCCTGTGGATGACCCACATGCAGAGGTGGGGATACAACCACAATTGAACTCCAAGGGTAGTGTGGCTAAGGAAGCGGATCAAAAACCTTTCCACCAGCTGTACAAGGTGCAGATTAAAACCACATGATCAATTAGGAAGACTGTGTCTATGGAATATACAAAAGGGCAATGAGAGCTATCACACACACACACACAAAATCACACTAGCTCTGGTAGCTGTGGATATTGCAGGCAAGAATAGGGCCAGATTAGTCTGAGCTGTTCCCACAGCAGGTCCAGACATCAGCCCAGTATTGGAGGGCATCCTAGAGAGGCAGAGGTGGATTGTGACTCACAGTGAAGGAAAGGACACCGGCAGCTGAGATCCAAAAAAAGCATTTATTATTATTCATATATTTTAATTTGTTCTGTAGGTGATCCTAGTTTTTTATCTTTGTTGTTTTTCTTTGTTGCTATGGTTGTTTATTTTATTATTACTATTAACTCTTAAGTTTTTGAGAACATTTTTTAAGTCACACTTTTGATTTCCTCTATATACTTCTACCTCTTCATGGGTTTTCCGTGATTCTGTGGGACTCTTTTCTTTTTTAAATTTTGTTTGTTTGTTTGTTTTTCTTACTGTTCATTTCCTGCTATAGTTATTCTTTAATATATATAAATCTTTTTTTCTTTTCTATTTTTTCCTTTTCTTCCTTTTCTTCCTTTATTTCACCATGTTTGCTAGTCTGTTTTGTTTTCTTTGCTTATTCTCCAGTTGACACACTGCTTTTGTCTTGTTTACCAATTTGTGTTTTAGTTAGTTTTGTTTTTAATCTATTGGTATCATTTTTGGTTTCCTTTGCTTGCCAAGTCACTCTTGTACTTTCTTGTCTTTGGACTACTTTGGGTTTTGTGTGTGTGTATACGTGTGTTCCTTTGTTTTTGTTATTATTTGCTTGATTTTGCATTTACCATTTGTCTGGGGCTCCTCTTTTGTTTCTTATTTTGTTTTGTTATTTTTGTGTTTTTGTTTTAATCCCCTTTAATGCCATAACAAATGGCTTGTGGAGAGTCAGTTCCCCAGGCAAAGACTGGGCCTGAGCCTTTGGAGTGGAAGCTCTGAATCCAGGGCAGTGGACTGCCAGAGACCTACTGACACCAGGGAGTATTGATTATTGAGAACTCTCATGAAGACCTCCACCTGATTCTAAGACCTGGAATCACCCAACTGGCAGCAGCACCCAGTGTAAGACACCTCAGCCAGCTGACAAGTAAGACAGAACACAGACCCAACCACTAGTGGAGAGGCTTGCCACGGACACCCCAAAACCTACCACCTCACACAATCCTGTCCATCAAACTTACCTCCTCCTACCAGAATGTAGACACAAGTCCCTCCCGACACAAAGCCTACACAACCACTGGATCAACCTCACCCACCAAGGGCAGTAACCAGAAGGAAGAAGGTATATGACCCTAAAGCCTGGAGAAAGAAGACCTCAGACAAAGTAAGCTAGAAAAAAATGAAAAGACAGAGAAATATTATACAAATGAAGGAACAAGGTAAAAATTCACAAGACCAAATAAACAAAGAGGAAATATGCAAACTACATGAAAAAGAATTCAAAGTAATGATAGTAAAGATTACCCAAAACCTCAAAAACAGAATGGAGAAAATGCAAGGATCAATTAACACATTTAACAAAGATCTAGAAGAAATTAAGAATAAACAGAGACAAACAATACAATTACTGAAATTAAAAATACTCTAGAAGAAATCAGTAGCAGAATAACTGAGGCAGAAAAACAGATAAATGAGCTGGAAGAAGAATAGTGGAAATAACTGAAGAACAGAATAAAAGGAGAATGAGAATGATTGAGGATAGTCTCAGAGACCTCTGGGACAATATTAAAGGTACTCACATTTGAATTATAGGGGTCCTAGAAGAAGATGAGAAAAGCAAAGGGTCTGAGAAAATAGTTGAAAACTTCCCTAACATGGGAAAAGAAATAGTCAATTGATCCAAGAAGCACAGAGTCCCATAGAGGATAAACTCAAGGAGAAACATGCCAAGACACATACTAATCAAGCTAACAAATATTAAACACAGAGAAAGAACAGTAAAAACAGCAAGGGAAAAGCAGCAAGTAACATACAAAAGGAACCCCATAAGATTAACAATAGATCTTTCAGCAGACACTCTGAAGACCAGAGGAAATGGCAGGATGTATTTAAAGTACTGAAAGGGGAAAATATACAACCAAGATTACTCTACCTGGCAAGGATCTCATTCAAAGTTGATGGAAAAATCAAAGTTTTACAGATAAACAAAAGTTGAGAGAATATAGCCCCCCAAACCAGTTTACAACCATGTTAAAGAGACCTATAGGCAGGAAACACAGGAGAAGGAAAGACCTACAAAAATAATTTTGAAGAATGCCAATAGGAAAGTATATATCCTTAATTACTTTAAATGCAAAGGGATTAAATGCTCCAACCAAAACACACAGACAGGCTAAATGGATACAAAAACAAGACCCATATATATTCTGTCTACAAGAGACCCACTTCAGACCCAGAGGCACACACACACAGACTGAAAGTGAGAAGATGAAAAAAGATATTCCATGCACATGGAAATCAAAGGAAAGCCAGAGTAGCAATTTTCATATCAGACAAAATAGGCCTTAAAATAAAGAAAATTAAAAGAAATAATGAAGGTCACTACATAATGATCAAGGGGTCAATCCAAGAAGACATAACAATTGTAAGTATTTATGCACCCAAGATAGGAGCACCACACTACATAAAGCAAACACTAACAGACATAAAAGGGGAAACTGACAGTAACACAATAGTAGTAGGGGACTTGACATTCCACTTGCACCAATGGACAGATCATCACAACAGAAAATTAATAAGGAAACAAGGTGTTCAATGACACATTAGGCCAGGTGGGACCTAATTGACCTCTTCAGGACATTTCATCTAAGCAGAACAATACACTTTCTTCTCAAGTGCACACATGGAATATTCTCAAGCATAGACCACATCTTGGGTCATAAATCAAGCCTCAGTAAATTTAAGAAAATTGAAATTGTATCAAGCATCTTTTATGACCACAATGCTATGAAACTAGATATCAATTACAAGGGAAAAAAAAACTGTAAAAAAGCATAAATACATGGAGGTTACACAATACATTTCTACATAATGAACAGGTTACTGAAGAAATTAATAGGGAAATAAAAAAATTCCTAGAAATGAATGTAATGAAAGCATGATGACTCAAAACCTATGGGATGCAGCAAAAGCTGTTCTAAGAGAGAAGCTTATAGCAATACAATCCTACCTTAAGAAACAAGAAAAACATCAAATAGACAACCTAATTTTACACCTAAAACAACTGGGAAAGAACAAAAACCCTCAAGGTTAATAGAAGGAAATAAATCATAAAGATCAGAGTAGAAATAAATGAAGGAGAAATAAAGGAAACAATAGTAAAGACTAGTAAAACTGAAAGTTGGTTCTTTGAGAAGATAAACAAATTGACAAACTATTAGCCAGATTCAACAAGGAAAAAGGGGAGAAGAATCAAATCAACAAAATTAGAGATGAAAAAGGAGAAGTTATCATAGGCAATGCTGACATACAAAGGATCATAAGAGACTATTATGAGCAACTTGATATGCCAATACAATGGATAACCTGGAAGAAATGGACAGATTCTTTTTTTTTCTTTGGTTGTGTTTATTTTACTGTTTCAACTAGAATGGACACTCTGCTAATGTGTTTCAAACATCTTGAACAGTTTCTGTGCAAGGTAGGCTTCTAAAAAATATTTGTGGATTTAGTGAATTAATAAAATTAGTTATCTTGGTTACAGGTCATCTTCTTTCTTGTGTGGGTTCTTTGAAGTATTTGCCATGTATCCCTTTATCACGCAATTCTTATTCCCCAGGGTGCCCTCAGAAGCCTTCAGTTGAAACTCCAGGCATGATGGTTGTGGACACAAGAAAGTCTGCTGGTCAGCTGTTCCAAGCCCCATGGGATCAGCAGGGCCCTATGATGGTGACAGTGAAGCTGGAGGAAGACCACCCCAGGATTCTTAGAAAAGTTCAACCTTCCAAAACTGAGCCAGGAAGAAATAGAAACTATGAATAAGCCAACTATAAACACTGAAATCAAAACTGATAAAAAAAAAATCCCCCAAAAAACAAAAGCACAGGGCCAATTGACTCCACAGGTAAATTCTATCAGACATTTAGAGACAAGCTAATGCCTATCCTTCTCAAACTCTTCCAAAAAATTGCAGAGGAAAGAACACTTTCAAACTCATTCTACAAGGCCACTATCACCCTGATACCAAAACCAGATAAAGACATCACACAAAAAATAAAATTATATGCCAATATCACTGATGAACATAGATGCAAAAATCCTCAAAAAAATTCTAGCAACCAGAATTCAACAGCATATTAAAAAGGTCATACACCATTAACAAGTTGGGTTTATTCCAGGGATACAAGACTTCTTCAATATACACAAATCAATCATTGTGATACACTGTATTAACAAACTGAAAGATAAAAACCATATGATAATCATGATAATCTCAATAGATGAATAAAAAGCTTTTGAATAAATTCAGCACCCATTTATGATAAAAACTCATCCAAAAATGGGCATAGAAGAAACCTACCTCAGCATAACAAAGGCCATATATGATAAACCCAGTGCAAACACTATTCTCAATGGTGAAACTGAAAGCATTTCCTCTAAGATCAGACATAAGACAAGGGTGCCCTCTCTCACCACTATTATTCAACACAGTTTTCGAAGACCTAGCCATGGCAATCAGAGAAAGATTATAAAGAAATAAAAGAAATCCAGATTGGAAAAGAAGAAGTAAAACTCTCACTGTTTGCAGAAGACATGATACTATACATAGAAACCCTAAAAATACTATCAGAAAATTACTAGAACTAATTAGTCAATTTAGTAAAGTTGCAGGATACAAAATCAATATACAGAAATCACTTGTGTTCCTATACACTAACAATGAAAAATCAGGAAGAGAAATTAAGAAATCAATCTCTTTTACCCTTGCAAAAAAAAAAAAAAAAAAAGAATAAAATACCTAGGAATAAACCTACCTAAGGAGACAAAAGAACTGTATACAGAAAACTATAAGACACTGATGAAAGAAGTCAAAGACAGCATAAACAGATGGAGAGATAGTCCATGTTCCTGGGTTGGAAGAATCAGTATTGTGAAAATGACTATACTACTAAAAGCAATCTACAGATTCAGTGCTGCTGCTGCTGCTGCTAAGTCACTTCAGTCGTGTCTGACTCTGTGCGTCCTCATAGACAGCAGCCCACCGGGCTTCTCCATCCCTGGGATTCTCCAGGCAAGAATATTGGAGTACAGATTCAGTGCAATCCCTGTCAAATCACCAATGGCATTTTCCACAGAACTAGAACAAGAAATGTCACAGTTTGTATGGAAATACAAAAGACCCTGAATAGCCAAAGCAATCTTGAGAAAGAAGAATGAAACTGGAGGAATCAGCCTGCCTGATTCAGACTATACTACAAAGCTACAGTCATTAAGACTGTATGGTACTCTCACAAAAGCAGAAATGTAGAGGAATGGAATAAGGTAGAAAGCCCAGAGATAAACCCATACATCTATGGACACCTTATCTTTGACAAAGGAGGCAAAAATATACAATGGAGAAAAGATGGTCTCTTCAATAAGTGCTTCTGGGAAAACTGGACAGCTACATGTTAAAGAATGAAATTAAAACACTTCCTAACACCAGACACAAAGCTGAACTCAAAATGGATTAAAGGCCTAAATGTAAGACCAGAAACTCTTAGAGAAAAACAAAGCCAGAACAGTCTATGCCATAAATCACAGCAAGATCCTCTATGACCCGCTTTCCAGAGTAATGGAAATAAAACCAAAAATAAACAAATGAGACCTAATTAAACTTTAAGAACTTTTGTACCACAAAGGAAACGATAAAGATGGTGAAAAGACAACCCTCAGAATGGGAGAAAATAAGAGCAAATGAAACAACTGACAAAGGATTAATGTCCAAAATATACAAGCAGCTCATGCAACTCAATACCAGAAAAACAAACAATCCAATCAAAAAAGGGGCAGAAGACCTAAACAGACATTTCAATGAAGAAGACATGCAGATGGCTAATAAACATATGGCAAGATGCTCAATATCACTCATTATTAGAGAAATGCAAATCAAAACTATAATGAGATATCACCTAATACCAGTCAGAAAGGCCATCATCTGAAAATCTATAAACAATAAATGCTGGAGTGTGGGAAAAAGGGAACTCTCTTGCACTGTTGAAGGGAATGTAAATTGATACAGCTACTATGGAGAACAGTATGGAGATTGCTTTAAAAAACTAGGAATAAAACTACCATATGACCCAACAGTCCCACTACTGGAAGACCAGTACCCTGAGAAATATACCCTGAGAAAACCATAATTGAAAAAGACACATGTATCTCAATATTCATTGCAGCACTATTTACAATAGCTAGAACAAGGAAGCAACCTAGATGTCCATCAACAGAAGAATGGAATAAGGAAGCTGTAGTACCTATATACAATGAAATATTACTCAGCCATGAAAAGGAATGCATTTGAGTCCGTTCTAAAAAGAACATGAACCTAGAGTCTACTATGCAGACTGAAGTAAGTCAGAAAGAGAAAAACAAATATCATATATTAATGCATATATATGAAATCTAGAAAGATGGTCCTGATGAACTTATTTGCATGGCGGCAATGGAGACACAGACATAGAGAACAGATTTGTGGACATAGCAGTGGGGGAAGGCGGGGATGGGACAAATGGACAGAGTAGCATGGAAGCATATACACTACCACATGTAAAATAAATAGCCAGTGTGAATTTGCTGTATGGCTCAGGGAGCTCAAATCAGTGCTCTGTAAAAACCCAGAGTGCCGCGATCAGGTGGAGATGGGAGGAAACTTCAAGAGGGAGGGGACATATGTATACCTATGGCTGATTCATGTTGATGTATGGCAGAAACCAACACAATACTGTAAAGCAATTATCCTTCAATTAAAAATAGATTAAAAAAATCATTGCAACTATTAGTTATTTTCTCATCTTTAATCAATGTAGCCAAACAGAAGAACAATTCGGTTCAAAAATTTCCTTAACTAACAATCTCAGACAAAAACAGGCTTTTTAGTTAGTTGATAATCCCATGAAAGAGTCTAATTATTAGGAAATAATAATCCCAAGCCATTGACTATGGGTTTCTCTGGTTGATAGGTGGATAGCTGTTTTTTATTTTTCTTTCTTACCTGTGCTTGCTTGTTTATTTGATTGATTTTTCAAGTGAGTAAAGCTAAAAACCAGTAGATGGGCACAACCCACTGGTGACATTCTTGGGTCAGTGAAGCTGGCCAACGACAGCCAAATACTGTCAAATACTGTGGGTAGGCTTCAGTGCTCCTTTGCAAATGCAGCCACTAGATGCAGAATATGGCAAGTTCAGCATGGACCAGGGAATCTGCTACCTAATTCATTTTGTAACACAAGTATAACCTTGATATCAAAACAAGCAAAAATGTCATAAGGAAAAAAAAACAGGATTATAATTACTTTTGAAAATAGATTTAAAAATACTAAATATGTTCAGTATAATTTAGCAATTTATGAAAAAAATATAGTGAGAAATGTTGATACCAGGAATGCAATGATAGAAACATTTGATGCAAACATTTGATCTAAACATATAAACATTTGATATAAACATTTTGATCTATCATTTTGATAGATGAAAGAGATACTTAATCAGAATTAATATCCTTTCTTGAAATTTAAAAGCTCATAAAATTAGAAAAAAATCATTATATTGTAATCCAATGAATAAATTTGGATACAGATCAATGACAAATACTAAAAAAGCTCACTGAAATACTGGCAAAGATTAAATATCCAATAGTACAAAGCATTGTGAAGCCATAAACACATTCCATTAAGTTGTGAAATCTCTGTAAGATTCTCTTAACCATGACAATTTCTTACAAATCTCTTGTTTTTGATGATCTTGACAGTTTTGAGACGTACTGAGTTGTTTTGTAGAATGTTCCTTAAATTGGGATTTATCTGCTGTTTTTCTCATGATTAGACAAGGTTGTGTGTTTTGGAGAGGAAGATCACGGAGGCAAAGTATCCTCATTACATCATATCAAAAGTACTATCAAAATAATAGTACCTTTTAGCATGATTTATAAAAAAAATTAAAAATAAACTCAATATTAAGAAGTAGACTAAGAAATATTAATTACTTAGTTTATCAGGTCAGTAAAAAAAAAATACTAAAAAAAATGCCTAATTCAAAATTCTTTTATCCAACAACAAAATTTCTTTACTACAGCAATAATACATTCAGTCTGCAATGTTTGCTGGTCACACCATTTTTGAAATTTTGACCAAAAACTTTTTCAAGAGGCTAAGATACTCTTTGATAAGGGGACAATGTAAAAACGTTAACAATGGTTATAAGATTTCATTTCCTAATTTTAAAATAAGACTTTTATGAAAAAATCCAGTCTCCAATTTTTATCCTGGCTCCATTTAGAAAGATTTCTTTCCAATGGTGTGCAAATATTTGGCAGTGTTTAGAGGCTACTGGTGTAGTGTCTTGTCTGTGAATTTTGGAGTTTCACAGATTCTGTTACTGCCTACAGCTTCACTCTGTGTTGTTGGATATGCTTTTTAACCTTTCTCTGGGCCCTGACTTCACCTTTTAAGTCAGGCAATGATGGTGATGGTGGTAAAATTCACCTTGCAGGACAGGTATAAAAAGGACAGGAAACTGAGTCTGTACATCAGCTGTCCCAAAAGGAGAAGGCAGAGAAAGCTCCCTTTGCCCTTCAGGCTTGGCAACCAAGTTCCCCCACCCCATCACCACCTGCCCTCATCTGTTAAGCTAATAAACCAATCTAGTCTCTCACTCTCCCTCTCTATTTCCCCAGCTATTCTATACATTAGGGTTCATATGAACTCTTTTACTTCCTTCTGAATATAGTGATTTTTGTGATCTCCATTTTACAATCTGGAGATTTAATGTACAGCACAGTGGTGGCAGTCATCAATACTGTACTGTATGCTTCAAAATTGCTAGGGGACTAGATTTTAAATGCTCTCACCACAAGACAAATAATAATTATGTGATGTGATGAAGTTTCTGGCTAAAAGTATAGTGGTAATCATGTTGTAAAAAATATAAATGTGTAAAATCAACATGCTATTAAATATACACCTTAAACTGACATAATGTTATATACCAACATATATGTTATATGAGAGAAGGCAATGGCGCCCCACTCCAGTACTCTTGCCTGGGAAATCCCATGGATGGAGGAGCCTGGTAGGCTACAGTCCATGGGGTCGTGAAGAGTCGGACACGACTGAGCGACTTCCCTTTCACTTCTCATTTTCGTGCACTGGAGAAGGAAACGGCAACCCACTCCAGTATTCTTGCCTGGAGAATCCCAGGGACGGGAGCCTGGCGGGCTGCCATCTATGGGGTCGCACAGAGTCAGACATGACTGACGTGACTTAGCAGCAGCAGCAGCATCATGTTTTATGTCAGCCTTAATTTTTTAAGGCTGAGGAAGGGTGAATTTGCCCATTTGCTTTAGCTGGGACATCCAACTTTTCCTGCTCTCCAACATTTGCTTTCCTGGTTCTTGGGCTTTCAGACTCAAAATGAGACTTATGCCAACAGCTCCCTTGGTTCTTAGACCTTTAGATTTGAACTGGAACTATACCCCCAACTTCCCTAGGCCTGCATCTTGCAGATGGCAGATCAAGAACTCCTCAGCCTCCGTAGTCATGTGACTCAATCCCTCACAATAAATCTTCTTCTATGTATCTATATATAATCCTACTGTTTCTGTTACCTTAGAGCACACGGAGTATTACAGTGAGTATTCCATGAAATTATTTCTTTTTTTGGTCCTGATGCTTTTGTTTTTTAATGTTGTGTGTGTGTGTGTGTGTGGTAAAAAGTCACATAATATAAAGCATACTATTTTAACCATAATTCACTGTACAGTTCAGAGGCAGTAAGTACATTTATAGTTTTGTGCAACTCTCACCATCATCCATCCCCAGAAACTTTGTCCCCATTAAACACTAACTCCCCCTCAGCAAAAGAAGAGATAAAGATGTGGTACACCCATACAATGGAATATTATTCAGACATAAAAAGGAACAAAGTATGCCGTATTCAGAGACATGAATGGAATTGCCATACAGAGTGAAATAAGTCAGAAAGAGAAAAACAAATACTGTATGTTAATATATATATATGTGGAATCTAGATAAATAGTACAGATGAACCTGCTTGCAAAGCAGAGGCGGAGAATATGGGATGTTGCAAAGCAGAGGTGGAGAACACAGGATGTGCGTACCAAGGGATGAGTGGGGACATTGAGATTGATATATGTACACTACTCGTGTGGAAGACATGGCTGATGAGAACACTGTATAGCACAGAGGAAAAAAGCAAGAAGGTACAACTTGTTCGTATGACATATATAGTTAACCTTTAAAAGCATTCCAATGTACATTATGTACAGAGGTCGTTTATTTAAAATAAGGGAATGACACAGTTTAGCTCTGAGTTCCAGGCCAGCCACCAAATATCTGGAGCTGTTCTTCTGTTTGTTTTCTTTCTAAGCGTTCAGTGCATCACTCTGAACTTTGGTAGTCCACTCTAAGGAGCTGTATTTTAAAAGACACACACTCTCCAGTGCTACAAGACATGCTTCAGTTGCTCAGTCAGAAATGAGAGCTAGCTCTGAAATGGCCATGATGGCTTTTAAAAGCCACTGTGTAGAAAGTATTATTTACTTGCATGCATCTACAAAGACAGTGGCAGTTTTCTAACACTACTTTTGGGAAAGTGCAAGGAGAGATCAAAATGACTAGAAAGAATAAATGAAGGCTTTGCCCCTGGCATTTTCCAGAAAAAAAAAAAAAAAAAAAAACCAAAGGAACAATGTTTCCAAAATTAGATGAATGGTCTCATATCATTGTAAGTGTACTCTGATGTATCATTAGACCATGTTTTTTCCCACTGATTAATTCCCTTTTTATTAGATTAGATTCTGGGAAACTCGTATAGCTGATGCTGGAGAACATCTCTGTTAGTCTCTGAAACCCTGGAAAGAGCAGGAACCTAGATTTCAGTGACAAACACATTTGTTATACAGGGTAATGAGAATATGCCTCCTCCTCACATGATTTAAGATTTATGATTTAAGAGTGCAAACTGATGTCAAGTCATCTAATTGTACTCTCTCAGCTACTATCTATAGCATCTAAGCTAACAATTGGTTCTTGAGCTTCCTGAAGTGTGGGAAAGGTACTTGGGTATCATATATTACAGGAAGCTTTAATTAGGGTTTCTTAATTTGTAATAACAAAATTGTATTTTAACTCACACCAAAGAACTCAGAGTTAAAAGGTACCAAGCTATTTCCTTTTCACACCACCTTTTTTTTTTTAAGATTGTTTTTTTCGTTTGATGTGGGCCATCTTTAAAGTCTCTATTGAATTTGTTACAATACAGCTTCTTTTACTTAAATTTTGTTTTTTTGGCCACTAGGTATGGGGGAATCTTAGCTCCCTGACAGTATCAAACCTGTACGCCTTGAACCAGAAGGCAAAGTTTTAACCACTGGGCCACCAGGGAGGTCCCTTTCTCCACCTTCTTATGTAGTAAATTATCCTCATCTCTGAAAAATCTCTTTGAACACAGACTGAGTATTTAATGTCTTCCAGAAAAAAATATGGTCTTCTGATAAACTTAAGAGACTTTAGATGCTAAAAGTGAGAAATCAAGATTTCTAAGCACTGGTCAGCAGATTTTGGCCACCTAATCATGGAATCCTCCAACAATTCTGAATTGCTCATGCCAAAGCCAATTTCCCCCTCTGCCAAATGGCATGTGGTCTATGACTCATACACTACAATGTGCTTCTATTTAACTATTTTACTATATTTATTTAACTATATTAACTATTTAACTATATTAACTATTTAACTAGTTTAACTATTCAGGGTTGAAGTTTCTTTTTCTTTGATAAAATGTGTAATCTTATCAACCCAGAAATTCACATTAGAGAACTGTCTCCTGATCTTTATTGGTAGACATAGTGTTAGTTGCTCAGTCAAGTCTGACTCTTTGCAATCCCATGAACTATAGCCTGCCTGGCCTCTATGCTCATGGGATTCTCCAGGAAAGAATACTGGAGTGGGCATCCATTCCTCTCTCCAGGGGATCTTCCCAACCCAGGGATCAAACCTAGGTCTCCTGCTTTGCAGGAGGATTCTTTACTGCCTGAGCCACAAGGGAAATCCTTTGGTATGCACATCAAGGATTTTTCTACCTTAGAACTTTAGCAACAACATTCTGGAAGACCACTGCCAGGGAGGAGAGAGAGTAAGCAGACAAAAGCACCTGGATGGGTCACCCTAGAGAACCTGGGACATTGACAGACCTCAGAGAGAGGGCTAAGGGGGCAGTGGACCCAGGGGTTGAGGCTGTCAAAGCTGGAGGAGATCCAAGTTTCCACAGGCCATGCCAGGAGCTAATCAAAGATCCTAAGTGCCCAACGAGGCTGCTGGTGTGAATTCAAGACACCAGTCTGGAGCAATAGATGAGTGGGCTGACCTTCACCAAAGACTGGGTCAACACTAGCAACTGGCTATTGACAGTGTAGGAAAAACGGGGAAGAAAGGAAGGAAGGAAAGAAGGGAAGGAGGGAGGAAAAAAGAAGGCAAGAGAGAAAGGGAGAAAGAAAGGGAGGGAGCAAGAAAGGAAGGAGGGAGGGAAGGAAGAGAAATGTCAAGGTAAAAACAGTTCTCCTGGGAGCTGGAATCCTTCCAGGCTGAAGGATATGACAATAATAGAGGCCTTCAATCCACTGCCTATTTTTATACATAAAGTTTGATTGGAACTCGGTCATGCCCACTTGTTTTTGCTTTGTCCTTGGCTGCTTTGGGGCTACAATGGCAGATCAGATCTACTGTGACAGAGATGATTCCCACTCTCCCACTGATGCCCCAAATATTCACTGTCTAGCCCTTCACAGATATATTTGCAGATCCCTGCATTATTAGGTCAGTTCAGAACAGCCTGAAGCCTGGGGAGAAACCTTTGAGAACCTGATTTAACCAACCTAAAAATCTAACAGAGCACAGGCCCTCCAACCTGCCTGTCCTCATGGAGCTCACGTTGTGCAGGGAAGACAGATGACACATGAGAAATAAGCCCAATGACAGGGAGTAAAGGAAAAGTGTGGGCATCTCCAAGACCCTCAAGCAGGGCCCTGTCCCCACCTGGAGAGCTGGGGAAGGCTATGCAACTAGTGTTTTTAAGATGACACCTTGAACATGGGGCAAGTTAGCCAAGGAAACAGGAGAAGAGGAGTGTTCCAGGATCATGCAAAGGCCTGGACTTGAGAGACAATACACAAGGACCCAAGGGTGTCCAGTGAGTCTGAAGGACAGTGGATGGAACAGCTCTGGAGAATGTGGCTGCCTCTTTCCTCAGGATATCATAATCCTTAATAATGCTGAGGACTTGGGTCTTTAATAAGGACTTTTAGGCAAAGAAAGAATATAATTATATTTATACTTTAAAAAAAAACCCACAACACTCTGATAAATCCATACTCTTAGAGTAAGACATAAGGCTGGGAAGGATAGAAATCCCCGAGACCCAGCAGAGCTGCCCCCTCATTTACCAAGGCCAAGAGCATACATAGGTCACCTCATTCCCGGGCAACCTGGTGTGAGGTGACCAAAGGAAACAGGTTGTGTGATGGGACAGCCAGCTAACAGGGCCCGGCTCTTGTCAATTTAGGACATGGCTTTTCAACTCTACTACTCTGCTTGGCTTCAAATTTTCTTCAGGGAGATTTGTTCTGCGTTCATTTTCCTCAGAATGCTATTTTTAAAACACGTTGATCTTGCCTAGACTGAGTTCAGGAGGAAAAAGCAAAGGTTTTTCCATATTTAGGCCTCAATGATTAGGAAGATCTAAACACACTTGCAGCCACTGGAGAGCTGAGGTGTGGGGTGATGGGGAGTGAAGAGATGTGAGACATGGCTTCCTTCACCCCATATCCCAGTATGAATATTGGCCTTGGCTTTTCTCCTATAAAGTCCTCCCTTCTGTAAGACCATTCAAGGCCACTGGCACCACGCTTTCCCCTCCCCTTAGCTGCTCAGAGACCAGAGCTGCTCCTGCTCCTGGTGAGTTTTCAAGTCCCTTTTGAAACCACAAATTCCAAATTTTTTAAAGAGCCCTTGAAGTATCTTTCACTGCTGACATGTAGTGATTTAGGAAGGTCGCCCTTTGTTATTATCAAACCCAGCCAATGATTTCTTTCTCCCAAGAATCATCAGAGGAGGAAAGAAATACTGACTTATACTAAAAAGCAAGAAAAATAGAAAAATACTGCCTTGCAGATAAAAAGGTTGTGGGGTGACAGTGTGTGTCAATGAAGTAAAGACACTGTCCAGGGGTAATGAAACTGAGGCCCTTCAGCCCTGGAGGCTACAGCCCATGGAGAAAGGAAAGAGATACACAGTGATTCTTGAGGTGCACATGGGGAACCCTGCTTCACGGAGTCACAGTTCAGATGGAGAACTAATGAACTGCTCTTGAGGAAAACAGGATTTAACGCCAAAGTTCCTCCCAGCATTTCAACTCTACATGCATAGTTCTTTCACCTTCATAAAGCAACATAACCCTAATACTTGATTACCAAAATGGGACTTGGCATTTTCTAGCAATTTCAAGGTCTTCTAAAACCACAAAGCGGACAATGTTTCCTTCCTAAATTGCTTCCAAGTCCACTTCCAGCATTCATCAGCAAATATTTGTCACCGTCACTCTTCATAGTAGGATACACAAATTATTCAAGGGCTTACAATTGAGTGGGGTGGGGAGGGGAGTATAATCCCCTAGGCAGGGAGATGGAAGCTTAAAACAGATAACTACAGGAGTGTTACAGGGCAGAGTAGAAGTCTGGGGTTTGGGGAGTGGGGGTGAAGGTGGATGCACACAGAAAGAACGTCTATTAAGCATAAGCCTGTAAATAAGTCAATACTTTTAAAGCTTAATAATAACCACTATCAGTTTCCAATATTAAAAGTTCTAAGGACACTCATTATAATTTGCCTCTAAAATGTCTAGAAGGCTCTTCCCCCCTCAAAATATTTAGAAATGCCTCACTTCAGTCTTAAAGTAAATGATATTTGATCAGATCATCAGCAACATGTGATTTCTACTGGCTCAGGAAACTGAAAAATGGAAATTAGATTTTAGAATCCAACTTTTCCGCTGCTAGCCATGAATCCAGAGCTCAGTATCTAAATTACTGAAAACTAGGAGAATGGAGTTGGTATAGTTCCGTACTAAAGCAGCAGCAGCTTTCTGGGGTAAGATTTTGTGGTGGCCAGGGCAAAACAGAACTGCACGTTCATAAAGGCAAGTTTAAAAATTTTGTTAGCATTTATAATTTGGACAGATTATTCAATCTGTTCACCCATTTGCACCATATGCTCCCATACACCACCCCGCAACACACACACACACACACACACACACACACACACACACACACATTCTCAAGAGAATTGATGCATTAAAAAGCATTACTATAAATGAGATAGAAAACAATAGTCATCTGTATTATATATATTATGAAATCATTAATGTATTCTGCAAGTTCCTATCCAAGCCTTGTAGCATTGTTATTGTATAACAAGATGCCAGCATTTATGAGTCAGAAACACAGCATGGCACAAAGTAAGACTTAAAGGAAGTGGACTTGTAGAACATAGTCTGCAAATCCTTTAGACCATATAAGTCACTTACCTGGGAACATTAACTTGAAGAAGCCAGAAGGAACAATGGACTCCACAGTAGAGAGTCAAAAGGTTTTCCAACCTGTTCCAACTCCAGTTTTCCTCATTTAAAGCACTGAACAGAATTCAAGCTTTTTTGAGAACACTATCTATTTGCTTAAGGGTGAATGCCCCGAAGGCCAGACTGAGCAGAGTTCAGTGACACCTGAGGAAAAGTTGAACACATTCAAAATAATAACCACAAACAACGCTCTTGGGAAGCTCTCTGACAGTGTCAACTGGCTTTGGACTGTGTTGACTTGGCTTCGAAGGAAGGGAGCTGGAGTGCCCGGGGAGAGCACAGTGATTCTGGCTGTGTCCAACTCTTCCCTTATAGACCATTATTTTTGAAAAGTTACTTAAAAACATAACAAGGCAGGAAAAAAAAAAACAACCTTGAAACTTTTCCTCCTCAGTTGGAAAGATCACTCTTGGAAAATCCTTGTGCAGGGCCCTGATATTACTGTCTGCCAACCCCAGAGTTTCATGGAAACAGATAATCTCAAAGAACACCTGAAACAGACTTTTGTTCAACTGAGTGCTCAGATGACCCTTGCACCCTGGTCTGAACAGTCAATAACCTCAGGCTCAACCTTCCAAATGAAGACCTGTGTAAGGCTTTCTTTTTTAAAGTTTCAAATGAATGGAAAACCAAGCCAAATCAATACATATAGCTTCTCCAATAGCTTTGTGCTGCCACCCATATCTGTTCCTCTCCCTTCCTGTTGGTCCTTCCATCTTCTCAAAGGCTCTTATGTCTTCTCTCTCCCTCTCCTGAGCAAACGCTTTCCTAAACACGTCTCACTATGACCTTCAGCAATGAATAGTAACAGCCAACGTTAGTCATCCCCTTATTGAGTACCTGGCTTGGTTTAAGAGTTTAAGAGTACCACCTTATTTGGACTTCTCCACAATCATAGGAGTTAGGTGCTGTCATCACCATCCCCATTTCATAGTGGAGGAAACTGAAACTCAGAGAAGTGAATAATCCACACAAGTTCTTATAACCAGTGGGTTCAGAACTCATGCTCCTCACCCTTCTAAGCTAACCCTCTTCCACCCCATACTCTGAAATGTTGTGGACCAACCAGTGCTTCTCAGTTCGCAGAAAGTAAGATCAAATTAAATGATAATATCAAAATTTTTAAATTACAAATTTTTCTTCCATAAGGCTTCCTTTGAAATTCAGTTTCCACTACTGTTTGTCTCTACTGGATTCTATACAAAAGACAGTTTGTGATTTAGCCCCAAATTTTGTGGGTTATTATAATTAGGCATTAAAATCTCAATATAACAAGGTCAGCAAAGATGAGAAAGACTTCTTAATGTTCCCCTATCTGAACTGGTTTGAAAATCCCAGGAGTGGGTTGACTTCTGAGGCAATGATGATAGAATAAGGTTGGGTGTGGCATCAGTTAGGACACAGGAAAAAAGACTTGACACAAAACCAAAACGGCAGCCCTGCTGAGGGATCATACTTTTGATTGGGAGAAGATTCTCAGCAGAATTTTGCTAACTTTGTTTTGGTGAAATTGTTGGCAATAGCCAAAGGAGGAAAATGCTAAGGAGAAAACTGGGCAGAGCTTCTCACTGGTCCTACTGTCCTAAACTTCCCTTTGTGGGGAAGTCCTTCCTCGGAGGAAGATAAAGATAAAGTTTTAGAGTGGGAAACAAGATTGCAGATACTTTATTTCAAGCCCCTCATCCCATAGATGAGAAGGACAGGACAGTGGCCTGTCCAGGGCCTCTGGGAGGGCTAATGGTGTCTTCCTTTGCTCCTTCAACTCTAGCCCCTTGACGGAGTCAGCCTGAGCACGGTGAATGCTTTGTTAGTCATCCCTGTTTTGTTTCAGCAGTAGGTGTGTTTTCTTTATGGTTCACGGTCTGAAGACAATAGGGTTATAGTCCTTACTGTCCTCCAGTTAAAACATCAACTACTGTTTGAGTGCTTACTATGTGCCAAACACTGTTCATTCCTCCGAAATACAGGAATGAATAAGAATCCTTGTCCTCAGGAACCTTATGTTCTGGTGCGGACAGGAGGTAGACAGTAAACAAAGAAAACATATACATCAGGTTGTGATAAATCCTGTGGAGGAAAACATCAAGAAAGGAATTTGATAGGGAGTGTATGTGTGAGTGTGTGTGTGTGAATGTGTGCGTGGGGGGGGGGGGAGGTGGGAGAGGGGGCGGAGAGTGTTATCATCTGAAATCAGATGAATGGAAAGATGACACATAAGGAATGACCTGAGATAAGGAAGAAAGTGCAGGAGTATCTGGGAAAATAGTAAATGCAAAAGCCCTGGAGCAGGGGAGCATGTGGAGGAGAGTAAGCAGGGGATGCAGTGGTAGATGGTATCAGTGTGGTGGAAGTCGGGCAGAGGTCCTCAAGCTGCGATGACTAGACCAGCAGCAGCAGCAGCATCTGCTAGAAATAGAAAATCTGGGCTCTACTCATGCCTACTGAATCAGAAATTCTGGAGGTGGGCCCTGGCATACTGAAGCTTGAGAACCCCTATTGTAGAGCTTCAGAAGTCACAGTAGACCAATTTAGACCACATTTCAAAATCATGCCTCAAAATGCCTCAAGGAAGAATTTGGCCAATGATTGTTTAAAAACTTGAATTGCCGATCATTATGGGCACTCACTATGGAAGAAATAAAAGAAGCTGCATTACTTTCCTTCCTTGAACCATTCAAAAACAAATTATTGGAATTCCTTGGTGGTCCAGTGGTTAAGAATCTGCCTTGTAACACAAGACACCAGTTCAATCCCTGGTTGGGGAGGATCCCACACGCTGCAGGGCAACCAAGCCAGTATACCACAACTATTGAGCCTGGGCTCTGGAGCCCATGAGCCACAACCACTGAGCCCACAGGCAGCAAACATGGAAGCCCGAGTGCCTAGAGCCCAAGCTCCACAACGAGAGAAGCCACTACAATGAGAAGCCCGTGCACCACAACTAAAGTGTTGCCCCCAGTCTCTGCAACTAGAGAAAGTCTGTGCACAGCAATGAAGACTCAGCACAGCCAAAAACAAACAAACAAATAATTTTTTAAAAAATGATTTACATGACACCATGTTGGGTGTTATGCTGATTTCCAACTTGTAAACATTAGGTTAGTTGTCGAGGGGCAACATTAAGTTGTCCCTGAGAATGTTTAAATTTTAAAAAGAAGATTAGGCTTCACATAAAAAGCAATTAAGGAATATAAATTAAACAATGTTAAATGTCAAATATTCAGTGCATCTCTCAAATATTTAAAATGTGACACATCAGTCAGGACAGGAATCATCAGAAAAAGAGTGTCAGAAGAGGGGAAATATGAGTTATGCCCCAAAGTAGGGGAAGGACCAGGTCAGAAATAGACAGTGAGCAAGGGAGACCTGGGTTCAATCCCTGGGTCAGGAAGATTCCCTGAAGGAGGGCATGGCAACCCACTCCAGTATTCCTGCCTGTAGAATCCCCATGGGCAGAGGAGCCTGGCGGGCTACAGTCCTATGAGGTTGCAGAGAGTCAGACACAATTGAGTGACTAACACTTTCACTTTTTCAAGGTCTTAGAACACATGCAGGCAGGATTAACAAGGACAGGATATCTACTGAGTGAAGAGATTAGAAAATGATGTTTTATTTGTTGCCAAACAATGATATCTAATTTGTTTAGGTAGGGAAAGACAGGTAAAGAAGGGTTTTCAGTGCCGACAGGCTGAGTTGCAGCAAGGGTAAGACTGAAATTTCAGTCCAGGGGAGCTTGCACATGTACACTGATGATGCACTCTTTTGCTTGGTCATTACCACCCTGAAAACCAATATGAACTGCAAAAACATAACTTGAATCAGTTAACACAAAATTGGCTGTGTTTTTGTGGCCCAGAGATTAGCAGAGAGAAAAATGGCTAGATTAGAGCTTCCTTGGTCAGCAATACGTGAACTGTGAACTTCCAGATGTTCAAGCTGGTTTTAGAAAAGGCAGAGGAACCAGAGATCAAATTGCCAACATCCGCTGGATCATCAAAAAAGCAAGAGAGTTCCAGAAAAACATCTATTTCTGCTTTATTGACTATGCCAAAGCCTTGACTGTGTGGATCACAATAAACTCTGGAAAATTCTGAAAGAGATGGGGATACCAGACCACCTAACCTGCCTCTTGAGAAATCTGTATGCAGGTCAGGAAGCAACAGTTAGAACTGCACATGGAACAACAGACTGGTTCCAAATAGGAAAAGGAGTACATCAAAGCTGTATATTGTCACCCTGCTTATTTAACTTCTATGCAGAGTACATCATGAGAAACGCTGGGCTGGAAGAAGCACAAGCTGGAATCAAGATTGCCAGGAGAAATATCAATAACCTCAGATATGCAGATGACACCACCCTTATGGCAGAAAGCGAAGAGTAACTAAAAAGCCTCTTGATGAAAGTGAAAGAGGAGAGTGAAAAAGTTGGCTTAAAGCTCAACATTCAGAAAACTAAGATCATGGCATCTGACCCCATCACTTCATGGGAAATAGATGGGGAAATAGTGGAAACAGTGTCAGACTTTATTTTGGGGGGCTCCAAAATGACTGCAGATGGTGATTGCAGCCATGAAGTTAAGACGCTTACTCCTTGGAAAGAAAGTTATGACCAACCTAGACAGCATATTAAAAAGAAGAGACGTTACTTTGCCAACAAAGATCTGTCTAGTCAAGGCTATGGTTTTTCCAGTAGTCATGTATGGATGTGAGAGTTGGACTGTGAAGAAAACTGAGCGCTGGCAAATTGATGCTTTTGAACTGTGGTGTTGGAGAAGACTCTTGAGAGTAACTTGGACTGCAAGGAGATCCAACCAGTCTATCCTAAAGGAAATCAGTCCTGGGTGTTCATTGGAAGGACTGATGTTGAAGCTGATACTCCAATATTTTGGCCACCTCATGCGAAGAGTTGATTCATTTGAAAAGACCCTGATGCTGGGAAAGATTGAAGGCAGGAGGAGAAGGGGACAACAGAGGATGAGATTATTAGATGGCATTACCGACTCAGTGGACGTGAGTTTGGGTAAACTCGGGAGTTGGTGATGGACAGGGAGGCCGGGTGTGCTGTGGTTCATGGGGTCACAAAGGGTCAGACACGACTGAACTGAACTGAACTGAACTGAATGACAGCTGCTAATGATACGTGGACTCAGATGAAGTCCAATAGGTCTCGAGTGAAGGAAAATTCATGGCACGGGAAGGTGTTCTGCTCCACAAGTCATTCAGGGACCCAAGCTGACAGAGGTACCACCATCCTCCACATGTGGATTCTAAGGTCTCCTTGTACATTGGCATCCAGCCATCACACAAAGGGAAGAGAAAATATGGGACATTTTGTGTGGGCAGTTGCCATCAACAAACCTGGAAGTGGCATTCATCACTTCCACCACACTTCATTGGCCAGAGCTCTCTGTCACATGGCCATACCTACCTGCCAGAGAGACTGGGAGACGAGGTCTAGCTGTGGGCACAGAAGATTTGCTTAAAAGCTAACCAATCTCAAGACATAGGCTTTGGAAACACAATGATTTGAGTTCACACACTAGCTGAGTGACTTTGGGCACGTTATTTAATCTGTATTAGCCTCAGTTTCTTCATCTGTAGAATGGGAGTGGTAATACCACCTTCATAAGGTGACAAAGTCTGTCTGAACCCTGTGCCATGGATCCTGAGCAAATATGCTGGACTTTGAAAAGAAAGTGTTTTGGATCTAGGGGCAGAGCAGTTTCTCCTCCAGCATGGGTACCACAAAGTTTAGCTGACTCCTAGAGATTACACTTTAAGATTAGGAAATTTTAGTTTAGAGCCTGAGATGTTAATCTATCTGGCTGGCATGTGGATGTATACACCAACATCCCCCAAGCCACCAATTAGGCACCCTCCTTAATCACATCCTACAACTAGCTCTGCCGTGAAAAATATATGTTTAAAAATTGTTTAATGAAGTTTCTGAATCCTGTTTTGTCTAGTCAAGGATTCCCATGATTGACACCCACATACAGTATTGATAGTCATGGAGTAGAAGCCCTTCCCTAGAAGTTAAGATATCCATGGCTGTGCGGGGATGATTGGAGATCAGTATGAAAGTGTAACAGTGTAAACCAGTAACCCATGCATTTTTCCTCTTCCGCTTCATTTATCCTATGACTCACCCCAAGGCAGGCAGTGAGGTAAAATTTGTATCTATCCAAATTAGTATATTCCTAATTTTGTTTTATAGACATGTAAAAATGACTAGAAGAAAATACAAGAAAATATAAAAGTGATTATCTGTAAGCTTTAAAATGTGAACATGGGTGAGTTTTAGATTCTGCCTTGTGCTTTTCTGTATCTTCTGAATTGTATACAATAAGAGAAAACTACTCCTTTTTGTAATATGCAAGTTATTATATAAAAAGAATAAAGTATATGGCAAGAGGTATAAGTCTAAAAGGATGTTTAATAAAATGTATACTAAGAATGATGTTTTAAAAATATATCTAGAAACTCTGGGTGCTCTCCAAATACTAGTTGCAGTTCAGTCTTTCCTTCTCTGCCCTAGAGACTCTAGCCTCTGCAGAAAAGTGGGCCTTCATCTGGAAATCATAGGCAAGGGTTCTGTGGATTCTAGATCTTTTCTGGCATGCAATCTTGGTTTATCCTTATGTAGACTAGCCCAGTGTGGTGGTGTCTGAAGCTGTTACTCGGTGATATGGCCTAATGGTCTTAAACCTGTAGGTAGCTCCAACTCCCTCCAGACCTCTGCTCTGGGCCCACTTCTCCCACAAGCTGGCTCTAATCTGAACAATGCTTGGCATCCCCTCTGGCTCCATGGACAGCTTATCCCAACCATATGTCACATCTGGCCTTGGCTCCTGGAACTCCTTCCGGTCCTACCTGTTTGATCATTTAGAGTAAAACACTTGATACATACAACCCTTCAGTATGGCCTTCAAATCATGCTTCCTTTAAGATGATCATCGGACCCAAAAGCAGTGAGTTGAGTAACCTCAACATATTTTTAGATGTTTTATGCTCCCCCTATAGAATCGACAATACCAAATAAGACTGTTTAATCATAGTCTAGGCAAGTTGTAACTTACAGCTATCTGAAAGAAAGTCACTGAACTCCACAGATATTTATCCTCTTCAGCACTCAGTACTTGGTCAGAATTTCTATTTTTGTTTCCCTTTCTAATGAAGAAAACTGGCAGAAAAAACATAGACTTCATTTATGAGCACATCTTTTCTCATGCTTTTGAGTATGGTAGTTCTTGCCTTTCCCCAAAGGCTCATCATTGTACACATAGTTATAAAAATTACAAGTGAAAATCAGTAATTGGAAAAGAGGGAAGAATAGGTAAAACTAATAAAGAAGAAAAAGGGACTTCTCTGGCAGTCTAGTGGTCAAGATTCTGCCTTACAATGCAGGAAGGTACAAGTTTGATCCCTGGTTAGGGAACTAGTGTCTCATACCTTGGCAATAAGGAACCAGTCTTACCAAATCAGTCAGTCATGCCTTTGGACAGCAATCCAATAGTCTCATATGACCAAGACACAGTTCTCTATATAAGTTTTTCAATCCAGGTGGATGTTGTAAACTAGTATTCTTACCAGTGAAAGAGTGAAGGCAGGAACATTATTTTTATTGCTATGTTGTAAATTACTGTTGAAGGCTCCCCAGTTGCATTCTTACTGACTCTAGGCAATGCCTTATGACAACAGAAAACTTAGCTTTGAAACACTTCTCTAAAGCAGTGAGCTATCTAGACCTGATTCACTAGTCCATGGCTTCTCAATGACACTTGTCCAGGCACATGTTAGAATGTCACAATTTTAAATAGCAATGATTAAGAGTGATTAACTAGGGGCCCCTGGTCATGAGCATCAAACCTCAAACTGAGATGTGCCAAATAGAGGGCTTGCAGCCAAGTTTGACTTGCAGCCAACTCTGACAGAGAAGTAGAGTCAGCTGCCATCACTCTAGAGACTGTCTTCCCATCCAGCCCAAGGGTTCCAGCAGACCTGTGTCAGAGTCCGTGCTCCTCTATCCTGGGTTGTAGTCAGGCATCCTCTCTTTAAACCACAGCCCATCCCACACTTGCTGATTTGCCACATCCTCATTTCTTTATCCCCTGCACTGGGAAATGGCAACCCACTCCAGTATTCTTGCTAGGAGAATCCCATGGACAGAAGAGCCTTTCGGGCTACAGTACATGGGGTCACAAAGAGTTAGACACACTGAAATGATTGAGCACGAACTTCTTTATCAGGATCCCCATGTGGCTCAGTTGTAAAGATTCCGCCTGCCAGTGCAGGAGATGTGGGTTTGATCCCTGGGTTGGGAAGGTCCCCTGGAGGAGGAAGTGGCAACCCACTCCAGTATTCTTGCCTGAGAAATCCCATGGACAGGGGAGCCTGGCAGGCTATAGACCATGGACTTGCAAAGAGTCAGACGTGACTGAGCATGTACATACTTCTTTATTGGGTGTGGAAGGGTGATTGCTTGTATTCTCAGGAATTCATTTCAAGATTTCACATGTTCCTTATGGGCATATTCTAAGGACAGTCACTAGTTGTTTCCACCACCACCCCCTCCATGGACTGCTCTTTAAGTCTTTATTTGTAGTATAAATGAATGTGTGTATGTGTGCGTGCACACATGCATGCCAAGCAGAAACAAAACTACAATATATTGTATTCTAAGCTGGAGCTTTTGCCTCTAAGTCGGAACTTAAGAAATTATGTCTGGTGATCATGAGATGCATGACATACTTTTAAAAAATGAAGAGTCACAAGCTGAGGACAACAGGGTGGAGAGATAAAAAGAGTCTGGGCTTTGATGATATAATTGAACCACTGAACCAACCCTGGAACCAAATACTTCCAGATTTCATGTACTGTGACATCATTACTCTTATTATTTAAGCCACTACTACCAGGATATTCTTTCACATGCAGCTAGACACAAGCTAACAGATCCTCTTACATTCATAAATAGCTCCAGAAATTAAATTGCATTATTATTTTTCAAGGAGATATAGGCAAATACACATAGACACAGGTATACCATTTTATACATTCTGAAGATTTGATTAGAGGGAATTCAGAAAATGGCACAAGAAAATAAGAAAAAAAAAAAAAAGAGGAAGAGACAGCCCAACTAAGTGACTCTGTAATGATTCATCTCAAATCTTCATTCCAACAACCTCTCATGGCCTCTCTGAGTGATCCCCCACCTAAATGATTACTGACTTCCCTCTCCTCCCTCAGCCCTATTCCTGACGTGTCACTGCCAGCTCAGATACACTGGTAAAGCATTAAGCTCTGCTCTCCTCCACACTTCTGCTTCCTGGATCCCTTTATTCTTATCAGCCTTGTAAACTACCTATACCTAACTCAGTCAACTGTTAAAGGTGACAATTTGTCCGTAATCTCACTGAGAAGGCTCCAGTGCTAATAAATGGTGCTGTGACTTGCTCAAAGCCTGGATTAACCACATCTTGGTCTCAGACCTTATGACAAAGCTGGCTTCTCCAACCTCTGCTGAGATTTCAACAACTACTTAGAAGCTGAAAAAATCATCAGCAGTGCTCAAACTGGTTGCTGCAAATAGCTCACAGTTAAGGAGACTGTGCCAAATAGTTCAGTGGCTAGTGAGGTAAGGCCATGGCTTTATATCAGTGAAATCACAGGCAAGCCTGGCATGGTTGGCTACAATGTTTAAGGACCAGTCTTTAATATCTGATTATATTTGGTTTATTATTTGAATATTCTTGGGTCATGTGTGATCAGACAGGTATTTCAATAAAAGGATAATGTATAGAAATGGCAACCCACTTCAGTATTCTTGCCAGGAATCCCATGGAGGAGCCTGGTGGGCTACAGCTCATGGGGTAGCAAAGAGTCAGATGTGACTTAGCAACTAACAACAACCAAACAATGATTAAAAATACCTACAGCCTTTCCAAGCATGAAATTCCATTTGTCATTTCTAGTATCTCCTACAATATCCCAAGTTTCAAAACATTCATATTTAACTTTTATAATCAGGCTAAAATTCATGGCAATATTAAAGTATATATAGCTTTCTTCATAATTTCCAATGTCACCTCTCAATTTTCACCTTCAAATCTCTAAGTCTCTAAAAGAAAAAAGATAGAAAACTGAAGTCGCTCAGTCATGTCCGACTCTTTGCGACCCCATGGCCTGTAGCCTACCAAGCTCCTCCATCCATGGGATTTTCCAGGCAAGAATACTGGAATGGGTTACCCTTTCCTTCTCCAGGAGATCTTCCCGACCCAGGGTTTGAACCCGGGTCTCCCACATTGTAGGCAGATGCTTTACTGTCTGAGCCGCCAGGGAACTAGTTTTAACTCCCAACAGTGAGAACCTGCTTCCTCTTTTCTTCACACTCCACTGGATTCACATTTTTAAATTTCCCCTTGGAAGCGCCTGCAGCTGTGTTTTTTGACACATCTGTTAGATTTTACCATAACCCCAATGTCTTTTGCCCTCATTTTTGTTTTATTTATATCATCATAACATTTATGAGAAATATGTCTTCATAAACTAATGGCCTTTTGAACTTCTTGAACAATCTAATGAATTTAAAAGGGGAAAGATGGAGGAAGGGATAAATTAGGAATTTGAGATTAACACACACACTACTAAGTATAGTAGTGTGTAAGGTGACCAACAAGGACCTACTATATAGCATAGGGAACTATGCTATTTTGTAATAACAATATTTTATAATCTGTAAGGGGAAAGAATTCGTAAAAGAACATGTATACACACACACACACACACACACACACACGCACATACATATATATACCTACATATACATGTATGTGTGTGTATATAAATAGAACTGAATCACTTTGCTGTGATTAACCCAACATTGTAAATCAACTTCAATTGTAAATACTTTAATATGAAAAATCTTTTCTTTGTTTTAGTCTAATGGGTTTAGCTTCTCTCCTTCTTCACTGATAATTCCTAGCTTATCTTGAGCATAAAAATTCCACTCTTGCCCCTGGTTCATCTTGGAATTCAGTTCCTCCATCCCAGAGCAGTCCTTGAACAAACAGGATCATATTCCTGACACATATAAGGGGGCAAAGAACAAGGGAAAAAGAGAGTTTACTCCTATTTCTAGCATGTAGACAGGTGCCCAGGAAACACTTAATGCTATTACCCCCTGGGAAAAATCACAATAGACTGCTTCTGATCCCAAATCTACTCATTCTTTCATTTATTAATTCAACAAATATTCTTTTATCATTGACTATTAGCTCAGCATCATGATAGGCACTATGGATAGAGATGATGAGCAAAATAGACATAGTCTCATGAAGTTTATAATCCAAAGGAGAACCAATAATAAATAATTACACAAGTAACCACAGAAATGATGACAAATTTCATAAAGTCTATTAAGGAAATGTCCAAGAGGTTTTTGAGAAGAGTGATTTAACTTAGACTGAGGCTTTGGAGAGGCTGGCCTAAGAAAGGGAGAGAGTGGTGTGGCCTGTGGCTGGATGGGTAGGCAAAGGTTGATCGTGCAGGACCTTGAAAACCACATTCATGAGTTCTGATGCAGCAAAGGAACAATGGGATCTAATTTTCATTTTTAAACATTTACTCATTTACTTGGGGGGTCAGAGGAGTGGAGAGTAAGGGTCCTGTAAGGATTAACTTTATTGGAATGCTGGAAGATAAGCAAAACTTTACAGCAACCCACTAAACATTTAACCAGAACAAGGCCACTAAAACATTATAAGAGAATCTGTAACATTTTAACTTAGCTTTAACCACCCCCCCCCCCAACACACACTTACATGGTATTCTTCAAGATGGCAATTTGAATTCCAAGTATGAATGTATGATATTGGAGAGAGTAGAGAAAACCTTGTTCCCAAGGAATCACACTTGTTTTAACATGTCTTTTTTTTATTTTATTTTATTTTATTTTATTAGTTGGAGGCCAATTACTTCACAACATTTCAGTGGATTTTGACATACATTGACACGAATCAGCCATAGAGTTATACGTATTCCCCATCCCGATCTCCCCTCCCACCTCCCTCTCCACCCGACTCCTCTGGGTCCTCCCAGTGCACCAGGCCCGAGCACTTGTCTCATGCATGTCACCTGGGCTAGTGATCTGTTTCACCATAGATAATATACATGCTGTTCTTTTGAAACATCCCACCCTCACCTTCTCCCACAGAGTTCAAAAGTCTGTTCTGTACTTCTGTGTCTCTTTTTCTTTTTTGCATATAGGGTTATCGTTATCATCTTTCTAAATTCCATATATATGTGTTAGTATGCTGTAATGTTCTTTATCTTTCTGGCTTACTTCACTCTGTATAATGGGCTCCAGTTTCATCCATCTCATTAGAATTGATTCAAATGAATTCTTTTTAACGGCTGAATAATATTCCATGGTGTATATGTACCACAGCTTCCGTATCCATTCATCTGCTGATGGGCATCTAGGCTGCTTCCACGTCCTGGCTATTATAAACAGTGCTGCGATGAACATTGGGGTGCATGTCTCTTTCAGATCTGGATTCCTCAGTGTGTATGCCCAGAAGTGGTATTGCTGGGTCATATGGTAGTTCTATTTCCAGTTTTTTAAGAAATCTCCACACTGTTCTCCATAATGGCTGTACTAGTTTGCATTCCCACCAACAGTGTAAGAGCGTTCCCTTTTCTCCACACCCTCTCCAGCATTTATTGCTTGTAGACTTTTGGATAGCAGCCATCCTGACTGGCGTGTAATGGTACCTCATTGTGGTTTTGATTTGCATTTCTCTAATAATGAGTGATGTTGAGCATCTTTTCATGTGTTTGTTAGCCATCTGTATGTCTTCTTTGGAGAAATGTCTGTTTAGTTCTTTGGCCCATTTTTTGATTGGGTCATTTATTTTTCTGGAATTGAGCTTCAGGAGTTGCTTGTATATTTTTGAGATTAATCCTTTGTCTGTTTCTTCATTTGCTATTATTTTCTTCCAATCTGAGGGCTGTCTTTTCACCTTACTTATAGTTTCCTTTGACATGTCTTTGAGTTCCCTGAAGAACCACCACAAGGAGCCTGCCTTTGTTTCACCTGTCTTGGAATGCCCTCAGGGTGAAGGATGTTCCTCAAAAATATTGGCAGCCAAAGGAACAAGCTGCTGCCACCTGGGATGAAAATCAACAGTTGAAGGAAGGAATAAACATGATAAAAGGAAGAAAAGGCTGTGGAGTGAGATTCTGGGGAATAAAGTCTTTGAAAAACTCCTGAGTATACCAGGGAATCTAGAAAGCCGAGCTCATGCCCAGAGCAGCATGAATGCTCAGAAAAGATTTAAAGACTATAAGCTTTCACCTTTTTTTTGGATACCTCAAGGCCTATGGGATCTTAGGTCCCCAACCAGGGATCAAAGCCATGCCCCCTGCCGTGGAAGCCCGGAGTCCTAACCACGTTAGCCCCAATCACTATAGGCTCTGCATAAGTAGGTAGGCTTCATTAACAGTATTGCCATTCCCATCATGTGATGCTTTGAATTTCAATTAGTTTATCAGCAGTTTGCTTTCAAGCTAATAATTCACGTTTTAAAATAAGCAACCATCTAAATGCCAGGTTTACTTCATTGTATTCAAGTGGGACATGAACATTATATTCAGAAAAGCAGAAAGGCTAGCAAACATATCACAGATCTCAGTCAATGTAATGGTGTCAATATATCTTGCAAACTAAATTAATCCAGATGCATCTAGATGATAAAGATATTTATGTTTAAAAACGGTGATTGTTCCAGACATCATAAACTTGTTGATGGTCAAGTTTGTGTTCCATATTACTAATATTTGTATTTCCCATAACAGCTGGGAAAGCATTTTGCATAAGAAATACATGAGGCCAGATTGATTTCCTTGATTAATATGAAAAACATTTGAATTGACATTGGGTGCTGTTGCCTAGCAAATACAGGCTCAACTCTATTATAGGGAAAGTTTTTGATGCATCTTATAAAATAGTAATGAAATATCTTACTTTTTAACATTATGACAAAGGAGCAGAGAAAATTTGAAATCACATTTAGAATGTAAAAAGCCTACAACAAATCTATACTTTCTAATAGGTGGGCAGTCTGTTCTTAACATGATATTCATCTCAGGCACAGGTTATCAGACCAGAAGCTAATCTCAGTATGGCCCCATTTTCTGCAATACTTTAATTCAGTTTTGAACTTTAATTCATGGAAACACTGACAAAAGAGTTATGTTATATATCTCAAAGTCAATCTTGCTTTTTGATTTGCTTAATTTCTCTTAAAATTTGCCAAAAAAACTTTATTCAGTAATTAACATAAATGATAAGAGCTCCTTTATTGATAACTCTAATACCATATCTGCAAAATTAATAAAAACTATCATAATCAACTATCCATTATTTAAATTTCCAACTGTTTCATAAAAATTGCCATAAATGGATTTATTGTTGTTTTAGAGTATGTTCCTTCAGGATGCAAATAAGGCCTGCATACTACAGATGGTTGTATCTTTTAAATCTCCTTTAATCAGTAGATTCCTTCTCCATTGTTTTGTGTGCGATTTATTTTCATTGAATAAACCGAGCTGTTTGTCCTTGGGAGTCCATCATTGGTTTATTGATTATAGCCCCCAGGATATAGTTTGACTGTTTCCTCTTTTCTCTATATTGCCTATAATTGGACATAAAGGCTCTATGAGAATCAGGAGTTTTTTGTTTTGCTTTTTTTTTTGTTGTTTTGATGCTTGGTTTTGCAGGGGGGAGTAGACGTATGACAGGACTTTATTTTAGTTGGCATTGTGTTGAGTCAAATTATTTTCAGTGCAGTCTTTTAAAAGTATCTTTCCCTGGAGGCCCAGTGGTCAGGATTCTGAGCTTTCACTGCGAAGGGCCTGGGTTCAGTCCCTGGTTGGAGAAATCCCACAAGCCATGCAACACAACAACAACAACAAAATCTTTTCCTTTCTCTCTTGGTTTATCCCATTGTTGATTCACCTACACCATCCATCTACAAGTGACTAATATTAACAACCCAGGGCATATCCCTCCATATTTTCTCCCTGTTCACTTAAATATCTTTATGCACATGCATATAGAGATTCCTGTCTGCCTTTAAAAAGGAGGTCATGGAAAGCCTTCCATGCCAAATGGCAGAGCCATAATTTGTTCTATTTCACGGCTTCAAAATAACATTCCATGTACATATCTACCACAATTTACTTAGCCACTCTTAGTGGCCACCACTTTGTTCCTGGATCTTGTAGCCACATCTTGTTCATAAGTTCATACTGGCTTTGTTTTTATAGAATGGATTCCCAGGAGTGGGACTGCTGGGTCAAAAAGTAATTCATATTTTTTACTTTAATAAATGTTTCCAGACAGCTTTCAAAAAAGGTTGTAGTGGTTCACATGTCCACCAGCAAGGGATGAACTCATCCTTCCTCTGACAATCTAAAACAGTCTCAAGGAATGAAAAATAGTCGCAGATGACGGTCACATGTTGGGAGCCAGCAAGGGGCATTCGAGGAGAAGCAGCAGCTCTATGAGCTTCCTTAATCCACAATTAACGAATGAATGATGAGTGATTCCTCAATAGGAAAAGCCCTACTCAGTCATCCTTGCACCTCATGAGCCTAACACAGGCTGGCACAGAACAAACATTCCAGAAGATCTTAAAACAGGGTTTGAGTCCAGTTTTCTGTAACTGCTGAAGGTTGTCTTTAACTCTTCTCCATTTCCAGGTTCCTAGTGAGTTCTTTCCTGCTGGATGGTACTTGCATATTACACAGTAGGATTTATGAAGCATCTGCTCTTAATTTCATTTGATTCTTTATCATCTCAGTTAAGGTTCTGGGAAAAGGAAGTTGTCTTGGATAGGAAGAAACCAGTAAACTTAGTAAAAGGATCATTCTTAAGCCAGGGAATAAAAACAATGTAATGCTCTACATGTGTTGGGCACACCAGAAGGAGTAACCACTTCCTACCCTCTGTGAGAGCCACATTTTTCTCACTAAACCTCCACGCTATTTCTCACAAGTCTCTCTGTTGCTGGGAATCCCCAGTTCTTCTGTTCCTTTCCCTCCATTCTCACCCGTCTTCTCTTGCTCTTGAAGGACAATACTTGCCAATATAATACTCCTCACCCCACCTTTCAAACAAAGATCTCTTGGTTCAGTTGAAATGATGTTTTCTGCAAATAAGAATCTTTTTTCAAAGAATCTACCAAATGTACCCGAGACTCAGTCCCTTATTATTATTATACCTAAGGATCTTACAGGGTAGGGAAACAAATGACTACCCCAGCTTCATCTTACTGTTGGGACAGTCAGGAAATGCCAGATAAAAAACAGAGTTCCTGGTTTTGACCAAGCCTAGCTATGCTTTTATGAACAACATTTGCAATTAAGCTCCTCATGTGTCAGAAGCATTGTTGGTGTAGTAAGGGGAACCCCTACAGTGGAACTAGGAGAGCTGTTGACAAAGGGAGGAGGTAGAATTTCAAAGTGTACTTTTTTTTTTATAGGAAGCCATAAATTCAATTCATAGTTATTCAGAGAAACACACTCTGCTAGAGTGACCTTGGAGAGAGGACTATATTATTATTCAGGAAGGAGTTGGTCAACATGCAAACTCCATGAACAGCCTTGCCCCTCTGACAACTCTTACAAGAGTGACACCAGCCATACTCCAGGAATTTGTTCTGCTATAGCCCACAGCACTGGGATTAGTCTTTCTCTCCATTTGACTCCCATTTGAGGATTACCTGTAGCTTGGACCACCCCGGCATAGTGCAGGGACAATGAGCCTGATGGATATCACTTGAGACAGCCTCAGATCTGGATATTCTCCTTGTGTTTTGGTGTCTGGAAAAGAGTAGAGAAGGCATCCTTGGGCAGAAATCAGAGGGGAAAATGGGGGACATACACATTTAGAAGAAAAGGGAGAGTCATATGTTTAGTGTTTTTTCTATGGCAGTATCTAGCTTTGCCCCCATATAATTACATCCCAATTATCAACATTGACATTTACCCTTGAATGAAGTTCACAACGCAATCTTCTGCTTTAAAAGGGAATTGGAAAGAAAATAGGATGGCAATTTGATTCTGGATTTTTTATATCACCTTTGATGACCAGAAATCTAACATAAGGAGAGTTTTGAACAAAGAAACACCTTCATATCCTTATTAAGGAATGAGAATGAAAGAAAGTGAAATGAAAGAAAGCGCCCAAGTGAACTTGATGCAGATATGTTGCCAGTCCAGATAACGCACTGCTAATGAATGATTCCTCTAACTGAACACCTAAATAGGATCATTTGACAAAGGAAGCAAGTGTTCCAACCCTGGTGCTACAGAAGCTGAACTCCTAAATTGGATCCACTGGAATTGAGGAATCCAGACACATGGCCAGAATTCTGCTTCATAACACACAAATCAGTCAAAACATCCGATCGTTTTAAAAGTCTATTTGAGAGGTTTTTAAAATGGGGCTGCACTAAACAAGATGACTGAGTCATAGTAGAACCTACTATTGTTAGTGTTTTCTTGGTCCTTCTTGAGTCTCTACCTCATCCCCACCCAGGTGCCTGTGGCTGTCTCCACCTCTCAGTAACATTAACTTGCTCGCATCAAGAGTCAGATGTTAACTGGTTGTATCTTTCTTCACGTGGATGTAAGTCAATGTACTATCTCTCAAAAAAGTTTTCAATTTAAGGCCTACTCTGACTTATGGAATATCAAAGGGGAAGAACTATGTTTAGACATTTTGGACACCCTAAACCTTTCAGTTCAGTTCAGCCACTCAGTTGTGTCCAACTCTTTGCAACCCCATGGACTGCACCACACCAGGCTTCCTGGTTCATCACTAACTCCCAGAGCTTACACAAACTCATGTCTATTGTGTTGGTAATGCCATCCAACCATCTCATCCTCTGTCATCCCCTTCTCCTCCCGCTTTCAATCTCTCCCAGCATCAGGGTCTTTTCCAGTGAGTCAGTTCTTCGTATCAGGTGGCCAAAGTACTGGAGTTTCAGCTTCAGCTTCAGTCTTCCAATGAATATTCAGTACTGATTTCTTTTAAGATTGACTGGTTGGATCTCCCTGCAGTACAAGGGACTCTGAAGAGTCTTCTCCAACACCACAGTTCAAAAGCATCAATTCTTTGGTGCTCAGCTTTCTTTATGAGTCCAACTCTCACATCCATACATGACTACTGGAAAAACCATAGCTTTGACTAGACGGACCTTTGTTGGCAAAGTCATGTCTCTGCTTTTTAATATGCTATCTAGGTTGGTCATAGCTTCTTCCAAGGAGCAAGCGTCTTTTAATTTCATGGCTGCAGTCACCATCTGCAGTTATTTTGGAGCCCCCAAAAATAATCTCTCACTGTTTCCATTGTTTCCCCATCTATTTGCCATTAAGTGATGGCAAACCTTTACCTAAATAAATTTCAGTCTTTATGTTTTGTTCATTTGGAGAAAAAAAGGTCCCTGTGTAATTTGAAGAGTGATAGCAGTTATCTAGACTCTACCTAGACAGGTAAATTCATTCATCTACCCAGTCCAACCACAAGAAACTGCGCTTTTCAAAGAAGGAACACAGAAGCTTGGGAAAGCTGAGACATGTAGCAATAAATTAGTACATAAAGGGACTGAAACTAAACAATCAGAGGCATTTGTACCAGCCTGTGTGCTTAAGGTGTAGGTGGTCAGCTTGGGGGGCAGGGGAGAGGAGGCGGTGGTACATATTAGCACCTGCAGCCTCAGCACTTCCCACTGCATTTCAGGGTATGCCAGGTCAGTTGTGATCGTTTCTAAAATAGACCAATGCTGGGAAAGAAGGGGGCATCCTTTCCCATTTCCAGTGATCTCAGTACTAGAGACTGTTCAGTATCTCCTTGAAAGTGAAAGTGAAGTCGCTCAGTCGTGTCTGACTCTTTGTGACCCCATGACCAGGATCCTCCGTCCATGGAATTTCCCAGGCAAGAGTACTGGAGTGAGTTGCCATTTCCTTCTCCGGGGGATCTTCCTGACTCAGGGATCAAATCAGGTCTCCCGCATTGTAGGCAGACGTTTTACCGTCTGAGCCACCAAGGTCAGTATCTCTTTATTGTACCTTAAAACACAAATTAAGACTTATAAGTCCACTCTCTCATTTCACCAGTTTTGATCTCCTTGCTCATCAGTTTTTTTTAAGGTGGTAAAAAGAATCATCAGGGACTGATTTCCCCTACCTATTCTTTTAGAAAGGAAGGAGTACTGTTAACAGGATGAAAAAAACAACTAGAGATCATGAACAATAATCTTAATTCAAAAATTAAATAACTAAAACAATATATCAGGCCATTTACAAAATGTCTCTATGTTAATTATTTCAGTACTCACAATGAAAAAGTATCATTGATCATTTTTAAGTCCCTTCTAAAAGTTACTACATTTTATTTGCTAAAGATACTGCAGATTCCTTTGGAAACACATGACCCAGAGCTTCTTGGCTTCCTCCATCTGAAGAAGACAAATTTAGTCATCAACTCGAGTCACAGTGACTCATAGAGTGAGGAGGGAACCTGCGGACTCCTCACACACTTAAGTACTTTGAGCTTCACGGAAGCCCAGACATTTCTACCTTAAGAGGATCTGAGAGGTCAGGGTGGCACAATCCTTCCTTCCCCCAGCACAGCGGCCAGATCAGGCAGATTACAAGCAGCCCAGCAAGGCCACAACAGCTTCTGTGTCCCAGGTCATCTTAAATAAGGTAACCGATGATGGAGTTCTGTCACTTATTCCTTCATTCCTGTCACTTCTGTCACTTCATTCCTTCATGGCACTGGGTCCATCTCATCACAGAAATAAGCTCAATGCCACCAGAAACCTTGCCTTGAACTTCCTTCTCCAGGTTTCTCTTTGAATGTTCTTTATCACCCTAGAGTTACAATTAGATTTACCTCTAGTTCATCTCTCTGTACCTATTTGACACCATCTAGGAATCTTATAATGAATTGGAAACTGGAGTGGGGAAGAGCTCTTAAAAAGAGTGTTCCTAATTGGAACAACAGATTTGCTACCAACTGCGGGTCAGGTCTATTTGTCTACCTGTTTTACCAATACTTTCAGAGGGCAGTTTAGGCAAATATACACTCACACATAAGCTGAGTGAGAAAGATGCTGTTCTGTCCAGGAGGAAGCAGGGATATTCCTCAATGCACATTTGATTCCTGGACACTGGGATGACAGCAATAAGTCTGCTTCAGATATTCACTCTGTTTTATGATTCAGGGGTTGGAATTTTACCTGAAACTTCCAACATACAAATAACAGAGGGAGAAAGTCAGTTTAGTGGCTTCAAGGGCAACCCTTGTTAAAGACTTTATGATCCAAGTGGTGGTGTGGTCTTTCTTTCTCAATGGATCAATTTTTAACAGTTGGGGGAAAAGTTTAAAAAAAAACACATTTTTAAATTAAAATTCAGTTTAAGGTTGAACAAATAGTTCTGAAATGTCCTGCTATACTATCAGTTCCAGGGTAAGGACTGTACTTTACTTAGCTTAGTAGGTGCCCTAAAAATATCCTTGGCTAGACGCTGCACAAAATGAAAATTAAATGTTGTATCATCTTTGTTTTATTTGTGATATTTGAAAAGTGTTCCCAATTTTTAGAACAAAGTTCAATATCTGAATTCAAGGAAAATTTATTTCATATATCAAATGGGAAAAAATGGGAATTGGATTTAAAACTCTTACAATGAATGTCACTTTCTCAAGGTATTGCCATTAAAAACTGCTCAAAGATAACTGAGATGAAAAGAAATATACTGAAGATTTGAACACACTTTCTGCAACTCTACATAACATTCTCTCTATATTGCAAGCTTCCTTGAAGCTTTGTAACTGTAAGCTATAATAACATTTAGTATGTCATGTCTTCCAGTTAGCAATGCTTACTCAGCAACATAAATAAGGTAACCATGGCTTTAGCAATGATTCTTAACCTGCCAATAATATCAGAGAGCATATTGGCAAAATAATAAACCTAGAAGAGACTGAGAATATTAAGTATTATTGCAGATGATTTGATGAATTATAATTTAAAAGTTTTGAAAGAAGTCAAAGGAAAATTGGAGATAGGTTTTTTTCCTTAGAACTAAAAATGCAAAACATAAACTCATCAGGTCTTCCCTACAAAAGAGTGGGCTGGCACACCTCCAGGCTCAACCAGGAGACTGAATGAGCCTGCAAAGTAGGCACCCCCCCCACACACACACACACACCTCAGTGTCCCATTATACAAGGCACACTGGATCCTGAGGGCCACTTCCCTCCTGCAGGAAGCGGGATTCAAGGGGAACGTAACTAATGGAGGAGCTTCTTCATTACACTGTCTGAGGGAACTTCCAAGGATGAATATCACCTCAATGATCTCATTGGTGCACCATAATCATTATTATTTTAATCTGACGCTCATGTGAGACTATTTTAGGTAAGATCTTTGGCTCCATTTAAATTTTCTTTTAGATTTCTGGGTGCCCAACTGAAGACTTTTTTCACAAAAAATATCATTCATTAATCATATTCTTAGTTTGTGTCATTGGGCACAAATGTCATTTTTCTTAAAGAAATGTGTCACAGAAATCTCAGAATGGCCAGTTAGGTTAAATAGTGACAGACTTTCTTGATTCAATGAAAAGATAAAAATAAAAAGGAATCTGGTGTCAGTTTACCAGGTTTACAATATTTATTTATTTATTTGGCTGTGTCAAGTCAGTTTCAATTTGTGGGATTTGGGTTGCATCATGCAGGGTCGTTGGTTGTGGTGTTTGGACTTTGTGTAGATAAAAGAGAAAACTAGTTCTCCTTTTTTTATTTCCTTTGCGTCTTTGTGGCGTGGTGGAGAATTTTGATAATAGGTTTTCATTTTCCTATTGACTGGTTGTGGTGTGCGGGCTCAATGGTAGCACCACATGGGCTTAGTTGCTCTGCAGTATGTGGGATCTTAGTTCCATGACCAGGAATTGAACTCACATTTCCTGCATTGTAGGGTACACTCCTAAGCACTGAACTATCAGAGAAGTCCCAGGTTTACAAGATTTAAACGGATAAGGGACATACCTGTCCAGTCAGACTGCTGTCAACCTTAAGAAAGCTTGTGCAAGAGAAACTCAGAAAGAATATATTTAAGAAAGCTTTTTGATAAATGTTCTCTATTTGATGTGTTTTGGTTTAAAAAACTTAGTTGTTAATTCACCTCGGGTCACACTTGCAGCAAATTGAAAAAAATAAAAATAAAGATTCAGCAAATACCCGAACAGTCAGTGTGATTGACTAGATTCGGTATTGCTTTCTCTTCGTGAAGTTTTGTGGAAATAAAACCAAACTGTTTGGGAGGAAGTAACTACAAAGAACTCCACCTCTCTTATACAAAGTGTACCTCACAGTGACTTTGAAACATGGGGACATTATTTTCTATCTTATTATTTTTTAAGAATCTCTCATTTATTTTTAAAGGGCGGAGGAAGATGAATAAGAGAAGTGAAATCAAAGGATCTTATTTTAGATATTTCAACCGGGAAGAGAAACCCAGGAAGAGAAAATTAAAAGAAGCAGAACTGGACAAGGACAGGAATTGAGTTGTAATATTTTCCAGTAGCTGCAGACAAGCAGTTACTCTTCAGCCCTTCAAATACAGATCAAACAGAAACCTAGTTCTCCTTTTTTGATTCCTTTTGAGTTTTTGTGGCATCATGGGGAATTTTGATAATATATTTTAATTTTTCCTATCGACTGATAATGTGTTCCTCTCTTTCTAGTTCTACTTATCTTTCTCTCTCTCTCTCTTTTTTTTTTTTTAACACAGTTTAGGAGCTCAGAGATGAAATTTTTAGTTCTAGCCACTCTCTGGCAAATGATCTTATGTCTGACACCAATCCTACTTAGCTCACAGAAATATTTTGATAATTTGATGAGATAAATTTTATAGGAACGTTTTTCAATAATGTTTAAAGTTATCTAAATGGGAAGTGTGACTATCTGATGACAAGGACGAGAAGGAGAGGTGGATGCCCTGATGATTCCAAGGACTCAAAAACTAATCCAGTTATTGCTAGATGCCTGGTGTTCAAGTGGAAACTTTCTTCTCTTTCTTTCTTCTTTCTTTCTACATGTATTTACTTAATATCAAGTATCATTAGGCATGGTGGTGTAGAGAAGTGTACACACAGTCCAGACTCCCAGAGTTGAGTGGAAATCCTGGTAACAGTGGAACAGATAATTAAAGGATGGATGCTGGGATTAAGTGGCCTGAAACAACACAGTTCTATCTTGAGCCCATTAACATGCAATTCTAAATTTGTTTCCTCATCCATAAAATAGAGATAATTTTACTGTAAGGTTTGAATGAGATAAATATTTTTAGATCTTAGCAGAGGGCCTAGACTGTGGTGAGGTGAAGTGAAAGTCACTCAGTTGTGTCTGACTCTTTGCGACCCCATAGACTATACAGTCCATGGAATTCTCTAGGCCAAATATAGGAGTGGGTAGCCTTTCCCTTCTTCAGGGGACCTTCCCAACCCAGGGATCAAACCCAGGTCTCCTGCACTGCAGGCAGATTCTTTACCAGCTGAGCCACTAGAATGTGGTACCAACTCGATAGATCATAGAGTTGCTGTCATTCCTACCTGACTTGGTCAACTGGGAATCCCAAGGACCATGGCTTTCTCAGGGCATTCTTTGAATTCTGTAGTCAATGGTACTCATCTGAAGGGCACCCCAGAGGAGTTCATAGCGGTCCAAACTCAAAAGGCTCAGCTAGAATTTAGGCCTCATAAATGCTGTGAGTGCTCATTTGCTAATTTCTAAATTCACAAATGGCTGCATACATAGATTTGGCTTTGCTCACTGCCTCCTATCCTCCTGATGACAAAAAGGCAGTCTTCAAAATACGTATATTCATTCGTGTTATTTATTTGGCTGCCTCAGCTCTTAGTTGCAGCATGTGCGATCCCTGTGGTGCAATGCACAAACTCTCCCGTTGTATCGTGTGGACTCGAATACACAAGCTCAGTAGTTGCAGCCCGTGGGCTTAGTTGCTCCACACAGCATGTGGTATCTTAGTTCCCCAAACAGGGATTGAACCTGAGTATCCTGCATTTAAAGGCAGATTCTTAACCACTAGACCAACAGCGAAGTTCCTAGGAAACTTTTTAAAATCATAGATATTAATGCTTACTGCAGCAGGCTATGAATTTGTTGTTGTTCAGTCACGTCTGTCTCCTTGCGACCAGATGGACTGTCGCACTCCAGGCTTCATTGTCCTTCACTACCTCCAGGAATTTGCTCAGACTCGTGTCCATTGAGCTGATGATGCCATCCAGTATTTATAAATAATAAAAATTTTCTGGTAAGACCATAAAAAATATAAACTTTCATCCATATGTCACTACTGAGGAAACAAAGACTGAGTTTCACTGTTCTGGACCTCCAAGACAAGGAAACACTAGACCAGCATTTCTACTGGGAGGAAATTTTCCTCTACTGGGAGGAATTTTATTCCTAGGGGAACATCTGGCAATGTCTGAAGACATTTTTTGTTGTCACAACTAGGGGAGAGGACTACTGGCATCTAAGTGGCAGAGGCCAGGGTGGTGCTAACATCCTGTAATACACAGGAGAGACCCCCCACAATAAAGAATTATCTGACCGAAACTGCCAAAACACTGAGGCTGAGAACCCCATGCTAAGACCTGAGCAATGCATACAGCAACCAATCCTGCCACATGACAAGGGTCTTCCTGGGTAACAGGAAGTCTAGTCATTTTATTTCACCAGGTACTCTTCAAGGCGGGCTTTCCTGGTGGCTCCGTGGTAAAGAATCTATCTGCCAATGCAGGATATGCAGGAGACGTGAGTTCAATTCTTAGGTCTGGAAGATCCCCTGAAGGAGGCAATGGCAACCCACTTCAGTAGTCTTGCCTGGAGAATCCCATGGACAGAAGAGCCTGGTGGGCTATAGTCTATACAGTCCTAAGGGGTTGGATAAGACTTAGAGACTAAATAACAACAACACTCTTCAAGGTAGAAGTTATCTCTATTTTACAGATAGAAAAATGGAAATGAAGATAATATGACAATTGACCCAAAGGCCCTCTGATGGTAGAGGAACTGAGTCTGAAACTTGATCTGCCTGCTTCCAAGGCCTCAGCTCCTAAATCCTGATTTAATGTCTCTTGTGTACGTGTGCGTGTGTGTGTGTGTGACCTTGGTCTTTGCTTTCTAAATTTTTACTGGCAAATTGGCTAGTATTGATTTTGGCTGAAGAAAACACTCCATGACCTGTTCAGAGGACGTCCACTCAGAATTGCACCCGACCTCATGCGTTGAGTTGTAGGGGCTAAAGATCTGCTTTCTCTTACTCTGTTCTTGGCCTTGATGAGTCAATAAGCTCACAGTCCTTTGGTGTTAGAGGGACTCTGATAGACCTAGGCACTTCTTGCCGAGAGATTTGTACCCCTACTAAGCAGGGAGATAAATTGGAAATACAATTTCCAATAAACGCTATGAGACAAATTGGAAAACACACAGAGAAGCCAACAACCCAAGCAACCAAAGTCAATGCCCTGACTGAATTGCTGGCACCAAGGACCCATATGGAGGTGACCACAGCTGGCAGAATAAGGCCAGTGCAGCCCTGTGAGTTGCTATTACTCATTTACTTCCCAGTGGTCAATGAACCAATCAACCATCAATCAGCTTCTGTGTACAGGTCATGTTCTCAGCAACTCTGACTGACCGAGGGTTATTACTCAAAGGTGGCATCTTGGCTAAAATTAGAGGACAAAGGTATGTGTTGGTTTGTGGCTGACTTGGTCCAATGACCTAGAGGTATGTGAACCTTAGGGACTGAAGAAGAAGCAGTGGTTTTGGATGATAATCTTTGAGAAAAGGACAGACTTTGCAAAGCTCTAGGTCAAGGCTGGCAGTCCTTGGATTCAGGCTGCAGGCTGGGACACCAGCATCTGAAATAACCCTCAGCCCAAAGGAGTAACTGATGAGGACAACACATTTTAATGTGAGCCCATCCCTAACAACTAAAAGCTCCTCTCTGTTTTCTTGTCACCCGGAAAAAATTGGTTTGGCTAAGGAAGGAGGAAGTTGAAGAGGGGAGATGGATAAGATGAGGAGGGAGAGGGAGTCTGACTGATTTGGTCTGAGTTTTTGCTTTCCTCCAGTGGTTATGAAGGTGAACTTCCCAAAGAGAAGAAGGCAGAAAACTTGGCGTCCAAAGTTACTAGACTCTGAAGTTCTGGATATGAAACTTCTCACCTATCCTGTGCATGGAACTCAAAGCAGTCCAATGAACACTTTTCTCATTAAAAAAAAAAAAATCATTTTCCTTCGCCAAATTTTGAAGTTTTTGGTTTGAATTAATTTCAAACTTATGGAAAAGTTGAAAGAATAGTACAACCCAGAATCCCCAGATATTGACATTGTACCACATTTACATTCTTATTCTCTCTTTAAAGAATGTACATATTCTTAATGCTTGTTTATATACATATTTTTATTATTTCCTAAACCATTTAAGAGTAAGTTGGAGACATGGTGCTACTTAATCCTTAAGTACTTCCATGTGTATTTCATAAAAAGTGGGACTTTTTGTACATAATCATAGAAGTGATCAAAATTGAGAAATTGATATTCATGTAATATTTATTGTTTATCAGATGTACAAAGCTTACTCAAATTTCACTTGTCAACCTAAAAATGTTCTTTTTGACAAAAGAAAAAATGATTTTCCGGTGCAGGATCAAAAGTTGCTATTGTCTCCTTCATTTATTTCAGCTCTGATCTTTATGATTTCTTCCCTTATACAAACTTCAGGGTTTTTTGTTCTTCTTTTTCTAGTTGCTTTAGGTGTAAGGTTAGGTTGTTTATTCAATGTTTTTCTGATTCTTAAGGGAGATTTGTATTGGTATAAGCGCCCCACTTAGCACTACTTTTAGTGCCTCCTGTAGGTTTTGAGTTGTTGCGTTTTCATTGCCATTTGTTTCTAAGTATATCTGGATTTCTTTTTTGACTTCTTCAGTAAAATGTTGGTTTCTCAGAAGTGTACTGTTTAGCCTCCACGTGTTTGTGTGGTGGTTTTTTTCCCTGTAGCTGATATCTAGTCTTATAGTGTTGTGGTTGGAAAAGATGCTTGAAATGATTTCAATTTTTTAAAATTTACCAAGGCTTGATTTGTGACCCAAAATGTGATCTATCCTGGAGAAAACTCCATGTGCGCTTGAGAAAAACTGAAAGCTGCTGTTTTTGGATAAAAAGCCCTATAAATATCAGTTAGGTCCAACTGATATAATGTATCATTTAAGGCTTGTGTTTTCTTATTAATTTTCTGTCTGGTAGATCTGTCTATTGGTATGAATGGGGTATTAAAGTTCCGCACTATTATCGTGTTACTGTCAATTTCCCCTTTAATAGTTGCTAGCATTTGCCTTGGTATTGAGGTGCTCCTATGTTGGATGCATATATATTTATAATGTTTATATCTTCTTGGATTGATTCCTGGATCATCATGTAGTGTCCTTACTTATCTCTTATAAGGGTCTTTATTTTAAAGTCTGTTTTATCTGATATGACTATTGCTACTCCTGCTTTTTTTTTTTAATTTCCATTTGCATGGAATATCTTTTTCCAGCCCCTCACTTTCAGTCTGTGTGTCCCTAGGTCTGAGATGGGTCTCTTGTAGACAGCATATATAAGGGTCTTATTTTTGTATCCATTGTATCTTTTAAGTGGAGCATTTAGTCAATTTATATTTAACATAATTATTGATATATATGATACATATGGGGTTTCCCTGGTGGCTCAGACAGTAAAGAATCTGCCTGGAATGCAGGAGACCTAGATTTAACCCCTGGGCCAGGAAGATCCCCTGGAGAAGGAAATGGATATCCACTCCAATATCCTTGCCTGGGGAATTCCAGGAACAGAGCAGCCTGTTGGGCTACATACAGTTCATGGGGTCACAAAGAGTTGGACACGGCTGAGTAACTAACACTAATTAAATAATGATCCTATTACTATTTATTTTATTCTTTTGGGTTTGTTTTTGTAGGCCTTTTCTTTCTCTTGTGTTTCCAACCCAGAGAAATTTCTTTAGCATTTGTTGTAAAGCTGGTTTGGTGACACCGAATTCTCTCTCTCTCTTTTTTTTTTTTTTTTGCTTATCCATAAAGCTTTTGAGTTCTCTTTTGAATCTAAATGAGATCCTTACTAGATAGAGTAATCTTCATTGTAATTTTGTTTCTTTCATCACTTTAAGTATACCTTGTCACTCCCTTCTGGGCAGAGTTTCTGTTGAAAGATTAGCTGTTAGCCTTATGGGAATCCCCTTGTGTGTTATTTGCTGCTTTTCCCTTACTGCTTTTAATATTTGTTCTTTGTGTTTAATTTTCATTAGCTTGTTTAATATGTGTCTTGGTGTATTTCTCCTTGGGTTTATCCTGTATTGGACTCTGAGCTTTCTGTATTTGGATGGTTATTTCCTTTCCCAAGTTAGGGAAGTTTTTGACTATTATCTCCTCAAATATTTTCTCATGCCTTTTTTTCCCCTCTTCTCCTGGAACCCTTATAATTCATATGTTAGTGTGCTTAATGGTGTTCCAGAGGTCTCTGAGACTGTCCTCATTTCTTTCTAATTTTTTTTCTTTATTCTGCTCTGCTTCAGTTCTTTCCACAATTCTGTCTTCCAGATCACTTACCCGTTTTTCTGGCTCCAATCGTCTGCTATTGGTTCCTTCCCTTACTGTAGCACCAAGACTTCACAGGCGTCACAGCACAGAAGACAAACCCTCAAGACTAATGGTGAAAACGACACTCAAATGCCAAAAGCACCCAAAGAAACTCACACATTTACAAAAGGAAGAGAGAAAAGAGAGAATGAAGAAAGAAAAAAAAAAGGAAGAAAATTAGAAATATATGAAAAAGAAAAAAGGGGGGAAGATTAAGAGTATAAAAAATGGGGAAAGGGGGAGAAAGGGAAAAAGAGGGGAAAGAAAAAAAAAAAACAATGTATATAGAGAGGAGTGGTTCTACCTCCACCTCCTAGGAAGCCCTCCTATACTGGACTGTTCTTGGGACCTACTGTCGGATTCTATTCTGCCTCTACTCCTATGTGTATTTGCCTCCAATGTCGACAGTTGCCAGAGCTAGGGTTTTTTTCTTTTATGTGAACACTCATTGTCCTTTTATATATCCCATAGGTACGGAGTCTACCTAGTTGATTGTGTGTATTTAATCTGCAGTTTGTACAGCTGGTGGAAAGATTTTCAACCCTCTTCCTTAGCCACTCTGCTAAAACCATTGTGGTTTTATCCCCACCACTGCATGTAGGTTATCACAGGAGTTCACTCCTGAGGCTGCCCTGGAGGACTTGGGTCTGCCCCAGTGAGGACCAAGAGTGGAGGTGTCACAGCTGCTTGAATGGTGGGGACCCTGACGCACCATGTATGCAGGGGAGGCGGCGGCCACAGGAGCAGGAGATATGGCACTATTAAGGCTTTTTCTTTCTAGCCTCTGGCAGCTCTGCACCAGTGAGGACTGGGCAGGGAGGTGGCATGGCCACTTAGAGTGTGGGAACCTGGTGGGGCCAAAAGCATAGGGAAGCCAGTGGCCAGGGGCATAGGAGATAAAGTGCCATTAGACTCTTTTTCAAGGGCTTCCCAGGTGGTGCTAGTGATAAAGAACCCACTTGCTAATGCAGGAGACATGAGACATGGGTTTGACCCTTGGGTTGGGAAGAGCCCCCTGGAGGAGGGCATGGCAACCCATTCCAATATTTTTCTTGGAGAATCCCATGGACAGAGGAGGCTGGCAGGTTGCAGTTCACAGGGTCACACAGAGTTGGACATAACTGAAGCAACTTAGCACAAACGTAGAGTCTTTTTCTAGCCTCTGGAAGCTGGCATTCAAAGGACTTCCCTAGCTGATCCTTCACTGTTGCTTGGTGAAGCAGGTGCTCAAAGGCGCTCCTGGCTGTGATCTTTCTCTGTTGTTTGGTGCATCAGGCCCCCAAGGACCACCATCTCTGGGGTCTTTCTCTACTGGTCAGCTGCTGGCTCTGGCATGTGGGGAGAGAGAGCGGCCACAGTGGTGGCTCCACCCCCTGCGCATGATTCAGCACTATGGCCCTGCCTCCACGACTGCCCAGTCTTCCTTCAAGGGCACTCCCAGCGTGATCTCCTCCCTCACATCCCCTCAGGCCATCTCCCGCAGTCACCAGCAGCCCTCACTTTGGGATTGCTCTCTGATCCCAACAGTCCAGCTCCCAGCGACTGCACGTACGGAGGGACCTGTGTCCTGGACAGGTAGGGCTGTGGTTCTCTGCTGCATTCAGAATATCACAGATCAATTGATTCACTCTCCAATAGCCTCAAAGGCCTCCTCTCTGTCCCAAACTATTGCTCCGGTGTGGGAATCTCATCCCGGCTTTATTCCTTCACCCCCTGAGTGCAGTTCCAGTCCTACTCACTCTCCTAATTTTCCCTTCCTTCCTCTTACTGAGTTTTGCGTGGATCCATATTCCTTTCCAGTGGTCAGGCACTCCTGCCAGCTCTCAGCTGGTGCTCTGAGAGATCCTTGCATCTGAAGATATATCCCTGATGAATCCATGAAGAGAGAAGTACTCCATGTCCAGCTACTCCTCTGCTGTTTTGTCGTCTCTGTAGTGTTCGTGTTTATCACTTGGTTAAAGTGGTATCCGGCAGATCTCTCCACTGTGAAATTACTCTTGCTCTCTTTTTAATTAGTATGAGCCTTATGCAGAGATTCTTTGAGATTCTATAGTTACTGTTTCTCATCAGAATTTCACCCACTAGTTTAGAACTGCCTGGAACAACTGTCACTATGTCAGCTGCCAAATGATGATTTGCTAATTCCATTTTTCCTTTTTCATTTATTAATTGGCATATTAATTCTCCTGTAAAATGAGGCAAGTAATGAGCCCTCTCTAACTGAAAAGGCTATGAACAGAATCAAATGAGACCTATTTGTAAAAGTGAAAGGCAGAACGCTTTACAAAAGTAAGCTATTGTTTTACTCTTGCTCCCCTTAGGCCTGCCTGCCATCAGCAAAACCCTACAACACAGAGTTTCCACTCTCAGTTCTAGGGCACATTAAACCCCATGAATATTTGCATTTTTCACATAATTCCCTTGGGAGTATGGATTGCAACAAAGGTTACAGAATCTATTTGGTGAATATAGTCAACTTTTAGTTATTCAACAATTATTTATCAAGACCTAGACTTGAGTAAAACACTATACTAATTGAATGTATAAACATGAAATTTCCTTAAAATGTCTAAATACGAATTTTGCAAGAGTTGGTTACACCACTCCACCCCTCAAAATTATATATTTTAAATGTATTTATTTATTTGAAAAGGGGAAATCTTGCTACATAGACATTCACTTGCAACAAATCAGTAATTCCTACAGAGGGAAGATTTGGAAAAACTATACCAAATTTTTAAGTCACAATAGTCTAAAAACCTGACTGCTTTAGAAATAGTCACAGCTACACCACAAGAACCAACTAGTTTGCACAAACCTGCCTTTTACTGCTGACTTATTTTTACTACCCGTTTTTTTCTTCTTTAGCTATAGATCTTTCAGCAGGAAAAAAAGATGAAAGCAGAGTCCAAATTTTCCACAATAAGTGAAGATATATTGCATTATATTTTATCTGAAACAATCTCTTCCTTGTAAAACAATAGAAATAGAGTTGTGTGTCTGTGTGCACATGAGTGTGTGTGTCATTCTATCTGCGTTTATGTTCATATTCTTTATTAAGCAAAGAAATATTTGCATATATATATATAGAGAGAGGAAAAGAGCCAGATCAATCCAATGACCCATGTCAATTTTGCCAGTTACTTTCTCTGCCACTTGGGAAACCCTTGTGGTGTAGTGGTAAAGAATCTGCCTGCAAGGCAGGAGACACAGGTTCGATCCCTAAGTCAGGAAGATCCTTTGGAGGAGGAAATGGCAACCCACTCCAGTGTTTTTGCCTGGAGAATCCCATGGACAAAAGAGCCTGGAGAAATGTAGCCCATGGGGATTACAAAGAGTCAGACACGACTGAGCACACACACACGCACATATGATAAGTGTAATTTAATGCTTACATAGCCATCTTCCCAACCAAATAAGAGTTATTGTATTTTTAACCATCTATGTATCCATCCAAATGCATTAAGATATCTTAAGTTCATCACTCTGAGTTATTATGCCCTAATGGTTCTAATTTGAATTTTCTTTCTAATTTTGAACACTCAGGACGCCATCTTCTTTTATTGTTCAAGAAAGAAGTGTCCTTGTCATACAACAGGAAAAAAATGCTCTTTTGGCTGTTAGCCCTTCTGATCCTTTGTGGTTTTCTGTGGAATTATAAAAGACAGCTAAAGATCGCAAACATCACTGATAAGTACATTTTCATCACTGGCTGTGACACTGGCTTTGGAAACTTGGCAGCCAGAACTTTTGATAAGAAAGGGTTTCATGTAATTGCTGCCTGTCTGACTGAATCGGGATCAACAGCTTTAAAGGCAGAAACTTCAGAGAGGCTTCATACTGTGCTTCTGGATGTAACTGACCCAGAAAATGTCAAGAGGGCTGCCCAGTGGGTGAAAAACCAAGTTGGGGAGAAAGGTGAGTGATGTGAAAATGAGGGGAGTGGAGGGGGTGTTGAGAAGTAAGCAAAGCTAAATGAAAGTAAATAGTCTGATTTTAAATGGTCTTTCCAAAAACAATGTCTCCTAGATACCAGTTGTGTACTGGAGAAGATGGGAGAAAGTTTAGAATAGCCCTGAATATTTCTACATTGCAAGCTCTCTACATGCATGAGAGACACAGCCCACATTATCTTCTCATGCGTCCCCATGGGTGAATTTAGAACCAAGATGATGGTGTTAACTGCTCTTTTTCTGTGAAGTGCGACTCTAACCACTTACACAGTAAACAACTTGGGGCCAAAATCTACAGTAGATCCTGAGGGCAACCCTTGAATTGCCATCTGGATACCCAGGACCATCTTCTGACCGCAAAATGGTTCCAGAGCTCACACACTGTCACTGGGAAAGGAAGAAAATAGTCTGGTGATCTGAGCAAATGTGTCTTAGGTAGTCATGGTAGAATACGGAGTCATTGGACCTCATTCTGCATTAGATTCTGCAAAGATAGGAGCATTCTGAACTAGAAGACTTTTTATTTTTTTTCCTTGAATGAAGTTTGAAATACTCTCATGGATGAAGATATTTGAATCCACAAAGGAAAAAACAAACAGATGTGATTTTTCTTTATCACATCTTCATCATATAGTTGAGACTCTGAACCTCAAAAGCAGTAGTTTGATAAGGCTCCAAATAATATTTTAATACTTGAATGCCAAGCACTTTTAACAATGTTAAATGTTCCCCATCATAAAATAAGACAGATGAATGACTGGATTTTTACCAAAAATAAATGAAATAGATCGATGTTGTTCTTTGTCTATAAAAACAGTTCAGAAGTATTCTCTGGCTATGCCATCCAGCATGATAGGAAAAATAGAGCAATTTCCTCACATCTGAGATTAAAAAGACTCACTCAGATAGTGTTTGACATTCAAAGCAGAAACAGAAAAATTGTGAGATTGACTTCCAGTAACAGAACTTCAGCCGTTTCAGTTTAACCTCCCACCCACTGTACTGTCACTTCCCCAAACTGCAAGTATTCAGAGCAGGAAGGAAGATGACTGGAAGGAGGAAATGGCGCCATCAGATAAGGCAGAGCTATATTTCCATCAAGGATGCCTATATAAGTATCACCTTCTACCACACCTCCTTCCCTTCCACTCTGTTCTAGGTCTCTGGGGTCTGATCAACAACGCCGGCATTCTTGGTGTGCTGGCACCCAACGACTGGCTGACGGTCGACGACTACAGAGAACCTGTTGAGGTGAACCTGTTTGGACTCATCAGTGTCACGTTAAACATGCTTCCCTTGGTCAAAAAGGCTCGAGGGAGAGTTATCAATGTCTCCAGCATTGGGGGTCGGCTTGCATTTGGTGGAGGGGGCTATTCTCCATCTAAGTATGCAGTAGAAGGCTTCAATGACAGCTTAAGGTAAAGCAAACATGGACATCTTAGCAAATAATAACCACTAACATTCATTGAACATTTATGTACCAGACACTCTATTTAGTGCTTTAAACTATTCCCAGTTTATGATACTGAACGTCAGCCCTTGACACAAGGGTTCAAAGCAAAAAATAAGGAAAAAACACTTTAAAAAGGTGAAATAAAATATAAATGATACCAGTGAAACTCAGAGAGTTGGGATAACTCACCCAAGGTCACCTAGGTGTCAAGTGGTAGTATGGGATTTGAACCTAAATCTTTTAAAGTCTTTTCTCCTTTTTGCATTAATGCATATGTGAATAGTGGTGGCAAATTTGTATTCAACGGATTAATAGTTAGGGAATCATAGAGAGGAACTAAATCAGGTCTCTCTGTTGGTATTGCTGTCAGTTGCAGACACAACAGTGACATCTTATTAAACCCTCAGTAGAAAATTATCTGATAAAGTAATGACATAGCGATGCAGCTTTTTTTCTTCCCCCCTCTTGTTGCAAGTTCTGGGCTCAAATTTCACACACTATAACTGAATGGATGGTAACCATCTCACCTCTACCCCAAGGACAAGAAAGACAGCTTTCCTCTGATGCTTCCATTTCCAAATAAAACTTAGAGTAGAAGCTTGCTACCCTGGAGAAGGGAATGGCAACCCACTCTAGTATTCTTGCCTGGAGAATCCCATAGACAGAGGAGCCTGAGGGGCTATAGTCCATGGGGTGGCAAATAGTCGGACAAAGCTGAGTGACTAACACGCACGCACACACACACACACACAGAAGCTTGCTAATCTAATGTGAAGATTTTGCCACCACAAGAAAACATTGACTACCTCTTTTTGCTGTGTGTCACCAGAGAACCCCAGAGCATAAAACCATGAAAGGACCAATTTAGCAAACAAAGTCCTTCAATTCGGTGCCCCAGGCATTAGTTTCTTTGGGTTTATGATGTTTGAGGTTCACTGGGCTTCTCCAATCTGTAGGTTTATGCCTTTTCACATATTTGAGGTTTCAGCCATTGTTTCTCCAAACATTTTTTATCTACAATCCACTATTTCTCTTCCTTCTGGGATTCTAACACAAATATTAGACCTTTTGGCTTTGTCCCACAGATTCCTGTGGTTCTGTTCACTTTGTCAATTTTTCTCTCTGCTGTTCAGATTAGGTAATTTCCAGTGATCTGTCTTCAAATTCATTGACTTTCCTTCATCTTCTTCATTTTACTAATGAGACCAGCCAGTAAATATTTTATTGTGGTTATTGCATTTTTCAAGTGTAAAATTTTCACTTGGTTCTTCTTTATCTTTTCTTTCTTTTCTGAAGCTTTCTAAATTCCCATTTACTTCAGGAGTGTCTATCTCTTGGAACATGTCTGTAACAAGCACTTTAAAGACTGATAATTCCAACATCTGTGTTGCCTCAGCCTTGGTATCTTGTCCATTGTCTTTTCTCATGTGAGTTGAGATTTTCTGACTTCTTTTATGCATCATATGCTAAATATTTGGTACAACATGAAACTATGAGTATTATTAAATTCTGGGGAGAATGTTGATAGGTTATTGTTGTTATTGTTTTTAGCAGATAACTGACCAGCTTGTGTTCCGGTCACAACTTTCAACCAACCTTCTGTGGTTTGAGACCCCAGTGTTCAGTTTTCAAAGACTTTGCTGTGCTTTTCAGATGTGTCCCTCAGGTGTCCTACATAGTAGCCAGTCTGGAATGTGGAAGATGATCTGTCCCATAGTTCAGTTCCATAGTTCAGTTCCCCAGTTCAAGCAAACTGAGATGGTAGAATAAGATGCTCTTTCCTGTGTACCCAATTCTGTGACTCCACGAAAAGATTTATAAGCAAACATTATTCAAATAAGCCTGAATTAAATGTCTTCAACTGGCTCTTTTCATAGGCGGGACATGAAAGCTTTTGGTGTGCACGTCGCTTGCATTGAACCGGGATTGTTCAAAACTAATTTGTCAGATCCAGAAAAGGCTGCTGAAAAAAAGCTTGCCATTTGGAAGCATCTGTCTCCAGACATCAAACAACAATATGGAGAAAGCTACATCAAGAAAAGTGAGCTTTGGGGTGGACCCAGGGTCCTGTGGGGTTCATTGTCCTAGACAGTTTGAAAGAGACTCAAACAGAAAGGAAAAAATAAGGTTATCATGGTAATACGCTAGTAGAGATCTCAAATACAGATCAGGAGTCCCTATTGATTAGTGTCAGCTCCTGCTCATGTTTATAAACATTTACTGAGCATTTACTAAGTAGTAAGTTCCATACTAAGTGCCTCATGAATTGTATCATTTATTCCTCAAAAGAACTATAGCAGCGAGCAGGGGTTTGGAAAGGGGAAATGTCTTACCCAAGTTTATACAACTCCTCAGAGCAATGCCTGGACTGGAGCCCATGGTCATTACATCTACACAAACCACCTCTTTTTGGTGATCACCTACCACTCATTCAAAGACTCAGACTCTGCCTAACTTACAATCTAGTTGACAACAGAAAGTAACCAGATGACTCTGAACGCTGAGATTTACAACATGCAAGAAACTTGACCCTTTATTTCTGAGATACAACCCAACAGCCTAGAAGGAGAGCTAGATAGTACAGTCTAACTGCTCGAGAAATTCAGCACAGGGTCAAAGCATTGCTGGTTAAGAAACCTTTATAGGAAAGGTCAGGTTTGAATAAGACCTAAACAGGAAGAAATTATTAATATTTGGGTGGAAGCTTTCTGAAGCAGGAATGCATGGCAGTGGAGAGGAAGGAGAAGTAAGGTAAGTCAGACTGAGTCAAAGCTGGAGGAATAATCATAAATATTAGATAACAATGACTAACACATAGTAAACATTCACTATATACTTGTCACTGTTCTAAGCACGTTACACAAACTCTTTCATTTAAAATGCCCAAACAAGCCCTCTGGATTTTATAGACACAGAGGCACAGGGATGTAACTTGCCCAAAGTGGCACAGCTAGTAAGTGGAAGAGCTGGATTTGAACCCAGATGGCCTGACTTGGCCAACTATTCTTTGCCATGCACTGTAATGGGAATGAGGCATTGAGGAACTGCTGGAACTTCCTGTATTGGGGCTCTTACCTCCACATCAGACTTCCTGGCCTTATTAACATTTACCTGCTAGTCCTCAAAGGCTTACTAAGCTCCTGCTTTGAGCCAGGAGCTCCACCTGACCTGGTGCCACCCTAACCCCAGCTGTGATCCGGCCTCTTCTTCAGCGGGCTTTGGTAAGACAGCCAACTGTGGCAAGGTTCAAGGCCAGGGGTTTTCAAGGTGGAGCCAAGAGCCTAGTCACATCTACTGGGGGAGAATGACTGACTTCTGCAACTATCCCACTGTGTGCGCGTGCGCACACACACACACGCATACAGGTACATATATGTCAACTAGAACGTCTGGTTTGACAAACCTCTCAGTGCTGACATGTCACTATATACCAGGTTACAACCACTGCCATTAAATGCTCTGATTCTCACTCACCGACTCTGACGTCTCTAAGTTCGAAAACAAAATCCCTCATTGAAAAGAGCTTTCCCTGTTTGCTGTTGAAATTGATATTTTCTAGATGCCTGGGAATATATCATCAACTTCTATCTCAAATTTTTTTGACTTGGCCTCTGGGCCAGGTGTCCTTTCTCAGAATTACCAAAGGCGTAGAGCCCGATTTTGTCCTGATTGCTCTTATTAGAGTTCTCCAAGCCAAGACTTCGAGATCAGCTAGACTCATGTTTCCAAAGCAGACCACAAATTTAAGCTCACGTTGCTTCATTTCCCAGACTGGAGTAGTAGGAGTTTAAAATAGACTTAAGACTTATGAGCTAACCTCAGTTAGGCTCTTGGAACAGCTTGTGGCTACTGGGAGCTGAAGTCAAAAGATTTAACACAATAGATTTTCCCTTGAGGATACACAATTCAAGATATGTTTTAAGAGCTTAGGAGGAATGCTTCAAGCCATCACCAGTCCCTGCCTCTTTAAAGGTATCTTAGCTTATTACTCAAACAATTCATTTGCTGAGAACCAAGATACCTTTAGCTTCCTGAGTCAGGGCTTTAGTGGATGAGTCTCCCTTTAGTCACTGAATTATAGAGGCACATGCTATATTAGTGCACACATATATGCACTAGCACGTGTAAACACTTTTCCTATATCAAATTTGTTTTTAAGAAGTACTGTGTATATCCTACTACCACTATGTTTATACAAACTACTAACTTCCTGGGTTCTGGCTTTGAACAAGCTTTCTAGGAGATTCTGCTGCTCACTCCAGTCTGACAGCCAACAATCTAAAGAAATCACTGCTGCATCCCTGAGGAATAGATAAACACCCATCACAAGGGGACCCAGTTATAATGGCAAAATCAAAATAAGTTCCCTCACTGCATCCTCCCCTTTGCAACCTAGCTTCACACCCCCCTATTCCCCTTCTTCCACAGGGTAAATGTGCTTTTGTCTCTCTTTTTACAGGCCTAGAACAATTGAAAGGCACTGCATCCTTTGTGAACGTGGACCTGTCCCTGGTGGTGGAGTGCATGGACCATGCTCTCACAAGTGTCTTCCCTAAAACCCGTTATGCTGCTGGAAAAGATGCCAAAACTTTCTGGATCCCTCTGTCTCACATGCCAGCAGTTTTGCAAGACTTTTTATTGTTGAAACAGAAAGTAGAGCTGGCTAATCCCAAGGCAGTATGACTCAGCTGATGACAAATACCTGCCCCAGGCTGTGAAATTGGCTGATTTCTAGGACACATCTCCTCAATCTCATTCTTTACCTAATCTAAACTGGACTCATTTAGATCAAACTTCTTTTGGTAAAAAGACGGGCTGCCACCATCACCTTTGAAGTCCCAGGGTCCCTCCTCAAATTTTTCTTGAGAAGGTGGGCAGGGGTGGCACCTGCCCGATATTTAGTCTTTGCCTACTGGTTATAATGTATGGAAAGTGGACAGGCTTTCCCATCCAAAATGATTTTTCACCCGTGCCTGACCCATGCTTCTAATCCACACCACTTAGAGTGACTCCTGAATGTTAAATATTTGTCCCTGATCAAAATATTAAGAGATAAGTAGAATAATTTCCTAAAGGGGGATTGGATGTGCTATCTTGCTGAGAATAAGATTCTAAAGAACTAGAACTCGGTTCTGTGAGCTTCAATGGGGACAGGAGAAGAAAGGGTAATAGGGCATTGTGAGACTGGTAGAAGCTAAGGGGCAGCAAAAAAAATACTAGGTAAGAGTGCAAGTAGGAGGGAAGAAAAAGGAGAGAAGGAATAGAGGACTAAAAAAACAAGAAACAGGTGTAAAAGTGTAGGTAGGGAGATTCCAGGACCGCCCTGTGGATAGATGGTAACAGCAGAGGAACTTGTCATTCCAAAAGAAGAAAAATGTAGAGCCTGTGTGTTTATCCTGAAGCTTGTAAATGTAACGAGACATAGACTCTTTGATACAACTTACACCTGAGATGGTTGGGAAATCCAGTATGTGAGGTGTCTCTGAAGCCTCATGAAAATATAGAGCTAAATTCAGAGGCTCTCTTTCACCAACAGTTACGGGGACAGCAGGCCTGCTGCTGGCTCATTTAATGGTTCTAAACTGGGTTGACTCGGAACCCACACCCCATCCAAAAGAAACTGCCTAAACAGATGCTTCCCCAAACCCCAGCACCCAGTATCATTCACAAAGGTTGGTTGAATATTTATATGAAAAAACCCAAAGTGTCAAATTTTAATATCTGTTGCAGGATAATTTGGACTTCCCTCGTGACTAAGATAGTAAAGAATCTACCTCTTTGCAGGAGACTGGAATTCAATCCCTGGGTTGGGAAGATCCCCTGGAGAAGGAAATGGCAACCTCTCCAGTATCCATGTCTGGAGAATCCCATAGATAGAGGAGTCTGTCGGGCTACAGTCCAAGGGGTCGCAAAGAGTCAGGTACAACTGAGCAACTCACATACTTGGGTAACCACAGAATAACACAGAGTGAAAGAGATAGGGAAATTATCTAGTGTGTATATTTGTGCATGCACGTGCACGCATGCACACACACACACTGAATTTACTGTGAAGAAAATATTTAATATCTGCTGCTTAAAACCATGTTCTTTTGAAGGTGTCAGTAATCCTATTCATTTTCACTCACCTTTCTGGAAACATCTGCCTATGAGGGGGTTACCTCCTCTGACATTTACAACATATTGATGACTTTCAAAAATCAAATTTCCAATGGTATCCAGTCCATATGTTTCATTATTTTGAAAAAAGATACACGCATCCTTTTTACAAGAAAATGAAGACAGTCACAGCAAGAATCATAGAGAAAAATTCTCAAGCAAAGTGATCTCAACTATCCTCACCACCTATCAGAGGACTCATCTCCATCTTGATCTTACAAGCCCGAGACCGTTCCACCTGTACATCCCTGATTTCTTCTGTTTGGAATTAACACCAGGTGACTGTCACTCATCCTGTCCTTGGAGATGAAGTTCATCCACATCATTTGCTGAGGCTCCTCCTTCTCACCTTGAATTCCTAGATCTTGGGTTCATTTCATTGCTTTAAAAATATCTAACCTGGGACTTCCCTGCTGGTTCAGTGGCTAAGATTCCATGCTCTCAATTCAGGTGAGCCTGGGTTTGATCCCTGGTCAGGGAACTGGACCCCACATGGCACAGCTAAAGATCCCACATACCCACAACTAAGACCTGATGCAGCCAAGTAAATAAATATTTTAAACCAAATCTAGTCTGCTGCTCCCCAGCCTTCCAGGCCCCTAGGGCTGCCCAGACTTTTAGAATCTTCCAGAACATCCCTTGCTGAACTTTCCACTGTGCAGTTGAGCTTGCGTGTGTGCATGCTCAGGCATGTGTGACTTTGTGTGACCCCCATGGACTGTAGCCTGCCAGACTCCTCTGTCCATGGAATTCTCCAGGCAAGAATACTGGAGTGGATTGCCATTTCCTTCTCTAGGGGATCTTCCTGGCCCAGGGATAGAACCTGGGTCTCCTGCAAGAACCTCTGGCAGATTCTTTACTGCCTGAGCCATCTGGGAAGTGCTGAACTTTCCTAATGGTTATTTCCTTTGTTTTGCATAGACCTGAGTTCTTTACTCATTTCTCCATATAGTTACAACTGATAAGTCCCTGTTTCATCCAACCGAAAAAAAATACTGTACTTAAATAAATGCTGCCAAATTATGGTATCACTTCAAAATAAAACCAAATATATTCACCCAAGCAACTTTTAAAACTTTTTCAACTAAATGAGGAGGTGAGGGTATTTGAAGTAGAAAAGCATAGTCTCAACAAAAGCACGTGACCTGGGAGGGAGGGAGGAACACTGTGCCAAAGGTCTGAAGTGTAGGTTTCTAGACTTCTCCCCGACTTGCCATTGCTTCTTATATTCTCTGTGCTCTTGGGAAAATATCATATATTTATCATAATATTTTGGTGGACATATGTGCTGGGCTTTCTGCTAAGCACTGGCCAACAGTCAGGAACAAGACATAGTCCCTTTCTTCACAGAGCTTAAGGTAAACCAAAGATGGATGAAACTGGAGCCTATTATACAGAGTGAAGTAAGCCAGAAACCAAAACACCAATACAGTATATTAATGCATATATACGGAATTTAGAAAGATGGTAACGATGACCCTATATATGAGACAGCAAAAGAGACACAGATGTAAAGAACAGACTTTTGGACTCTGTGGGAGAAGGCAAGGGTGGGATGATTTGAAAGAATAGCATTGAAACATGTATACAAGCATATGTAAAACAGATCACCAGTCCAGGTTTGATGCATGAGACAGGGTGCTCAGGGCTGGTGCAGTGGGATGACCCTGAGGGATGGGATGGGGAGGGAGGTAGGAAGGAGGGTCAGGATGGGGAACACATGTACACCCATGGCTGATTCATGTCAATGTATGGCAAAAACCACTACAATATTGTATAGTAATTACCCTCCAATTAAAATAAATAAATAAATTTTTTTTAAAAAACAAAAGGTAAACCAAAGACTGAGGCCTCGGCTCAGGATGCCTTAGAGGGGCTTCTCCGGGAATCCCTGGTCAAGATGAGTTGAGGGACTTCCCTGGTGTTCAGTGGCTAAGACTCTGCACTCCCAATGCAGGGGGCCTGGGTTCAATCCCTGGTTAGGGAACTAGATCCCACATGCCGCAACTAAGACTTGGCACAGCCAAACAAATATTTTTTTTAAAAAAAGATGAATTGAGATATCATCTTCTATCACATCAAGCTAGGGAGGTCCCTCCCCACTTAGTTTGGAGGGATCAAGAAAGTGTTCCAGATCTTCCCCTTGATCTGATCTAAAAAGCCAGCTCTGTCTGATGTAGCTGTATGTGAACAATACATTCAAACCTGGAGTTCTATCTCCCTTGCCCCACCAACCCTTTCTGGGTCCAGCACCAAATACCATCAGCTTTATCTCCCGAGGAGATCTCGGATGCATCTACTGCTCTTCACCTCTAGGCCAACCACCTGTCCAAGCTTCTATCATCTCTTACCTCAACTACAGCGTATTTGCTTCTGTCTACCTTCGATGGTTTCTCCTCACTGCAGTCAGATTGCTCAAAATTAAAGTCTGATCGGGTGGAGAGGGAGGTGGGAAGGGGGATCAGGATGGGGAACACATGTAAATCCATGGCTGATTCATGTCAATGTATGACAAAAACCACTACAATACTGTAAAGTAATTAGCCTCCAACTAATAAAAATAAATGGAAAAAGAAACTAAAGTCTGATCTTGCTGCTTTTCTCCCCACTTCCACTTTCCCAAACCCGTCAGTGTATTCCCATTGCCCTTTGACTAAGATTAAAACACATGACATAAACCACGTTGTCCCAGCACATTTCACAAACCTTCATTCTAGGCTACTGTCTTCATTTTGCCATCGGAGGGCCTTAGCCCATGCTTCTCCCTAGAACGTTCCCATTTTACCTGCCTATCTAGTTTCTTCATCCTACAGACTCAACCCCTTCTCAGGCAAGCCCATACAATTCCAAATTCCTACCACCATCTTTTCATTCCAATGACATTCCCATCTTCTACATTCTCACTGCACTCTGTAATTTACTTCAGGGAGCTTATGACAGTCTGTAATTATGTGTTTGTGTGACAGGTAAGTTAGGTAAAGTGGCCTTTCTTATCAAATGTTATGTTTCATGAAATCAGGAGCCATGTTGGTTTGCTTATCTTCCTATTTCCTTGTCTAGCAGACTGCTGGCATATAGACCAATGTTCAGTAAATACTTGTTGAATAAATGCAGAAATCAGCCTGTATTAATCCTTCTCAGGTGCAGTCTAGCGCTTAAGATCAAGCTTGCCACCTGCATTACTTCCGCTGTCACTGTGTCTCTTCAGACAAAATCCTGTAACTTCCTCAAGCCTTTGAGTAGTTCTACAAGGGGTTCCCTAATGCTGGTTTGTTGCCACAGAGATTTCTCATGACCTGTTGGTCCAGAGACACTGTGAAGGAGCCTGTGTCTAAGTTGAGACTTAGGATTCAGTGGTCACAGAAAAAGGGAGCATCAGACATCATTTTGTCCATTTTTCTGCCTGTAGGCAGGGCATGTTCATGTCATCCAGGCTGAAGAGAATCCCTTTCTATTTAAAATCTCCCCAGATACTCTGAAGCTTCTGTGGGAAACCCAGCCCGACATTTAATGAGGAAAATTTCCAGGAGCGTCTAAGAAAAATTACCAGTTTCGGCTCTTCTCCACTCTATTAATCGCAACAATTCTCAAGAACACAAGACATCTCAGCCCCATCAGTGTAGAGGGAAGAGCTAAGTGTTCTCAAAATTAAAAGCTTTTTTTAATATTTATGAATTATTTGTGACAACTTAATCTACACCACTGTTTATAAAGATAATACTGGCCAACAGTTTCGTAAGTTTTTGTGTGTTGAAAAATAAGACAATTCTGCTGATACACTGCTGGCATTCTTCAACTCTGCGATTCACTTCTTAAAACAAAATATGAGTAAATCCATTCATCTATATGAGGCATTAAAATAATCGGGTTCTAAGGCAGATTCTGGTTTAACAAGCTTTCTAAGATCTTTTTGCACATAGCATCTGCCCAGGAAAGAGCCAGATCACAGCTCTTGCCTGATTTGTCCCTGGAAATAAATAGTGCCCTAGTCTGAAACAGGTCTTGCAAAGCAACGCAGCATCCTGTGGCACTGTATACCAGCAACTGCCCTGAAAGTTTCATTTCAGCTCCTTTTGAGAAACTGGAGATGGAAAGCAAGCTGCTATAGATGCACAGTGTAAGTCCTGAGCAAAGCCAACCAGTCAAACACCTGAGGAAAATGTTTGCTCTCAACCCGCTAGGTCTGTTTTTCCCTCTTATTTATGGTGCCTAGAACTTAAGCATGACGCCACCCAACTAATGATGGTAACTTGGATCAAGTAATCCAAGCAACCTGGGTTCCCCCTGGTATAATAAAAATATAATGGTTATTTAACCCTGAGTGCATGTCAGGTCCTTAACACATCTGTCCATTGCATGAATGGTTTTACCTAACCCTAACCATCCGGGTCCCCCCTTACCTGGTTTGCTTCCCTGGTGGCTTAGATGGTAAAGAATCCGCCTGCAATGCGGGAGACCTGGGTTTAATCCCTGGGTTGGGAAGATCCCCTGCAGGAGGGCATGGCAACCCACTTTAGTATTCTTGCCTGGAGAATCCCCATGGACAGAGGAGCCTGGTGGGCTATGGTCCATGAAGTCTCAAAGAGTCGGGTGTGATTGAGCGACTAAACACACAACCGCCTCTTAGATGCAGGTTTTTGGTTTTTGGTTTTTTTCTTTGCTTTTCATTTGATTTTAACGTGGTAAGAACACAACACAAAACCCACCCTCTTAAAAAATGAAATATACAATACAATATTGTAAACTTAGGCATGGCGTCATACAACAGATCCCAGGAAGCAGTCATCTTGCATAAAAGAAATTTTATACCAGTTGAAGAACAGCTTACCATTGCCCAATCCCCTCAGTCCCTGGCAATCACCATTCTACTCCTTGCTTCCATTAGTTTGACTATTTTATATACCTCAGCTAAGTATTAACATGCAATATTAGTCCTTCTGTGACTGGCTTATTTCACTTAGTATAATGTCTTTTAGGCTCATCCAATTTGAAGCATATAGAAGAATTCTCTTCTTTTTAAGGCTGAACAATATTCCACTGTGTGTATATACCATATATTTTTTTTAATCCATTCATCCATAGGTGAATATTTCACTTGTTTCTCCACATTTTGGCTATTTTAAGCAGTGTTACAATAAACATGGAAGTACAAATATCTCTTCATGATTCTGATTTCACTTCTTTTGGATAAATGTCCAGAAGTGGGATTACTGGATCATTTTTAATTTCTTGAGGAATCTTCATAGTGTTTTCCAAAGCAACTGTACCATATTACATTCCCATCAACTATGCTTAAGCATTTAATTTTCTCTACATCCTCACCAACACTTTTCTTTTGTCTTCTTGACAATAGCCGCCCTAACAGGTGTAAAACTACTATGGTTTTCAGTTCAGTCGCTCAGACGTGTCCGACTCTTTGCGATCCCATGAATCGTAGCACGCCAGGCCTCCCTGTCCATCACCAACTCCCGGAGTCTAACCAAACCCATGTCCATTGAGTCAGTGATGCTATCCAACCATCTCATCCTCTGTCATCCCCTTCTCCTCCTGCCCTCAATCTTTCCCAGCATCAAAGTCTTTTCAAATGACTCAGTTCTTTGCATCAGGTGGCCAGAGTATTGGAGTTTCAGCTTCAGCATCAGTCCTTCCAATGAACACCCAGCACTGATCTCCTTTAGGATGGATTGGTTGGATCTCCTTGCAGTCCAAGGGACTCTCAAGAGTCTTCCTCAACACCACAGTTCAAAAGCATCAATTCTTCGGTGCTCAGCTTTCTTCACAGCCCAACTCTCACATCCACATATGACCACTGGAAAAACTATAGTCTTGACTAGACAGACTTTTGTTGGCAAAGTAATGTCTCTGCTTTTTAATATGCTATCTAGGTTGGTCATAACTTTCCCTCCAAGGAGTAAGCGTCTTTTAATTTCATGGCTGCAATCACCATCTGCAGTCATTTTGGAGCCCCCCAAAATAAAGTCAGCCATTGTTTCCACTGTTTCCCCATCTATTTGCCATGAAGTGATGGGGTCAGATGCCATGATCTTATTTTTCTGAATGCTGAGCTTTAAGCCAACTTTTTCACTCTCCTCTTTCACTTTCATCAAGAGGCTTTTTAGTTACTCTTCGCTTTCTGCCATGAGGGTGGTGTCATCTGCATATCTGAGGTTATTGATATTTCTCCTGGCAATCTTGATTCCAGCTTGTGCTTCTTCCAGCCCAGCGTTTCTCATGATGTACTCTGCATAGAAGTTAAATAAGCAGGGTGACAGTATTCAGCCTTGATGTACTCCTTTTCCTATTTGGAACCAGTCTGTTGTTCCGTGTCCAGTTCTAACTATTGCTTTCTGACCTGCATACAGGATTCTCAAGAGACAGGTCAGATGGTCTAGTATTCCCATCTCTTTCAGAATTTTTCAGAGTTTATTGTGATCCACACAGTCAAAGGCTTTGGCATAATCAATAAAGCAGAAATAGATGTTTTTCTGGAACTTTCTTGCTTTTTCTATGATCCAGCGGATGTTGGCAATTTGATCTCTGGTTCCTCTGCCTTTTCTAAAACCAGCTTGAACATCTGGAAGTTCATGGTTCATGTATTGCTGAAGCCTGGCTTGGAGAATTTTAAGCATTACTCTGCTATCGTGTGAGATGTGAGAAATTGTGTGGCAGTTCAAGCATTCTTTGGCATTGCCTTTCTTTGAGATTGGAATGAAAACTGACCTTTTCCAGTCCTGTGGCCACTGTTGAGTTTTCCAAATTTGCTGGCATATTGAGTGCAGCACTTTCACAGCATCATGTTTCATGATTTGAAATAGTTCAACTGGAATTCCATCACCTCCAGTTGCTTTGTTCATAGTCATGCTTCCTAAGGCCTACTTGACTTCACATTCCAGAATGTCTGGCTCTACGTGAGTGATCACACCATCGTGATTATCTGGGTTGTGAAGATCTTTTTTGTACAGTTCTTCTGTGTATTCTTGCCACCTCTTCTTAATGTCTTCTGCTTCGGTTAGGTCCCTACCATTTCTGTCCTTTATTGAGCCCATCTTTGCATGAAATGTTCCCTTGGTATCTCTAATTTTCTTGAAGAGATCTCTAGTCTTTCCCATTCTGTTGTTTTCCTCTGTTTCTTTGCTCTGATTCCTGAGGAAGGCTTTCTTATCTCTCCTTGCTACCCATTGGAACTCTGCCTTCAAATGGGAATATCTTTCCTTTTCTCCTTTACTTTTTGCTTCCCTTCTTTTCACAGTGATTTGTAAGGCCTCCTCAGACAGCCATTTTGCTTTTTTTGCATTGCTCTTTCTTGGGGATGGTCTTGATTCCTGTCTCCTGTACAGTGTTACGTACCTCCATCCATAGTTCATCAGGCACTCTGTCTATCAGATCTAGTCCCTTGAATATATTTCTCACTTCCACTGTATAGTCATAAGGGATTTGACTTAGGTCATAGCTGAATGGTCTAGTGGTTTTCTCCACTTTCTTCAATTTCAGTCTGAGTTTGGCAATAAAGAGTTCATAATCTGAGCCACAGTCAGCTCCCGGTCTTGTTTTTGCTGACTATGTAGAGCTTCTCCATCTTTGGCTGCAAAGAATATAATCAATCTGATTTCGGTGTTATGGTTTTAACTCCCCTTATTTGATGATTAGTGATATTAAGCATCTTTTAATGTACCTGTTAGTCATTTGAATATCTTCTTCAAAGAAATGTCTGTTCAAGTCTTTTGCCCATTTTTAAAATCAGGTTATTTGGTTTTTTGCTATTAGGTTGGAATACTTCCTTATATATTTTGGATATCAGGTATGTTTTTTGGAGACAGAGAAATGAAGTTACAGGGAGGTGAACAATTTGCCCAAATGTGGGCCAGTGTTCGAACCCAGGCAGGTTGATTCCAGAACTCATGCTCAGAACCACTGTAATTATATAGAAATTGCATCTTACAGAATAGTTTTCTAAACTTCAATATTGGATCTACAGAAGCAAAATCTTTATTAAATTAATCTAACATGAGTATTACCTAGCCAATAATTACTATGCATAGAGAAATGCATAGTTTTCAGCATACATAAATACACACTCTGTTTTGTTTTCCTAGATTCTATTTTAAAAAATTTCTCACTTGTGGTAAAATAACAAAAGCACTTGTACATCATTCCTCAGGTCCTTGAAATCTTCTAACTGTATTTTGTCCTTCCTTTTTTCTTTTTTGTTGTTGATTTTATTTATTGTTGTTGTTTCATATATTTATGTGTAAATAGATTTCACTAATCTTAATAAAGGCCTTAGATTATCTGTCCTGACCCAAGATCAATTTTTTGAATCTCTAGGCTTTTAAGACCAGAAAAAGGAAAAAGGAACAGAAGAGTAAGACCCTGTGAATACTATGTTTCCCTATGGCTGCATTTTTTGCAATGCAGAGAAACAGTCCTCTAAATACCACGTGGGGGGTAATGGGGTGGACTGTGTCAGTGTGGCTAGTGACACAGTGATCCTACTGATCCTAGTCACTGTGGCTGCCACTAGCCCTGGAAATACTAATGAGAGAAACGAGGGGATCTTAGCTGGGCCAAGGTAGCACTTGGACCTCCTATCGCTAACACACTGAAGATAGTACTAGGAATGTATTTGGACACTCTGACTTGGCTGAGGAGAACATGTAGCTTAGACTATCTCACAGAGTAATTTCCACTAACAACATTCCCAGTAGGACAATTTTCTGCTCCAGTACCACTGAAGAATGGGAAGATCTCCACCTCTAATTACCTTGTTGACTAGCTCTAGTTGATAGAATGTTCTTCATTATTTTTGAGCCAAAAATGATGAGTGGAGAGGAGAGGGGGGAAAAATGGCCACTGTTTCTACAGCCATCATGATAATAATAGTGTGTTCACTGAGCCTTTCAAATGAGTCAGGGTTCACCCAGAGGACTGTTCCTGCATTTTCTCACATAATCTTTACAACTATTACACAACAGTCACTTTTACTGACCCATCTTACAAAAGAGGATCCTAATGTCCAAGTCACTTTTAACCCTAACAATTCCTACATTTCCACTTCATAAAAAAAAAGAAAGAAGAAGAGAGTGAGAGAGAGAAATTAACAGTGGACTTTAATCCCAAGATGTTTTCTTCAAGTTTTTTTCTGGAACTCTATAGCCATCCTAAATGAAAAGTGCTAAATTTCTGAGTACCGAAAGCATAAGACTGCCTCCTGGACAGTGAACCCCCTGGTTCCTTCTCCATGTTCTTGAACCCTTGAGAGAAATGCAAGCTCTTCTCATTTTCCTACTTACTCTCTACCCACTGCTGCTAATACCCTTCTAAGAAATTCGACTTGTTTTCATGAGCAGAAATACAGTTATCTGCACACTTTGCAAATTCCAGTGCTCATTCTGAATGTAAGGGGGAAAAAAGGAGTCTGGTCAGAAAACTCTCTAAGGGACTTCTCTGGTGGCCCATTGGTTAAGAATTCCAAAGTAGGGAATGCAGGTTCGATCCCAGGTTAAGGAACCAAGATCACACATGCCTTGTACCACAGCGAGATAAGCCTGTGCACCACAACGAAGAGCCTGTGTGCTGCAAGGAAGATTCAAGTGAAAAAAAGAGCAAAAACTCTCCAAACACGCAAGTCTTCTTCATGCCCCCTCCCTCCATTGGCATGCCTTCCCTTCTAGAGGCAACAGAATCTGACCCAAGTTCTGCCCCAGAGAGAAGCACTTTTACCATCAACTTAGATGCGGAGGTTTGGCAACCCACCAGGGGAAAACCAGAAAACAGAATCGGGGTCTAGTATGCGTCTGTGAGTTTTAACCACGGACTAGCAAGACAAAATGATAAAGGGAAGGAAGCAGGGCCTTGCTGTGGTTCCAATAACGCAAGCATGGGACTCAGAGCCACGTTGTGGAAGTGACTGGGGCATCTCATGTAACATCAGCTCAAAGTGAGGCAACAGTGTGATGTAATGATGTGATGATGTAAAAGCCCTCCTCCACCATCCCTCACAAGGAAGAAAAATGTAAATGATATTTCAATCTTGGTTTAAACTTTAAATTTACAACATATAGAGTAAAGTTGATAATGGCTATGTCTTCTCCCGACTGCTCAGAGCACTGGTAAAGTTTAGCCTTCACAGATCCAAACCCCACTCTCGTGTGGCCACAAATATTCTGAAGAGGGTGGCCGGGAAATTGAGTAGGAGCTGGAGCAGAACTGAAAACTCTCCTGTTGTTTACTTGGAAGGAGAGCCTGAGGGAAGACAACCCACTTGAAGGAGTCTCCCTGTGAAACAGGAATTCAACTCATTTCCAGATGGTAAAGAGAAAGGTCCAGGGCCATGGGTGAAAGTTACATGAAATTCAAGTTCAGCACCATATTAGGAGGTGTTTTTGCCAGTAAAAGCTTGACTGAAGGCAAACACAGCTGGTGGGTGAGCACAGAAAAGACAGCACTTGGCATGAAAATCTGGAGAGGGGATTCAGGTAACAGGGGGCTGGGGTGGCTGACTTGGTTGACGTTTGCAGACCCGCAAACCTAAGGATCTGGGATTGGGGCAAGGGGCTTTCCTCAGATATAGCACACACAGTATAGACAGCAAAGAATTCCCAGTCTCCAAAGCCTGAGGAAGCCACAGGCCAAAGTCTCTCACCCAGCTTCTCACAAGGTCTGGAGTATTGCTTCTTCAAGCCTTGAAAGCTTGTCTTAGCCTCTGACAAGGGGAAAGAAGGGGTGACATGCTCAAAGAGGAGCTCACAGACCTCAAGATGAACTTCAGCTGAACTTCATACCATGCCCAGAGCCTGGAAGGGTTCTTCGAGATTCCAAGGAGCTTGGAATGCCCATGCCTTTGAATAGTTCAAACACTCCACTTTCAGGAAAAGATGGAAAGAGAGGCAGAGCTAAGCTGTAGTAGAAAAATCAAAAGAAGGAGGGACATTCCCTATGGAATATATATTTATTTAGTAACTTTTTAATTGAAGTATAGTTGATTTAAAATGTTAATTTCTGCTGCACAACAGTGATTCGATATATATATATATATATTTAATACTATTTTCCATTATGGCTTATCATAGGATAGGGAATCTAGTTTTCTGTATACAGTAGGACCTTCTTGCTTATTTGTTCTTTATATAATAGCTTACATCTGATAAACCCAACCTCCCAATCCATCTCTCCCCTAACTCCCCCCCACCTTAGCAACAACAAGTGTGTGGTCCATCCAAAACATGGACTTACTTTTTATCAATGGATGAGGTTTAAATAAGTGAAAGCATTCAGACTGTGTACAGTAGAAACCTAGTTTTCCTCCCACCAGGCCTCTAGTCCCTAGCTAGTAGCTTCTCTCAAGACCTTCCTGAGATATGTAAACAAATATGGACATAGAGTCCTCCCTGCACCCATCTTCACACAATGGTAGCAGTGCTAGACTTTACACACTTTCCTCCACAACACAGTCAAATATTAATGAGCAAAAGTGTAGAAGTCTTTAAAACAAGCGCTCAGTTTCCTGTCTAAATCTGACCCAGGCTTGGGCAACAGGCAGCCGTGAAGTCAGCATTTCATTTCTTCAGCATCTGCCTTAAACTAACACTAGAATTCATTAAATCACGGTGCTGTTACTCTTTCATTAAATACATCTTAAAGTTTGTATTCCCTACTGCCTCTGTAATTTAGTTGCAGCAGTGATCTTTACTTTGAATAAAATAAGAAAAGAGAAATAGTGTTAATTGTAAATAGTTCTTAAGAGTGCTGTTTACCAACATGAGCAGTTCCGAGTGGAATCACCAATGCATTAATAAATGGTGCTGGAGGTAAACTGCTCCTCTACAAGAGGCTAATTAACTCTTTAAGGAAACCAGTTTGAAAACAATACATTCTCTTGGGGGATAGCTAATCCTAAATAGTGTTTGATACAGAGAGTTTGTTCCATATCCTCAACAGTCAAGGGTTCTAAGGTTAGACACTGGCTAAATCCTTCTTCTTCTTTTTTTCTTGCTTTTGTAGATGAGAATCTAGAAATCAGCTAATTTGATTATTGACTCACAGTAGCAAATGAGGCATTGACAAAGTTACTCCATTTGACTCCAAGACCTGTTGGAGAGTTCCTGTTAAGGTAAACCACCCCCTTGCTGATTATTACTTCAGAATGACAAAGGAGGGCTCTTAAAGCATTGAATTAGGTCCCCCTGCAAAAAAGATATAATGGAGTCATAACCTCCGGTACCTCCCAACGTGGCCTTATTTAGAGATAAGGTCTTTACAGAGGAAATCAAGTTACAGTGAGACCATTAGGGTGGGCCCTCATCCAATATGGCTGATGTCCTTATAAATAGGGAAGGTTGGCCATAGACCCACACATAGAGAGAGAAAATAACGTAACGTGAAAAGACTCAGGGAGAAGAGCATCTATAAGCCAAGGACTGAAGCCTGGAACAGATCCTTCCCTCACAGCCTTTAGGAGGAAACAACCCTGACTCTTGGCCTCTAGAACTCCCGGAAAGACAATCCATTTCTGTTGTCTAAGCCATCCAGTAGAGCTCACAGTGACTGCTCAATCAGTCATGTCTAATTCCTTGCAACCCCATAGACTGTAGCTGGCCAGGCTCCTCTGTCCATAGAATTCTCCAGGCGAGAATACTGGAGTGGGTTGCCATTCCCTTCTCCAGGGGATCTTCCTGGCCAAGGGACTGAACCCAGTCTCTTGCATTTGCAGGCAGATTATTCAGCACTGTGCCAAAGCCACCACTATGTGCTACTTTATTCCAGAACCATGTGATGATATCAACATAGCACTGGTTTGGCAGAATCTTGGGGTGAAAGTAACATGTAGGCACTCACCTGGCCCACCTTCTTCCCTTTAAGCATCTTTCCCAGGGGAGTATCTTTACAAAACTGTGATAAATCTGTTCAAAAGTGCTTCACAACTGGTTGAGAACAAGGACTCTTGGACCAAGCTGCTGGAGCTAAAACCAAGCTCTAGGCTTCACACTAGATTCACCCTCAGCAGGAACACAATTTCTCTACCTTAACTTCCTCATCTATAGACTGTCCCTCAGGTGGTTATAAGAATTAGTGAATGCGTATCAAAGATTAGCACAATCCTCAGTAAATGTCATCAATTGTGATTGTTCATTCTGTTGAAATCTTCTCAAATCAGCCTTGGTTTATGGCAGAACTTACTGTAGGTCGGTCCCCCATCAGCCTGTTTGGATCATTGGCCAAAGACAAGATCAATGACTTTTGTTCTCCCCAGTTTTAAAAGTTAAGTGTGATAAGAAGGGATTGGAACTATAGCAGAGCCCTCAGAATAATGAAAGGGTAAAGAAACAAGACATGAGAAGAGAAAAAAAAAAAAAAAAAAAACCAACAACACACACACAAAATATCCATTGGTCACCATTTTCTCAGCACCCACCCCATGGAGAGTCCTCCCTGAGGAGCTGAGACTCTAGAGGAAGGCAGATCAAGATGCAGGATGGACCTGGCAAAGCTTCAATTACTAGAAGAGTGTTCCAACAGAGATGACAGAACTCCTAGGCCCTTCAGATCTCTGGCCCATCGTCTAAGTTCAAAGAAAAGGGAACAGAGGCCCTGAAAGGTGAAAAGACTTGAGCAACATTTTCTGTCAGAGTAACAACAGAATGAGGCTCAGATAAGAAATAGGCTGCTTCTCCTGTGAGAAAGGTGAGACACCCCAAAGCATGACTCAATAGAAATCTAAGATCCCTGACTCCAGAAGAGTTGCAGAAATAAGATAATGATGATGATATTGATGATGATGACGACATTGGCAATGCTGGTACCGTAGATTGAGCAGCTACTCCACCCACAGCAAGCACTGTGTTAATTGTTTTCTACGCAAAATTACCTCATTTAATTCTCACAACAACCTTACAAGGTGGTTCCAAAGAAGATGAGAGCTCAGAAAAGGATTCTCAACTTACGAAGCACCTAGAACTGCTGTGTAGCGGTGAGGACCATCAGCTTCTATGTAGGATGCCTCTTAGAGGCAGGCCCCAGCAACAGATGCTGCCAAGGGCCCTTCTTGCTCAAGGAGCATATATTTTCAGATTATCCAAGCCACAGCACTAAATTATATCTCTTACCAGTGAAATCAATTTACTTGGTCTTCCATACAGAGCTTTGAACTGTGAAAACAATATCAAAAACAGTCACCACATTCATCTTGGAAGAATGGGCTCTCAGACAAAACCTTCAGTGGCATTTGGATCTGGTGTTGATTGCTTCTGCACTATCAGAAACTTGCTGAAATATCGCTTTTCTCCTGGGCAACATAACACCATTTCCTCTTGTACTTTTCTAATATAGTGTAATGAAATGCAATGGAAACCACAGGAAATGCTGTGGTTGGTTATTGAACTTGAGCCATCATGATCAACTCCAACACTCCAACAAGGGCAATGTGGGAAAAAAACAAGGTGGAGGTGGGCTATGTAACATGATCAGAAGGTCCTGTCCTTTTTTAAAGGACAAGAGAAACTTCATTTAGGGGACATGAATTAAAGGTCTTGGTTACAAATATCCATTTAAACCCAAACTAAGAACAAACCAAGGGAACCCCACTTGGGACACTCCTCCCAGAAGCCTTACGCTAGACAGAGGGTATATGAAGGGGGGCCTGCACTTGGTGTATTTCCTAGTAAGCATTGTATTGGCTCCAGTTAATGTGACAAGCATTTCCTGAGCATCTTCTGGTTTCAGAGCCAAGAATGACCCGTTGCAGAAATACAGACCTCTCTCTGTATTTCATCCCTTGATGTTGTTGAGTCACTAAGTCATGTTTGACTCTTTGTTTGACCCCAAGGACTAGCCCTCCAGGCTCCTCTATCCAAGGGATTCTCCAGGCAAGAGTACTGGAGTGGGTTGACATTTCTTCTCCGGGGGATCTTCCCGTCACAGGGATCGAACCAGCATCTCTCATGTCTCTTGCATGGCAACCAGAGTCTTTACCACTGAGCCGCCTGGGAAGCCCCTAGAAGGTTAAAATAACAACTGCACTTCCATTTCAGCAGGAAGTGGAGTAAGACCACCTGTACTTCTGTAAATTGCCAAGGAAGTTCCCAAAAGGTACCAGATGAATCCAGAATCAGTTAAAGTAGAAAGAAAGTGAGTGAATAATAGTAGATAGTCCATTAAAAATAGTAGACACACTGTTTATTAAACACTTTTTATGTGACCGTGGACTATAATGCATTATCGGATATAATCTCAACATTATGGTAGGTGCTATTATGATGCCTCATTTTACAGATGAGAAAACTAGAGATTTGGGAGAGGTTGGCTCTCATGCCCAAGGACAGTGCATACACACAAGCACATACACCTCTGACTGGCCTGCAACAGCAGATACTTCTGTGTCTCCACCTCGCCCCTTTCCGCACACATGACAAGTTTTCACAATGACCTAATCATGTGTTCTACTTTAGTCCTCTTTCAAGTAGTTAAGGCCACAGTCAGACAAGCCAGTCTGTGCAGTCTGTAAAGAGTCCCACTCTCATCTCGCATATCTAGGCTTTCAGTAATCTCTCTTTCTTCCCTCCATAGTGAAAATGGAAGGCAGAAGAGTGTTTTGAGATTAAATCCCAACTCCTCTGTGACAGAAAAGCTGTCCCAAATGATGATAGGAGGAAAACTAGAAGCGAAAAAGACTTGAGATTTGTTTTGAAGATATTCTGATATTACATTAGAGTGGGTCACTAGGAAAATCTATTCACAACTTCTAGTGAAGCTGGAAGAAATACATTAGCAAGACGAGAGTTTGCTGTCTGGAGCTCCTGGTGCCTCCATGACAGCCCTTAATGGATTCCCTCACTGCCAACAGGCAGGGCACGCTTGAAGGCTCAGCTGTGTCTCGTAATTGTCTAAGTACAATGGCCACATCTCAGATGGAAATTGTCGCATGAGCTATTTTAGGGTCAAATTTAAGGGAGACGGACTTTTAAATGAGGGTTTAGGAAAGAGGTTAGGGAAAGGGGAGAACCAGGGATGAGAGAACCAGGGAGTAGGCTTTTTTTTCTTTAATATTTATTTACTAGGCTGCAGCAAGCGGGACCTTTGTTGCAGCGGGGTTGGCGGGGGGGAAATCTTTAGTGGGGCCTAGTTTCCTGACCGGAGAAGGAAATGGCAACCCACTCCAGTACTTTTGCCTGGAGAATCCCAGGGACGGCGGAGCCTGGTGGGCTGCTGTCTGTGGGGTCGCACAGAGTCGGACACGACTGAAGCAACTTAGCAGCAGCAGCAGCAGTTTCCTGACCAGGGATGGAGCCTGGGCCCCCTGCATGGGGAGTGCAGAGTCTTAACTGCTGGGCCATCAGGAATGTCTCAAAACTACTTTTAAAAATCAATTATATATGGAATTTAGAAAGATGGTAATGATAACCCTATATGCAAAGCAGAAAAAGAGACACAGATGTACAGAACAGACTTTTGGACTCTGTGGGAGAAGGCGAGGGTGGGATGTTTCGAGAGAACAGCATCGAAACATGTATATTATGTATGGTGAAACAGATCAGCAGCCCAGGTGGGATGCATGAGACAAGTGCTCGGGCCTGGTGCACTGGGAAGACCCAGAGGAATCGGGTGGAGAGGGAGGTGGGAGGGGGGATCGGGATGGGGAATACATGTAAATTCGTGGCTAATTCATGTCAATGTATGACAAAAACCACTACAATATTGTAAAGTAATTAGCCTCCAACTAATAAAAATAAATGAAAAAAAAAAAAAAAAACAGTGAAAGCAGCAAACCTGGTGGCTCGGATGGTAAAGAATCTGCCTGCCATGTAGGAACCTGGGTTCAATCCCTGGGTTGGAAAGATTTCCTGGAGAAAGGAACGGAAATCCACTCCAGTATTCTTGCCTGGAGAACTCCATGGACAGAGGAGCCTGGCAGGCTCCAGGCAATGGGGTGGAAAGAGTTGGGCAGGACTGAGCGGCTAACACACAAAACAGCAAAAAACAAATTAAAAACCCACAAACCTTTATAACATTTTTATAAAGAAATAGTATATGCATGAAGTCAGCCCACAGAGCTGTGTGTCAAGTGAATTGGACCCAGGGAGCTGTTTCAAATTTGGGATGAGGGACAGGCATGAGGCAAGGGGAGCTGGGATTTACCGAGAGGCAGCAGGCACTTCGTTGGCACTTATCCCTATCACCATTCTGAAAGCGCCTCCATCCAAAAGATTAAGTGCTTAGTCCAAGAAGTTAGGAGTTGAGCTCTAGTCTCTTTAATTCCCAAAGTCAGCGTCATTCCACTGCACAGACCTGGTTCCCTCATGTTGACTCTCAGTAAGGATACAGTCAGTACTTTGTCCAAGTGGAGTGCAGAACACTGTGGCTTCCAGGTCAGGCGACTGGACAAGCCACTTATTGAAGCCAGCCCCAGCCCCACCTCTACTCCTCCCGCCAACACTCCGGCCCCAGGGAACAAATGGAGACAAATTGAGATTCCCCTCCTGACTCCTCACACCTGTGCCCCATGTTGGTCAGGAACGAACCATGCATGGTCAGTACTGCCACTTGGCCACCAGGGGGCGCCAGATACTCATAAAATCCCTGAGATTCCCAGAAGGACCCTGTCTGAGCTGATTGAGAAGGAATACAATCTCTCTACCCCTGAGAAATATCGCTTCCAACGGATTAAAATCTACCGTTTCAAGACGAACTCACTTCTTCATTTCATAGCTTTTCCTACTGAAGAATTCCTCCTTGTAGACTATCTAAATCCAATATGCGGTAGTTTTGTGCTGTGAGAACACCATAAAGAACAGATTCCCTCTGTTGGATGGAAAACTATCTTTCTCCCAGCCCCACTATTGCTAGCTTCTAGGATAACCCAGAAGCTTCTAGGGCTTCCCTTGTGGCTCAGATGGTAAAGAATCCACCTGCAATATGGGAGACGTGGGTTCGATCCCTGGGTTGGGAAGATCCCTAGAGAAGGGAAGGGCTACCCACTCCAGCATTCTTGCCTGGAGAATCCCATGGACAGAGGAGCCTGACCGGCTACAGTCCATGGGGCCACAAAGAGTCAGACACGATTGAGCGACTAACACTCACAGGATAACCCAGAACAACACAGAAAACAGCCAATGATGGTGATCAAAAATTCTACAAGGCATACAAGAAAAACACCGGCAATCTCCAAAGTCCTGCCTCTCTGGCGCCCCCAGCTCACGTGCTTACGTGTCTTTAGGAAGAAAGGAGCGTGGACAGGGGAAGTCTGCTCCTTGGAGAAGGTGTCTTTCACTTCATCCCAGGGAGGACCGGAGAAGCAGCAAAGAGAGGCGGAGGGAAGAGCAGGGCGCTGTCCTTCCTTAGCCTCACAGAGGCCCCAGGTGCCCCCTTTCAAAGCCGGGCTCTTGGCAACAAGCCTTTGAAATAACCAAGTGCTGGCAACACAGGTTTGGCATGAATATGCAAATCAGAATATTCAAGTCTCGCACTTCATGCTTTTGGATCTTTTTAAAAATCCAGCCACTAACCGTGACTAACAAAAAAGAAAGAAGAAAGAGAAAGTAGCCTGACCTTCACTTGGTCTCTCCCACTGACCTCCTGGTGCTGGAGCCAAAGCACTTTTCAGGCCAGAGAGAAAGATGGCTGGAGTCTTGACAAGAGGCCGGGACCACTGCTGTACTAAAGGCATTTTGCCTCCCCTTCTCACGAAAGCTTGGGAATGGATAAATGGGCCCTACGACGTGCTGTCAATCAACCTCAGTGCTCTATTTTTGTCACTCCTAAGATGGATAGGAAGCGAAAGTTTGCTACAAAGCCCCCATCAGCGTATTAGGGGAAATTTTAACGAGTGACTTAAGTCTGTAGCCTGGCCAGGCTGCTAATTGTGCATATCATTTCTTCACAGTCCCTCCATCCTGTCACTTTGGTTCCAGTAATGACTTCGGCTCCCCGGTTTCTGCTTTTGTTTGCCTGCTCCCCAGAGATGCGCCTGGAGGGGGCCCCTCCAGAGCAGGCATGTCTCCGTAACAAGTTGTGACAATGAATTTGGGGAATTCTCTGGCTAAGCATAATTATCAACAAGAATCTGGCATCATTATCCACTGCTTTGCGGAGACCCAGAGTGAGTGCTAAGTCTCTCTTGCTCCTCCCTCTCTGAGGTCTGGGCACACAGCAGGTGATGAGTGATTAACGCAGGGGCAAGTCCACCCTGCCTGGGGAAAGACACATTTAGATAAAGCCGGAATCAGCTGTCAAACCAAACCTAATATAAACAGCTGCATGGTACAGAGACAAACAACAAAAAAAAACTTTAGTTCCTAGAAGATAAATTACCCCATGTTCAAAATTCCTGGCACTCTTTGAAAGGAATCCGAGTTTGTAGATATTTCTTTGCCTTGGTACCATTGGGAAGCAGGGGAATTCTGTTGCAGGCGGTGTAGGGCAGAGACCAGGCAGAGACTGTGTTGTATCTGCTAGTGCAGAACCAGGGCTTCCCAGGTGCTGGTCCTGGTAAAGATCCCATCCACCAGTGCAGGAGACATAAGAGACATAGGTTCGAACCCTGGGTCAGGAAGATCCCCCACAGGAGAGCACGGCTGTCTCTCCAGTATTCTTGCCTGGAGAATCCCATGGACAGAGGAGCCTAGCGGGCTACAGTCCATGGGGTCGAAAAGAGTCGGATGCGACTTCCATGCCCTTGCCTTTGGTGTGAAACACAAAGACTGTGCACCTTCTGCTGCTGGGGCCACCGCCCCTCCGTGGAAACCTTCTCTAAGGCCTTAACACTTTTTAACATTTCTTGGGTTTTAGCTCCTTATTGAGATGGGGGCGGGTATTAGGAGTCACATTTTTTAAGGTGGGTGGTGGGGTGGAGTGGAGGAGGCCCAGGGACTGGGAATGAACTTCCAGAGGTGTATTAGGAGTTACATTTTTTAAGACGGTGCGGGGAGGGGAGGGGAAATCGAGGCCCAGGGACCAAGAATGACCTTCCAGAGGTGGCTCAGAGCAGCAGAGCAGCCCTGGAGATTCAGGATCTCCTGCCAGCCCAGTGGGCGTCTCCTGATTGAGCGGACATGCTCCTCTGTTCACTACCTTTGGCCTTTGTCCACCCCCACCTCCAGTAAGTCATCTGAGTCCCCTTGGGGTCCTCAAGCCCTCACTGGGCAGGGACACCAACAGCCGTTTTCTGACCATTCCCTTGATGGAGTGATGCCAGGTGAGTTTGGTGAAAACCACTTGCCTAGATTGGGTTTAGGAATTACCTTTAACTTCTCTTAGGCAATGTTTAATCTCCTCCACCTTTTCCTTATTGAGGATAATTGGGACATGCTGGCATGTTTTTTGAAGCTAATCAAACAGTTTATGACCTGTGAAAAGAACTGCAACGCTCTAGAGAAACACAACGTCTGGACAGCATGCCGGATGCCCACTGTATTGGATCAATACCTGTTGTTTATGTTTCTTTCCTTCCCGTCCTTTGGCAACAATTCCTCGCATTCTTACTGAGAGCGGGGAGAGGGGATGGAGACAGTAGGAATGACCTGGCTGCTCTTTGGGTGTGTTATTCTGTTAGTCGTGTCCGACTCTGTGACTCCGTGGACTGTAGCCAACCAGGCTCCTCTGGAATGGGTTGCCATTCCCTTCTCCAGGGCATCTTCCTGACACAGGGATCAAACCCTGGTCTCCTGCTTCGCAGATGGATTCTTTACCGTCTGAGCCACCAGGGATAAATCGGTTTGCCACTCCAACAACGCAAGGCCGGTTCTAATGTATTGTGTTTGTTCCATTAACATTGGAGCCATCTGGCTGGCTCCTCACACTCCTCCTCTCTCTTCTTCATTAGGTGGGAGAAGACCCCCAAGCTGAGATCCATTAGAATAAGTCCCCAAATTTCAAAAGTCGTGTAATCCAGAAGTGTCTTTATACAGGTAGCTCTGGTTCCGACAGTAGCGAAGGTTATATCCAGGCAGGGTGGGTGAGGATAAGGGTCCTTCTGGCAGCCAGGAGGCTGCTGGGCACCCACAGTCCTGCCAACTGCCCTGTTCCCAGCACTCCCCACCCCCCAGGGGACCAGATCAGCCCTCGGCTGCTGTAGAAGGATCTGTCATCTTCCCATCCACCCCTACAACGTAACATGGACCGGTCCCTGCTCGCCCAGGCAAGGACCCCTCCCACCAGCACAATCAGTCTTTGAGAGCTACTTAAGAAAAGACTTCCCTTTCTGGGCTTCCTTAACATCCCTGGTGTTGCACATTTTCCTGTGGCCTTCTGTGCTGGTTTTATAAGTGTCTTTCCCAGGACATGTGGCCAGAGTGCCCTTAGGAACATGGCTGGGAGAAAATATGAACACTTTGATGGCCCCTCTCAAGATGTTCCTTAAAACTCAGCCAACCTCTGGACCAGCTGGTGCATGGCCGTCTCTTCAAGTGAAGTTCTGCCCCTACTAGAGCACTTCCTAACATGTCAAGGAGGTGAAAGCTCTTTGGCCTCCAGTTTGCAGTTGGAAACCAATTGGAGACCCTCCGATTTATTCAAGAATTCAAGAATTTTCTGTGCTGGAACTGACTGTCAGCCCGAGTCTGCTTCCATTCTGCCTGAGGGTCTGTGAGGTCTCTAGTATGCAAGCAGATCTCCTCAGTAGGCTCCGTTCTAGGAGAGAGAAGAATACAGAAGAGGGAGAAAGGACTTTCTGCTTTCCTGGCAAATTTCCTAAAACAAGCACATAATGTCTTCTGGCTCCCGCCCCCCCCACCCTCCTCTCCAGCACCTAACAGCCACTCTTCAAGCATTCCAGGATTCCCGCCCTTTGAAATCCTTCAGCTTGGCACCCTGGCCCGCACCCCTCTGCAGGCACCAGAACGCTGGAACCTGCCTCCTCAATCCCACGGTCCCGCTCACAGGTCTGCCATCTGCTGAGTCATCGGAGGAACCCAGCCAGTCAATTCTCGACCAAGTGCGAGGGGTGACTGCGCCTGGGCCCTCCCGTGAGTGTGTACAAGAATGCCTGGCACACGTTCAGATCTGGAAGCAGCAGGCTGGAGGGAGACATCCCCAGCAGAGTAACAGCAGCTGTGTTGCTATGCGCGCTGGCTGTAATCCAGGCCGTGTGCTCTGATCGGTCAACTATTTCAGGACCAAGAGCAATGACGTGAGCACGGGGACTATAGCCCTGCGATGAAACGCATGCCCCTGTCCTCGCGAAGCTTACATTCCTCTCTTTGTCTCAGTTCGTTTTCATAATAACCTAGGAGCCTGCTACTATCACACTGTTTTACTCAGTTAAAAAGAAACAAAAGAATAAAACAAAAACAAAACAAGCCTGAGGTACCTGGAGATTAAATCATGCTTGGCAGGAACAGGCTGGGTAAGTAATTAAACCAGAACTCCAGGCCAGGCTTCCTGCAGTGCCCGAGTCCGTGTCTTCAGCTCCGGGCTTGGTGGTGTGGGAGCCAGAGTTCCCCAGCCCCACCCATCCCTCACCAACAGAGATGGGCTCCACAGCCCCGGCGTGATGGCCCAGGCTGTTCACACTTCTGTCAGCCCCTCTTCCTTGTCTTCTGAACTCCCAGACTCTCAAGGTGTCCCACCTTCCCACAAGCTGAGGGGTGAGTGCGTTTGTGCTCACTCCGTCATGCCCGACTCTCTGCAATCCCATGGACTGTAGCCCACCAGGCTCCTCTGTCCATGGGATTCTCCAGGCAAGAATACTGGAGTGGGTTGCCGTTTCCTCCTCCGTGGGATCTTCCCAACCCAGGGATTGAACCTGAGTCTCTTGTGTCTCCCACGTTGGCAGGAAGACTCTTGACCACTAGTGCCACCTGCCCTAAGGGGAGAGTAAGGGCTAGGAGCCCTGGCTCGTATGTGAACAGGGTAGGGCTGGGGAGGCTGTCTTTATGGCCACAGCCTCATGGATCTAGAGGTTTTCTCAAACCTCCTTGAAGCCACAAGAAGCCATAATTATCAAAGGGGTAAGTCATGTTAGAGATCACTCCATTTCCAATAAAACATTAGAATAGTAGATCCATTCAAAAGCTGTTACCTTGAATCCAAAGGACTGGTATATTTTATGAAAAAAAAATTAGAAAATATAAATTTCCTTTGCAATCCAGTATGAAACATGCACACTCACTAGTCAAAGCGCTAAAGATGCAAGTGGACACCTAGAGGGACCGCTTCCCACGAGGTCAGAAAGTAGACTCACTAAGTGAAGCACAGTCTCAACCCCCCTGAGCTTCTCAGGTTGCGCTGGTGGTAAAGAACCTGCCTGCCAATGCAGGAGATGTAAGAGATGCAGGTTCTCTCCCTGGGCTGGGAAGATCCCCTGGAGGAAGGCATGGCAACCCACAAGGAGAATCTCACGGACAGAGGAGCCTGGTGGGCTATAGTCCATTGGGTTGCACAGAGTCGGACATGACTGAAGCTCCTTAGCAGCCGCAGCAACAGAACTTCCTAGAATTGAATTTCCGTTTACTTCTTTAGGGTGATTCATTGCTCTTCAAAGACGAAAACAAATAAGCCCCGGACACACCTCCCCTGCTGACACTTGATCTCAGGGAAATACCCTCTAATCTATAAGATCAAAATTCCACTCTTTCAGAAGACAGAACGTTTGGTGCCCGCTATGGCAACCCACTTCAGTATTCTTGCCTGGAGAGCTCCGTGGACAGAGGAGCCTGGCGGGGTACAGTTCATGCAGCTGCAGAGTCAGGCACAGCTGAAGCAGGTAAGCAGCGGCAGCTCGGTTTTACGTTCTGTATCTCGGAAGGTAATTGGGCACATGTGTCACTCTGTCAGCAGAAGGATCCTGACCCAGAAAGAGGACTCCCACTCCCTTCCTGCCCCCTAACCTGGAAGGGCAAGCCCCTCCCTGTCCCCTCGACCTCCTTCTCTGACCTCATGCCCATCAAAGGCTGCCACTGGCAGCTTAGCTGGAAAATAAAACTAACAAGAGGGGAAGGGAATGTGAGAAGGTGAGGCCAGAGGGAGAGGGGGTTAGGAACCTTCCTCTGCAGATTATTCCTGTGTTGGCTGCCTTGCCAGGAGGTCTGGCAGATGGAGGACCAAGCCATCTTTGTTTTCAGGTTGATTCCTCGTTTGCTGAGCGCAACACAGTCCTGGCCAGGAAAATTGTTCTATTCTATTCCATTCTGACAAATCACGTATGCTATAACATATGGAGACAGATGAAAGTTCCAGATCCCTACTAGGGGCCTCTGCACCCACCCCCGCAGTTGCCAAGGGCCCAGGACTATGGCCTTTGATGGACTTGCCCGCAGCCATTGTGTGGCCTCAGCCAAGGTTATGGGGGTGTGGTAGAGGCTGAATGTTTGTGTTGGGGGAACCCTAACCCCAATGTGATGGCATCTGAAGGCATGGCCTTTGAAAGGTGATTAGGTTGTGAGGGTGGAGGCTTCATGAATGAGACTGTGCTCTTATAAGAGAGACCTCAGTGTAAGGCATAGTTCCAGCGAGGCAGAAAAGGAAAGACGACCTCAACAGAAGTAGGTTACCTTTATTCAGGCAAGGAGGGGCGACAGTCGGCCAAACGACCAGGCTGAGCGCCGAAAGGGATCAAGGAGGCTTCATACTTATAGGAAGGTTTGTGGAAGCGATAAGGGAAACGTCAATCAAGTGGGATATTTTGAGTATTCTTTTGTTGAGATGACACTTGTAGTTGGGCAGGGGGTGATAAGTCTTCTGAGCGGGTGTAGGGGGTGGAAGGTTTCTGGACAGGGGGTGATAAGTCCCAGATAGATGCAACTGGCCTGGAGCATCAGGATGGAACTAAAGTTATGCTTTGTTTTCTCTGAAGTTAGATGATTCAGCAAGGGGCCTTTGAGACTGTTGTTCTCTTTTCTAGGCCCAAAAGACTCCTTCACTCAGAACATTTTATTCCTTCTGCCATGTGAGGACACAGTGAGAAGACAGCCTCTGTCTGTGAAGCAAGAAGTGGGCTCTCACCAGACACTCAATCTGCAAGTGCCTTGATCTTGAACTTCCCAGCCTCCAGAACTGAAATCAATCAATTTCTATTGTTTGTACGCCACTCGGTCTATGGTATTCTGGTATAGTGGCCTGAACAGACTAACACAGGGTGGTTGGTGACCAATGCCTGGCTGATGAGGAGACCAAAGGCTTGGCCCCAGCCCCAGTTAAGGACCATTCGCAGCTCCAAAGCATCCCATACCATTGGCTGAGGACTCCATGGCAACTGCATCTGAGTTGAGCTTCTCCCTCTGCCCAACCTGCCTTCGCCCACCCATCCTTATGACCGTACACATGGCTTTTTCACAACATTCGTGAGGGCCCATAATATTAATATTTAGTTTCTTAAAGGGATAGATCCAAGCATCTTTCATATATATATATGAGAGGATAAAGGGAGTCTTTTTTTCAATTCCTTCAACTTACACATGAAGTGTGTAAAGGAAAAAAAGTGTGTGAGTGGAAAGGGTATAGGTTTCCTATCAATTTGGATCTTTAAAGAACTTCTACTACCATGGACGTCTCTCCACCATGAGTACAGCTATGCTACATCACCGGGCCTCGGGGTGACCGTGCTTGGAGACAGATGGGTATGGCAGGTGGCTCCAGAGTGTCCCTACTTCACATGAATTGGGAGAAAGACACCCCCTAGTGATCAGTCTTCACTGAATCTCTCCGGTCATCTTCACAAGGGAAAACCACTGGGTTGTGAAATTTCAGAAGCAGATGGGAGCTTGGAGGTCATTCCACCCAGCAATATCAAACCGAGAGCCTTTTAAAGAGTAAAAATGGAGCGATTCAAGTTATTTTCAATACATTTAAAGCCATATTACATGGCTTACCCTTCAATAGCCTCAGCTAACAGGCTTGTCAATACCAATAAGTCAGTTTACTCATGAGCCCAACAACTCATCAAGCAGCTGCTAGATGTTAGTCCCTGAGGACACAGAGGAGAATAAGGCAGATAAACTGCTGCCCAGACAGAGGAAACTTAGTAAACAGACTTATTGCATGGAAAATGGTGGCTAAGACTAAGAAAGAAAAATAATCCATGGTGGGACACAGGAAAACAGAAGGTGGAAACTCGGTGAAATGGACAAGCAGATCCTCACTGAAATTGAGAATCTGATTTGACTTGATTAATAAAAAGTGGGAAGCAAGGTAATTGTTACTCAGTAAATATGATTCTTCTTACAAATAATACATTCAAAGCCTGAACCTCGTGGAATTAATTAAGGAGGGTCTTCCTTTATGAAAGACTTTAACATGGTAATGTTCTTTAAAAAATAAAACATCATTTTTTTATTAAAGTACAATGTTTCAAGTATATAGCAAAGTGAATCAGTTACATATATATATACACATATGTACTCTTTTTCATACTCTGTTCCATTTTAGGTTATTACAAGATACTGAATACAGTTCTGTGTACTATAGGGTAAATACATATTTATTTTACATATAGTAGTTTGTATCTGTTAATCCTGTACTCCCAACTTATCCCTCCCCCACTTTTCCCTTTGGTAACTAAGGTAACCTAAGAAAACGTAATTTTGTTTTCTATGTCTATGGGTCTGTTTCTGTTGTGTGATTAAGTTAAAATGTGTTGTATTTTAGATTCTACATGTGGTATTTGTCTTTGTCTGACTTAGTTCACTTAGTGTGATAATCTCTAGATCCATCCATCTTTCTGCCATGGCATTATTTCATTCTTTTTATGGCTGAGTAATGTTTCATATACCATATGAGTAATGTTTCATATACCATATACCATAATGTTTTATATACCATATCTTCTTTGTCCATTCAACTGTCAATGGACATTTAGGTTGTAAAGCAGTGATCTTCTATCCCCTTTTAAGAAACCCAAAAAAGCAGGCAACTTTCTGAGATCACATCGCTAAATTTTGACCAGCCTGGAATAAGACTTGGGTCTCCTCCTCCCTGAAACAGGACTCTTTCCGTTACATTGTGTTTTAGGTAGCGATGAACTGGAAAGCAGTACCGACCAAGGTTAGAGATGTGGCTCTGGGTTGAAGCTCCTGGGTTCAGAGGTTGGCTTTGCCACTACCTTGCTGAGCCATCCTGAGCAACCTGTTTTAAATTCATGACTCAGTTTCCTCCTCCGTAAAATGAGGATGCTAATAGCAGTACCTCCCTCAGCTTGGCATACCCCCTAAACAAGAGCCTGTGTGCAGAGCAGCACTTGCTAACTGCTCTGCAGACCCCCCAGCTATCACAGGCCTGGGCTCCTAGCCAGCCTAGCCTCAAAAGAGCTGGAGTGGCAGGAGAGGGGTGGAGCCTTCCTACCTACATAAAGGTGAGCTTTTAGTGATGGCTCATTCCCTCTCAGTCATCTTCCTGGAAGAGCATGAGGTTAATTCTTCAGATGTCTTTTACACAACATTTAACCATTCTGTTCAATGAAAAGCCTTTATGAATCCTAGGAGCTCAGAAGAAAAAAGTCAAGACACAAATTTAAATGACACTTGATTGTGACCAACTAACCTCACATGCATGAACCCTGAACCATCTGACGACATAGGCCAAAGACAGATGTGTTTGTAAGAGCACGCTCCTTCCACTGGAGGTTCAGGATTTGATGGATTTCTTTCTTGCTGTAGCCTTTAGCTTTTTTCCCATTTATTTCCTTAGCTAACATTTGTGTGTATGTTTAGTCACTCAGTCAAGTCCGATCCTTTGCGACCCCATGGACTGGAGCCTGCCAGCTTCCTCTGTCCATGAGGATTCTCCAGGCAAGAATACTGGAGTGGGTTTCCATGCTCTTCTCCAGGGGATCTTCCCAACCCAGGGATCAAACCCGGGTCTCCTGCATTGCAGGTGGATTTTTTACATCTGAGCCACGAGGGACGCCCAGCTAACATTTATTCAGCACTCATTACGTGCCAGGTGCTATGTTAGGGGCTATGGATAGAGAAATGAAAGCTGGTAATGGTCCCTGGGACACTGACATGGGTTTAGAGAGAAAGAGAAACAAGAAAAAAGGATTATTAAATGTGCACCAGGCCTAGAATGGAGGTGAGCTTAGAGGGTCCTGTGAAGGCAGAAAAAGGGTGTGCATCTTGCTTGATTAAAGAAAAACACACAGACACACACACATGCACGCACACACGCACACACACACATACCATCCCTCCCTGTCCAGGAAATTACAAATAACAATTAGGGTAGGGTTAGCTGTCTGAGCTGTTTGACTCCACCATGCATTTGAGGCAGAGCTCAGAAAAATCATTTAGGCTGCTTTTCACATTTTTCTGCCTCTTTTGTTTCTCAGAAACAAGAGCCTTGCAGGGTCAGACACAGCAGGAAACGCACCAGGAATATTGAGCCTGTCCTGGTAGATTTATTTCTCCACAGAATAAATCAAGGCATTGGTTCATTCTATATTTAAATGCTAGTGACTGCGTGAAGAAAAGGTTAGTGCTGGTGGGCACAGCTGGGCTGTGCCTCCTTCCCAGAGGGAGAAGCCAGCACCCAGCTGGGGAAGGAGCACCCAGGAGCCAGCCCGGCACAAGGAGGTCCCTCGCGGGACCTCTCCTCCAAGGGCTCTTATTAAATCACAGTGGCGTTAACGGAAGGCAGAATACTAACCCACAGGGGCCAGAAAGGCTTGACCTGAATCCAGTAGCGTACAAGTCTCTGAAGGCTTCCTTTGAACTGGAAGCTTTTAGAGGCTTTAGGAAAGGTTTTCAAGACTAGGAAGTTGTTGGGCTGTCAGCGCAGGGTAGGCTGGGGATTGAGAGGGAGTCAGCTGGGGTGGAGCGGGGCAGGGTATTTCCTCGCCAGCCTACGGGAGGACTCAATGTGGCACAGGGGTGTGGAGTGTGGTCTCAGGGGCTGGACTGAGGAGGCGTCTCAGATCCAACACCTAACACCTCTAAGACTTTGTGCAAGTTATTTAACCTCGCTTACCTCAGTTTCCTCACCTGTAAAGTGGGGATGATAGTAATCTACTTCATAGAGTTGCTGGGAGCATTATATGAGTTAATACTTGGAAAGTGCTTAGAAAATGTCCTGACACATAGGAAACCTTCAGTAAATACCTGCTTTTATAGTTGTTGTTGCTGGACAGTATAGGTTACTAACAATCCACAGAAATAAAATGGAGGAAGTAAAGGAAAATTTTTCCTAGGTCATGATCTTGTGCCAAAGCTTGTTGTTTTGTGCTTTATCATTTACACAAAATCATTGAATTACTTTATGACTATAAATACCAAAATATAATTTTCCAATTTTTAAAATAAAAGTAAAAAAGCAGCTTGCTCTCTGTGGTTTTATCTTTCTGTCTGTCCCTCTGTTTTGTGGTCTGTAAAATGGTGCAACAGTACTTTCGGTATAAGGCTTCCAGAATTAAATGAGATACTTCACATAAAGTGCTCTGGAATGTTAGCTGTTACTATCTGATACCATTCCATGGTACCTAGTAGATGCTTGTTCCACATTTGTAGAATGAATGAATAAATACTGTCCTCTTGGTGTCCCTATGGAATTCGTTATCTTCTTCTTCTTCTTTTTTTTTTTTTTAAGATAAGAAACAGAAATTTAGAGGAACTCAACAGCTTTTACAAGGTCAGCCAGCTAGTTAGGGAAAGAGTCCTGGCTCCAACTCTGCTTCACCTTCCCAAATAAACCAAGGCGGCCATCTGCTTAAGTTGTTAAGTGGTGGCTTTGCACTCTGAGCACCACGGCTCAGCCCATTCTGAGAAGTAATTCCCGTGTCCCTCGTAGGAGACTAGGGCACTTCCTGCTGGTCTGGGCTGAACTGAGCTCCGTTTCCTGCCCTCCTTTCATGGGCCATGACACAGTCAAAATATCAGAAGGAATACCATGCCTCAGTGATTTTCAAAGCCATTACAGGAAGCCATATAAGGCCATCTTGGAAAAACAAACAAACAAAACAGCTCCAGATGTCAGATAGATAACTAAAAATCCAAATTTAAAATTTTACGTTATATATATCTTACCACAATTAAAGAGTAAATTCAGGTTTAACATGAAAAGAATTGAAAATCATAATTAATTTATTTTACTTCTAGGTTCATCTGTTCTTTCATCCAGAGCCCATTTAAGAGCCTTGCATCTCATCAAAGTCTGCAGGATGCCAGCGGCTCATCAGAGGTGACTTCCTGCCAGCCTTACTCTCTGACTAGGGTCCCTTCACATGCCTTAGGAAACACCCCGTGGGCCTGGGATCCCATGATAGACCCCCGTGGCCTTGGCTCTACAAAAGATGTTTGCAGGAGTTTCCTGCAAAAATAAACCCCTGCTGGCAACTTTCAACCCTGAAACTTACTGGCAGGCTTTCAGATACTTCAAAATAAGAAAAGATTTTCTAAACTGTATCTCTTTGATAGCTCACCTAGAGAGAGACAGCATTTGAGGATAAAAACTAAGAAGCTATAATTGAAGCTGACTTCTTTGAAGTTGATGTAACAGGCTTACAACTTACTGAAACAGCTGCAGTGATTTTGAATTGAACCAAATTCCAAATTAAGACTGAAGTAGAGAGAAGTCATTGAACTTGAAAACCAAAGAACTTAGCAATAAACTTGTCCAACCACTTCATTTCCAGATAAAGTTACTAACCATCAGGGAGGTGAAACAACTGATCCAAGGTCTCACGGCCACTCAGAGTTCACTCTAGGAGAGGGGTCCCTTGCCCATATGACTGTTGTCTCTGTTTTCACGAGGCCCTGAGTGAAGGCCAATAACAGATAAATGGACTTCCTGAGCCCAGAGTCCAAGCACCACCTCCATAATGTGGGGAACATTCTGTGCAGCAAATAGTAACGTCTCTGTTAACCTCCACTGAGTGAATCCAGTCCCTTGAAAATTTGGAAAACAGCGGCAAAGCACTGTTGCAAGAACAGCTCAAGATTGCTTATCCTTTAAATTTCGAATTTGAAAAAAAAAAAAAACTCGACAAATGAAAATTTAGAAGCAATAAATATACAATTGCACTCTTGGAAACAGACTGTATCCCACTCATCTTGGGGTAAAAGTCTTTAATATCAGGAAGACTCAGGATGTTCTCATCTCCTCTTCCCTGGCCTCCAGAAGGCCTCTTGAGGAATCGCAGCCACAGTGGAGTTCAGGGAAACTAGCAGAGCATAATTAAAGTCTTCTGGAGCCTGGAAACATGGGAAGAGATAGAAGAATATAAAATTCCCACATCAACCTGTTCTTTAATTCAGCAAATCCCTGCATATGGGGCACCGCAAAAACCTGGCCCATGTTCCCCAGGCTGGGATGGGTGTATGAGCTCTCCCTTTCTCAGCCTTGGGATTCCCATCTTTCACATCCAGGGTTCTTTACTGCCTTCCCATTACTCTTGCATGACAATAAAATGAGACTCTACATTTTATCTACACCCCAGCCTCATTGCATACAAGATCTATGCATTCTTCCACAGGCCTGGAGAAAATCTTGACCACCCCTATAACATCCATCATTAAAAAAAAAGATTGGTCACTTCTATTTAGACTAGTAATTCTATCCTTAGCGTCATGTTAAAATCCCCAAGGAGCTTGTAAAGATACATTTCCTGGAGAACTTCCTGGCTGTCTATGGGCTAGGCCTCTGCACTTCCATTGCAGGAGGCACAAGTTCAATCCCCGGTCAGGGAACAAAGATGCCACGTGCTGCATAGTGTGGCCAAAAGTAATTGATTAATTAAACATGAAATTGCATTCTGTAAAGATTTTAAAAAATACGTTTCTTTTTAAAAAAATAATTGTATTTACTTGTTTATTTTGGCTGTGCTGGGTCTTCATTGTCATGTCGGCTTCCCTCTGGTTGCGGGGAACAGGGTCTACTCTTTGGTTGTGGTGCGAGGACTTCTCACTGCAGTGTCTTCTCTGGCTGCAGAGCATGGGGTCTAGGGTACCCAGGCCTCAGTGGTTGCAGCTCCTGGGCTCCAGAGCGCAGGGTCCGTAGTTATGGTTCACAGGCCTGGCCACTCTGCCGCATGTGGGATCTTCCCAGACCAGGGATTGAACCCATGCCCCCTGCGTTGGCAGGCAGGTCTTTACCACTGTGCCACCTGGGAAGCCCAAAATACATTTCTTGATTAAAAAAAAAAAAACTCTTCCCTTCTCTTCCATTTAATAAATGATCAAAATCATGACTACTGGGGATTTGGGGCTTTGTGCCAGGCAGTGGGCTGTATACAGTCTCTACACATTGACGCATTTTCACACTGAACTCTCATAGCCTCCCTCTATTTTCCACAGAAGCAGCAGCTGAGGCTCAGTGATTAGCAGCAGGAGGATGGCCTAGCCCCTGTGATGGAAGTAATTGGTTGGGAAACTGTTCTCTTAGCAAACAACGATCATTAGGGGATGCTAATTATCAGAGGAGCAGAAATATGAGCCCTTCCTCTCTAGTCTGCAAGAGACGGGACAGCATCTGATGACTACATTGTTAGCCAAGTGGACTCAGTGATGTCACATAATTTCTGCAGACCTGTTTGCTTCTCTCCTATAGTTTATTCCAGAATATCATGGACACAAAGTGAATGCAGACACGTGGTTGATTTTCAAAAAAAATGTTCTGAATTCACTTCCAGGAAGAGGCACGTAATTGGTGTGACTAAAAGTCCTCCACAAGGCTGGCAACTTTCAGGAGTTGACAAGCCTAGTGATTTTTTTTGATCCTCACCTTGAGATGGCCATGGTTAGGAGCACTGGAGGCATGAGGAAATGCTCTCCAGAGCTGGCCTTCCTCTCCCAAGGTTTAGACACCTTCCATGTATGTCCAACTTCTTTTCACTGTAAATCAAATACACTCCAAGATAAAATTAGATTTTTTTTTTAAAAACGAAAACATATATTCATATGTCATCTTCAGTATGACTTGTGGCTTGATGAATGCAGAAAGGAAGACTGAAGAGAGGCTGAGAGTTCAAGGGCAACCCAGGGCTCCAGGCTGTGAGGCCAGGCCTCTTTACAGAATGTACATCTATAACCAATTTCCTCAGAACCCTCCCTCACCCCAGGGCCTAACTAGCTCTCATTTTTGAGCCAGCCTGACGTACTCTATCTCAAAAATCAAATATTAGTAATCTTTTCCTAACTCAGAAGAAAAAAAGTCAAGAATTAGTGGATGGAATTCCCCACTAAAAGTTATCCTCTCACACATTTTCCTTAAACTCATAGCTACTGTGTCCATTCATCTGCAACTGAATGCTGGTAAGAACATAGGCAAGTGAGTGAGTGAGTGAATCAATGAATGAAGGAGAAAAGGGATAGTATTAAAAAAAAAATCAATGGGAAGCTCTGGACAGATGCCCAGTGTGATCCAGCAGCTTCCCATGGACAAACCTTCTCATGGTTGTGATTTTACACTGTGCAATAACACATTTCTGCTGGTAAAATTGTTTCCACTTCATGTGACTGTTTTCAGTCACTAAGTTGAGTCCGATTCTTTGTGAACCTATAGACCGTAGCACGCCAGGCTTCCTTGTCTTTCACTATCTCCTGGAGCTTGCCCAAACTCATGTCTATTGAGTCAATGATGCCATTCAACCATCTCATCTTCTTTCACCCCTTTCTCCTTCCACCTTCAATCTTTCCCAGGATCAGGGTCTTTTCCAATGAGTCAGCTCTTCACATCAGGTGGCTAAAGTATTGGAACTTAAGCTTCAGCATCAGTCTATCCAATGAACATTCAGGGCTGATTTCCTTTAGGATTGACCTGGCTTCATGGGATGTGATACTGAGTCACATCAGCTTTTCCATCCTCTAGACAGCACCCTGTTTCCCGATCTTCCCCTCTCCCCGCTGCCCCACACACCTGGCATAACTTCTCTCCAGGAGAGAATAAAGCTGGGGCAGGACCCCAGCTGGGAGAGCCAACCAAGGAGGGATGACCCACCCATTGACGGTCTGACCAGTGCCGGCTCACACGGGGGAGGACCGACACGCAGCAGCACGCTTTCTAGGTCCTTCCCAGGGAGACCCAGACATGAAGCTAAGCAGGAAATTAATTCTCATTTTTTAAATTCCCCAGACTATTTCTTATTGAGCTTAAGGCCCAAGACAAATACCAAAGGTGGAAATCATAACTGTTTTGGAACTCACTTTTACTCTGACTTCAGGCTGGTATGGCTCACATACCCCATTGGAGCCCAAATCCCAAGCTGAACAAAATCCTCTTCAGCTGTGACCCTGTTGCTGCCATCCCATCACCATCAGATCCAAGTTGGGAAACTGGCTGGGGTCCTAGGGTGTGAGGAAGGAAAGGGGAGGGGCACTGGATGACTCTTTAAGGCAACTGAGGGGGCTGCCTGCCCAGAGTTCAGGTGGAAACCTACACTTTATTTCCTGTGTTCACCACCCCCAGGCCAGTTTCAGGGCTACATGACCTGTGGATTCCTCTTCCTCCTCCTCCCCTCTTGAACCCGGGGCATCCCTGGTTCCCTGATGCCTAGCGCTCAAAGTTCCAAGCTCCACGCACAGCAAAATACAACCAATTCATGACCTGGGTTTATAAAGCACACAGAAGAAGTCTGATAAAATACACCTTTATTAGAAAATTTTCAGCAGCATCATTTCCATTTGCTTTTCTAATCAAAGTACATTTCAAAATAATTACAATAAGCACTCAAAATATGAGCAAAAAATATTTTGAGAACTCGGGAATAAAATCATCAGTAGTACGTGTTTCATTCATCCATCTGTCCATTCATACACTCATTCATTCATTGTTGTAAAATGTGCATTATTAGTACAGAGAACTGGGAATGCTACCTAGTGTGGAACCTGTATTCCTGCCACAGTTCCGGCTGTGGAGACTAGAGTCTAGATTCAGGAGGAAGGCTAGACTCTGCAATACATTCTGATATAAACGTATGATTTTGCTAAAGGACCTAAGCAAGGCTCAATAAGAATGGTTTCCCTTTCTATTCATGTTCAACTGAGAAAATAAATAGTCGTTATAAGGAAAATTTTCACACAAACACAAAATCCAGCTGGCTTTGCTTTGCCGGTATTTGCTTTGCACCTTCCTTTATGAAGATAGATTTGCTTTTCATTCATTCAGCTCCAGTTTCTAGAGTAGGTGACCACCTGAGATGCTAGGAAAGGGTGTCGATCACCCTATGGTCCATCAAATGAAAGTTCATGTGACTAGATTACAAACTCTTTGCAGGATACTTAGACTTAAGAACATGAGCTTTTTCTCAGACATTAACATAAAAATGTTGACTTGGTAGCTAGGGAGATAATAGGAAACAGAGCTCTGGTTGGATAATGCCAATATGCAGAAGGGTGGAACTGAATAGTTTTTTCAACCTTCTGTATCATCTGCATCTCCATGGATATGGTATTCGTCAGGTCAAATTGAACACTACATGCTGATGTGTGAAAACGGACCCAAGAGTGGGGCCTGGATTCCCTTCCTTGATAATTCTATAGGGTCTTAGGGTGGTGCCTCTTCTTCTGACATTGCTAAAGGCCTCAAGTCAATTCCTTTCTTCAGTGGATCACTGAGTGTAATGATCACCAACCAATTCAGCAGATACTTTCATTAGCAAATTTAATGATGTGATAATCTTTCCAAAATTTACAAATGTACAATATATTTATAGCATTACCTTCAGAGAGTTTCAGTGCAAAGATATACATATAGTACAAGGTGATAATTAGTTGTAAAAATATGAGATGAGTAAAAAAGACACACAAGGCATTGTTTCCACAAACAGTACCAACTACAGGAGTATGGGGGGAAAATATATTCTTTTAATAAAGTACTGAATGTTAATTTTTTTCATCTGTTTGTAAAAAAAAAAAATGTGCAAAAGTGTGTTTCTAATTATTCCCTAAATAGCCAGCACAGTTATGCCTCAGAGTCTTCTTTAACAAGATTTGCAGTATCTTTAAATGTGTCTTCTGTTGCACTGTAGCCTGGAGTTGAGCCTTTTTTCCAAGAAACCTTAGCAGGAGGAGAAGGTGATGGAGGTGGGGTCACAGCAGCACTGACCTTTGGTTCATTCTCCATCTAAAACCACAAAGAAACAAGAATCTGTCACTTATTTCCAACAGGATGGAAAATGGTTTTGTGTGGAGAAGACAAATTGTGGCCAATCTGCTCAGAATAATCTGAGTACATGCCTGATTTAGCAAGTTAATGCTAAGAAAGAATGCCTGGGCTGAGAAAAATTGTTAACAATTACCTCAGAATAGAATGGATTTTCAAAGTTGGTATTTTGTTTCGGTTTTCTTTTGAAGATATTCCATTTTGTTGGCTAAAGGAAAAAGAGGAAACAGAAAACTTTCGGTAATGGAATTTTTTGTTTCTTCCCCCCAGCCTAGGTTTTAAAATTTCCTCTTACAGAGGGAAAAAGCAATTTGCAACTTGGGACCACATGACCCAGCCCATGCGGGAAATTGTTCAATTCTCCCATGGGTGGGCCCTGAAGGGTCACTGAAACTCTCTGGGCTCTCGTCATTTAATAATCTCAAAACACTTGCTTGATCCGACATGTATAGTTCACAGAATCGGTGCCCGAGAATCTAGAAGTTTTGACAGAGACAGGCAAGAGATTTCTTCAGGGGCTGCCTGAAACTTTAAGGAACAAGCCAGACTGAAACCCTCATCTCGTATTGATCCTTGGTCAACTCTATCATATTCCATATCCTGTCACCATTTCTTCCTGCCATTATGATGATAACAAAAACAACTAACAGGGGCTTCCCTGGCGGTCCAGTGGCTAAGACGCTGCACCTCCAATGCAGAAGCACGGGTTTGATCCCTGATCGAGGAACTCAGATCCCTCATGCCAACTGATTCCAGAACAAACAGTACATAAAACTAACAATTAACAGCCAAAGTATAAACTACAGTAACACAAAACAATACAAAAAATGCAGCCACTTGGAAAGTGAAACCCTCTCTCCTAAATCTTGGATCAATGAGAAATCAAATACATAACTACAGAATGTTTGGAAGGAAAAAAATTTTTTTAGAACAACTAACGTGAACTGTGAACTTCCAGATGTTCAAGCTGGTTTTAGAAAAGGCAGAGGAACCAGAGATCAAATTGCCAACATCCGCTGGATCACAGAAAAAGCAAGAGAATTCCAGAAAAACATCTATTTCTGCTTTAACTATTTCCATCTATATCCAAAACCTTTGACTGTGTGGATCTCAATAAACTGTGGAAAATTCTGAAAGAGATGGGAATATCAGACCACCTGACCTGTCTCTTGAGAAACCTGTATGCAGGTCAGGAAGCAATAGTTAGAACTGGACATGGAAAACAGACTGGTTCCAAATAGGAAAAGGAGTACGCCAAGGCTGTATATTGTCACCCTGCTTATTTAACTTATATGCAGTGTACATCATGAGAAACACTGGTCTGGAAGAAGCACAAGCTGGAATCAAGATTGCCGGGAGAAATATCAATAACCTCAGATATGCAGATGACACCACCCTTATGGCAGAAAGTGAAGAAGAACTAAAGAGCCTCTTGATGAAAGTGAAAGAGGAGAGTGAAAAAGTTGGCTTAAAGCTCAACATTCAGAAAAATAAGATCATGGCATCCGGTCCCATCACTTCATGGCAAATAGATGGGGAAACAGTGGAAACAGTGTCAGACTTTATTTTTGGGGGCTCCAAATCACCACAGATGGTAACTGCAGCCATGAAATTAAAAGATATTTACTCCTTGGAAGGAAAGTTATGATCAACCTAGACAGCATATTACAAAGCAGAGACGTTACTTTGCCAACAAAGGTCCATCTAGTCAAGGCTATGGCTTTTCCAGTGGTCATGTATGAATGTGAGAGTTGGACAATAAAGAAAGCTGAGCACCAAAGAATTGATGCTTTTGAACTGTGGTGTTGGAGAAGACTCTTGAGAGTCCCTTGGACTGCAAGGAGATCCAACCAGTCCATCCTAAAAGAGATCAGTCCTGGGTGTTCATTGGAAGGACTGATGTTGAAGCTGAAACTCTAATACTTTGGTCAACTGATGCAAAGAGCTGACTCATTTGAAAAGACCCTGATGCTGAGAAAGATTGATGGCAGGAGGAAAAGGGGATGACAGAGGATGAGACGGTTGGATGGCATCACTGACTCAATGGACATGAATTTGGGTAAACTTGAGGAGTTAGTGATTGACAGGAGGGCCTGGCATGTTGTGGTTCATGGGGTCACAAAGAGCCGGACACGACTGAGTCACTGAACTGAACTGAACATTGATTGAGTGCTTACTATGTGTCAGGAACTATTCTAAGAGCCTTGCACATATCTGATTTAATCTTCCCAATGACTCTGCAAGGCAAAGGCTCTGATTATATCTATTTTGCAGATGAGGAAAGGGAGTCTCAGCAAAATCACTGAACTAAATTGTAGGTAGGGGAGCAGGCAATACCTCTAGGATTCAGAGGCCTCAAAACTAAGGAACCAAAGAGAAATCACCCTGGACTATGATGAACAGCCCCTGTCTTACAGAAAAGCTGCCCATGGTAGAATGCTGGCCACAGCTCTGGCTGTCAGCTGGAAGGAGACAAGAGAACAGGAGACTGGAAAATAGACCATGCCCTCCTGCAGGTAGCTAAGGTAGCACATGTGTTTTATGAAGTGTCTCCTGCTCTCTGAAAGTAGAGGGCCAACATGTGCAGGACTAGAGAGCATGTGAATACAGAAGTGGAAGAAGGCATTCACTCACATTTAATTGAGCACCTACTCAGCACACAGCCACCACCAAGGGGAAGATGGAGACACTCAGGTCAAAGCCTGGCCTCTAGTAACCTACCCTTAATGGGGAAGGCCCAAACTCATTGCTTCAGTGTGGAATGGCCCCAAGGACTTGAGTGATTACTAACAAAAGAAGCAGCGGTGATTTTCATTGTTATCTTCTTGGGAAGTCCAATGCATGTCAACACAGCTTTTGAAAATGACAGAACTAAACCAAGGAGTTCATGTTTTTCGAGTCCTTTGAGCAGATTTATTGATGAAAGAGAAAAAGGTAAGCCTCTCTGGCACATTAATGTCAACCTAAGGTCATCCTAACCAAGGGGTTCTATAGCCACTCTGGCTGTTATCTCAGTTCCCAGGAGGCAAAGATCATAGAAAAATCCCTGGACATACCATGGAGGACAGACATTAGAGGGCCTCAGACTCAACTGATTAAAAAAAGAAAAAAGTAAGCAGAGCCAGTATATTGCAAAGATGGAGATGAGAAAGAAAAGGACTGCAATTGGTAAAAGTCTGCTCTACTTTAGAGAATCTCTTAGTGTTTCTGATTATTGTTGTGCAGGGTGGAGGTTGCCTAATCCCCTTCATGTTCCCCTTCCTGCTCAGCTAGGAGACAGCTCTGTCCAAAGAAGGGGATCACTGGACTTGAGAATATAATGTAGATCTGGCACTGCCACGGTGCTGTCAGACTTGGGGAACCAACATGTGACATTTAGGTATTCTGGTGTCTGTGGAAAAATTAGTCTGCAAAATAAAGTTTTCAATGTAGCTTAAAGAAAAATATGCAATTGTTTGAAAATATGAAATATCAAAAATATGAAAGTGGAAATTCCTAAGACTACATTTGTGTGTGTGTGTATAAGAAGGAATTAGTAAATGAAAGATAAAAAGGTGGACAAAGGCACCTTTGTTATAAGCTCTCCTCATTAGCATCAATTTAGTTCAACTTTATTTTGACCTGAACGAGCAGAACAGGAACCAATGTGAAGTGCTGAGAATCCAGCATGACTTTGCAGACACTAATTTTGTTTATAGATTATGCAATTTGAGAACAGGGATTATTCTATAAAATGGTAAGATTTCTAACTACCCTTGGGTTTTTGTTCCTTTATATAACTTCACAAAAGTCATAGAACCTTTCATGTTCCAGATCCTACTGTTTTCAACTGGAGTGTATGTTTAGGGGCTGAGGGTAGGGGAGGGATCACAATGCATTGGAGAAAACTACGGGCACTTGGTGGACAGGGGCCAGGAACACAAAAATGTCCAGCAATGTGCAGCATAGCTTTGTGCCACAAAGGACTGCCCAACCCAAGATGCCAACAGTGCCCAGAGGTAAAATAGTTGCCCAGAATCAATCAGCTAAATCTGAAATAGCTTCTTCCTACGTGTCTATTAAAACTAATGATATATTATCCATTCATGTAAAGCTCTGTATCAAATTTATTGAATTTCTCTCTGTAGACCACATAGTTTACAAATTTCAAAGGGTCTGCAGACAAGATAGAGAAGCTTCATCTAGTGTTCTTTTTTCTTTTACTCTTCGGTATTAAACACTGTGCCTGGCACATTGAGGACAATGATGCTAGATGGAAAGATCAAGCGAGTGTAGATTAGTGCCGTCAAGTGGTGAGCATCAGTAACAGTAGAGTAAAAGCAACATGCATTATTAAGGGAACCAAGACATACACGGCAGAAAAACTGCATTGCACGGGAAAGGAAAAGATTCTCTATATGTAGCATTGACACGGTGAGGTCTTTACTCATTTTAAGTTGTTATCTCAAATTAAATGCCTCTGATTTGAAGAGGCTGGGTTCAGAAGAATGCCACCCTTCTTTCCTGCTTTGTCTCCTGTGTCACAAGGATCATCATACCCAACTCAATGTTAGAATGTAGCTTTACTCAGTAGAATTTTTTCAATTTATTATTTTTAAAATCATCTTTACTAATTGCCTACACATCTTGGGATCTGTGAGCCTATCACGGTTTCTCTAGTTTGCCTAGGATTAATAAACCCAGCAATTCCAAAGTCCTTCCCAAATCCCATATCATGCCAGTCACTGTTACCTGAGTTTCATCACTTGAGGAAGTTGGTTTTGTGTCTGTAACTAGTTCAGCAGGGTTTATAGGACTGCCGTAGTTTTTGTTATACACTGTTCCAGATTCGGTTACCTGTATGCATATGGAAGGCCATTATTCAGTTTTCAAAGAATTTTTGCTTTATCAACTCTTTGATTCTGCTTACCACCTTGCTCCCCCACAAATATGACCAGGCACCATTTTTATTACATGAAAACAGCCCTGTGGTCCAGCAATAAACATCACTCTCATCTCCCCCAAATCAGGAGCACCAACTACTAAGTTGTCTATCTCACGCCTTATTCTTGGGAGACAAATCCACTCAGTACCGATCACACTCTCATTGAGTGAGAGCAACTTCTATGGTTTTCTCTATGGCCCCTTACTCCCACTGCTGACCGTATTTCTGGTATGAATTACTCCCAAACTCACTGGTGAACCGAGTGTTTTACCTTTGGCTATTTAGAATAAAATTTTTAAGACAAGAAGCATAATGACATTAATACTCCTCTAGATATTTTCTGTAACATTCATGTGGTTCCAAGGTTCCCTCTTAAAAGCACAAATTACCAGGGATATAGAATTAATAAATTACAGGATAGAAATTCACCACTTTTCCTGTATTTTTACATTCACCAATTCATTTCTTCTCAAACTTGGAAATGCATTTGTAAACGTGTGTGTCTGTGTGTGTGTGTGTGTGTGTGTTAGTCGCTCAGTCATGCCTGACTCTTTGCGACCCCATGAACTGCAGCCTACCAGGCTCCTCTATCCATGGGATTTTCCAGGCAAGGACACTGGAATGGGTTGCCATTGCCTTCTCCAGGAGGGGATCTTCCCGACCCAGGGATCGAACCTGGGTCTCCTGCACTGCAGGCAGATTCTTTACCATCTGAGCTACAAGGGAAACCCATTTGTAAACATGGCCTCATTTTATTTCAAGGGAAAATACCAAAAATTTATTTTATCATGTGATTAAAATTTTACTATCTGGATGTTGAAGAATCAGGCAAAATGCTTTCGAGATTCAAATATTTCTGTCATACTAAAATGCACTATATCTCCTGATTCAAAGGCAGTTTAGCTCTAGTGGTTCTGACAAGAAGACGGGCTAACTGACAGTTAACAGGTACTAGCAGTGGCATTGGGACTACCGATCTGGACCTAATGAAGAAATGTCCCTCCGTCCATCTGTCTAATCTATCGCTCTGTTCCTCTTAAAGATAAGTGAGTAATGGGACTGTACCAAAGGAAGTTTTGGTATCCGTCTACCAAACGCAGAGACCTCTGCACTTTCCAGAAAAGTATGAGAAAGGCGAGCAGGGAAGTCACCTCAAATTACACCCTCATGATACCAGTAAGGACCAGTGTGTGCCCAGTCCCCCAGGCCTCTGCATAATGGCCTGAGGACTGTCCGCTCACTCAGCCCACAGATATTCACAAAGCACCTGTGTGTGCCAGGCACCACGCCCGCCATGCCTCTGAATGCCCTGCCACTCAGGATGAAACTGCTCTTGGCTGGCACCCCCAGAACGGCGGCCAAAACCCAAGATTCTGACTGTTTTCAGGTCTTCTGTCCTTGGGCCCGTCCTGTGACTGCAGAGCGTGAAGCTGAGGAAGGGACCACCGTGCTTCCTTCCATGGAGGGAAGGCTGGGAGGATGCTAAAGGCACATTATTCCAAAGAACAAGACTCAGCAGCAGCAGCAACTGCCAGAAAGGACTGTGGTTTCTCACCGGGGCTGTTGTTGGCTGAGCCGCTGTGATAGCAGTGTCCTTGGAGGTGTATGTCGGGTTCTCAAATATTATGGGCGGCTTCCCGAAGTCTGTGGCAAAATGTTCATTCTGATGAAGGACAAAAAGGATTATACCATGCAAGCCTGGTTCACACACAGCAGAAGATGCACTCCTTACAACAGGAGGTATGTTAGGTGCTTTGCCGAACTGACCCAAAAGAGAACTTCCCAGAAAAAGAAAAGCCAGCAGAGACACAAGACCTCCATAAGGCAAACACTGTGTAAAGCAACATAAATGCTCTAACTCATCAGCTCGGGGAAACAAAAACACTCTTCCCATTTCTGAGTACTCTATGGTTCCTTAAGGCAAAGCCACTTGGGGGTTGGCTTTGGACATAGAAGGGTGGGAGGTGGAAGAGAAGCAAAGAGAAGAGGCAGAAGGGGAAAGAAGAATGGATAACACTGCACTTTTAGGCAGGGACAAAAGAGGAAAGATTTGGGGAGGAGGGAGAAGGCTGAGAATGGCTTCCCATCACCGAATATAAACATTGCAGTGGATCCTAGTCCACTCATAAAGTATTTGGTCCTCACAGGAGGGATCACTCTACAGATGGGGATGGAAAGTCAAGCTCCATGCTACTATCACATATTTAGAAGCTGGCAGAGTTGTGATTTGAACCAACCACTGACTCAAAAACCATGTTTATCCCAACACTACATCAGTGGGAAAATAGATGAGACTAGGCAACATGTATCTCCCTGCCTCTTCCTTTCACATGTAAAAAGTCATCAACTAAGGACAGAATATCATGGTCCCTCTCCCCTGTTTCCCCAAAACATAGATTGTTTTAAGATTTCAATTAAACTTAAAAACTGTGCAGGATTCCTGATCAACAGTGTAACTTACTTCTGGCTCAGGGGTTCATTTCAATTTCATTACTAATGTTTTTAGACACATTTCTGCAACAAGCTCAAAGTTAGGACTTTGTAGAGTGAAGACTTTCTTCTGAGGGGCATACTGTATTTCTTTTTTTTTTTTTCCACTAGGTGAATTTTATTCCCAAGTGTTTCTTGGGACTTCCCAGGTGGTCCGGCAGTTAAGAATCCACTTTGTGATGCAAGGAATAGGCTCAATCCCTGATTGGGGGACTAAGATCCCACATGCTGCAGCGCAACTAAGCCCGGGTACCTCAACTACTGAGCCCATGGGCCTCAACTAGAGAGTCCATGTGCCACAATGAAGATCCTGCACGCCGCAGCTAAGACTCGATGCACCCAAATAAATAAATAAATATATTTTCCTTAAGTATTTCTTTGATAAAGCAGTAAAAATGATAACCTTCAAATAGTCATTTTGTAACCACACTCACCATCGCCAGCGATCTGTCAATAGCAGACTCGGGCCCAAAACCAGTTACTCCAATATCCATGTTCACATCATCCCCTGATCTGAAGGTCACCCCATTTCCATTTTCAGAGGATTTCAGATGGCTTAGGCTGAAAAGAAATAATCAAACGTGTCTTGTTATTTTTTTTTTAATCTTTTGCCAATAATTGCCTAGCTAGTTTCCTAGCTAACTGCTTACTTCATTGAAAGCCTTGAATCCCACTTTTGAATTTACATATCATGTACAGGAGTAAATTCCCTTGGTCACCCAGAAGTGCTCAAGCACATTCCTGAATGCTTAAGGACCAGGAGAGGCCAGCCGGGCACTAGGGGGAAGAAAGCCTGGCCCCTCACACAGCTGACGATGTTCTCCAGTGTAACCTGGTAGAACAACCATTTACACTCTAAAAGGTGATTTGTACTCGGGCTTCAGAGAAGCAATCGAAGAAGTGACTGCTTTCAGTTCAGCATCTTCTGTTTCTGGTGAACACTCTAGGATGATTTTTAATTTAAAAAAGAAGAACTAAGTTATTCATGTGGTTACAGATCATACAGATTTCTAAACTCAATATTCCACATAATGAAACTGACCTTGACAGCTTGGGCAGAGAAGGCAAAATGGAGCCAGTTTTCCGATAGTGGAAAAATCCGAAAGCGGCTAAAGCAGCAATTACGATGATCAAGATGACTGTCAACAGCACGGATGCCGCTGCCGAAGAGGGAAGAAGAAGCAAATGTATGAACATGAGAAGAAGGAAAAGAGCGAGCTGGCTGAGCAGCAGGGCCTGGGGGCGAGAACCTTTACTTCTTCCAAAACTGAGTTAAACAGATTATAGACAGCACCCAACTGAGGGAGCATGATGCAGTCCCAGATCCCTCATTATCCTTAAAACTTACTTGTTCCTGGAGGAACGCCTTGTGAAAGCCCCATTTCACAATATTCTCCCATGTAGCCACTAGAACACCTGAAAGGAAAGGAAGAACCATTCATGAGCTGTTGCTTCCTTGGGTTTAACTGTAATCTGACTATGGAAATTCACTTTCACAAGGAACAGCTATGCCATCTACGGAGTCAGCCTCATCAAATCGACCTACTGGTGTCTTCTCTAATCTATGGAATTCTTCCTTGGAGAGTAAACCCAGAAACCTTCATCGTGTTTTTCCCTTGGACATGCTTTCATTAAATATCTTTGTGCACCATGTGAAGAGCTTTCTTGATAATTTCGTTTTCCAAATCTTTAGCCCAGTCTCTTCCTCTGGAGAGCTTGGCACTGAAGCAGTTCTGCTAATGGCTGCTCTCTCACAGTTAAAATCAGCAATCCCAGGTAAGGAGGAAAATTGGGCTGTCATTTCTTGCTCCCCAAAATGGGGCACACAATTCTGTGGCATCCCCCCAGGAGTGGGGCTTTCCTGGTAGCTCAGCTGGTAAAGAACCCGCCTGCAATGCAGGAGACCCTGGTTCGATTCCTGGGTCCGGAAGATCCTCTGGAGAAGAGACAGGCTACCCACTCCAGTATTCTGGCCTGGAGAATTCCATGGACTCTGTAATCCACGGGGTCGCAAAGAGTCGGACACAACTGAGATACTGTCACTTTCACTTTCTTTCCCCCCAGGAGTTAGAAATGCAGGATCCCTGTGAATGAGATGGGCAATTTTCCCCAAAACCCCAGGTGATTCTAAGGCACATGATACTTTGAGAAGCACTGCCTTAGTTCTCTGTGGACTCCCCCACTGGAGGGCAAGCTGATAATGATATGAAAACTGACAAGGCTCTTGTGCTTGTTTTTAAGGGTCTCAAATTCCCCCCAGAAGGGGTAAGACCTACAGTTCAGACCTCAACATTCAGACTTACTTGCATTTGGGGAGGTTATTCTCATCAAAATAGCAGTTTCCTCCATTCATACACCTGCATGGAGAAGGCATGCTGATAGCATTTACGATGGCTGCGGAAAGGGAAAGTCACATGTGTGAGTCAGCCACACTCAGCAGAGCCCCCAACCTGCAAACTCATCTCAGCTCGAGCTGGAGTAGGGAGTGGATGGAGTGGGGCAGCTGATTATCCTCTCTATCAAAACGATAACTTGCCCTTAAGTCAGATGAATTCCTTTATCAATAAGGTCTTGGGTACTAACATATATTTGATGGGGGGAAAAAAGGCAGTTTATAGCAGCCCCCCCCCCCCGTCAAATAGTGGACATACTAGACTCCTGAAAACACACACTAATAGTTAAAAAGAACATCGTGGTAAATCTCTTAGGACATTCACATTTTCATCTGAAGTTTTCAGAATGCTTCTTTTCGAACCCAGTTAAACCAAGAGCTCAATTTAGGCACATCCTGAAACATCCACTAAAGACTCTGAAGCATCAGCAATCCATTGATCAATAAACAGACACAAAGATACAGATCAATAGATGCTTGATAGACAGCTGATTGGAGATCTCGTTTTTTAAGACCTTCAAAATTACCCTTGCTAAAGGTCATAATCTTGCAAATACTTCCCCAGTAGCACTGGGACAGAGTGGGGATAGAGAGAGCGGAAGCGGCGGTTACTTGCTGAGTTCTTGCTCTAAACCTGCAACTTTTCAGCCTGATTGGGAAGAGTCAACAGGTGGTGCCTTGTTTCACTGCTTGCTCCCCCTAGTGGCAGAACATGGTTATGCCTCTTCATTTCCCCAGAATGTGACACAACATGGGCGGCTGGCTAGTGAACAGGATGATGTTCCTATCATCCTTCTCAAGCACTGGATACTAGTTAGGGACACTAACTAGTCACTAACTATGGCTTTTTAACTCCTTAATAAAGTCACTGAGTCTTGCCAAGCATTTGGGATGAGAATTAAACCACTGCTCATTTATTTCAGCTTCCATCTGTCAACAGCATAAAGTACATTTTAAAACGTGGCCCTTTTTCAGTTGCCAAAACTTTGAAATAAGCAAATGGGAAAAAGAGTGAACTCTATGTCTCCCCTCCGTATGGGATAAGCAGCACCCCACAACCTCTGGAGCCTGGTTTTCCACTTTGAGGAACTCCCAGTAAGGCTGAATAGGTTCTGGGGTGACTGGGATCCAATATGGGGCAGATTGGAGGATGAGACCTTATAGAAAATTCACTCTTCAAAATGTCTTTATAAGACAACACAACAGTCGATTTAGGGGCACTGGATGTAAATCTCTACAGATTATGGCAAACAATTCTCAGAAGTCACAGGGACACAAGTCCCATTTAGCCCCTTCAGTCCCACCCAGCTCTGTTCACAGTTTCCAGATCTCCCATCCTTCCTTCCAGCCACCCCCACTCTCTTCTGCAAGAGACCAGTACCCAGGGATTCTTCAGGTTCCTGAAAAAGGTGAAGCCTAGGTAAGGGAATCTACTAAAGATGGCAAAGGAGCTCCCTCCAGCCCCCACGGCTGCCCAGGCAGCATCCCTACCTGCATCACACTCTGTGACGCTCCCTTCTAGAAATCTGGAGCCTTGGGGACAGGCGCAGGTGTATCCCTTAGGTCTCAGAAGGCACAAGTGGCTGCAGACATTTTTACAGCGGTTGGGTACTGGAAAGCAGATGAGAACAGCAATTAGTTTCCAAGGAGGGAATGGATGCTCCAACCAGGGGCATGTCCATCCACTGAGTTGTGGCCAGGCGACGTCTGAGCTCAGGCAGCATCCTGATACCTTTAGGCCACGTGACACCTGACACCTGACCCCCTCTACACTACCCTCCCCTGCTCCCTCACCAACACGGCGCTGTCCTTCCCTGTGCCCTCCACCCCACTTCTGCGCCCCTCACATTTTCTAGTGGCATCACTTATATCCCCTATGGCCCTGGCAAGCCAGCACTGAGCAACCTGAGATATTTCAAAAGGTCAGTAAGACTCCACTATTACATCAGTCAATATCCACATCTGGATAGATCCAAAAGTGTGATCCAGTCAAAGCATATAGTGGATGTGATTTTTCACCCCTGCTTTCCAAAGAGAAGCTTTTCTTCTGGGCTTCAGTTTCATTATTTGCAAGGTTAGGGAATTTAGAGCTATGATTATCAGCATCACCTTTATTACAATTATTGAGGCCCTGTCACAGAAATCCAGATTTAAATCGAATTGGGATAGGGCTCACACGCAGCCATAGAATTCAAGGTGGAACTGGGTTTACTGACAACTGGACCAGAATAGAAAATTGCTGAGCTTTGGGTTGAATGGAATAAAGTTTAAAAATCATCTCTGGGTTTAAAGCTTATCTACTGCTTCAGTGACTTGGACAGATTTCTAGTTCCTTTCCTCACTTCAAAAATGTCCTTCCCCTTTCATGTTACTCCACACAACGATGAAGGATGAGTTAGAACACTTCCCCCTGGCTCTGCCTACAATGCAGGAGATGGGTTCGATCCCTGGGTCGGGAAGATCCCTTTGAGAAGGAAATGGCAACCCACTCCAGTATTCTTGCCCTGGGAAATCCCATGGCCAGAGGAGCCTGATGGGGTACAATTCATGGGGTCACAAAGAGTCAGACACACCTTAGCAACAAAACCACCACCACCACCACCTGAAGAAGCAGGACCCAGAACCAAGAAAATAAGAAGGAAGAATGTAAAAATGCATCCTTCAAGCTTTAAGCTAAGGCGTGCCTAGCTCGGGATGACTTGACTAGCCTGACCTTGCAGTTGTGAAGAGTGGGTAAGACTTCTGATGTCCCTGAAACCTATTATGTGACTTGTCAACCCCACTTGCATTTATCAGGGGTCTAACCCATACTGGATTCTGTGGCCTAAGAGGACATTCCCACACTGCAAGCAACAACAAGGACTGAAGGCTTTTTACTTCATATCTGCTGATGGTGTGCATCATCTCATTTTGTCTCCAATTTTATCTTTCTCTCGTCAAAATGGTTAAAATACACACACACACACACACGTTTCCGGCACAGGGAGGTCAGCTATTATTATCCACAACCATTTTCCAGAAAGACTATAGCCATTCATTTGAAATAAGGTTTGTGACTACCTGAATGATTGTATTTCCGTTGATGGAAGACTCGAACTTGAGTAAGCCAGGGGTTCACTGTCAGCAATTTCTCTTTCTTGTTTCGCCCAAATTTATCTTGGATCCACACTTCTCCCTTATCCTTAGATGTCCAGTATAACTGGCTCTCAAAGATGTCCAGACTATAAGGGTTTACCGCTGTTCACCCACAGGGAAAAAGCAAAAACAAAACAAGGTTATTGAAAAGAAGATACCCAAGCTCCACTTCTAGGTCGGAAGTCAAGCTGCTCAAATCAATCTCTAAGGCAACACCTTAAAATTCCAGCAACATTCATAGACTCTCTGTGCACATGGCCATGAACATCCGCCACGCCAAGAGATCAAGATAACAGAAATTAAATTGGATCAATCCCTACAGGCTGACACCAATTATAGAGGACTCACTCACTTTCAAGTTGCTGACTTTATTTTACTTTTAGAAAACAATTTGTATGGCCGAGAATTTTTTTTCCGTAAACATAAGCTACCACTTATCAGGAAAACTTGATACGTGCTGGATTTTTCAGGTCTGTAGAATTTAGGCAAGAAAACAAAATGCTACTCTCCTAAATGTTTCCAGTGTTGCATAAAAGGCAATTTAGCACATTAAAAACTAATGTATCTAGAAGGAGTTAGACCTGGATATAACCACTGTAATGTAGGATCATCACCTCTATCAGGGCAACCTAACAAGAAATGGTTATTTTAACATCTGATGCCAAGAGCAGTTTTTTTTTTATGATACAAAAATGACTTTTATGATACAAGAAAGAACTCCTAACAGGTTCATTTGCATTTGAATCAGCAGCTGGGAGCTGGGCAGAATGGTATCAAAGAAACTATATAAACCGTCTCCTAAGATTAGGATTCCTTCTTGGGAAAAGTGGGGCGAAGAGACTGGAAGCACATTAATTAATATATGAAATTGAAAGTGAAATTTCTAACCTGAAGTTACCACAATTCTCCTATCGGTTCCATCATATTTGATGGTTTCAACAATGTTGTCCTTGAGGTCACTCCAGTAGATCCGGTCACCATTCACATAATCTATACAGAGGCCTGTTGGCCAACCGAGGTCCTCCTGAACCAAGACTTTCCGACGCTGCCCATCCATCCAAGCGGACTCGATTTTAGGATTTTCGCCCCAGTCAGTCCAGTACATAAACCTGTAACAGAAGGCTTCCTCATGGCAGCATTTCATCAGGTGGAAAAAACCAACTGATTTTCAAAGAGGCCTGGGTCCTAAAGGATGCTGCTTTTGTATCTACACGGGACAGGGAGAGACAGTGAGGAGCTGGCGCATCTGTGAGCTCTCCTTCATGAGAACTGCACATTCCAAATACAACTGGACAGTCCTGTCCTAGGATATATATCCAGACCCTTCAATATATATATAATCACAAAAGCTGTTTCTTGAATGCCCACTGTTTAAGAAGGCACTATCCTGTGTTTGGAATGTATCTGAGAAAAAAAATAAAAGATTCCTTTCCTCATCCTAACTCTTTGAAAATGTATTATTCTGCATCCAATTAATACTGGATTGTAGAAGAACTGAGTAAACCAAGGATTACACCACGTTAAGTACCTAGAAAGGATCAGGCAAGCAAGATAAATGGATGGTGCAGGGCAGCTGTGAATGTAGAGTGATGGGCAAACACCACATTAAGCCAAGCCCTAGCCTAAGAGTTCTAGGCAATGCTGAGTCAAGGAAGGCATATCCATGTAAAGTTACCAGTTATTCTGGTTTTTTAAACCAGAAATACAAATATTTTTTTTTTAATTTTAATGTTGTCAGGACTTTCCCGGTGGTCCAGTGGTTAAGAATCCACCTTCCAAAGCAGCGAACTTGGATTCTATCCCTGGTTGGGGAACTAAGATCCCACATACTTCAGGGGAGCTAAGCCTATGCCCCACAACTATAAAGAAACCCTCACATTGCAACAAAGAGCCCACGTGCTGAAACTAAGACCTGATGCAGCCAATAAATAAATAAATCATCTTTTAAATATGTAATGCTACCAACTACATTTATTTAAAGCTCTGAAGTTCAAGTCCAATAAGTATATGGGCCATATTTAGCCCATCAGCCACCACTTTGCAATCTCTAGTCTAAACCAATCATCAGGTGTTACTCAATCCCTAAATTCTGCTGAGAAATGCGTGGATTTTAGACAAGCTGCGGTGTCGAAAAATGTGGCTAAACCCTTCCCCATACACAGTGTCTGTCTACTGAAGCCTGTTTGGTCCTAAATGATCTTTAGGGCATATTATAGTTCTTGAAAACAGTCATAGCTGTCACTCAAAAAAGTCCAAGGACAACTTCAGTACAATTGGGAATAATTGAAAATTATTGAAAATATTTTTTTTCAGAATCCAGTGGAAAATGTTGAATATTAAGGACTCCTACAAGTACTTACCCTAGTTTGGGATTCACAACTATTGCAGCTGGTTGATCCAGTTCAGTGGAAATCAGCCACTTTCTGTACCTTCCATCAAGTTCAGCCACTTCAATCCGTTGCCTCCTGGCATCTGACCAGTAAATATGCCTGAATTTAGAGAGATGAAGTTAAACAATTGCAAAGTCTAGACTGGACTTTCGGGGTAGAGGTGTGAAGATGAGAGCATTTAGTTTGGAAGTTCTGGGCAGCGAGACAGCTACTCAGACACCAGTGATGAGCGCACAACCTCTGTCTCTCTGGAATGCCCCTGTCTCTTCAGCCAAGGGGACCTCTGAGGGAAGTTACAAGTGACGGGGTGTGGGGTGAAGGGGCTATTCAGTGAAGCAGCTATATCAGCCAGGACTGGTAATGATGGTGACCCTCACACCTGGCGTGATTATGAGACAACTGCTTCTAGGAAGGAGTTGGAAGGCACTGTGGGCCTTTCATTCTGACTGCCTGTGGGTCAGCTTCCTCCTCAGCCAAGAGTCCACCAGAACCATTAGGAATCTGGCATCAGCTTCAAGGATGAGTGGAAATAGCCACTCAAAATAGCAACTCAGCAAAGTCACCCTGCCCTTATTCCTCAGGCTTCAGGTCTCAGTCTCAAGCAGAAAGAGCGGCAGTACTTTCTTAAATTCACTCATTCACTAAGGCTGAGAACGAGGTAAAACTTCAAAGAAGAAGAAAGATCTGCCATTGCCAGGATGGTTTTCAGAAGTGGGTGCTAAAGTCTAGAGGTGCCAGTTCGTGACTCTCTGAGGTCTTGTTTCCTGACAGGAGTTGCTGAAATGCGTCTGCTGTTATCCTGCAGGTACAGTGGGACCTGCCGAACTTCTGCAGAGATGCTCAAGTCTTCCAGGAGTACTAGACACGTGTGTGAAGAGGTGAAAATTAATGCTATAGATGACTCTCTGTTGTCTCAGAGGACAGCAAACATTTTCCACTACTACTTCATTAGAAGGACATAATGATTCTACAAATGATTGAGTTCTGATTGTAATGTAGTCACTTTCCCGTAAATGTTATTCCAACCCAAGGCTCTTCCTTGAAGAAGGTTTCCTCCACATGAGTTTGCCTCTAATGAATCTGTCTGATGATAAACCTACTTAAGGTTCTTATTTAGATACCATTTAAACTGGCTCTGGTTCCTGAAGTTCTAGAAGAGCACCCTTCTTAGCTCAAACCTAAACTTTAAATAGGAAAGTCAAACTTCCAGTCTGTTCAGATAACATAGCCTGCTAGGAACACAACGTGTGGACTGTTCCTCCTCAAAATAATCAGCATCAAGGAAAGTGTTTCCCCTCAACTGCTTTGCTGGTAGAATGCAAGGCTGTCCCATTTCTTCACCGAAAGAATAGTGCTTCCATACTGAAAGTTCATTTTGGAATCCAGAATTCTGTTGCCAAAAATGCTCTCCTAGATAGAATATAAAATCTTGACCTTGGGGCTTTCCCCACATTTTTGAGGCACACAGAATATAGGAAGTGATAAGGTTTAGCCCATTACCCCTTTGGGTAAGCAGAGGTCGATGCTGGGACGGGCGTAAGTCCAGGTATCACTCAGCTGCCCCGAGGCTGAGTGCACCCATAATCTGGGTCAATTCAATTCATGTGCCAAGCTGAGCAGAGGGTAGCTCTGACCAGGAAAGTAGAATAGGCAGAAGAAAATGAAGCTACACTTACCTTCCAACCCAGTCTACTGCTAATCCATCAGGCTGCACTATATATTTCAGGTCCAGGTTAATTTCCATCACAGGATTATTGCTTCCAGATTCAAAGTTGGGAATGTAGGCACGTTTGATAGCACCGAAATTAGAGCCCTCCCCTAGCACAGTGTAATATACAACACCTGCGGAGGTGAGACACATGGATCAGGTGCGTGTAACCAGCATCAGGGAAGGGAAGACCTGGAGTCTAATCAGGTGAAGTACTGTTCATTCACTGATGCCCCTGCTTCCCCAGTGTTCCTGTAATACTAAGAGTTCAATGAAACCACTAAGATCAAACCTCAAATCTATCATACTTGAGATACTAGCTGTAAAAGCTTCAACTGATAACCTACTGATAATTAGTCATCACTATTTAACGGTAATTCATTAAAATACATTTCAGCCAAGAGCCTGTTTACCCTCGTTAAGATCATGTTCTAGTTTCAAAAAAAGAATATATAGATTAACTAGGATCAAGCTGTTAAGAGTTTAAGTCTATACTGGCAATAATGAAGCTGTGTAGAAGAGGTTTTATTTTATGTATAAAAAAAGATATTGAATAGCAGGCACTTTAAACAGCATAGGAAGGGACTTTCCTATGGTCCAGTGATTAAGACTTAGCCTTCCACTGCAGGGAATGGGGGTTCGGTCCCTGGTCAGGGAACTAAGATCCCACATGACGCATACTGTGGCCAAAAAAAATAACATTTTCTTTTTAAAAGCATAGGAAGACTGTGCCTTTCAGGGGACACACCTCTCTAGGTAGGAACCATTCTTGAAAAGTTTACTGCATTGTATGATGAAATGTGAAAACACAATAATAATAAATCTTACATAGTTAGCTTGCAAAGCATGTTCATATCTATCATCTCATTTGACTTTCTTTTTTTTTTTTTTTTTAATATTATTTTATTAGTTGGAGGCCAATCACTTTACAACATTTCAGTGGGTTTTGTCATACATTGACATGAATCAGCCATATAGTTACACGTATTCCCCATCCCGATCCCCCCTCCCACCTCCCTCCCCACCCGACTCCTCAGGGTCCTCCCAGTGCACCAGGCCCGAGCACCTGACTCATGCATCCCACCTGGGCTAGTGATCTGATTCACCATAGATAATATACATGCTGTTCTTTCAAAACATCCCACCCTCACGTTCTCCCCCAGAGTTCAAAAGTCTGTTCTGTACTTCTGTGTCTCTTTTTCTGTTTTGCATATACGGTTATCACCACCATCTATCTAAATTCCGTATATATGTGTTAGTATACTGTAATGTTCTTTATCTTTCTGGCTTACTTCACTCTGTATAATGGGCTCCAGTTTCATCCATCTCATTAGAACTGATTCAAATGAATTCTTTTTAACGGCTGAGTAATATTCCATGGTGTATATGTACCACAGCTTCCTTATCCATTCATCTGCTGATGGGCATCTGGGTTGCTTCCATGTCCTGGCTATTATAAACAGTGCTGCAATGAACATTGGGGTGCATGTGCCTCTTTCAGATCTGGATTCCTCAGTGTGTATGCCCAGTAGTGGTATTGCTGGGTCATATGGTAGTTCTATTTCCAGTTTTTTAAGAAATCTCCACACTGTTTTCCATAGTGGCTGTACTAGTTTGCATTCCCACCAACAGTGTAAGAGGGTTCCCTTTTCTCCACACCCTCTCCAGCATTTATTGCTTGTAGACTTTTGGATACCAGCCATCCTGACTGGCGTGTAATGGTACCTCATTGTGGTTTTGATTTGCATTTCTCTGATGATGAGTGATGTTGAGCATCTTTTCATGTGTTTGTTAGCCATCTGTATGTCTTCTTTGGAGAAATGTCTGTTTAGTTCTTTGGCCCATTTTTTGATTGGGTCATTTATTTTTCTGGAATTGAGCTTCAGGAGTTGCTTGTATATTTTTGAGATTAATCCTTTGTCTGTTTCCTCATTTGTTATTATTTTCTCCCAATCTGAGGGCTGTCTTTTCACCTTACTTATAGTTTCCTTTGTTGTGCAAAAGCTTTTAATTTTCATTAGGTCCCATTTGTTTATTTTTGCTTTTATTTCCAATATTCTAGGAGGTGGGTCATAGAAGATCTTGCTGTGATTTATGTCGGAGAGTGTTTTGCCTATGTTCTCCTCTAGGAGTTTTATAGTTTCTGGTCTTACATTTAGATCTTTAATCCATTTTGAGTTTATTTTTGTGTATGGTGTTAGAAAGTGTTCTAGTTTCATTCTTTTACAAGTGGATGACCAGTTTTCCCAGCACCACTTGTTAAAGAGATTGTCTTTTTTCCATTGTATATCCTTGCCTCCTTTGTCAAAGATGAGGTGTCCATAGGTTCGTGGATTTATCTCTGGGCTTTCTATTCTATTCCATTGATCTATATTTCTGTCTTTGTGCCAGTACCATACTGTCTTGATGACTGTGACTTTGTAGTAGAGTCTGAAGTCAGGCAGGTTGATTCCTCCAGTTCCATTCTTCTTTCTCAAGATTACTTTGGCTATTCGAGGTTTTTTGTATTTCCATACAAATTGTGAAATTATTTGTTCTAGTTCTGTGAAAAATACCGTTGGTAGCTTGATAGGGATTGCATTGAATCTATAGATTGCTTTGGGTAGAATAGCCATTTTGACAATATTGAGTCTTCCAATCCATGAGCACGGTATGTTTCTCCATCTGTTTGTGTCCTCTTTGATTTCTTTCATCAGTGTTTTATAGTTTTCTATGTATAGGTCTTTTGTTTCTTTAGGTAGATATACTCCTAAGTATTTTATTCTTTTTGTTGCAATGGTGAATGGTATTGTTTCCTTAATTTCTCTTTCTGTTTTTTCATTGTTAGTGTATAGGAATGCAAGGGATTTCTGTGTGTTAATTTTATATCCTGCAACTTTACTATATTCATTGATTAGCTCTAGTAATTTTCTGGAAGAGTCTTTAGGGTTTTCTATGTAGAGGATCATGTCATCTGCAAACAGCGAGAGTTTCACTTCTTCTTTTCCTATCTGGATTCCTTTTATGTCTTTTTCTGCTCTGATTGCTGTGGCCAAAACTTCCAACACTATGTTGAATAGTAGTGGTGAGAGTGGGCATCCTTGTCTTGTTCCTGATTTCAGAGGAAATGCTTTCAATTTTTCACCATTGAGGGTGATGCTTGCTGTGGGTTTGTCATATATAGCTTTTATTATGTTGAGGTATGTTCCTTCTATTCCTGCTTTCTGGAGAGTTTTAATCATAAATGAGTGTTGAATTTTGTCAAAGGCTTTCTCTGCATCTATTGAGATAATCATATGGTTTTTATCTTTCAATTTGTTAATGTGGTGTATTACGTTGATTGATTTGCGGATATTAAAGAATCCTTGCATTCCTGGGATAAAGCCCACTTGGTCATGGTGTATGATTTTTTTAATATGTTGTTGGATTCTGTTTGCTAGAATTTTGTTAAGGATTTTTGCATCTATGTTCATCAGTGATATTGGCCTGTAGTTTTCTTTTTTTGTGGCATCTTTGTCTGGTTTTGGAATTAGGGTGATGGTGGCCTCATAGAATGAGTTTGGAAGTTTACCTTCTTCTGCAATTTTCTGGAAGAGTTTGAGTAAGATAGGTGTTAGCTCTTCTCTAAATTTTTGGTAGAATTCAGCTGTGAAGCCATCTGGTCCTGGGCTTTTGTTTGCTGGAAGATTTCTGATTACAGTTTCGATTTCCTTGCTTGTGATGACTCTGTTAAGATCTTCTATTTCTTCCTGGTTCAGTTTTGGAAAGTTATACTTTTCTAAGAATTTGTCCATTTCATCCAAGTTGTCCATTTTATTGGCATAGAGCTGCTGGTAGTAGTCTCTTATGATCCTTTGGATTTCTCATTTGACTTTCAAAACAACTCTCAAAGGGAGTCAGGTTGAGCAAGATGACTGCTCTTATTTTACAGAAAAGAAATAGAGATCCAGAGAATTGTTACAATTATTTAAGGTCATAAAGCCAGTAGATGAGGGAGACAGGCATACAATATAAGTTTTTCTGCCCAGCAACCATCTCCCACAGGCCATACAGAACCATAAGAGAATTAGCAGTAAGCATCACACATTTTTCCTTCATCAACTACCCACCACATACACTAAACCAGATGCTGGGTCAGATGCCAGGCATGTGGAGATGAATTTGATTCAGTCTCTGTCTCCAAAGAGTACATGGTTAAGGTGTAGGGAGAAAGATGTGTGGACAACTAGCTGTAAACTCAATCCAATGCGGATAAAATGCTACAGGTTCACAGAACCGTGATTATCAAAGATACCAGAGGGGAGGTGACTTTGCACTGGGTCTTTGAGTAGAAATGTTCCAAACATACAGCAGTGGGGAAGAACAGTCTTGGCGAGAGCAAAGACCAGGAGACGGTGAACAAAGGGATGTGAGGTGGTCCTGAAAGGACAGTCCCCAGAGATGGGAGAAGGTTCAGTGAGAAGGCGGGAAACAGGCTGGGACACGGTCACGCTAAATGGTCTGGAGCATGCCGGGTGGGAGCAGCACCCTCTTCCACTCAGGCAACACTTACTGATTAAAAATCAGTTCCCCAAAGTTCAACACCTTATCACTCGGGGGAGTCAACTGACAGCGGTGACAGATGCCAGGGCTCATACTCACTGAGGCCTGTGCCCTCCGGGTCCCAATCATAATCCATAGCCTGAATGCGCTCCTGGTCTTCCAGGTACTCTGAGAACTGAAGAGATGAGAGGTTGTATTTTCGAATTCTCACATTTTCAGGCAGTAGCAGCAATGGAGAACTACCTGGAAACAAGAGAAGGGCTGATTAATCTATTTGAATTCTACCTGAATTCTGGTTATAAAACAGCAGATATCCTCCCTGTCCTTACACACACACACACACACACACACACACGCACGCACACACACACACGCACACACACACACACATTTTTCTAGGAACTTAACTCTGCTAATCAGTGGAGCTGACCATAAACTGGGTTGCAAAATCTGTGACATTCTTGTCTCCATTTCTGTTAGGGATATAATCAGTTCTTTAGATAACAGTTTAAAGCAAAGCAAAGACTGAGATCCCTGGATAGTTACCTCTTTTTCACTGATTTTTTTTTCTTCACTGACAATAAAACAAATAAGATTGTAGACATTCAGTCTCACAGAAGAAATTCAATATGTAGAGTCTTACTAAAAGTTTACCCAGAAGTCTTCATTTCTCATTCTTTACTGACAGATTTTAATGATTCTTTTAGCAGGTAATCAGCTCCATGACCCAATTTAGCTTCTAGCTAATGACAAAAAACAGCTTGTTCTTGTTTTCTTTTTTTTTTTTTAGTTAAAGCAGCTATGTAAATAGTAACTATTCCAAGATACACTATCTAGATTTTTTTTTAATTTACTTGCATAATGTCAATCAAACTCAATTTAAGTAACTTTTAAAAGTTCATTTTATATATTTCCTTTATCTTGATATAATGTTTTACATAAATTTCTCATTTCAGTCATCTCTTTGGTTAAAAGAGTTGAAGATTTTCTAATTTGCTGCTTAATTACCACACCAACTGCTCAAATGCCTTCACCGTAGTTTGCATTCAGAGTCAAAAATGCTTAGAGGGTAATATAGCTAAGTATGCTAGTCAAATATATGCTTTGTATAAAAACTCAATTTGTACAAAGAAATTGAACAGTCATTTTACCCTTAATATGCAAAATAAAAATGTCGCCTTCTTATCAAGTCCTTAAACTCAATTACAAACTTTAAATTCAAATCCATAAGATTATAAAGACTCCTTTACTGAGATATGCTGATTTATATCAGAACTCTGGAAATCTAGACTGGATACTTCTGACTTTCTCTTTTGCCATTTTTATGTAGTCTTTATTTCTGCCTTCACTCAGGCCTGATTCACAGATACTGGCATTAACCAAAAGTGCAGAGCTAATGATTGAAGTCGTGAATAAACCAGACTCTTTCTGTCTGTGATCAATAGCCCATGAAAAACAAAAAAAAATGGTTTGTCAACAGAGTGTTCCTGATCTGCCCCAACTGACTATGACCCATTGAATGGGATGTGTTTTGTGACCTATTTTGGATTACTGGACTTCAAACCTTGACATCAGTGGAGTGGAAGGCTTTGCTGACCACCATCCTACACAGAAGTATTTGTTGTCTGAATCCTCTGGAGAGGCATATCTTGTCCACTTTTTTAGTTTTTATCCAGGTGGAACAGAGGCTAAATCCAGACTAATACCCCGTCAACGCATCATACCATCAGCCGCACACCGTTCTCCGTATCTGTCACTCAGAGATGTGAATCCTTCGGCGCAGGAACACTCATAACTTCCTTTGGTGTTATGGCAGATCTGGGGACAACTCCCAAACTGCATACATTCATTGATGTCTGCAGGCAAAATAAAACCAAGTGGGCAACATCTGCTTAGAGCCCATCCCTTCCTTAGAGATCCTGCTTCTGTTTAAATCCATATTCACAAGCAATAAGGATGAGAAAAGTGCAGATGAACACAAGTCATGATGCCAACATTTGCAGAACACTGACCAAACTTCAGATACTATTTCACTTGCATTTCAAGTTTTTCCCTCATTTAATCTTCCAAAACAACTCTCTCAGGTATGGACTGTTATTGAACCCAAAGTCACAAAGACCAGATTTAAACAGAAGCAGTCTGACTCTGTACAACAGCAGAACAAGATTTTCCCTTTGGGGAAGCAGCTGTTGTGCCACTGGTATTTGGTACCACTTCCCTCCTGCTAAGTGGCTCCAGGAAGGGGCGGCACGGATTTGACTTTTTCAATTGAGTTCTTAGGCATCAGCCCTCAAAAGAACTATTCTAATCATCTGAGTATGGTACATCATGAAATAGGAACAGTAAATTCAAATGATCAAATACACCTAAAATCCTACTTGATATTTACCATCTTGGTAAGCGCCCCATCTTAGAACTCATTTACATAAGTCTGACATACCAAGGGGTGTAATAAATATGTATTGTCTGAAGAAACGCGGAAATGTGTTTGTTAAAAAGAAATTTTGATCTCAGACACTGATACAATAAGAAGCCATCATCACCCATGCCTTCATTCATCACATCAATTTCACAGACATTACTGAAGATGAACGATCACCCAGTGCTATGCCAGACACCGATAAGACAGCATGGGAAAAAAGCAACCGGCATGAGCTCAGTCCCATTAAGGGAATTAAACCATACTTAATAAAAGGGAATGAGTGGAGAACCTAAAAAGCACAAGGTTCTCCTAATAGGAACTGGAGGAAATATACTATACCTTCACAGAGGTTTCTGTCAATGCTATCGGCTTTGAATCCGGGTCTACAGGAGCAGATGAATCCTCCTTCCTGTAACTGGGTACAGTTGTGTTCACACAGATTTTCAGCACATGATCTGTCTTTTCCTCTATCTGAAACGCAAAATCCCAGCATTACAAACGAAAGATGCAAAGCAGATCAAGCACAAGTGAACACTCAAGTGGCCCATCAGAAGAAGACCTACAGATGGACCATAGCCCACCAGGCTCCTCGGTCCATGGGATTCTCCAGGTAAGAATACTGAAGTAGGTTGCCATGCCCTCCTCAGGGGCTCTTCCTGACCCAGGGATCAAACTCGTGTCCCTTACATCTTCTGCATTGGCAGGCAGGTTCTTTACCACTAGTGCCGCCTGGGAAGCCCAGGTTATATATACATAATATATACATCTCATGTGTGTATACGTGTATATATATAGCATACATATACACACACATATAAATAGAAGGCATTGACCCTATTTAAAAGAAATGGAGGAGGAGAAAAGGAAATGAAAAGGAAAGCAAACGGATGAGCAGCACCCAAGAACTGGTATTTAAAATGAGAATTCTATGTCTTAGTCAAACTGGCCCAATGCAGTAAGACTGAATTCCATCACAGACCCGCTTAATGTCTGAAAAGAAATGTTGCCTCCATACCACATTAATGCCTGGGCTACCTAGTCCCCTTAAATAAACCCTGCTTTTAATTAAATGTCATTTGAATAGATCTGAGAGAATAGCATTGAATATATATATATCAAGAGTGAAACAGATCACCAGCCCAGGTTGGATGCATGAGACAAGTGCTCAGGGCTGGTGCACTGGGAAGACCCAGAGAGATCAGGTGGGGAGGGGGGATCAGGATGGGGAACACATGTAAATCCAAGGCTGATTCATGTCAATGTATGGCAAAAACCACTACAGTATTGTAAATTAATTAGCCTCCAACTAATAAAAATAAATGAAAAAAAAAAAAAAAAAAGACAGTGCTTCATACCACAGTTAATTCTGGGAGACAAGTCTAAATACACATTTTTTAAAAATCCCCTTTCTAAGCTCAATAAACAACATTTTAACTACAGAGCATCTTTATCATGACCTCCTACCCTCAATAAAATGAGAAGCCAAGTTTAAGAACGGTGAAGAACCTGCCTTCAGGGTAGGAGACGCCAGTTCGATTTCTGGTCCAGGAAGACCCCACATGCCATGGGGCAGCCAAGGCTATGCTCCACGACCACTGAGCCCGTGCTCTAGAGCCTTCGAGCAGCAACTACTGAAGCCTGCGAGCCTAGAGCCCACGCTCCACAAGAGCAGCCCCTAATCGCCGCAACAATGAAGACCCAGCACAACCAAAAATATAAACAAACAATTCCTCAGCAAGGAAGTTACCTTAAAAAGAAAAGGTACTACGGCTGATTTTAAGCCTTTTAATTTGCACAGGCAACTGAAAGAGAAACCAGTGCTTGACCCAAGCCTAACTTGGAAATACCCCAAAGTCCTGGAACCATTCACATTGTCAGTTAGTCTCCAGGCATCAGAATCAACCTCTCGGTTCTGCAAATTCCCATGTTTATGCCTTTTAAATATTTAATTTAAGTCACATTATTATGTCAAAAACTCCAATCCTATTGAGAAAGTGTGTCAAACAAATGGCAAATCAACTAAATACGGTTGGTTCTTCACCTTTCTTTGTAACCCACTCAGGAGAAAATTTTGCCAGGAAATCCTTGAGGGGTCTCAGAAAAAGGCTATTAAAGCCCAGGAAGTTGGAAGCATGTGAAGCTAACTCATGTTACCAAGTCCAGACTTGTAGGGTTTGAAGAACTTCCTCCTTTTTCCTAAAAAGAGACTGAGGCCTGGCAACATTAGTATGTACTCTTAAGTGGCACAGCTAGTGGCAGAGGAAGTGGGAGCCAGTTCTTCCAGTCTGGAGTCCCAGGACTGTTCCAATTCTGCCCCTGCCACTCTATGTGACCTCAAGCAAGTTATTTAAACTCTCTGAGCTTTATTTTAGACATAACAGCAGTAATCCCCTGGAGCTAATTTAAGTAACAAATTAAAGAATGTATGTGAGGCTTCCCTGGTGGCTCAGTGGTGAAGAACCATTTGCTAATGCAGGAAACACAGGTTCAACCCCTAGTCGGGGAGGATCCCACATACCATGGGGAAACTAAGCCCATGTGCCACAACCAACTACTGAGCCTGTGTTCTATCCTGGAAGCTTCAACTACTGAAACCCACACACCCTAGAGCTTGTGCTCCACAAGAGAAGCCACTGCAACAAGAAGCCCACACACTGCAATGAAGAGTAGCCCCCTTTCCCTACAAGGAAAGGAAAGCCCCTGCATGGAAATGAAGAAGTGGTGCAGTCAAAAATATATAAATAGAAAAAAAAAAAAAAATATATATATATATATATAAATAGATAAAAATTACATATATAAAAAAAGAATGTATGTGAAATCATTTCATAAATGCTATACAAGACTACCAAAGGGCAAATTATTAGCATGCCATTCCAACATTCACTTCACGTTAAGCTAGAATCATCCCTTGTTTGTGTGCATCACACTTTTCCTATACAAAAATCCTCTCTTAAAAGTAAGTGTTCCTTCCAAGGTCTCCTGTGACATTTCTATTCTTTAAAAAAAAATTTTTTTAATTAATTGGCAGTGCCAGGTCTTAGTTGTAGCATATGGGATCTTCAGTTGCAGCATGTGGGATCTAGTTCCCCAACCAGGAATTGAACCAGGCCCCCTGCATTGGGAGCACAGAGTCTTAACCACTGGACCACTAAGAATGTCCTGACATTTCCATTCTTACCAACTACTCTTCCCCTCTGTGCCAAAGATACTGCATTTGGCTTAAGATGAAAAAAAATGTGCAAACTAAGAAACAAACAGGTTTAAGGCGCTGACAGCTCCCTACTGGGAAGAGGATGTGCCTTGCAGTTAAGGAGACCAGAGTTCAAATCCTGACTCAATTTCTTAATGACAGGGAGACAAGGCCAATTTATTTAAACTGTAGGGTGGTTTCCTCATTTGTTCAAAACAGAGTGACAGAGAGACAAATAATACCTAACTCACAGGATTGTTACATGGATAAAATGAAATAGTCCATGTAGTATTCAGCACAATGTCTGGTATAGAAAAAGTGTTTATTGAGAAACACAACATGTAAACTAAAGACAAATGTGGTTACCATTTACTTTATGTTATTGCAAGTTTTCAGTAAGGTAACCTGACTTACTACCATGAAGTACAAAAATAATTATTTACTTACTGCATCCCATCTCATCGAAACTGTCACCACAGTCATTAACATGATCACACACCCGGTGCTGTGGAATGCAACGGCCATTGCTACACTTGAATTCATCCGGTGTACAAGGTCTAGGAGTCGGTGCTACACCTATAATTTAAGAATAAGTTCAAGTCAAAACATTCTCCTCTGCGAAACAAGATGCTTCCTTCTCTGGCAGAGACAGTGTTTCTCACAAATAAGCTGGTGCTTCCCTACAATTCCTGGTCTCCCTTGCAGTTAGTTTGGGGCCAGATCCAACCAATGGACTATGAGCATAATGGACATCTGTCACTTCCAGGCCTAGGAAGTAAGGAAACTGTCTCCTCCATTTCTCTCTTCTCCCACCTCAGCAAACTTGAAGACTATGTGTTCCAGATGGCTTAATACAGGATGAAGGGGGCTGCCTGACTTTCCTCAAACTTTAGGCATCTGCTGGTATAAGCCACTGAAATGTTGCAGTTCATCTACTGTGATGCCTAGCAGTGATTCCTCTAACATCCTCCTCCATGGGAAGAATTTTAGCTTCCTATCCCTTTTTTCCACTCTGGGATTTGATCACATCCTACAAACATCTGGCATGATTAATAGAGGAAGTGGAAACAGAAGAGGAAAAGGCAAACCTGCCCCAGTTTTTAAAAAAGGTTTTATTTCTAGGTTTTCATTCCTTTGTGTTATGCTTCAAACAAACATATTAACAATGTTATAACCATTGATTCATCCTGCCCCAAAAAGGGGAAGGAGAGGGAGGGTACAAACTTGAACATGGCACTAGGATCAAAGTCTGCCTGACATAGAATGGCAACTGGCGGTAAGCATTCTAAGGCCACATCAATATAAGGAATAGAGAGTAGAAAAGCATTTATCTAAATTTCCCCAGATAATATCCTTTTAGGAAAAAAGTAATTGGACTCAGGATAAATAACCTTCCTCACAGACTTTTTCTGGGTAAATTAAATTGCCCAGAAAATTAATCAGCCCTTTCCTTCAATGGATAGATGGAAAACAGTCTCAAAATGGAAAAGCACAGATTTCTCAATACCTAAAATATTAAATGCAGCCATTTATCTTGTAAAATAATCTATCATTTTTCTCTTCCGGGAAATGCATTTTCATTTTAAAGAAGGATATTAGATAAGCCCTGTGAACACTAGTGCTACCTTATTCAACATGAGCTTTTCAGCAGGACATTGAGAAGTTCCCATCCCTAGATTAACAATTTAGAAGCTCTAGGCTGAAGAGTGACCAAGCCTCATCTTTGAAAAGAGATAAACCATTAGTTTTTCAAGTGGGACTCAAACCATTATTTAGTATTTGTTCTCACTTCCTTAAGGAACTTTCCAACATCTGGTTCAAATGAAACAGGAAGAATGGGGATGGGCTGCACCTGAGTACTGTGTGTGTAGGGAGTCTTGCAAACAATAATGTCCAAGGAGATCTGCAGTCATATGTACAACTCAAGCCTCTATAAAACAAACTGAAATCCCTGAGGTGCATTTTGTGGACTGCAGACAATTGGGGGCCTTTCTTTTTCCCTTCTCCCTTTTGACTTTTGCTTACAGAGCTCCTCTTTCTCATCACTTCCATCTCCACAGTCATCCTCCTGGTTGCACACCTCATGACGATAAATGCAGCGATTGTTGTCACACCGGAAACGGTATGGTGAGTCACAGGCAACATTTACTAGAACACAAGATGAAAAAGCAAATGTTTACGTTAAGAGTAGAACATAAGGGTCAATATCTAAAAACACTCCTGTTGCCAGCACCAGGCTTGGGCTTGCTTGCATTGCCCCTTATTGGCTTATTTGATTAACCAATCGACAAACACATCTTGAGAGTCTCGTTGACACCCTGGTGCTGCACTACGCACCAGGTTCAACTGGGGAAAAGAAAGACACAGCCCTTATCCTCATGGGACTTTCATTCTAGCATAGAAACCAACTTCACAAATTAACCATTCAACTACAACTGTGGTAAGGGCCACAAAGGATGCTATGAAAGCATCTCCTGGGAAGATCTGATACAGATCTAGGGGAGGAGGGATCAGAAGAGGCTTCACATGGGAAGTCTGGGTCAGGAAGAAGATGGCAGGCTTCTGGACCTGAATAAAAGATCTCTGCGGCTGGAGCACAGAGTGAGGAGGACAACGGTGGCCAGGAGGTTGGAGAGACCAGCAGGACCATACATGAACCCTCATCCTAACAGCCAGGAGCTCACTGTTCATCTCTCTGACTACAGTCCAGAAAATGAAGTCTTCTCATTAAAGTTCTACACCGTGATGGAATTTCCTCACCTATTACTTTCAAAGTTGACATCTCAAAGCAAACACGGACTCATTCTGTTACCCAGAGTTAGATCTCTGGCTGATGCTCATGCCCCTGTGAGGAACCTACAGGTAAAACCAAGGGCCCTTGGTTGGCACAGGGACATGCTCCTCTATGCATGTACCAGGCATTCAGAACTCAACACACAGGTGTTTTCCTCTTTCCCATGGACGACATGGGCTGTTTGATTTTCCTTCTGCCTTGGTACCACACAGGAAGCAAGAGGAGAGATTTTTAATGAGGTTGAGGGGAAAAAAGCACAGTTGTAAAAGCTGGTTCTTGGAAGTATTGTTAATAGAACTTCGCAAGGATTATTTGTGGTGAAAGGCAAATGTAACATTATAAAACAGCGCTGATCACTTTTTCACGTAGCTGTGCCTCTGCCTCCCCAAAGTTCAATCTTTCTAACTATGGGCACTTTATCTTATAGTGGGAAACAACTTTTCCAGGATTTATCTGACAGTTACACATGTTTAAGGTCTTTTTCAAGATTCTGCAAGTGAAAAACAAAACAAACTGTTGTTAGTTCCTTAGAAGAAAAGATGTGGCAAGGGAAATACTGGGGTGCCACTGGGAAAATATGATGTAATTTATATTTTAATTATATAATATAATTAAATTCTCTTGATGGAAGGAATATTCTGATATATTATTTTCTAGAGTCAAATCATAAAATTGAATAGTGAGGGCTAAAATTAATAGTGGGGAATCTAGGAAATTGAATGGAAGAGGTGATGAGAACCTCAGAAGTGAATTACAGCTAAATGAGACTAAGAATTAAGAGTTTCAAGAGGATTGGAGGGCTTCTACTTATGTGACATTCTTAAGCTTGGCTTGTATCTGAATCACCTGGTGGGTGAGGGATGGGTTGGGGAGGTGGGTGGACAGCTTACTAATGCAGAGACTGCTGGCCTCCACTGCCAGAGATTCAGATTGGGTAGATGTGGGATGGGCCCATGAATCTGTGTTTCTAACAGGTCCCCAGGTGATACTGACTCTCTTAGTAACAGAGATGATGCCTGAGATCTCCAATGACTCAAGGCATGGAGCAAAATGATCAAAACAAACTTATGTTCATCTACTTTGCTAAAATCGGTAGTTTCCAACCAAGAGACCAAATTAAAACCTAAGGAGCTTTTTCAGTATATTTTTGCCCAGACCCAAAATGTCCTTGGACATTGATAGGTCTAAGCCTGAGGTGGGACCAGAGCATGTGCTTCCAAAGCACTTTTCCCCAAGGGATTCAGATGGGTACGCACATTGAGATTGACTGATTTAAAAAATAAATATGCATCATACAACAGAAAGGAATTAGATGGGCTTGAATTATGATGTAAAGTGAAGTGAGTTTAAAGATTAACTGGTTTTAATATTTCCTAAAGGGGTTCTGTGAAGCTCCAGGGGTTTGGCAGAAGTACTCTGAGGGGCACCTAAAGTGGGGTGGAGCAGGAGAGATACACACTCCACCCTAACTCAGACTTTGACCACAACAGACCTGCCTTTATTTATGCGTGTTGGTTTTCCAACAATCTCTTTTGAGGACACTGTTTTCAAAGGCCACAAAAATGTTTAAAACTATGGATGTCTGCCCAACTTTCTCATGTCCCAAGTAGAAAACTAAGCAGGAAGGCCAAGTGAAAGTGCACTAATCAGATCATGTGTCCAACAACACGAAAATTGTACAAATGCCCCCCCACTTATGCTCCACATAAGAAACATTGACAACACCACCCCTCAATCTCTCACTCACAGCACAGATGAAGTTCTTCATCGGAACCATCTCCACAGTCATTATCACCATCACATTTCCAAGATGAATGGATACAAACGTGATTTTTACATTCAAACATAGTAGCTGGACAGTATGCACCATTGGGATAGCGGGTGGCTGTCGGTGGGGAGGAGACATATTCAAATTATTAGAAAAAGATACTTTCTGGAAAGTTAGTTGGCTATTTCTCCTTTTATAGAGAGAATTCTCCTAATAGAAAGCGTTCCATTATACCCTGCTCTTTCCTGATTCAACCACACCAGTACTGCGGCCTTAAACCGTCTGAAATTCTGATGGAATGTTTCTTAAGGATAATTGACTAAGCCCAGTATTTAATGACATGAGTCATTCTATGAACAGCATTGGGTTTTTTCTTTTTCAGGTAAGTGAAACTTTTCAGCAGTGCCAGCACTGGTTTTTCCTATCATACATTTAAAGTCTCTTGGAAACCAAGGTTTTAAGATGTGGCAACCACATGATCAACAAAATCCATCATAGATAAGCATCAATAGTTAATATTTATTCAGTGGTTCAAAAAGACTAAAATACAAATGATCATATAGGCTTTATACTTTTAAACAATTTTATATCCCTTTGTTACAATTCAGAAAATGCTTAAAGCTAGAACTTCGATGTGGTTGAATACCCATTTATTCATTGCTTGAATATTCTTTTCCTGCCAAGTTTTATCTGATTAATGATTTGTAGAGTAGTTGATAATATATAAATACTTTCATTACTACAGACATAATATATTCTCTCTATATATAGATATATAATATTTGAAATATTATTAGTGAAATGTACTTGAATGACTACTGTGAAATATATAGACATGATGACTCAAGCTCAATTGATAATTATCAATGAATGCTGAATAGAAAATATCTATGACCTTTCAATCTAAGAAGCGGTGGCTAATGGGTCTAAACAGCCATAACCATACCAATTTGTCTAGAAACTTACGACAATTGGCTTCATCAGAGGCATCGTGACAGTCAGCCAGCCCATTGCACTTCAAATGTTCAGAAACACAGTGCCCACTATCACACTGAAAATATCCAGGACGGCAGGTCATCATCTCTGAAAAGGAAAGAATGTTATTTCGAAGGTGCCTTGGTATTCTCAGACAAGTCCTAGCTCTGTGGAGGGTAGTAAGTATTCTATCACATTCCTATCCATACCCAGTGACTGGCTCACAACAAACCCACAACTTGTGGTTAGTGAGTGAGTAAACTATCAAAAGTTACATCTTCCCCATTCAAGATATGGAGATGGAGGTACCAATCTCTCCTCTAGTTAAAATGAGATTTTAAAAACTCTCTTGTGATTTTCCCCTATTAATGATCTAGAATGCTCTAAGGTAATCATAAATCATAGAAAGTACAGAGAAGAAGGTACTGTCATGCTAAGGTTTATATATTACCTAAAATACACAAAAATCATCTTACTCTATAAAACCTTACAAACACACATTGGAAGTCCCTGTTGTTTTGTGGCTAAGGCGTGCCCAGCTCTTTGTGACCCTATGGACTTTAGCTCGCCAGGGTCCTCTATCCATGGGATTTCCCAAGAAAGAATACCAAATTCCCTACACCCCTCCAATATGCTGATCCTAGCACGAGACTCTACGGGAAGCCCCTCAAATTGCTGTAACAGTTACCGCAGTCTCGCTCATCTGAGTTGTCCCCACAGTCATTGGCTTGGTCACAGACCCATCGAGAAGGAATGCAGCTCTGATCATCACACCGAAACTCGCTCTCTGTGCATTTCCGGGGGGCTGAAAAGGAAAGCCACGTGGCCATTGGAGGGCATCAGGAGTCGTACACAGTGGACCGGCTTGTGGACTGGCCTGTGTCCTCTATGCCTAACCCCTCCTGTGCCCCAAGTCCCAGACCATCCAACCTGCAAAAATAGACTTTTCACTTCAATTGTAAGTCTGTTTTTAGCAGGTGAGACCAGCACCCTGATTCTCTCCACAGCCCAGACTTTCTCATTTCCAAAAGGAGACTAAAGTTAGAGTATATTTCATGTTAGTTAATCTGAAATTGATACATATCATAAGGCAATGATGTAAATCACCTCAAGTTCTTTTTGAAAAAAAGATGTTGTTGAGTGTAAATAAATTAACAGACAAAAGATATACCTGCATAGATATTTTTTTCCTAGAGCGTGATTACAATCTGCTAAGGGGAAGATGAAAAGTAGAAATGTACCAGTCAGAAAGCAAGAGATCAGACAGCCATCATCCTACCCTTTGAGGATGGCATTGACAGTTGAGTTACAAAGAGCAGACATCACCACTCCAATGGCACATGGGAAAGAAGGTCCCCGAACACTCACCACAGTTTTCCTCATCGGAGTGGTCTCCACAGTCATTTTGCCCATCACATTTCCAGCGAAGAGGGATGCAGCGGTGATTTGTACACCGAAATTCCCCAGAAGGTTTGCATGTCATCGACTCTGCAAATCACAGTCATTGCAAATACTTCAGAAGCCCATGGGTAAGGAATGCCAAAGCAGTACTGGCTCTTATGAGATGGTCTGAGGCTTATGCTACCATAGTCTTGAAACTCCCAGAAAGAGGAATGCCAGCCACATTCACTGTCAATACTCCTTTTTAGGCTAAACTGAACCTATCCTATTATTTGAAACTAAATCCATTCTCTTTTGTAGAAACAGTTCAAAAAATGATTTGGTCCCTGGCTTGTAATTTGCAACAAAGGCCTGGAAAGGAAAATTAAGTGATGCTGCCAGCAAACAAAACATGTCCATTACATTGTCTTTAGGTGATTAGATTCAGTGTTATTAAAATAACTCATTATCTTTCCTACCTCTCTTCCTACCAAACCCAACACACACTTTGTTTTTAAGCTAGAGAATATGCCTAATCTTCAAAAATTCCATTAATTCATTTGGCCTTTTTTGTCCATAGACTCTTTCTATATTGCCAAACACAAAAGATGTGGAAGGTCAGAAAGACATTTGAAATATCAAAAGCTCCAAATAAGAAATATTCTGATTCTGAAATATCCTTTTTAGAGATACATATCAAATCTTTTCTCTACCTTCTCCCTCCCATCCATTTCAATCAATCTATAAGATAAGACAAACTTGTCAAATGTAAAATAAGAATTTCCCATTTGGGAGAAATTACACAAATTCCTAATATCTTCACATTTGGGGAAAGATTTCATTTAAGATGATATAAATGAACCTCCCAGTACCCCTGTAAAATGCTGGGATCCCTATAAAGTCACTATAAAATGCAACATGTTATTAGAGGCAAACAAAGGAAGGATGACATGGGAAAGCCAGCCTCCCCTCCGAGTAATTTGCTCATCCCTGCCCCCTCCCCTGCCGCCGCTCCTACCACAGTCCTGCTCATCACTGTTGTCTCTGCAGTCGTTGACACCGTTGCACACAGCCCACTTCGGGATGCAGCGGTAGTTTGTTCTGCAGCTGAATTCTGTATAGTTATTGCAGCGATAGGAGGGGCCCACTGAAAAGACAGGAGGGAGCAAAGTACGAACTGTAAGTCATGGCCCTGCCAGGAAACCAAAGACACCTTTCCACAGTGACCGTGTTATCAACCAAACAGACTCAGTCTGTTTGGCAACTGTGTCTCTTTTGTGCTTAGCTGCTCAGTCCTGTGACTGACTCTCTGCAGCCCCATGGACTGTAGCCCACCAGGCTTCTCTGCCTATGGGATTTTCCAGGCAAGAATACTGGAGTGGGTTGCCAGTTCCTACTCCAGGGGATCTTCCCAGCTCAGGGATCGAACCCGCATGGGTTCTTCACCACTGAGTCACCTGGGAAGCCTGTGTCTCCTTTAGGTGTCATTTGTTCACTCGGAGTAGGAAGATCGAGACCTTAAGTTTTCTCAACATGTCATTACCACTCATTTATGTTGTGCTCAGACTGTTGGCGGGGAATGGGTGGGATGGGGGAAAAGGTACCCTGGTACACTTTTTTTACTGGGTTTGAAGTTAAAAAAAAAAATCACTTCACATGAGGTTCACCTTCGCTGTCTCTCACCAGCTTTCTCTGAGGCTCAAAACAGAAGGTGCGAGATAAAAATGTAAGTTCTTTTATCATGTTCTGTAGTTAGACATCCCGTGGGCAGAGACCAGGAATCTGCCATTTGAGACCCAGGGGTGTGGGTCAAGCTGCAGGCCGAGCGCGGCTCTCTGCATCCCTGGGGAGAGCAAAGAGGGGGCATGCCACAGGGCTGCAGCGGGGGCTCTGCACTCTCTCTCCGGCCACACGGAGCTGCTCGCAGGCCAGACCCCACACAGAACTCACAGCATTCCTGCAAGGGCTCGTCTGAGTAGTCTCCGCAGTCGTTGTCTACGTCACACTTCCATATCTGAGGGATGCAGTGGCCGTTCGCACACTTGAAGTAGCCGGGCGGGCAGGTCCTCCCGGCGCAGTGGGAGCTGTCCTCGTCCGAGTTATCGTCACAGTCATCCTCCATGTCACACTGCCAGGATTCCGGAATGCAGCGCTTGTTGGCGCACTGCCATTCGTAGGACTCACACTGGTGATGCTCTGCAAGCGGTGGCATTTGGTTGTCAGTTTGGAAGGCTTCAGGAACAGAAGCCCCTAATTTACACTAATGGACCCTGTGGAACTCCATGATAGTCTCCTTTTAGAGGATTTATGGCCTAATGCACTTACTATTAACCAGTAACACTACACAGGCTAATAGTCCATTGACTATTACCATCTACATTCTTAAATATCTTTTTTTTGCGTGTAACATTAGAAGATGAGGATTGACAACCTACTAAATTCACTTTCTCTGGTACCTGTTGCCCTAATGGACAATGATTTTCAAACTTTGTGTTTGTTGCTATTATTGATGTGCTACTTTTACTTTAGAGGGTTGTTTTTTGGGTTTTAGTGGAGTTTTTTTTCTTTCTTTTTTTTTTTTTGAGAAGGTGCTTTTTAAAACTGGAGACATAAATAAATATCACAACTGAGAGTCCCTGTTTAAAATGTGGGAATCCCTGATTTCACCCTCAATATTAGCTCTTAAAGAAGACTCTATGCACAGTACACAGCAAAGAACCACCAAAATAGACAACTTAGAGATGTGGGATGGACTCTGAGTTGTCTTTTTCCTCCCCCAGGATTTTGGACCAGATTTTGATATGACATTCAGAAAACCCCCACAGAACCATGATCATACATAATCAACTACAGAAGTGGGCAAAGAATGTAGAAAGTGATTCCACTCACCACAAAGCACAGGGTCTTCATCGGACCCATCAGGGCAATCCTGACGCAAATTGCACAGGGAGTGTGAGTTGGTGCAGTTGCCATCATTGCACTGGAACATTCCTAAGGCGCAGAAGCGCTGCGGGCAAGTGACAGGTTCATCAGAACCATCCAAGCAGTCTCTCCGCCCGTCACATTTCCACCAGATAGGAATACACCTGCACAAAGGAAATAGCACTTCTCTTAGCAAAGCGACAGGCAGTTAGAGGAGCAGACAATGACCATCCAGAGAGAAGAAGGCAAAGCTGAATTTCAAGCAATGATATGCAAGTGTTTTATCATGGTCCAAGAAGAGGATCAATTCAACCTTTGTTACTGTGGCATAATCTTCAGAGAAAACATAACTAGGTTAGATAGAACAGGTGTGTTAAGACCTACCACACGCTGAAAAAGTGCTTTGAGCATGATGACCAAATTCCTGCCACAGCCAACAGTAAGTGTGTGTTCAGAGCTGTGGTTCTGGGTAACGGATGGATGGTTGGAGCTATCAGTCAGAGGAAGAGATGATATTAGGCTATGGGCTGGGAAGCTGGAGGCCCTACCATTTGTTGAGAGTCTACATTGTGATGGGGTATGCTAGATTCCTAATCTAGGATTCTTTACTCAATCATCAAAATAATCAGCCACTGAATCTCAGATGCTATGGTTTGCATAACACCTCCTCTTAATCTCACTCTCTGATTCTGAACCCCCAGTCATCAAGGGCTGTACCCACTATGAGGGAAATAATCTGTGACTGTGTTTCATAACAAATACAAATGATCAAAAATAGATTTGTGTGACCCTCAATCCCCTAGCATAGTTAACTGAGGAGCTAGGCCAGCATGGGTTTGAAAAAGATGGGGAAATTCTATCATTCCTAAGGGCCATTTCTCAGTGTACACTTATGTACATTCTTGACCCTGAGACTTTGGGCAATTCATTAAAAATAAAACATACACAGTTTGCTTCCTTGTTACAGATATGAAAATTTGCATGCCTGGATGTAACTGTTTGGTTCCCAAAATGCCTCCTTTCATGGAGGAAATTATCTGAAGTTGGAGACTTCAGGCTGAAGTTGGACAGTTGAAGATAGTCTTGGTGCATCCCAAATGAGCCATGTTAATTAGCCAAAATCTTGTTCATTAGAAAACTCTAATGCCCAGGGGCCTTGAAGTTCAATGTGTGTCCAAAGGCTGGGGAGGCAGTGGGGAGAGGGAGGAGCAAGCCTTACATTTCACTGTTGGCACATAGGAACTGGGTGCTAGAGCACAAGGGCAGGCACTGGGTGCTGTGACCACGCTGGATGGTGTGGAAATTGTCTGGACACTCGCAAGTGAATCCAGCACCTCCTTCTTTGATGAGGCAGAGATGAGAACAGCCACCATTGTTCGTACCACAGGGATTAGCCACTAGCGAAAGAAGGGAGAAAATATATGTTCATTCACTGAAAGCGTGGATGAACTGATTACTTGCCACATAAAACTCATCACCTCTTAGTAAAAAAATCATTACCCCAGATACATGCTTTTTCAAAAAGTTCATAAAGAAGACATATGGTAGAGCTGTGTTAGCAACCCTGTTGCTGATACTGTAAACTGATTTATGTGCAGAAGTGAGGTTTATTCACTGCTAGAAAAGATCTCTCAAAGTTCCCTGGTGGTCCAGTGGTTAAGACTCCACATTCCCAGTGCAGGGGGCACAGGTTTGATTCTTGTTTAAGGAACTAGATCCCACATTCCATTAAAAAAGAAAGTTCTCAAAGAGCAAGTGGGAGGTTTAGCTTACCTCCATGCACCCAGAACCTAAGTTAAAATTTTATTTTCCAACAGATGCTATATTCTCTCATCCTAAGGATACAGGCAACAGAAGTTGGCCCAGAATCAAGTTGACAGATAAACTGAGCAACATCTATACTAATTTTCTGGGCTGCCACTCAGAGGTAAAGATGAATTTGAACTTCTGCTAAATAATATGAAGAATATTACCTTCCAGAAAAAAATAGTTTGCCAATTCGCATATTTCCTAACTTCCAAGTTTATCATATGTTTATGATAAATTATGCTTATCATGTTTCCTAACTTCCAAGTTTATTAAGACAACATGACCTAGCAGGCCCACAAAATCCACTCTATCCCCAAAGAATATTCCAGATCTTGGCTAGATATCAAATGCAAATAGCCATTTAATAAATGATATTTTATGGTTACTATAACTTTCATTTAAGCATTTCTTTTAATTACTTCAGTAGATTGATCTTAGTAAAGAAATGATTCTTATAAATACATCCATGTGATTGTAATACATTTCTTAAGTGTTATAATTTATTGTGGTTATACAGGAAAGTCTTTATTTTTCAAAGGTGCTTTCTTAAGTAGGACTGAAATGTCAAGGCAACATATAACAACTGTTGATTCTTATTTAAACAAAAAAACCAAGATCTTTAAGAATATAGCAGGTACTGTGAAAAAGAATCATCAGCAGCCTTTTCCAGAAAGAGGGGAATAAACTCTATACCTTTAATTTCCATCCCCTCAACTCCTAACATTTGTTTCACAGAAAAAATTAACAAGTAACACGATTTCTGGTATAAATTATGATACTAATGATTAAAAATTTTTTTTAAAAACAAGAGCAACATGGAAAAGACCCTAAAGTAACTGTGCAAAAACTTTTGAGTATCTGTGCAAAAACTTCTGAATCAACTACTCACCAATTGGCTGCCTGTAAGGATGATACACACGGATGTCATACGGCCTGTGTGTTACGTTCAACAGCGCCACTCTATTTGACCCATTGTATTTGTTTCCCTTTTCAACTGTCTTTGTATTCCAATCTGTCCAATAAATGGTGTCTTCAAAAACGGTAATAGCAAAGGGGTGAGACAGCGTGCCAGTTTCATAAACCGTGTGCCGATGGCGGCCCTCCAAATCAGAGTACCTAGGGTCAGAGGAAGAAAGAGTGACTCAGTGAAGATGAGGCCTCTCCTCTAAAGCCTTTAAGGATAGAGGAGCTAACAAATCAATGAAGAAAGTGCTACCTTCTAGAGATACTGATATCGTGGAATTTGGCTAGGAAATTATGTCAGAATATTGTTACTTTAATATTTAAAAATCTGGGCACAGACCCTAAAACTCCCACAAAAGGTGGAATGATCTAGCAACTAAAAAAGTTGATAACATTAGCCATGGGATGTCAGAAAATTTTCCAAAATATCTTAATTTATGAAAACTTAAAGACGGCATAGGAAAACCAGAGGTCAACCTTCTGGATCTCTGTTGCTAAGAGTGCAGACAAATGACCAGAACATAGTCATTATCTGTTTCTTTTTTAAAAATTCATAAATCAGAAAGCAGTCCTGATCTCTTCTCTCAGTTCTTGCATGATCTCCACATAGTGAACTCAGACACTTTTATGAGTATTTTTTCTCAAGTGAAATTTTTTTCAAGATAAATTTAACAGAATGACACAATTTCTAAAGATCTTGTTTTTTGCATGCAATAGACTGTGTATCTGGGTACTAGCTCATAAATACCCAGAAGACATTACCATCCTCTAACTATGCCATAATTAGCAATGTCTCTGAAATAAACACATATTGCTTGGCCAACAACTTGTATTACATTTTTTACAAGGAGTATTCTTCATTGAACAGTATAATGTTTCCAAGTCTCTTTATCACATATTTGGAAGGGAAGGGCAAAGTAAAGGGATAAGGAAATTAAGATGAGTTGAGCACTAGGCTGACTACCATAGGGGAGAGATTACTAGCTGCTTTTCTAGGAGTGTAAGAAGTAAAAGCACCAAGACAAAACTGTGATTTGGATGGCTTCAAGGTTCACACTCTTTTTCTTGTACCATGCCTCAGAGCCCGGAGAACTGCCTATAGGCATTTTAGTTAGAAGCAACCTCAGAGTGACTTTCAACAAACAGGCCAATTAGAAGCTGCCTAGGAATAATACACACACAAACCCCGGTGTTTGGAATGAAGAGTTATGCAGTTTGCTTTATTCTTTTCTATGTACGTACTCAATGTAACCCAGGTGGGCATCTGCCCAGTAGAGTAGATCATTGGTGTAATCAATGGTGAGGCCATTGGGCCACATGATCTTGGTAGAGATAATCAGAGACTTGAGGGTTCCATCCATGCCTACTCTCCCAATGTATGCTCGGTCACCCCAGTCTGCCCAGTAGACGTGCCTGTTGGAGCAAACACAACATGTCAGTCCCTGAAGCCAGAGGAACTCAGTGGCAAAGACACAAGATTTCTCCAACTAGAGAAACAGAGTTTACATCCTCAGAGCATTTCATAAAGGGAAGAGAACAGAAAGGAATGTAAAAGGGGATAATGTGTAGGAAATGTTCAGGAATGAACATGATAAACTAGAGATTTTGACATGGAAAGTCCAGTAAAGGTGGGTTGTTGTTTTCTTAACCATGATTTACTTGCATGCAGCCAAAATATGTATCTTTATAAGTGAAGTGATGTGTCATGGCAAAGAAAATAGCATATGAATATTATTTGAACAAGTCATGCTTCCAGCCATTATACTAAGCCATTTACCAGGTAGAAAAAGCAGAAGACAAATTCCAGCAAGATACTGGCCTTGAGATCACTACGTGAACAGCCTTTTTGGTAACAGAGGTGGAAGAAGGGCGTAAAAGAAGAGCCTGAGATTACAGGAAGACAATACCCATATCGAGGGTGAAGTGCAAGTCCTCTAGGGTTCTCAAAGCAGAAAGTGTTGTTGGCATCCACACAGTGCTCAGCCAACTTGCGGCGGTATCGACCACTGAGGTCAGAGACAGAAAGGCAATTCAGGTAGGAATCCACCCAATAGAGCTTTCTGCAAATGGAGAAGCAGGAGTTAGAGCCATTTTACTTGTAAAGCAATGTACATTTAGCCACACAACTTCCTATCCAAGCACTTTTCCCCCAGGCAAACAATGACAAGAGGAAAACAGTTGACCTTCCTGCAATGAGGCAAAAAAAGATGCAATAATGTGTGCTCGTTTTCCTATTGCAAGGTGATGTCACCTTACAGTAGGGGATTGTGGGGCCACAGAAGGATTTTGGCTTTATTTGCTTCATACAACAAAAGGCATCTTTCCAGGTAATGATTCAGGCTTTACAGGAGCAAGGAAGCAGAAATGAGAGCAATCAAGAAGTATCATGAACTACAGTTTATATGTGGAGTCAAGGAATCTTGTCGCAAGCGCAGCCTTGAGACTGCAAAAGGGAACTCTGAATGCTGGCATCCTTAAGATAAAGAAAAACCTGACGGCTCCCTAGCCTTGTCCCACTAGGCTGGCAAAATGACTTTCTTAACCTGTGCCAAATTTCGTTTAATCAAATCACCATTCTTAAAGTATCCATAACCTTCCAAAGTTCAATACTCCTAGAATGTCTGATAGTCAATTTCTACTGAAATGATTCTCTTCCAAAAGCTCCAATGTCTCCTTGCCAGAGGTAAACATGATCCAATCATACTAGGTGTCAGAATAATTGTTAGGACAGTAGCACCTTCTTATGCTTGTGGACGAGGAAAGGAGTATGCAAAAATGTACAAGCCTTGTTCATTTGGGTGAGTACTGATGACTGAGATGGCCACAATTCTGGGTTCTATCACTGTACAGGGTAATAATAGCAACAACAATAGTAGCTATCTATTCCATGCCAGGCTTCCCGGGGGACTCAGTGGTAAAGAATATTCCTGCCAATGCAGGAGACACAGGAGACTTGGGTTTGATCCCTGGGTCTGGAAGATCCATTGGAGGAGGACATGAAAACTCAATCCAGTATGCTTACTGGGAAAACTATAGGGTTGCAAAGAGTAGGATACAACTTAGCGATTGAACACACACATATTCAATGCCAGGTCCTGGGCTAAGGGCTAAGATCACAACAACTGCCAAAGTAAGTTCTACTGTTACTCTTGTTTTCTTGATTAGGCTGCTGGGGCCCAGAGGTTAGTAAGAGCTAGAGCAGGAATTCATTGAAGACTGGCTGTCCCATAGGGTACTCTCCTCTATGGAGCTTACTGCCAACTCACTAATTCCTCTTTATTCAACAATCAAAACACTGACCTGTGAACAGAATATGGAGAAGGCACTCCATCCCCACATAGGGAAAAATTAAAAGGACTGAAAGCCAGTCCAATTTTCCACTGTGAAATTTTGCACTGTGCTTTGAAAAACTAGTATATCAAGTTTAAGGGCTTTGGGAACCAAACATCTTTGAGTTTATTGTGGACATCTTTATCGATACTGGGAAGATTATTTCAAATTTCCAAGTAATTGTATCTTAGAACTGTCCCCTATAAGCCTAAATGTGACTGGGTTCTATTCTGCCGTGTGTTTTAAGGAATGTTTAATCTGGTTGGAATCTTTCTTGAACATCTGAGGAACTGCTTCAGTTGTAAGATATTTTATCCTACAATCACTCTAGACTTTTTTGTTCCATCTTCCTGACTACCACACATGTATCTAATTCTTTCCCCTGGTCAAGCACATGCCTAGAACAAGAGGAAAGCAGCTAAAGTCCAGGGGAAAATATCACCCTACCAGTTTTGGGGAGAGAGGGCTGAATGACAATATCAAGGTTAAAATATTATCTTTCCCTGCATTGAAGCAAAGGACAAGATAAGAAGAGGTACCATGGTTAGTTCTGTTCCTGCAAATCATTAGTTGCTATGCTTTTTGACACCCCACAGAGTCACTATATATAAAATATTTGTATTCACATCAATATTTTATTGATTATTCTGCAGGCAGTTTTGGAGCACCTATGGCAGGCAGGCTATTATTCAACTAGAACTAGGAAGCCAATTTTCCATCCCCCATCTTTACTCTTAAGATGGTCAAACAGAAAAGATGTGGAAGCATCCTCTGTGGGTCTGGGGTGACCATAGCAATAATATTTGCAGCCTAAGTGCATGCATCTTCCTGTCAACCACAAAGCCAAGTTTGTGATTCAACAGAGATGTGAAAAAGTGTGATTGAACTGGTAGAGTTGAATTAATATACCACTGTCTACTGTAAAGATGCTCAGAGTTTCAAGTTAGCCATTCTTTAATTTATAACCAGCCCAAGTTGGGAATGACTAGCATTGTAAGTTGGAGAGGGAAATGGCAACCCACTCCAGTGTTCCTGCCTGGAGAATCCCAGGGACGGGGGAGCCTGGTGGGCTGCCATCTATGGGGTCGCACAGAGTCGGACACGACTGAAGCGACTTAGCAGCAGCAGCAGCAGTGTAAGTAGCCTGTGAGTTCCAGGAAAGCAGAGGCTGTGTCTGTCTTGTTTACCTCCAAACCCCAGTCCCCAGAATAGCACCGCACTTAGGCAACAGCTTTAAATGACTGAATGCACCAACCAAAGCATGAATCATCCCTTCACAAACCTCCAGTAATAACAGAGCTCTTTCTTCCTTTGTGATACCCCTCTCCATAAAATTCATATCATATATTCTTAAAAATCACTAGATTTTAGATTCTGTGGTATCCCATCTGATTATTAGGTACACAGCAGAAAACAGCAACAACAACATCAAAAACAAAACATGTAGAAGCATTAAAATGTTTCCACCTGGTAACCCAAGTTTGAAAGATCAATTCCCTATTAAGATGAAAGCAGGGCTAGAACACTTTCTAAAAAACAAAAACTTGTTAACTTTTAAAAAGCTTTTTTTCTTACCTGGTAACCCAGTCGATAGCCAGACTTTCCGCACCTGGTAGATTGTGCTTTAGGACTGTCTCCCTATTTGTCTGATTCACAAACATTCTCTCAATGATTTTATTCTCTATATCAAGCCAGTACAATCTCTTTTCTACTCGGTCAAAATCCAGTGCCACAACATTACCCAGTCCTTGCAAGATGAGGGAGTATAAATGGCCATCAATAGTTAGATTTCTCAAATAGTAACGGTTGCTAAAAATGAGATCAGGCTCGATGTTGCTGTTCTGCCGGCAGGTCTTTCCATCTGGCTCACGGATGTAGCCTGGGGCACATTTGCAGATGTAAGTGCCAGGTAAGTTCTCACACGTTTGGCTGCAGACGAAGGGCGTCTCCTTGCATTCATCAATATCAACACAAGTCCTCTTGTCCGACAACAGCTTGTAACCAGGGTTACAAGAACAATAGAAACTGGTTAAGGTGTCTGTGCAGTTTTGGCTACAACCACTGAGTGCAGGGTCATTGCACTCATTAACGCCTGTGGGTAAAAGACAGTTATCAGAGAACCTAAGTTGTCAGTAATGGATCCACCATAATGGTCAAAAAAGTCAGCCTTCCCACTGGACAGATGCAGTTCTTTTTGTTTGGTTGGGTTTGGACAGACCCAAGTTCTTAATGAATCATGCTAAAAATGACAAACAAACAGGGACAAATAAGAAGGGATTTCTAAAGGCCCTACGTTATTCAAAAGTCACTCCTATTTCAACTTCCTTCCTTGATCCTTCACCAATGGTTTTAGCAACTAATACAACCAGGGTGGGTTTGGGGCTGGGGTGGGGCGGGGGGAGGGGGGACTTCCAGTTAAACTCTCCCCTTTGGTCACCTGAGGATGAAAATTAAAAACAGATTAAGGAATGTAGCAGAGGGGTAGTTAAAGCAACGAGTCATTGCAAGATCAGCACTGTCTGCTCTTAGATACGGATGGCATTAATTTGTTTATCTCCTGTTCTCTATAATGAATGGCTAACTGACGATTAGTCCAAAAAATGTGTGACTGACCTCATAGACCAAGAAATCCTTGCTTTTTGATAGACAAACAATAGTAATTTTCTGGCAGTGTGCTACTTAGAGAACCAACTGAAAGGTCCTACTAAGTCAGAAAGGGTTGAGAATCCACGTTCAGTCCCCCCCGTTTCCTTTTCCCTAGTCTTCCATTGTACTCACCACATCCCTTCTCATCACTGCGGTCTGAACAGTCAGGGAAGTTGTTACAGACTTTCACCATCTCAATGCAGTTCCCATTGTCACACCTGAACTGATGAGGGGGACATGTGGCTTCCGGGGTGTGACACAGGTGCTCAAGCTCATCCGAGTTATCTCGACAGTCATTGTCCCCATCACAGACATAGGCCTTATTAATGCAGAGTCCGTTCTGACATGTAAAAAGGGTCTTGTCGCAGGCAGGGTACACACAGCCCCTCTCGTCACTGTAGTCACCACAGTCATTGTTCCGGTCACACCTGTGTCATGAGACCCAGGACCACTTAAAATCAGAATATTTCAGGTGGAAATCCAGATCCCCAACTCCTCTCCCAACACATGATGCTGACTAGTGTCTGTGTCTCTTAGCTGGAGCACACGCCCACAGTCCGCCTCACCTGCCTCTCTCTGTTGTCAGGCTGACTCTGAGCCACAGTGTGCAGTCCCATTTATCATCCTGCTCACACTGTTATTTTTCTCATAGCAGAAAGAACTGAATGAAGTATTTTTTATGCCCATGCCTCTATTCCAAGTGGCAAACCCTGAGCGTCAGCTGCCTCAAGAAAGAACTTTTTTCTAGCAAACCCACTTCACTCATCTCTCTGATCCTCTGTGCAAGGTCACATTATGACCTTCATTGACCCCAGGCACTTCTGCCTTAATGGGCCCCTTCCTCCATAAAAATATTTAAAATTATATTTAAGGACTACATTGGTATAAAGCCATATATATTATTATTTAGTATTTAAATACTTTCTTTGACCTAAAAGTTCTCTTTATTTTTTTTCTTTTGATTTTAAAAGAAGTCCAAACATTTTCAGAGGCCATGAAAAGTATCATGGGCCCCAGCCCTGACTCATGGACATTTGAGGTTTGTTAGTAAATCTTTTAATCCCCAATTCACCTGAACTGGTTGGGGATACACAAGCCATTGTTACAGACGAATTCCGTTCCAAGGCAGGATCTCCTGGTACAATTCTGATGCTCATCAGAGGCATCAAAGCAATCCGCTTCGCCATCACAAACCCACGATTTAGGGATACACCCTCTGTGTGGAGGCACACTAACTGCACAGGCAAACTCAGAACTTGAACAGCTGCGATTCTCTGAAGCTAAAGCACAAAGAGAATCAGGAATCATATGAGGGCTCATTCCAGCAGTCAAGTTCATTTTGAATCAATATTTATCTTGCTTTACATTACATAATAGTCTGAGGGCTGAAAGGAAATGAAGGGAAAATAGGAAGACAAATTACTCTCCCAAATTTTCATTTTAAATGCTTTGGACCTTGAATTTTTTTCAGAAGTAAAAAGTAAAGATAAACACCTCATAATTTAATTTCCATAAAATTAATGTAAGGTCATATTTTTCCCTTAGGGATATAGAAAACTACTTGCATTTTATTAATTAGATACTAAAAATCCCATACATTTGGTAATTTTTTTATTTTATAAAGTATAATCACACAAACACAATGTGAGACAGGCATTTTTATGCCAGTTTTATGAGAAAAGTGAAGCTCACAATGGTTAGCTAGATAGCAAAAGTAACAGAATTTTCTAAAAAGCTAGGGCTTGTTTCCTAGGAGGAAACAAGGAGTGCTTGTTAATAAGAGTTGACAGAAACCATGACACTTTAGGAAAGAGCTAAAATGCTAACATGTAATCATGAAACTCTGCAGAATAGAATAGAAATATTTTATCTGAGGGTTAAGAGGAGACAAAAGGAAGGGGGTCTTGAAGAAGAAATACGGGAGAAAAGGACACACTCCAGTCTAGATTTGTGCAGCTGCCAACCCATTTCATAGAGGATATGGGGAAACAGGGGCCACCACCAAAGTCACGGACATATGAGGTAACAATCAAATGCAGAGATCATGGAGTCATTGTTTTTATTATCCTGCCATGGAAAGATACTCTAAGACACCTGAATTTAGAGTTCTATGCTCTGTTGGTAATGGGAAATGTTGTTTCCTAGTCTGTTCCATAATTCACTTAAAAGAATGACCCCTGTTCCCCCATAACAACTCTAGGGTAATGGATAAGACTAGAGGCACAGTTAATTGCAACACTATTAAAGCTGCTATTAAGAGCGGCCAACTGAGTTTTCTTTATCTGTTCTAGAAATGTAGGACATTATTTCCATGACCAAAATGCAACAGGAAAAAAAACCATTAAAATCATTTTTCATCATTTAAAAGCATTTATGTAGATAATATAAAACATTCCTGAGCAGAAAAATAGAGATAACATTCTATCCGTGTACTTTCAATAAAGGAGAACCTGTCTGACAACCATATTCTCCAAAGACAGAAAAATAAAGCTACTGTTGCCCTGAAATATGACTCTACAGAGGAATTAATCATTTGCACTTACTGCAGTTGTGTCTTTCATCCTCATCACTCAAGTCTCCACAGTCATTATCACCATCACAGACCCACATCATTGGGATGCACCGGTTATTGTCACACTTGAAATTATCACTGGCGCATGTTGACTGAGAAAACTCTGAAAAAAAAAGAAAAAGCACTCTTGGTGAGAAGAGTCATGTACAGTCAGGAATCTTGAGAGAAACATACTATAGTAAGGGCTTCCTAGAACCCCAAGTAGAATTCTTTAATCATATCCCACATGGTAACGAATCAAGTTGCCATATGCCCAGAATCCCAGAGATCCCTCAAAATTAGCCTAAGGCAAAAGAACATTTCATTTTAACCATTAAAATACAGCACAATGATAACAATAAGGAGAAACGTGAACTTCCACGAGCTGGTAAGAATAGAGTATGTATCGCTACAGCCTTTGAAAGGCTTTGACGCAGGAAACCTACTCTCAGAGACCTAGCCTTCCCACATACGCAGGATGTTCATTCCAGCATTAAATCTTACAAGGAAAAAATGGGAACCTAAAAGCTCATCAGCTGGGAAAGGGATAAAAACACATGGAACATCCATATTTTACAGCAATATTCAGCAGTGCAAAAAGGTAAAATTGAGGTGTATTTTCTTTTTTTATTATTAATTTATTTTTTAATTGAAGGACAATTGCTTTACAGAATTTTGTTGCTTTCTATTACCATATATAAAAGAGACAGCCAATGGAAATTTGCTGTATGGCTCAGGAAACTCAAACAGAGGCTCTGTAACAACCTAGAGGGGTGGGATGGGGGGGGGAGGTGGGAGGGAGGTTCAAGAGGGAGAGGTGTGCTTTCTAACTGATAAGATATTGTTAGGATAAAAAAACAGTGGGAAGGGAATGGCAGGAAGATATATATAGCAAGATCCCTATATGTCAAGATACATAGATAAAGAATTCACACATAAAAGCAGTTATGTCTGGAGGTGAGGGGATTGTAAGAGGGTGAAAGATTGGGGATTTCACTCTTTTGTATACATCTTATTATTTCTTTAAAATAATATCTGTGTATTGGATCTTCACTAAACTTACTGTGATAATCGTTTCATGATGTATGTAAATCATTATGTTCTACACCTTAAATTTACACAGTTCTATATGTCAATCTCAATAAAACTAGAAGAAGAAAATACCTCTGCATATTATGAAAATCCATTAATGTTAGATTGTGTGTTTACTTCTACTTAAATATGTCAGATCTAAATATGTCAGTTCAGTGCAGTTCAGTTCAGTTGCTCAGTCATGTCCAGCTCTTTGCGAACCCATGAATCGCAGCACACCAGGCCTCCCTGTCCATCACCAACTCCCGGAGTTTACTCAAACTCATGTCCATCGAGTCGGTGATGCCATCCAGCCATCTCATCCTCTGTCGTCCCCTTCTCCTCCTGCCCCCAATCCCTCGAAATAGTCAGATAGTTGGTACTAACTGCTAATACTATGACTTTGGTTCCCAAGGAGAAGTTTGGAAACTATTTATTCTTCATATATCTGAACCAATAGTTCATTTCTTTAAAATAAGCTCTAAGACCCTTCTACTCACCTAATAGTTACTACTTCTTTTACAGCTCCTTAAAACTCTATGTGCCCTTTGTTTTCTACAAAACTTTTAGTGTTGGGGAAAAAGACATTGTCAAGGAGCTTCTAATACCACTCTCTATCAGCCACAGAATTTGAGCCCAAGGGAAAACAGGAATAGAAAATAGCCTGAATTCAGCTGCAAAACTAGGCTAATTGGTCTTAAGAAAATACCCCAACTGGAGTCCATTATACAGAGTGAAGTAAGCCAGAAAGATAAACACCGATACAGTATACTAACGCATATATATGGAATTTAGAAAGATGGTAACGATAACCCTATATGCAAAACAGAAAAAGAGACACAGATGTACAGAACAGACTTTTGGACTCTGTGGGAGAAGGCGAGGGTGGGATGTTTCAAGAGAACAGCATCGAAACATGTATATTATCAAGGGTGAAACAGATCACCAGCCCAGGATGGATGCATGAGACAAGTGCTCAGGGCTGGTGCACTGGGAAGACCCAGAGGGATCGGGTGGAGAGGGAGGCGGGAGCGGGGATAGGGATGGGGAACACATGTAAATCCATGGCTGATTCATGTCAATGTATGGCAAAAACCACTACAACATTGTAAAGTAATTAGCCTCCAACTAATAAAAATAAATGGAAAAAAAAAAAGAAAATACCCCTCCAAAAAAAGTGATGGTACTTACTACAGTGATATTTATAATACCAGAAAAAATAAAGCAATCTAAATACTTAAAATAGAGGCAGTTAACACAATGATCACATAGCTACTCAATGGAATATCACACAGCCATTAAACAAGAGTATGAAGACGACAACATGAAGTATGAAGTCTCTCTTAACCAGACAGTATATATATTTTAAGCTTCAGGCCATATGTTCTTTTTCACAACTACTTGACACTATAATGTGGCTGCATTTTAACGAAACTTTTATAAAGACAAGCATGACAGACTTCCCTGGTGGCCCAGTGATTAAGACTTCACCTTCCAATTCAGGGGGTGCGGGTTCGATACCTGGGCAGGGAGCTAAGATCCCACATTCCTCACGGCCAAGAAAAAAGAAAACATAAAACAGAAGCAATACTGTAAAAATACAATAAAAACTTTTTTAAATGATCAATGTCAAAAAAAATCTTCTTAAAAAAAAAAGACAAGTATGGCCATAGTTTGCTGACCCACATACAATATTGCCAGACCCCTCAAAAAAAGCAATATAGAAGATTGTACATACAGATTTTTACAATTATGTTAAAAAATTGTGCATGGATACAGATTAGGATTTGCAAAGGTATTAAATAGCAGCCTTCAAACACAAGCAACACACAGCTGCCTCCAAGAATATAACTAGAAGGTCCTTGGAACATCTCAGGAAGCTCAGATGGCCTTGGGACCCTACCCCTCAGCTGGTACACAGAACACGCAGAAACGTGTGCCCCTCACCTGCCCCCTCGGCATGTACATCATACTCTCAATAGCCTTTAGATCCTTTAGATCCTCCCATAGTCTTATGGGTGAGAACTCACCCAAATTCAGAAATTCCAGTTCAGGGTCAATTACAATTAATTGAGTTCCACAAACCAGGCAGGTAGTAGATGCATCACCAACTTTTGGTAGGTGCAACTTTTTTCGTCTGCATCCATCAGTAACTTCCATGTCCTGCCCAGCAACCGACCCAGCGCCCTACACGACCAGGCTTTGAATGAATATCTGCTGAGGGGTATCAGCAAGGAGTGCAAACATTCCCCAGCCAGAACCACAGTTTACACTTGAAGTAGTTGGAAGAGGGCTCCCAGGTGCATCACAATGCTTTTCACGCTGGCTCACTCTCTTACCACAAGTGGGAGGTTCGTCAGAGCCGTCGGAACAGTCCCTTTCATGATCACAATACCAGTGTGAGGGAATACAGGGCCCAGAGGTGCAATGGAACTCATCGCTCCTACACGACTTAGCGCCTGCAGTAGGTAAAGAAGATAAAATCCGTGAGCAACACACAAGCTTGTTCCTAATAACCTGCCTACATCCCTGAACTGGGTAGGAGTTGCCAAGACAGGAAGAGGCCTGAGTTTTTATAAGTTTTCCATCCAGAGGGAAGAACATGGGAGAGCAATACTTTTCTAGTCTCCCAGAATTTTTTCCTAAATTCCAGAGATTCAGAAAATGAATGGCACCTATTAGAAATACCAAAAAGACTATTTTTTGATACACGAAATCAAGTTATAGATGAAAGAAAACATGGTTCTATGTTTTCTGCCATAACACAAAACAAATTCTACTGAAAAGAAAAAACAACAAAATAACCAAATCACCCTACACAAAACCTTTTAAGCTACATTAGACCATGATTCTAGAGAATTAGCAAAGTTTTGCTCTTATTTGTCTTTGTAACTTATTTGAGTAAATGATTCTGCCTATGTGTAAACTTTTGTCACATAACTCGAGGTTATGATCTGATGTGTTTTCTAGATTTTCTATTTCCTCTTGTTGCTGTTTTTACAACTGACTCCTAGTCTTGGATTGTAACCTGGCCTGGTGACCATTACTAAATTCTTAAAGGATGCATCTACTTACACTAATAGTTTCAAAGTTATCGAGCCTAAGAATTTGAGCTATAAACATAAGAAATTATTTGATTGAACCAAATGGCTAAATATGAAATTAAAGTTTCTGAAAGTCAAACATATGAAAAAGACAAAAATTCTTTCAGTTACTAATGGCTATTATAAACGTATTGAGAATAAATATGAGGGCTTATTTTGCAAATTCTGCCTGTAGTTCCTGAAGACAAAAGACCTTTAATTATAGGAGGTTATGCATTATAGCTGATCCCTGGAAGAAATATTTGGAGTCAGGTATCCAGCCAGGGGACAGAGAGAAGGGACTTCTTATGCCCCTCCAATTACATCCTAAATAACTGCCTACTGTTTCAATTTACAAGGTCAACTTGAGAGGACAAATTGAAATTAGCTGAAACACACAGGCCATGTGTCTTTGTATTAGCTCAAGACATGCATGCCTGGAACCACAAAGGAGGTTTATCTTACCACAGAAAATGGGGTTTTCATCACTCATATCTCCACAATCGTTGTCTCCATCACACAAGAAAGAATGTGGAATACAAATCGTTGAATTCATACATTTTACGTTTCCAGGATGGCACGTATGTTCGGCTTGAAAAAGACAACCAGATAAACAATTTGGAACATATTCATCACATTTACATCATATATGTCCATGCTAACAGATCTACTGCAGAATCAAACCAGCAGAAGGAAAGCTATCAGAGAAGCATGATTCATGACAGTTATGTGATGCCATATAATCTCTAGTAAAAAGAGTATTTCCTGTTTTCATTATCTAATAGCATCAGCAAGACTTCCCACTCTCCTCACTCCCCATACAGTGGAGTAACATGAATGAAGATCTCTATATATTGATAAGGAATGATGGTATGATCTCCAAGATGCATTAATAGCAAGAAAGCAGAACACTAGGCTATCTTTTGTGTATGACAAGTGATAACTGTGTGTGTCCAGCAAGAAAGAAATGCTAACATTTAAAACAAAAATGAAAAGATAAACTAACGAAAATTGAGAACAGTATGGAGGGAGCAGAGTGGAGAGGACAAGCATGAAGGACATCTGTGAGTGTACCTTGTCATACAATTTTTATATGACTATGAATCCATGTACATTATTTTCTATAAATGAACACAATGAAATAAAAATGGATAAAGAAAACCAATTTCCAAAATTTGGAAACAGTAACAAATGACTGCATATTTCTAGTGGGAAATAATCTAAGAACAAAAAGGACATAAAATGTTTAATTACATTTGTATGGTTACTCTGAAAGTATCATAAAATAAAGCAAATAAGTGACTATGTCACCTATTACAAACTAAGATTTTAAGTGTAAGAGATGTGATTATAAAATCTAAAAGGTAAAAACCAGTTTATCTTAAGTTAAAATGGAAAATACCAATATCATTTTTTCCCCTTTAGAATTGTATTTTCTAGTTCTGTCCACTAAAGAGACCTAGAAGCAATAAAAGCCAAATAGGAATAGGTAACCCAACACTGTGGTAATTTTAATTTTTTAAAAACTCTATTAAGTTACAATATGGCTTCTGTTTTATGTGTTGGTCTTTTGGTCATGAGGTATGTGGGGTCTTTGTTCCCCAACTAGAGATGGAATCCATACCCTCTGTGTTGGAAGTCTTAACCACTGAACTGCCAGAGAAGTCCCAGTCATTTTCAAATACCACGCACAAAAGGAATCAGACCACTTCCAGGTCTGAGACAAGAAATGCACAAGTCTGAAATGCACTGTGGAAGATTGAATGGGATCAAGTCAAAATAAAAAAGGACCCAACTTAGCAGGATTCCCACTGCCAAAAATAGGACAATTAAGCACCAAATGCAGTAAATTACTTCTTCTCATTAAAACTCAAATACGTAAAAATCATGAGTTTAATACAATAGTAAAAACAAAGCAAAGCAAAAACTTAATGCTCATTGGCCACCAACTTACTTCTCTGAAAATTGAAAAGGGAAAGAAAGAATCAACATTTACTCTGCAGAACTGCATTTCAGAGTAACAAAATAGCTGATAATTTCTTCTTTAGAGAACTTGAGCTAATAAATGTGGATGGAATAGTAAAATTTTTAAATACCTGATTTATAACCCTTAAAGTAATAATAAATTCATGGAACAACCATCCATGGTTAAAAACCACTGGGTGAAAAATTGATGGGAACTTCCTAAAGGGAAGATTCAAACTGACTTCTAAATTAATATCATCCTCACTTAAAGTGGAACAGTCAAGCATTATGTGCCTCATGATGTAATACAGCAAGAAATAGACAGCTCCACCTATGAAGTGTTCTTGCCCAAAGAACTAAGTCTAATGTAATCAAAGGTCTCAATTCCAACCTAAATCAACATGTAGACTTTGAATCCTGATGTGAACAGATGAACTGTTTACATTTTGGGGCTAAGTGATAAAATTTGAATATGGACTTAGTACTAGAGGACATTAAGTAAGTACTGTTGATTTTGTTGAGCATAATGCTAGAATAGTAGTTGTTTTTCAAAATATATATTACCATGTATATAACAGATAACTAGTGGGAGTTCAGCCTGGTACTCTGTGAAGACCTAGAGGGATGAGATGAGGTGGGATGGGAGGGAGGCTCAGGAAGGAGGGGGTATATGTGTACTTATGGCTGATTCGCTTGTTGCATGGCAGAAACCAACATAACATGGTCAAGTAGATTATCCTCCAATTAAAAATTTAAAAACATTTTTAAAATTTGAAAACAAATGTCTTTATCAGTGACATGTGTTTCTGGAAGTTGCTTTAAAATACTCAGGAAAAAAGTTGGAGGACACGTATAAAACATATTGACCACTTGTTAAAAAAACAACAACATAAAAGCATGGGTGCATGCTCTGGATGTCATCCAGTCATGTCTGGATCTTTGTGACCCCATGGACTATAGCCCACCAGGTTCCTCTGTCCATAGGATTATCCAGGCAATAATACTGACACAGTCAAATAAATATTGTGTGTAACCGCATACAAAGAGAGCAGAGCATGTAGATACATCCAAACTAAAAAAGCATTTTTGCTCATACTCTGTGTTACTGTTTTCTCAAGATGCTAAACTGTAAATTCCAGAAATTTGGGAAAACCAGTTCACTAAAAAGCAATTTACCAAATCATTTCAGTGATTTGTACTGAATCACTGATTTCAGTGATATGTACTACATAATTTTGTGCATAGCAAACATTAGCCACACACACTAATCAATTAATTTTGCCAGTGATCATTGGTAAAGCTTTACAATAATCAGAAACACAAACCAAAGATAAAATATTGAAGGTGAAAGTAGTCAAAGATTGTATGAATAAATCAAATATTAGGTAGAATTATTTTTAAAAATCACTAGTAGACGTGTAAAATGAAATGTATGTTTTAGATGAATATTGTCTGTATTTTCTCAGAAATGCATCGTCTTTACATCTCCCAGGCTCTGAGAGTTCAAGGCTCCAAAGCCCATTAAGAACTTAAGATGAACTTACGGCAATTTTTCTCATCTGAAGCATTGTTGTCATGGCAGTTGTCTATCCCATCACAGACTAATGCAGAAGAGATGCACTTTGCATTTTTGCAAGTAAATTCTGTTTTGTTACAAGCCCTGAAATGGCACCTTGCCTCATCACTGTTGTCACCGCAGTCGTTGTAGTGATCACAGCGATAACTGTATGGGACACATCGACCATTGGCGCAGGTGAAGCTTGTCGAAGGGCAGGTGTGAAACGCTAAGAGGAGGGGAAAAAATATTGAAAAAACATTGAAGAAGCTTGCGGATTAAAGCATCATCCCGTTTTCTAAAAAGATACAATCAAGTAAAATAAGATACTTTGGGTTTACCTTCCAAGGCAAAAGCTGCAAAACGTACTGCATGCAAAGTGAGCTCAAACTTTAAATTAGTTAAATTAAGCAAATATGTTGTATAATTTTTTTTAAGCAAATGGAGTATTTGACACAAATGGCAAAGTCACTCCATTCCTCTACCACCTCAATTTATATCTCAGTTTCATTAAAGCATGCAAACACAATGCTTTCAGGGGACTGAGGCTCAGAGAGGTTAAGTAATTTTCCCAGAGCTCCCCAGACTATAAATGGCATGCAGCATCTCTGCTCTTTCTTAGGTGCACTTCAGAGGTGCTTCCTAATAAAGCATCGAAGACTACTTCACAGCGCATATATTAGCTGTTGCGTGATTTAAGCAAAGTGCAGTCTAGATTCTCAGGCTACATGTTCTTTGCTTGTAAAAGGACCAAACACTAGGTACATCGTGAACTTCAAAAGTTCCAAGAGTTCAGCTCACCACAGAGAGTTTCCAGCTCATCACTGCTGTCACCACAGTCATCAATGTCATTACATTTCAACTGGTCAGGGATGCACTTCCCACTAAGGCAGGTGAACTTGGAGCTGTCGCACCGGGTACCATTATCCGGGATACAGTACTTATTGTTGTTGGCCAGATACCAGTGGCCCTCATGTGGACACTGGCACTCAGCACCATTTGGACCTGAAGAGAGGTAAGCCCAGAAAAAAGCAAAAGATTTCTGTAGCAAACACTGATATTTTCTCCCCCTGAAGAGCACTGGCAACAGCTTCTATATTATTAAACACACTCTAAGAAATGGAAACTCTGCTCTAAGTTATGTTTTCATCAATATGAACAACCACCAATTTCTAATAAGTGTGGTTAATTCACTCCAATCTTTAAACCACAATTTCTTATCTTCATTGAAACATTAGCAATGATTCTACCTTCTCAGAAAAATCTGCACAGCAATAGTCTCAAAATGCACATCCTCTTATTAATTTATTCTTCTCTATAAAGCACACTTCTGAAGCACACTCCATTTATTCAACTATAAACAGTACCTCCTAAGTGAAAGTATTAAATCCTTTAATGAGGAACATTAGTTCATTGATGAAATTTCTATTCAAGACATGATATGCAGCAGCCAAACCTGCATATTTCTTTCTACCTCCATCAAGCTTGAATTAAAAATGTCTTTGTAAGGAGGCTCCATATGGAATAGGAAAGAAAAAAAAAAAAACTTTTCAGTCTTCTTCTCAACATACAAACCCTGAAATCTATTTTAGAAATTACTCTGAAAACAAAGAGAATCTTTGCTTGTGCTGGAGCTGAATATTCCCTCAGCCTTCCCTACTAGTGGTCATCATTATTATCACTTTCCATGATTCATCTTCATGCCCAATGCCTTACCTGGTGCACAAATATGGCTGCAGCCCCCATTAAACCGATCGCAAGGATTGTCACACTGTTGTTGGTCCTTCACAACAGCACAGATACCCTTAGGCCGAAAGGGAAGGGTCGTGGTCACTGCAGTCTGACCTGACCCATCAACTTTGTTAGCTTGATAAATTTTCTGAGTGAGCAAGTCAGTCCAGTAAACATACTGGCCATAAACAGTCAAGTCAAAAGGACTATTGGCTCTGCTGACAATGACCTCCCGCAGAGAGTGCTCTAGATCGAAGCGCTCAATCTTCTCCCTAAAATGAAGATGGAAAAAAAAAAAAAGAAAATACTAGAATCCAGAAGGATTAAAGTCCTCAACTGGCACCTAATGCCTCAGTACAATCATGACTTTTACACAAGCCCCCAACTTTCAAGCGGAGCATATGGCAGCAAGAAATGTTTCTCCTGGTAATGGGAGAACTTCATCTGCTTATTAAACAATGGCCTATATAAATGATTTCCAAATATTAATATAACCCACAAGTAATCCTACTAAAGGAAACAGGGAAAAGAAACGAAATGAGGGGAGTATTGTGAAATAATACACCTCTTGCTTGAAAATAATACCTGTCTTGGTGTCTGGCACATAGTAGTCACTCAATAAAATGTGAATTACTTTTCCCTTCCCACCCGCTTAATGAGTTTTTCCATTTGTCATTGACTTTGAGATATCTTCCTAACTGAGACACAAAATATCACTGCTTTATTTCAAGTGAGAAAATAAAGATCAAGTTGTTAGGTGCTTAGCATCATGAGACCAAAATCATAAGAAAATAAGCAAGGAAAGTTTAACATTCCTAACATACAGATACCAGTCATATTAAACAAAATCATCTCATATCTTCAATCATTAGGATGATGGGAATATGTGTAATTTCAGAAGTGACTGGAGAGTTACATGCAAAAATTAGAGCTGACAGAAGTTTGTAAAGAAAATATTATGAAATGGACTGAGAAGAAGCTGGCACAAGAAATAATTTTTTTTGAGAAGATGATCAAAAGACAAAGACTGAAAGAAAATGCTTTTACAAGACACTGAAAGCTAAAACCCTGAGAAATTTTACTATCAGTGTACGTTTAAAGTCATTCATATTTTGAGGTAGTTACATGATTATAAACTGAATGATTATATTTATAACCATAGTTGAAATTAACTTGTCTAGTAACGCATCTTTAGATGTCTTTCCGTTTACAGTTACTCAATCTCATGATATAGATCAATTTTCACAGGTATATTCACCAATATTTCACCACATTAAGCATATCCCTCTTCTTTTGAACAGGGAGGAAGAAATCTCATCAATACCCACAAGAATTACCAAAGACACGTACAGATTAGCATCTGCCCAGTAGAGAAGGTTTTGTTCATAGTCCAGAGTGAGCCCGTTGGGCCAGACCAGGTCCCTGTCCACCAAGCTTCTCCGGGAGTATCCACCCATTGTGGCAGTCTCAATTTTGGCATTAGTACCCCAGTCGGTCCAATACATGTACCTAGTGATCCAAAAGGAGACATAATTCACCACAAGGAACTCACACTTCTTTTTACTTAAGAAAGACAGCAGCATTCTTTAACTGCAAATATAACAGCTACATTTGACACCAACAGAGCAAATGGAAGCTTACTCCATTCCCACCCATACAACTTGTCCAATAGGAATTTACTGAGTCAGAGCACCAATTGCCTAGTGTGCGGCCAAACTTCCTAGGAGCACCAACCGGAGTTCCTTCCCAAGGAAGGTCACTCATGCTCTTTCATCCCTTAATCTGTAGCTACAGTATTACAAGTGCACGAAACACTGGCTCTCTATTAACATAACATAATTTCAGACCCTGCTCCCTCCAGAAATAAGCAATCATGACACACCCTTGGCAAGGATCTAACACAATTCCTCTTGGCTTTGGAACTTCGGCTATCGTAGTGTGTCTAGACCCATCCGTGGCAATGGACTTAATCATCTGATTGGTGTAGTCACTGTAATAAATTCTTCTATTGATCCAGTCAAAGGCAATGCCCTCAGGACTCCCTATGCCTGGACATAAAACCAACAAACACACAAAAAGAAGTTACAATCTCAATAAACATTTTAGAATCTCTGGGTCATCCATGTGTGTTGATCCCATTGCGTCTCCTTCCAAGATAAGCTATACTTAAAGTACGCTTACCTGAAACAACAACAGTGGGAGGACTGCTCCTTGAATTCAGGTTGACGTAGGAAATCTGGCCTTTTCCAGATGACAAAAGTTGTGTGAAGTAGATTCTGTTATCTATGCTGTCATAGTCTAGGGCCACAGCCATTTTTTCCACACTTATTGCTGGGAAAGGTTGGCTATAGTCTTTGGGGTCAAAACGTAAGCTCCTCAAGGAATTATCCAAGGCAAAGATGAGGAAATTTTCTGATGAAATGGCACAGCTCTTGCCATCAGCTTGCAGGGTCCCAAAGGCACAGTCACATTTAGGGGTTTGTGATTTAGGCAGAGCAAAGCAGAAGTGGGTACATCCTCCATTATTTTCCAAGCAAGGGTTGTTGTTGAGCTCTGCTGGTGACCGAGGCTGGACACTCTGATCAAAGATGGTCACATCTCTTAGCCAATCAATATTGTCCCTTATCACTGTTGGTTGATCTGCTCTATTTGGTTCCTTGCTGGCTTGGAGGATTTTCTTTAAATTCCTGTCTACCCATATGATAGAATTTCCAAACACAGTGATGGCATAAGGAGCTGGGTAACGACTGCCGAAACGAATCACTTCAGAGTCCCCTCCCTCAATGCTGATCCTTGCAATTAAATCTACAGCGTCATCAACCCAATAAATGTAGTTACTGCTATGATCCAAGGCCAAGCCCCGTGGTGTGGCAGTGATGTCTGATACAAGCACAGTTCGATTGGTACAGTCAAGAAAAGACCGTTCAATCTTTGGGTTCTGCCCATAGTCAGACCAGAAGAGGTATCGATTCTTGGGGTCCACAATAATGTCTCTGGGCATATCCACTGTGGTTTTAAGGAGGATGTGGCGGTGGGTGGTGTTGATTCTTAGAACTTCTATCAGTGTTTCAGATCTAAAAGCATTGGTAAAATAAAGATTTCCTGCAAGAAAATGAAAGAGCATGCTGATTAATGCCAAACCAAGGAAAAAGAAGAAGATAGCTCTTGTAAGATAGAGGTTTGAGCCAGTATATGTTGTCTTTCCCAGGAGGATAAATAAACATCTCAGTTTAGGCTTAGAAAAATAAATATTTACTCTTAGGAACTAAGTAGATTGTTTCTAACTAGTGTAGATGTTTTCATCCCATGGACCTTCTAAAGTCACCAAAATTTGGGCATTACAGAACAAAGTAAATGCTAGAGCAAAAAAGTATGGTGGGAAGATAGTTTACAGTACATAAACGAATGGGCATAGCTGTGTTCCAACAAAACTTTACTTAGCATGGGCTACATCTGGCCTATAGGCCATAGACTGTTGACAGTTGTTTTTCAATGTATCATTAAAAACTGGATGGTAATTCAAAACTAAGTCTACAAATCAGTATAGAAAAGTTAATATAATGTTGGGTCAGGCATTTCAATTAACTACAACAAAGTACCTAATAATCAAAGGGGTTTAATAAATAACATGAGGAAGCAATTAAGAATTCAGCAACTAAAATTGCTCAGCTTTAAAATTAATGATTGCCATTTTATGGTTTATATTATATTTCAATATTCCTTTCTCTTTGAAAATTTAAATATTTCTAATTTAGAAATTAGATGCTCCTTTAAGGGTGAAATAAGTCCACATAACTAAATATTTCTTTCCATTTTGCAACAACTCAGTAAATAATCTATAATGAGATCATCTATAATGAATCTGTCAACTGAAACACTTTATCATTAACAGACACAAAACTGTTACGTTTATTCTAAAAACTCAATTCAACTTATCTTAAATAATCTCAATAAACATCTAGGAAAATAGATCTGCCACATGTATGTTAAACTTTATAGTATAAATAAGATGACAGAAATGCAAACACAAAAAGCTTTTCAATAAAATCACTATATAGCTTACCCACCTGCTACCCAATCCACCGCAATACCCCGGACTCCATTTACTCCTATCCCATCTGTAACGATGTTTGTAAAATTAGACCCATCTGGTTTGATTCTACGGATTGCATTATTGGATGCCACAGAGATGTTAAAATCACACCAATAAATAAAGCCAGAAGATACATCCACATCCACATGCAGTGCATTTCGTCCTGGAACATTAAAGAAAAGATCATTAAACTATGCTCTAGCTTGAACTAGAACTTTTAAAAATGTCTGCCCTTCCTCTCTAATCCTCATTCCAAATCCCCTTTGCTCAAATCATGCCCCCATTATGAAATAAAACTATTTCCCAGTTGCAATGAACACAACTACCCCCAAATCTTAGTTTCTAAAAGCCACTTCCCACAATAAAGAGTACTGGCTTCTGGGAGAAATGGTTAAGCATAGGTTTGGGAAGGGAAGGTACAAGGTAAGTCTGGAACATATTTATTAGATCAAGAAGCAAGGAAGCATTCAAACACGAATGGAATCATGTCGAAAGAATACAGACAGCAATAGGAGAGGTTCTCCCCAGACACAACGGATCGATAGGAGCATCAAAAGAACAATTATGCTAAATGATTCTACACTGAATTAAAGAAATAAAAACTTGAGTGTATGTGATAATAAAAAGGAGAGAAGAATGAGTGTAGAAGGAATGATAAAACAAGAAAAAGAACCATTTTGCAATTCCCAATTAAATCATCATTTCAGACAAAGATAAAAACCAATGAAATAAAAGCAAAAATAAACAAATGGGACCTAATTAAAATTAAAAGCTTCCGCACAACAAAGAAAACTATAAGCAAGGTGAAAAGACAGCCTTCAGAATGGGAGAAAATAATTGCAAATGAAGCAACTGACAAAGAATTAATCTCAAAAATATACAAGCAACTCCTGCAGCTCAATTCCAGAAAAATAAAAGACCCAATCAAAAAATGGGCCAAAGAACTAAACAGACATTTCTCCAAAGACATACAGATGGCTACCAAACACATGAAAAGATGCTCAACATCACTCATTATCAGAGAAATGCAAATCAAAATCACAATGAGGTACCATTACACGCCAGTCAGGATGGCTGCTATCCAAAAGTCTACAAGCAATAAATGCTGGAGAGGGTGTGGAGAAAAGGGAACCCTCTTACACTGTTGGTGGGAATGCAAACTAGTACAGCCACTATGGCGAACAGTGTGGAGATTCCTTAAAAAACTGGAAATAGAACTGCCATATGGCCCAGCAATCCCACTGCTGGGCATACACACCAAGGAAACAAGAATTGAAAGAGACACAGGTACCCCAATGTTCATCGCAGCACTGTTTATAATAGCCAGGACATGGATGCAACCTAGATGTCCATAAGCAGACGAATGGATAAAAAAAGCTGTGGTACATATACACCATGGAGTATTATTCAGCCATTGAAAGAATTCACTTGAATCAGTTCTAATGAGGTGGATGAAACTGGAGCCTATTATACAGAGTGAAGTAAGCCAGAAAGAAAAACACCAATACAGTATAATAACGCACATATATGGAATTTAGAAAAATGGTAATGATAACCCTGTATGCGAGACAGCAAAAGACACACAGATGTACAGGACAGTCTTTTGGGAGACAGTCTCTGTGGGAGAGGGTGAGGGTGGGATGATTTGGGAGAATGGCATTGAAACATGTATATTATCATATATGAAACAAATCGCCAGTCCAGGTTGGATGCATGAGACAGGGTGTTCGGGGCTGGTGCACTGGGATGACCCAGAGGGATAGGATGGGGAGGGTAGTGGGGGGGGTTTCAGGATGGGGAACACATGTACACCCATGGCAGATTCATGTCAATGTATGGCAAAACCAATACAATATTGTAAAGTAATTAACTTCCAATTAAAATAAATAAATTTATATTTTTAAAAAACCAATGAATAAAAGATGCTTGGGGGAAAAGATATTCATAGGGTATCAAAGTGTAACCCCAAAAATTTCATCCAAATTGTAGAGGGGCAAAAAGGCAGAGATTTCATGGTGATCACCATTACCAGGTGATCAAACTTAAGTACCAATTGTGGCAAAATGTTAATGATGGTTGAATCTAGCAAGTATAAGGGTGTTCCCTACACTTTTCAACTTTTCTGCATTTGATATTTTTCAAAATGCAAAGCTGGATGAAAAACTTGTTGACTGCGTAATATATTTACAAGACGGTGACTTAAGATGACTTTTTAGACATAGGAAAGCAGAGATCAACCATGAGCACATGTGAATATGGTTATCAAGCAGAATAAACATGCTTCCTTCCAGGATTTGAAGTAGCTCAACTGGAATTCCATCACGTTCACTAGCTTTGTTCGTAGTGATGCTTTCTAAGGTCCACTTGACTTCACATTCCAGGATGTCTGGCTCTAGGTGAGTGATCACACCTCACCAGATTGTGATTATCTGGGTCGTGTGCTGAATCCAAACATGGAGAAATGCTATAGGGCACCAAGGACTTCAACATGGCATCAGATGGAGTCAAGTGTTACTTGTATTGGAGGAACGTACCCGGGCCTGCCACTGGCACCATAGCTTCTGAATGATCTGACAGTTGCAAGCTAAAGCCCCTGATTGTCCACAGCGAGGAAACAACAATGAAGGAATTATATGGAGAGCAGGTCCGATTATCAGGATTGAGTTTAAATCCGGTGGCACAGGCACAGGAGAACAGTCTTCCTGGTACAGGCAGGCAAATTTGCTGACAGACATTCAAGTTGTTGCTGCAGCCATTTGAGGATTCGGAGCCTAAATGAAATCACAATTAGTTTGTAACTTTTCACCCCATCTATTTGCCACTCAGTGTCAAATTTGGGGATCATTATAAAAGTCAGTAACGAGATATGGAATCTGAGTTAACCTAAAAACAATATTGGAGAGCCTAGTGCTTATAGAACTAACACACAGAGGTTTAAAACAAGACCACAACCATGTAATAGTTTATGTTATATCATAGTAGAGAACGGAGCACCAATTGTTCTTCTTCCGGCGATCATTCAAGAGTTAGAGGAATAACCTATGTACTGCCATTTAAAATTCTATATTTAAAAAAATAATAAATAAATAAAATAAAATTCTATATTTTAATTATATGATCAAACATGTGATGGATATTTGATTTAATGTATATTAAATAAGAATACTTGAAGTTTTTTTGAATATACAATAAAATAATATCAAGTGACACACCTAGGTTATAGGACAACAAATTACTCGATGATCTTAGGATAGATAATTCAAAATAAAGAAATTATCTCTAGATCATAATACTAATTTTAAGGGGCAAATCAAAAGTTACATTATCTCAAAAAAGCACACCTAAGAGTACTCCTTTGAAGATTAAAAAAATTCTATTGTGTTATTTACTTTTCCAGTAGGTATCCAAGCTCCAATGCGCCAGTAACTATTCTAGTTACTGGGTAGAGAGCAAGAAACAAGACAGACAGAATTCCTGTCCTCATAAAGGTTACATACTAATGAAGAACGCAGACAATAAACACATACATAATTATGTCAGGGAGGGCAATAAAACGAAAGCAAAGTAAAAAGTGATGGGGAATGAATGGGAGAAAGTTTACTCTGAAGTGAATCTGGCCTTTCAGATGCCAGATTAGTCTTTGACACTTAGCCATGCTTAATATATGTTAAATATTTTGGAATAATTTCTATTTCTGTATGCACACAGGTTTGTGTGTGTGGCGGGGTTGTATGCAGACATGTAAGTGCATAGACATATTCATTGAACACACATGAATGTATGTTTCAGTGACAAATACTCACCACGTCTTTGGTAAATTTTAAGGCCTCTGAGATTTGGGAGGTTATTTCTCAAGACTATTTTGTTGGCCCCCGTAGCCTTGTCAACTCTTTCAATGACCTCATATTCTTCATCGGAGTAATAAAGGAAGGGGCCATAGACAGCAAGTCCCCAGGGGTAGGAAAGATGGTTTACCAGGATCATTCGATTTGTTCCATCCACATTTCCTCTTTCAATCTGAAAGGTTAGAATTTTTGCTATTGACTGATTCATGGTGAAATGAGGCAAATGTTTAAAACTAATATTAGCTTAATAATGTTTCACACATAGATAGCATTCTATCCTTGCCAGGGATGTTTCCTATCTATTTCTGACTATATGTGATAGTCACACCTATATTAAGTGGTGGGTCAGACAAGTGTCACTGTGCCCATTTCGCTGATAATGAAGCTGAAGTCCAAGTAAGCCAGTCACCTTCTCAGATGGCATGGTGAAAAATAGGGAACTAATCCCTGCATGTGATATTCTGGTCAAGGATACTGTATACTAACTGGCCCTGGGTTTAATGTCTTCACCAACCATTTCTGCAATGGAGATAGGAAACGTACTCGACACACTCACAGAAGACAGAAAGACAGCGCTATTAAATCAGCACAGAGTGAAGTAAGCCAGAAAGATAAAGACCATTACAGCATACTAACACATATATACGGAATTTAGAAAGATGGTAACGATGGCCCTATATGCAAAACAGAAAAAGAGACACAGATGTACAGAACAGACTTTTGGACTCTGTGGGAGAAGGTGAGGGTGGGATGTTTCAAAAGAACAGCATGTATATTATCTATGGTGAAACAGATCACTAGCCCAGGTGGGATGCATGAGTCAAGTGCTCCAGCCTGGTGCACTGGGAGGACCCAGAGGAATCGGGTGGAGAGGGAGGTGGGAGGGGGGATTGGGATGGGTAATACGTGTAACTCTATGGCTGATTCATATCAATGTAAGACAAAACCCACTGAAATGTTGTGAAGTAATTAGCCTCCAACTAATAAAAATAAATAAATAAATAATTTTTAAAAATTAAAAAAAAAAAATCAGCACAGTAATAAGTCAGTCTCAAAACCACTCTGGTGAACTAGAGAAGAACTCAAGAACGAAGTTCTTAACAGGAAGTGATAAACAGTCTGCTCTGGAAGAAAAAAAAATATAGACATAGCTGGTTTGATCCTCCTCTGTGTCAGGATCTGAGCTGATTGCTGGCAAGAGAGACAAATGGGTGTTGCTCCCTGTCTCTCTCGACAAGGGAATCCAGGAGTTACAAGAGCAGGCTATGTCCTGGAAACCAACAGAAATTCCAGAATGGTGCAGCACAAGGGAGATAATCTCTGTGGGAAGCTGCTGAGGGAGTGTCTGGGACCAGATGAGCTGACCACACTTGGCTCAGGAATCTGGAGCTACTCATCTGGGCCAGGGCTCAGGGTTCCTTGTGGTTTCATGAAGAACACATGCCTCCATCATGAAAGCAGTTTCATTAGTGAGATAGCTAAAGAGAAGTGGTTCGGAACGGTGCAGGTGGCAGAAAAGGCTGGACCTGAGAGAAGACGCTCAGGGACAAACTGCCAGGATTTTTGTGATGATTAAACACGCCATGCTTATTAGAGTGAAGGAGGAATATGAGGGTTCTAGCCTAGGAGAAAGGAGGGAAGTCACACCACCAACCAGCTCACAGATTGCAGAGAGCAGAGCAGATGTGGAAACAGGAAGTGGGAGCTGCTGGGTAGGCTGGTCTGGGACATGCTAACTTGTATGCAGAAATCACAGCATGTGGCAAATACTTCTGAAATGGGCTTTCACACACATCACTCCATTTCTTCATTATAATCACATATTAAGAGTGAGATAAGTCCTCGTCAAGCTATCATGAACTGAAAATCAAAGCTACCGGGCCACTTATTGAAGAGCGTCAATGTCATAAACAGATGTGAAATCACTCCTGTTCTCTAAAGCAAGGAAGCAACTAGCACACATTCAACAACCAAAACAATACTGTAGCTGATCAATAATTATTACTGAGTACCTTCTTTGTGCCTAGTGCCAGATCCACTGCGTAAGCACAGTAGTAAAGACCAAGTGTTATTTCTGTCAATGAATGAAATTGTATACTTCCTACTTCTTATTGCAGATTATAATGAACTTCACCTTGAGGTTTAAAATGACCAAGAAAGGGAGTTCTCACACATTACAACTACCAGAAAATAATAGGCATCTGTGAGCAGATGCCTATTGAGCTCAGAAGCTTTCTGTTTAAGAAGAAAGGGCTCTTAGAGGATAAATATGGAATGAGAAATGGAATTTGTCCTGAAGGAAAAAAAAGAATAACGGAATAAATAACATTCTGTAAACAACTGGACTTCAAGTTATTGAGAGAAAGCGCAATAAAACACTGGTGCATGTGCGTGCAGGCCAAGTCACTTCAGTCGTGACATTATGGACTGTAGCCCGTCAGGGTCCTCTGTCCATGGGGTTCTCCAGGCAAGAATACTGGAGTGGGTTGCCAGGCCCCCCTCCAGATCTTCCCAACCCAGGGATTGAACCCACGTCTCTTCCACAACTCCTGCATTGGCAAGTGGGTTCTTTACAACTCGTGCCACCTGGGAAACCCCACAAGTGGCTGAGAATGTTTGAGAACCACTCCCAGACAACTCAGAACAATGGATGCCAACCTCACAAGTTCTGCAACGAAGACCAAGGGACCAAAATGTGTGCACATACCACTCCCGTGTTGCTGACTGCCCAGTAGAGTTTTTGCTCCTCAATATCAAGGGTGATAAATGCCACATTTTCAAGGCTCCCAGTAAAGAGAGTTCTTGGAGATTTGCCATCCATGTTAGCGCTGGCAATCTTGGGAGGAATGCCACTGTTGGTTCCTCGGTCTGACCAGTACAGTTTCCTACAACCATGAAAAACAAAGGTGTTTAGTGAAACATATGTTTTCAGTTTGTATTTAAATGAAAAACAAATCTTTCTTGTCCTCAGGATGCACACCATTCAATGGAGGAAGTCTGAAATGTCAATATCTTGTTACAGACAGCGTGGACAAGTCCATAACTAGTATTCTCTAACGTCTGTATGCTGCTGCTAAGTCGCTTCAGTCATGTCCGACTCTGTGCGACCCCATAGACCCCACCAGGCTCCCCCGTCCCTGGGATTCTCCAGGCAAGAACACTGGAGTGGGTTGTATACTTCCCAGTTATTATTGGGCAAGAGGCCACTTGAAATCTGACACAGGACACCATTTTCCACTGGCGGACAATCCTTTAGCTTGGTCACACAGGAAGTTCATGGACTAAGAACCTACATCAACAGTCAGTTCCAGGCTCACAGACTGCTAAGCACACCAGAAAAGAAAGAGCTAATGCAAAAGTATTCAAGTACCTCCCTGATCACCTCTCAGTCTTCTTTATTTCTTTTCCGAATCAATTACCACAAGATAAGCTACTTAATTTTCCAATTTTGATGGAAAATATAATGTATACACATGAATCCTAATCAGCACACAGAATTACCAAGTTCATTAAAATATGTGAAGGTTGCTTTCCATTTCCAATGAGGACATAACTTCTAGACACGAGTCAAAGTTTTCATTCCTTTCAAACTCACCTCCTGCTTCACCAGACAGCCCTCTCAAACTCTTCCACGATTCCTCAAACCCTTAATTCCAATCATCTTTATTGGCATCTTTCTTTCACCATCAGTCTAATATACCTTCCCACGAACCTACTCTTCAATTCTAAACTTCTTTACCTCTAAGCTTTCAAACTGAAATTCAACCAAACTCTTCCATCTCTTCCTTTCTCCTATTTTATTTCTTCCATTGAACCTGTTCTCTGCCCTTAAAATTTGTCTGAGCTCTCAAACCTTCAGTCCCTCTACCCCTGGACCTCATAGCATTTTAACTGTTTTAACAGTACTCTTATTTATTCCCATGATCTCCTTAACTTGCTAACTGCTCACCCTAAGTTCCTGTCATTATTCTCTTTCTCCTCTCCCATTCCAGGTTGCCAGAAGTTTTCTGGACAAAGTCACAAACCTCTTATGAATTCTGAGTTCGCTAAAAATTTAAGCTACTTAACCTTAGCTAAGAACTCTTATCACTAGCTAAATATTTTCTTTTTCCCCTAACTCTTGCCACTCCAATCCTGATTAATTTTTCTAAAATACAGATTAGGTTCTATCATTCCTTTCCTGCAAATTTCCTACTGGTTCCTTATTTCTCAAAAAAAAAAAAAAAAAAAAATACAGTACAACTCCTTAGCATGACATTAAAGCCCCTCCCTGATTCGTCCCCAAGTGACTTTAGCTGCTGTATCTCTCCCATCTAGTCAACTGTCCCTTACTCGAAGTCTCTGGTTCCAGCCCTCTACACAATCATGCTAAGTACCACTATGCTTCTGGGCCCCCACTGCTCTTTGGCCTCAAGTATCACTTCTCAGCTGCAAGCCATCCTCCATCTACTGGTGGTCTTCTCACCCTTCAAGGTCTATTTCAAGCTTTCCACATTCATTCCAAGTCAAAATATATTATTGTTCACTCTATTTTAAAATGTCTGAAATTCTTGTCTGTTTGAAATTCAGGGTTATAACTTAACAGTTATTTCTTTCATACTGAGATCTATATTTTCTTTTTTATATGGTGGTGGTGGTTTAGTCACCAAGTCGTATGCGACTCTTGCAACCCCATGAACTGCAGCCAGCCAGGTTCCTCTGTCCATGGGATCCTCCAGGCAAGAATACTGGAGTGGGTTGCCATTTCCTTCTCCTTCTTTTTTATATAATTTCTTTCTTTCTTTTTTTTGGCTGTGCGGGGGCTTTGCTGCGCGCGAGCTTTACTCTAGTTGGGGCGAGCAGGGACCACTCTCTAGCTGTGGAACGCAGCCTTCTCATTGCAGTGGCTTCTCCCGTTGCAGAGTACAGGCTCTAGGGCACGCAGGCTTCAGTAGCTGCGGCTCCCAGGCTCTAGAGCACGGGCTCTATTGTTGTGGCACACAGGTGTAGCTGCTCTGGGGCATGTGGGATGCTCCCAGATTAGGGATCGAACCCACATCTCCCACACTGGCAGGCGGATTCTTTACCACTGAGCTACCAGAGAAGCCCTGAGATCTGTATTTTTCAAATGCTGGCATATGAAATCAGAAGAAGTCCTATGTTTGAAATCTTCCATTTTATCAGATCATAATACTAACAAAAGTGCTGCTGTATAGAAGATAAATGCTATTTCTGAATGAACACTCACCCATTAATAGGATCGATAGTTATGCCAACTGGCAAACCAACTCCGAGACTCGTCCCATCATTGGTAATCAGGGTTTTCCCGTAACTGACATCTCCCCGAAGTGTTAAAACCTGCATAAGAGGAAAATAAGAAAGTTAAGATGAAGGAAAACTGAAACACACAACAAATTCAAACTATGATCGGGGTGAATAAGAGGGTTTGCGTGATATTCAGATAATCCCAAATTGCATATCAGAGCTACAAGAAAATCAGCTCAATAGAAAATGGGAGTAAGAAAATGAAATCACCTCTCAAATTTCTATTTGCAATTTATCTAAAAATTCAGGAGAAGCTATTTAAATGGATCACTGCCTGAGTGAAACTACAAAGAGCCTTCAGAAAAAGATGAGAATCATCCAAAGGGAAAAGCATAGTTCTCCTGTGCCCCGATGACTGAACCAGAGCACCCAGTGGTCCATCACTGCAAACACAGTTGAACAAACAATCTAATTCACTTGAGTGAGTTCTATATCATGTTAAGGACCTGTGTGCAAATGCCCGCCCTGCCAGATCCTACATGACTGACTACAGGACCTGAGGCAAGTAAGTTCACCTCTCTGAACTGTGTTAGTCAAGTGTGGAAGATAATGGTCCCTTCTGCATAGAGGTCCCAGCAACATGGGATAATTCATGTAAAGTGCTTTGCAAAGCACCCGGCACAACTACAGTCAATGTTTTTTATTGACCTGTTTATGGGAACCCACTATATAGCAGGTATTATATTAAGCACTATCGGATTTAATCCTCACAGTGACTTTATGAGATGGATGTCATTATTATGCCCATATAAGGTAATAAAGAAGAGGCCTAGAGAGGATTTGTAGTTTTCCTATTGCTATGTTTTTAAGCAATCTTGCTTGAATTGTTATAACGACAGTGTTATACCACTGTGAAATACCACTAAGAGATATGGATTACTGGACCAGAAGCAGTTTCTTATAGAAACAAGTCTATTTTAGTATGCACTTGAGACAGTCTGAGGTGAGAAACACTTGTAAGAAATAAGAAAACGCCTCTTGATTTGCACAAAGCCTTTTCTATAAAATCGTATTTCAATACAAACTGATTATTTATGTTTGCTTCTATCTTTGCCTTTCTATCTATATACATCTTTCTCCCTCCCTCACTCGTTCACATGTACATACACACACACACATCCTTCTCTCCCTCACTCTTTATAGTTTTCTCTCTTGCTTTTTCTCCTATTTGGATTAAAGTAATTTTTTCAATTTGTCTCTTTCTGCTACAATTTCTCTCCTTTTCCTAAGGATGCCTTTGGTTCAAAGGAAAGTCTCCTTGTTTTTTTTGGAATAGCGGGAGCTCTCTCACAGACAGGCTTTCTGTACATTTCACTTCTCAGTTACAAAATTGCTTTCAGTGAGTGAGCACACAGCTACCCCTAGTGGAAAAGCTGGAATTCAACATGAGTTACTCCTATTATGATAGGAGTCAGTCAAGAATCTGCCAGTAATGCAGGAGATCAGCGTTCAATCCCTGGGTCAGGAAGATACTCTGGAGAAGGAAATGGCAACCCCGTCCTGTATGCTTGACTAGAACATTCCATGGACAGAGGAGCCTGGCAGGCTACAGTCCTGGGACTGTATGGGATCTTTAGTCAGACATGACTGAGCGACTGAACATACACACAACCATGGCACTGATCCATGGAAAGTATTTACTAGTGTTTGTTGAATGAATGCACAAATGAGCAAACAATCCAGACTCAAAGCCAGGACTCCAAAGCAAGTTTTCTCTCCTCTGGACCTTGCTGCATTTGGGGCACAATTTAAGTTTTCATGGTTAAAGTAGCCTCACCAATACACACAAATGCACATGCACACACGCACACGTACATACTCAGTTCTTCAACTGGTGCTATCTAACCCTGATGGAGGAGACAAGTGCTCTGCTCTTGAAAGACTGTCAGTCCACAAAAGAAGACTGCCTTTACAAAACAGGAGCATTCCTTCTTTGCCATTTGGAAAGAAGACAGTTTTGTACTGAGTGGCCTCTAGAGAATGGGTTTGGTACTAAAGGTCTTGGGCAGTAAATATTGCCTTGTCTTGGGCCAGTGATATTTTTAGTTGAAGTTGTGCAAAATACTTTCTGTCACTGTCCAAGGGGGTTCAAGCAGAATTGACTGCTGAACTTGTGGTTTATAACAAGGCAAAGTTAGACCACCCACCCCTTCCTACCCCACCTCCCAGAATCAGGGCAGTGAAGCTGACTTCTGTGGGCTGAACATTCTTAGCAAATAAAGAGCTTGAACCAGATGAGCCTCCAAGTTTCCCTTCATGTTAGGAGCTGCTGATTCTACTTGGCTTGAGATTAGAATACTGAGTACATACTGTGACTATCCCTGTCACCATGACCGTTTACTACACTTGTCGGCCCTCAGCAATGTGCTAAGGTTTGGATGGCTCCTGTGGAGGCTACTGAGGAAGGCTACTGTGCATCTTCCTCATCGTTAGCATCAATCCTTCTGAATGTCCCAAAGAGAACCGACTTACTAACTGATGCTTCATCCAGAGCAGTGGACTGTCACCCTACTGTCAGATTCCCAAAACTGCTCCTTTGCATTAGGAATTCTCATCCTCACTCTGAATTAATAATCCCTCACATGTCTTAACCTTATCCCAGACTGGAGTAAACCAACACTAGTCAAGTTACCTCTGAGTTACTTCATGTGATTTCATACCTGTGCCCCTATAGAATTTCTTCTGGGAATTAAGAGTAAAAAGAACACTTATCTCGCAAAAGAAAGGAATTAGAATCAAGTTTCTACTTTCTGTTTCACTGTTAGAGTCATAGATTTCCATCTTAGAACAATAGCAATCTATAAATTTGGTTTAGAACTGAAATAGCATTGGATACTTGATAGGGAAAGATAATGAAAATGGGCCTTGCCTACTATAAGCTTCCCTTTACATTGAATTCGTTACATAATTTTTATTTATCTTTGCATATATTTTAATAAATCATTATTTATTAAATTATTAACAGGCTGCCATTGATACTCAGGTGGAGACAAAATAGCACAGTGGAAAGTTTGAATTTTTAGGTTTCTCCGTGTCTTCAGAGAATTAATACTAATATCCCTTTTTCCTTCCTCCATATGACAGCATTTCCTGTAATTTTACATGAATTAGAAACCACTGTTTGTGTCAATAGTTTTCTGGAATTATTACCTTAATTGCCCGAGTCACATGATCAGTAAAATAAAGGTTTCTTGATAGCCAGTCTAACGCCAGACTTGCAGAAGCCCCCAAACTTGACAGAGGAGCAAACACCGTCCTGTTGGTACCATCTGTCTTCACTCTGTGAATTTCACCCTGGTGAGAAAGACAAGGAGTGGTGAGCTGTTTCAGGGTCACAGCTTCCTCACTGCAGTCGCTTCAAGAAACTTCATGCATGGAAGAAATGCAAAGTGCCAGTGCCATTGGGGGACTCACTGTATAAAACACTAAAACGCTGAATCTTTCATGCTCTCCTTGCTCCTTCCCCATTCTCACAGGTTTCTTCCCTAATAGGTAAAGAAAGGGTCCCAATGGGAAGGAAGTTGGAGGAATGTTCTCTTTGCTTCTAGAGACAAAGATTCCGAGTGAAGGCCACAGCAACCACATCACATGTTTTCCTGAAATTCCCTTAGGGAATTATTGCCTTTGGTCTTAAGTGAAGATCATTCTTATGTTAGTCTAATATCTTCTGCTAGATTAAAGCTCAAGAGCAAACTTGGTTACTGCCTCCTCTTGGCATGTACTCTGCAGTTGGAAGTAGCCAGTTCACTGCAGAGAAAGAAGTAGTCACTTAATACTTGCTGAATGAATAAATGCACCCAAGAGTTTAAACGTGTTTATTATTGGGTCTTTGCTCCAGGCCAACTTCCCATTGACGTCCCTCACTGAATTAAAAAAGGCTTAGTGTTAAACTAATTTCTGTCTGGGTCATTCCCACCCCGACCCCCCCAAGCAAAAATGTAAGAAGGCCTCCATGAAGGTAGGCTCTTCAATAACAAGCTACATGCTTGGAATGTTATTCGAGACTTACTGGATTTTCAAGCCAGTAGATGAATTGCTCTGAGTAATCAACTGCAACATCATAACCATTGCGTATCCCTGATATGGGCACCATAGCATCAAAGGTCTTCACGTCAGGATTAAGGGAAATTCCAAAAATTATACTGTTTCTTACAACTATTAGGAACGCTTGATCATCTGTGAAAATAACAGAATATCACTCGAAATTATATCCCAGATATTTTGACTAACAGAGGGCAAAGGATTATTACCATTTGATAGGATAAAATGCCACTGAAGGATTATGGCAATAATTATAATGCATGATAGATATTTCACCAGAAAAATCAGGGTTTTCCTTTGGGTTTCAGTGGGTTGTTGGGTCACCAGACCACCAATTTCACACACAAGACTTCTGGAATCACCCAAGGTAGATCAGCATTTACCTTACACTTCATTAATTCTTTACTCAAACTGCTAAACTATCCATGTTTGGATAGTCACAGACAAGAAGTTCTTCCATTTCTAGATGCAGAATGACTCAGTGAAGGGAGAGTTGGATTTTCACATTTCACATTTCTTGGCAAAAGAAAATTTGTAGTCTCTTCTTGGTGAATGGCAGTTCATTAGTTTTAAGTATTTTTAGAAAATAACACCACAAAGTGTTGCCTAGTGTTTATGAAAGGGTCTAATTACTAAGCAAATCTAATTTATAATTGTACCAATTGTTGTTTGACTAATGTCAATCTTCTGCATTAGATTCTAACTCCCAAAGGGCAGTGACCCCGCCCAATTTACTCATTATTATGTCCCCAGAACTTGGAATAGTTGTCTAATAAATATTTGCTAACTGAATGGCCCCATACATGAATAAATAGATGGACAGATAAGTAAATATGTAGAGTGTCTTCTGAAGTTCTCAAAAGTATCTATACATTGCAATTTAAACATCTTCATAATATCTCATTTAAACTATCAGTTTATGTAGGCTCTTTAATAGATAATGAGGTCCTTTCTCAGAGATAATCTTCTCCAGACTGTAGGCCCATCATGAAAAAACTAATAATGTTCATGAGTAGGGTTTTATTATCATTCCTCTGTAAGAAAAGGAAAACTTTGAAATGTGAGTTTGTGTTATTAAGACATGTAAGATATATCACCTATTAAAACAAAGTATAAAATGATTAATTATTGCATAATCTTCATGGGCTAAAAATGGTGTCTGCATTATTTTGATCATTCGGGAAGCTTTGCATCTTTAGCAGGATTATTTTGACAATTTTTTTCTTTACTTTCTTTTACATCCAATTAGCTTTTCCTTGTTCCTGGCATTTCCATTACTGAGAAACAAATTGACTCAATTGATTAACCTAGTACAGATGTGAAATTTGCAACTATTCATGAAAAGTACTACAATAGATAGCATTTAGTCTTTCACAGCAACCAGCAATGCTGTTTTCAAAAACAGGTTTATCCTCAAGGAACTTAGAGTCTGGGGAGCCAGACAAAGAATACGGACCATGGCCATGGAAGAGTAGGTACAGCAGCATCTAGGGTTGGCTGGAAAGGAGATCAGGAGAAATGAAAATTTCTTCATTTTTCATGTCATTATCTTATTAAGAATTAAGATTAGTGTTAGTAGGGCAAATAAGTGAAAAGACAACAGTTGGGAATGAAAAATTTATGTTGTCATTAAGAGGTGGCCTTTATGACTCCCAAGCATAGTTCCTCCCAAAGTCAGACCTTACACAACCCTATTTTGGATGTGCAAGTCTTAATATTAGGAGGTGCTGGGAATATGGTTTGAGTTTGGGGGGCTTTTTGGCACTTGAGGTACATATTTGATAAACAATAAAAAAACTATTTCATACACAGAAAGCTCTCCCATTAAAATTTTATAACATAAAATTAGGAAAAAATTGAAATACTCCATCATCTCCCTTCCCAACAGTAAACACTATTGACATTTGTGTATCCTGTCCTCCAGATTTTTTTAATGTATGATTTTATGAATACATAGCCAGTATTAAACAATCTCTGCTTTTTCACTTAATCTTATACAAGCACTTCCAAAGATATTTTAGACACTGCACAGACAAAATTTTAAAGGTGATCAAATAATTTTAAACTGTTTTCATCTATGAATGTTGTCTTCTAAGCTTCTTGTTGAAAAAAACAGCAATTTTTTTTAAGTTCACATATATTAGCATTCAGTAACTCAACCGGTGCTCAGAAGCCTGTTGGAAAATGTTGAAAAAGTTCCACCTCAGTAAAAATCAGTCCATGGAAAACCACTAGTGGAATTATTTGTGAAATAAGAAAAGGTATTTTTTAGGGTTGACACTTATCAATCACTATCAGATAGTAATGTAGATGACACCAATCCCCAACGCACAGTTCAACAATCTTTGCGTGGTGAAAGAATGTTTTGCACAAAGAAAGTCTATAGCCCCGTTTAATCTTCTGCTGAAAGACTCTGAGGACACACTAAATTAAACAATGTCAACAAGGATTAGGTTCATAATAAATCTCTGAAGAAACATTGCAGATGCCAATCCCTTTGTAAGCATTACCAATAATTAAAATCTTTCATCACAAAAGTATCGCTGCAAAATATTACATGCTGATGGAATTAAATTTTCAGTAACCTTGCCTCTGTATAATCTGTAAATACCATAAATTTCCTGGATTCAGGAATATATTTTCCTTTTGAAAACTAAATTTTCCTCTAGAATTAAGACTACTTTTCTCTTAATTTAGGAATTTTTCACCATTAAACATTTACTTTTAACTTGTCCACAGACATTTTTGTCAGTATGAAAATGTTTACTCCTCTTCACTGAGTAATGAAAGAAACTTGTTTATACTACCTCTTTAGATTTTTAAGCAAAGGCAAATGATTTCTTAGAAATCTCCTCTGTGGATTGACTACATCTTATCCTTCCTTTCCTGCTCCCTGAAGTACTTAGTATAATACTCACATACTCTTCAATCAACCCAGTAAGATATCTAGGATGAGATGAAGGATAAATTGCTCAAATAATCACTCGAAGTATTTCATACAAAGAAAAGTTTCATTTTTAGAGCACCATAAAATAATCAATAGTAAAGGTACTGAAACTGGAGTCAGAACACCCATACTGTAACACTCTTTATTGACTACTGGTTATGAGAATAGAAAATGAAATAAGGAGGCACCTTCCTTGTGGTCCAAGGTTAAGACTCCACACGCTCAATGCAGGAGTCCAGGTCTGATCCCAGGTCAGGAAACTAGATCCCACATGCCATGCAACTATGAGTTCACATGCCACAACTAAAAAATCCCACGTACCACAACTAGACCCGGTATAGCCAAACAAGTAAATAAAAACAAATATTTTTTAAAATGAGATAAGTAACCTAAAACTGAACCTATCCACAAATATCCACGATTTTTATTTCTAAGTGCAGAATTTGGAACTTCCCTTTATCACAGCTTGCCTACCTATAACCAGGTAAGAAAAAATGTGAGGTTAAAGAATGCTGAACCACAGACATACATACTATTGGCTCCATATATAGAAACTATATTACAGTTACAACGCATTTGTAAGGGAGTTTCTGTATATGGTTGACTGTAAATCAATTTTTGTTTATGGTGCTCAATTAACTCACCCCATATGACTCCCACCCCACAGATACCTGCTGATCAGGGGAAACACAGCACACACACCCCATCACCAAGTGCTTTAGAGTTCAATGGCAAGTTCCGCCTCCAGAGCGTACTTAAAGGACACACTCTACCTCTCACGCAAGTCACAGAATCACGAGCAAGACTCCACCCGGAAGGACAAGCACAGGTGTAAACACTCTTTGAGGACAGCAGGCACAGATGACTGCACCGGACATAGTGGCATGGATTTGAGGCTGTAATACAAAAAGAAGAAAACAGGGTGAACGGAAAACGGCCCACATTAAAGTGAACAGAACGAATGAACAAAGAAGATACAGTATGTACATAAACATGCATATAATCAAATATTAATCAGCCACCAAAAAAAAAAAAAAAGAAGAAAATACTCCATTTGCGACAACATAGACGGACCTGGAGGGTATAATGATACCACTTTCATATGAAATCTAAATCAAAAAATAAAAACAAACAGATCGGTGCTTGCCAGAAGCAGGAAATGCAAGGTAGCAAAAAGTGTAAAGGTGGTCAAAAGGTGGAAACTTCCAGTTACAACATAAAGAAGTCTTGTGGATGTAATGTACAGCACGATGACTAAAGAGTTGATCCTAAAATTCCTAATCACAGAAAAATATGTGGTGATGGATGTTCACTAATCTCACATTGATCGTTTCACAATATATATAAATATCCAATCATTATGTTGTGCACCTAAAACAAATGTAAGGTCATTTGTCAACTATATCTCAATTTAAAAGTTATAATCCCAGAAGTCTCCAATATTTGGACACACAAATATATAAGTTACCTTGGCTGGTTTGGTTTTTGCCCTTAACTACTTCACCCTTCTCCAACATCATCTTTCAACATAAGGTTCATAAGAGGCATAAGAGGGAAGAGTGACTTACCCAAGGTCACAGATCAATCCAGTCTATAAATGGATTATGAACTCAAGTAGCCCCTGAGTAACCCAGAGCTTAGAAGTAGAAATTTGAAGCTACATAAGAGTCCCTTGGACTGCAAGGAGATCCAACCAGTCCATCCTAAAGGAGATCAGTCCTGGGTGTTCATTGGAAGGACTGATGTTGAAGCTGAAACTCCAATACTCTGGCTACCTCATGCGAAGAGTTGACTCATTGGAAAAGACCCTGATGCTGGGAGGGATTGGGGGCAGGAGGAGGAGGGGACGACAGAGGACGAGATGGCTGGATGGCATCACCAACTCGATGGACATGGGTTTGAGTAAGCTCCGGGAGTCGGTGATGGACAGGGAGGCCTGGAGTGCTGCGATTCATGGGGTCGCAAAGAGTCAGACATGACTGAGCGACTGAACTGAACTGAACTGAAGATGTGTTTCCTTGGCTGACCCCAAAAAGATCTTTTTACATTAAATGAAACCAAGTTGTGTTCTCTATGTGACCTTACCTACTGTTGTGAAAGTTCTGGTTAGGTAACAATCTTTCTTTTTTTCATTAATAACATCTTTGTGTGTTTCTATTCCTTGAAGTAAAGAAATTTGGTGTGTATCCTGTGCTGATAGGATATTCTCTAGATCTTATATATTCTCATTACATACACTTGGTTAGATGCAGTAATCCATTCGTTTACTCAAAAACTAGTAAAGCCAAACAGGCTTTCAAGGTGGTGTTAGTGTTAAAGAATCCAACTGCAGGAATCCGGGAAGACTGTAAATATGAGGCAGTTATTATAACAAAAGGAACCAGAACTAAACTCATAAATTGTGTGACTCTAGAATATGAGAATAAAGAACAAAAGAATTATGAAAGAGAGAGTCATTTTCGATAGGATGGTCAAGAACCATCTGAGAGAATGAAGGCACAAAAAACCATCTGAGAGTGACACGAAGGAGCACCTCAGACAGAGATCTGGGCAAGGAGCACCCCAGGGCAGAGGGCCAGTGCAGAGCCAGTGCAGACATTCAGGGATGGGAAGAAGCCTGATATGCTTCTGTACCAAAAGGAAGTCCAGTGAAGCCCAGTGTGGCAAGAATAAGTGAGAGAAAAAAAACCAGGGAGACTTTGAGTAGGTAAAGACATAAAAGGTTTGTGTTTTCCATGATAAATAGAAATCATGGAAATACCCTGTCCAAACAAATGGGTCTGCAAAATTATACATTTTACATTTCCAGAATCAATGTTTTCCAAGCTATACCCAGCAAAGATATGTCTATCACTTACAAACTGGCTGTTTTGCAGGATGAACCACAACAATGCCAAGAGGTTGGTGAAGTGTCATCACCACTGACTGGTTCCCCCCATGCCACTTATTGGCTTTCATAACCTCATGAGTAGCACGATCACTCCAGTACACAGTATCTTCAAAGAGACTTATGGAATAAGGATGGCGCAGAATCTGTGAAGCAGAAGAGAACAATGAGACCTAGAAATAAAAACTAAGATGAACAAAGTAGGAAGGGATACCTACCCAAGCAGATGGTTTCCTTTAGCATTTAACTTAATAAAGACATAGTAAAATCCTTGCTCAAGAGGTAGAAAAAAATATACTTCTTGACCTACATCCCCCTGACAAATCAAAAATACTTCATGGACCTGTGTCATTTAGCCTTCATCTTTACTCTGAAGGCTAAAAGAGCTCTTCAGTAAAATACATATTTTCTTCATTTCCCCATTTAACTTGTGAAAATAAATTCACCAGAATTCCCTGAATAAAAATACAAAATATGCAACAAACTCTGATTTCATTGAGGAATTTACATATAATTAAATCATTCTTTACGTGGAAACAACAGATTGGCATCAACTAAATAACAGATCAACTAAATCACGCAAGCTATTATTCTTTCCTGGACCATGAACAGGAATAATTATTTTTTGTGAAAAAAGAGGGACTGGCCCTCCTTCCTGTTGATATTTTCTGGATGTCTATGACACAGCAGTGAATTTCTTACTTTTCTTTTACTCCATATGCTTCCTGCTAAACCATAATCTTAGTTTAATTTCCTTTCTTTGCTACCAACTTACCAAATCACTGGCTATCACCTGCCTCCGATTGCTTCCATCATAGTGACAGAAGTCTATGTAATCAAGATAGCCATCCATGAAATAGATTAGCCTGTTGGGGTAATCAAGAGCTAATCCAGTGGGCCAGTAGATCTTCTCCTGGACAATGACAGTGCGCTGACTGCCATCCATGCTAGCTCGCTCAATGCGAGGGTGATTGCCCCAGTCAGACCAGAACATCACGCGGTCACTGTGAAAAGAAATGAGTTACCAATTGGACAGGACATATTTCTACATGGAAAATAATTGTCATTTTAAATAATAGAATATCATGCTTATGCTCTGCTTAAAATAACACATCTCCAGTTCAGAATATATACAAGAGCTTACTGTGTCACAAAGTAAAACTGCAATCATAATGCAATCACAAGCCATCTGGGTGTTTTTATAATGTTCATAAAACATGCAGTACAGTGTGACATGCTGAAATGTCTAAATGCTTATTTGTGTTTCTGTACAATCCACATACAGTTGATCTAGAAAAGTCCATCTGTCCTTGTTTATCTACCTTGTCATTTTTAAGAAAGTCGTTATTCATCATCAGATTCATCATAAATTTCACTGGTGTGTAATACTTTACAATATCTAGCAAATCTACACTGCATTGAACATAATTTGCCTAACTCATCTTCCTGCAGAAGACAATCTAAGGAAATTCAAGGAAAGAAGCCCTCAAAGATTTCTAAGCATGAAAGAATTTCTCCTTTCCTTTAGGGCCAGGAGGCAAAAATTTCCTTATATCACCTAAAATGAAGTTATAGTAAACAATACGAAACTGAAGCAAGAAAATCTGGCTTTGTGTTGTATACATATAAAGTGTATTACTGCATGCATTTGTTAGACACTTCATCATATACTTGCAAGCTAAAAAATAATATGGTCTTTAATTTAAGTGAACAATCAATTGCTCTTGTGTACTTTATGAAGAAGACTATTCAGATAAAGGAAGACAGCAACAAGTAGCTATATGGCTAACATTTATATAGAGATGTTTAAACAAGGGATCATTTAAAATAGTGTGATATGAGTATTAACCACATCACATTACTATTATTTCCTCTCATACAATGTTAAGGCAACATGATATTTAAGGGGAAAAAAAATGTCTTACGTAGCTCTGGGATCTACTACTAGTCCCCCTGGATTTGTTGTGTTTTCACTAAGCAGCACAGTCCTGTGGCTCCCATCCAGTTTAGCGACTTCAATTGTTTGCAGGGAAATGTCTGTCCAGTAAAGATTGCGTCCTATCCAATCTACTGCAATATTTCCAGTCAGGCTGACACCACTGTCAAGTATCTAAAGACAAAAGTGAATAGTAAGTGAACTCTCAAGAAATAATCCAAACACAGAAATAAAATGAAAATTGAAAATAAGGTTATCACCTAACTTGTCCTATGATTTTATGTGAGGACTAGAAAATATGGTCTTCCCATGTAGAAACAGTAGGGTTTTCTAGGGAAAATCTACAAGATGGTGTAGAATTGAATACTTTATTGTTGGATTAGTGTGGAGTTTTGGTTTCAGAATTTTTTCAGTTAAACAAAAACTGTATCCATTTGCTAAGTTGGCCACCCTATGAAACTTTACAGTGTTCTCATGGCAAAAGTAATGCCTTTATTGATTGAGAGCCAACAATTACAAAATAAGGTTCTAAGGGGGCAGAGGAAACATAACCACCAAGGATGAAGAAATTGAAACTCTGGGAGACTGATCAAGAAACATAACTGAATTAAAGCTAAGAAAAGCAACTTCAACTACAAGGTCCTATTGTATAGCACAGGGAACTATATTCACTATCCTATATAATAAACCATGATAGAAAATAAATAATAAATTTTTAAAATATTTTAAAAGACAAAAGAAAGAAAAGTAACCTCCCCTGTGTCTCCCTTGTTTTTTATCCACTAGAGAAAAAAAAATGCAGAAAGGACTTCCAAGATGCAATGAGATCTCTGTATCATATAACCTGGTATTCAGATTCAAGTCTCTCCCTTCAGATCCCATCAGATAGGAGTTAGGAACATCCAGGGCTTTTAAGTATGGATGGCCCAGAGGGAGATATGAGAACCACTTAAGATAACGTAGGACCTTCTCTCACTGGTGATTAACAGCAAATAGACCTGAGACTGGGGAACTAGTCAGATCAAAGGCTAGTAGACATGTACTTATGTACTTACTAGTTTTCTATCAGTTCCATTTTGAAAGGCACTCCAGATTTTACCCTGAGTTCCATCAGACCAAAAGATACGACCACTGACGGAATCAAAATCAACAGCCACAATGTGAGAACCATGTTGGATAACCGGGTAGATAAAGTACCCCTGCCGGGTAATATTGCCAGCAATAAGCTGGCTCTGACTCGCCACCAGTAACAGACTTTCAGATTCTGTTCAAGAAGAAAATAGAAGTGTCAATGATTCTGGGAGAAACAACAATATTTGCTGTAATATCTTTGATAACGGAAAGAAGATGCCATTCCAAATTAAAGTAATGGGGAAAAACAAACAAACAAAAAACATAAGAATGATGTTACCTTAATAGCTGATTTTCACAAGTACTGAAAGTAAGCTTTCAAAATATCTTTCATCCTTGAATTACACTTCAGTATTTATCTATCAACCTGGAGTGAACTATTCTTGCATTCCTCCTGTTACTATAGTTACTTTTGTACTTGCTTATTTCGTACTCTGCATTCAGCTGTGGCAGAGATTTCTAATCATTCCCATGTCCTCTCTCGTCTTCCTTTTTAGTAATAAATTATGCCAAGCTTTAGCACAGCACAGGGCCTAAGAGCTAGAGACGTTTCTCCATTTTCATTTCAATTTGGAGAGAATATATGATTAAGTTTCCATCAATAAAATGCAAACCAAAATGAAGTGTCAAATTCCAGGTATCATCCTTAAAAGGAAGCTGCTCACCCCTTTCATACTTCCTGGGAACAGGCAAACTCTGGAGCAAGATCACTGGATCCCTGGATGGAAGGCACACCAGCTTTTACCCCCAAACCCTCTACCCTCCAGACTCCTACCTGAAAAGAAGAAACTGCCTCTTTGGTGTTAGTATTCTTTATTTGGTCACATTTAAAGCAGCCACATCAATACCCTAACACATAGCACAACACTTTCATGTCATAGAAACTGAATTAATGCTATGTGTGTGCTATGTTCAGTCGTGTCCAACTCTTTGCCACCCCATGGACTGTAGCCCACCCGGCTCCTCTGTCCATGGTATTTGCCAGGCAAGAATACTGGAGTGGGCTGCCATTTCCAATTCCAGGCGATCTTCCTGAGTCAGGGATTGAACCTGTGTTTCTTACGTCTACCTGCATTCACAGACAAATTCTATAGCACTGTGCCATCTCGGAAGCCCAGAATTAATACTGGTTGAATTTAATTCATTAGGTATTATACAAAGATGGTGTCTGGAGTGTGCCTGTTAAACTAGCTGGAGTTAGTTCACTTTCATTACCTGTAGCTTTACAAGTCCTCCGATCAGCGTCTAGCCTGTATTCTGAATCACACCAGCACCGGAAAGAACCTCTCATGTTGTAACAGTACTGGCTACAAAAGCCTCGAATACGACATTCATCTATGTCTTCGCAGGTCTTAGAGTCATTTCCAAGCAGGTATCCCAATGGACATTGGCACTGGGCCCCATAAGGCCCTTGAATACACTGGTGAGTACAACCACCATTGGAATCAGAGCAGCTATTCTGGTCTAGAATAAAGAAAAAGAAATCACAAAGGGGAAAAGTCAGGAATCTTTGCTTCTTTGGTTCATCCTGTTATATTACATGTCACACATGTCTCACGTCACCCTCAACACAATACCCAAGTATGAGCTATGAGCAGAATCCACATGGATGAGGTCCATAGACTGTCCAGTGCTCTGACTTGCCTAAGGATTTACCATCTTTCACATCCACTGGACTGGGACCACTTTCTTCACTACAACCTTCAAATATAACTCCATTTAGTGCCATGAAAGAAATGTGGAGGAAATATAAAAAAACATAGCTGTCATTGGTAAAGCATGCAAAGAGACCTAAATTACTTCCCATTTGTTTTCTGTCATTCTGCTACCTACACAGATATGAAAGATAAGACTTTGACACTAAGAACAGAGCTGAAAGGTTTACAATGGGGAAAGACAACTGAAAGACTAGAGGGTATAGATACACTAACATACCATCATCCTTACTTTCAGGGCTAAAATGACGATGCCCGAGGTACCCAAGATAGTTATCTGCCTGTAGATGCAAATACCCTCTATTTCCATGTGTACTCTTATTTATAAGAGTCATGGTATGAAACATGTACCAGAAGGGGAAGTAAGTCAAAATGATTAAGACATTTTCAGCACAAATGCAATGCAAATAAAATCATAAGAATCTAAAATACTTTGCAGTCATACCTGGCTGGGGTTCATCTGAGAGTGAGCATTGATTAAAGAGCAAAGAAAGAAATGACAGTAATTAGGATGATATGCCAATCACAGGATTTTAATCACAGCAAACCCAAATCCCTGGACTTCATTTGTTTTGTGGTAAGTTCTGATTGAAATTATGAAATATGAAAGCTGGAAAAACTTATGAGTGCATTACCCAACAGGACCAAATTTAATCTGATGATCTAATGAAGTAAGAACACAGAACTGGGTGCAAAGGATTAAATGAGAAATACTATCCAGTGATGATTTATTTGAATTCCATGATGGCTATCCCTACACAGGTTGAAATTCAGAGAACTGAGATTCCTTCCTCAAGAACTACACGGTGATTGTGACAATGACGACACACAGCTGGCCACTGCTCAGGATGAGCAGTAAACTGTGGCCAGTAAACTGGCCAGTAAACTGTGGTCAGTAAACTGGCCAGTAAACATGGCCAGTAAACTGTGGTCAGGAAACTTACTGCAAAGCGGGGACTCATCTGTCCCACCAGGGCAGTCAGGGACACCATCACACACTGCACTCATATTCACACAGATGCTATGGCTGGGGCATTGCCACTGCCAACTGGGACACCGAAAAGGCTGAGTAGGGCAGTCCTTCTCATCGCTCATGTCTCCACAATCATTGTCCCCATCACAGAGCCAATTTCTATAGACGCAGTTTCCGTTTTGACAGACAAAATGAGATGGATGGCAGGTTTTGGGGGGACAGCCATTGTGCTCATCAGATCCCTGGATGCAGTCCTCATGCCCATCACACTCCCAGGTCTTCGGAATGCAGATCCCATCTTCTTGGCACTGGAATTCATCTTGGTGGCACATCCCAGGAGGCCTGGTTGCTAAGAGAACAGCATGCGGAAAATGCATTTGTGAATGTGATCCATAATCCCTTTTATATAACTCCTAGGTTCAAAAGAAATCATTTTGGATCAATGGAGGGTTTCTAATAATGATTATGACAAATGTAATATTAACATCTAAAATGAGTGTCTTCTCTGTCTGATCTGATTAATGGACCTAATAACAAAGAAACGGATGTACAATGGATAGAAGTCCCTGAGTCAAAAGAAAATTCTATTTTCTGTGTTTCTAACTTTGGATTGAATAATAAAGAATCATCAGCGCATTTAATAGAGGTTAAACAGCTATGGTGACATGGAATTCATGTATTTCATATATTTGGACGTTATCACTTTCCCTCAAATGAATTATACTAAATGAAGCCAAGTAGGAAGTCAAGACATACCTGGAGTAACAGGCAAATTTGGACTTGGAGTACAGAATGAAGCAGGGCAAAGGCTGATAGAGTTTTGCCAAGAAGAGAACACACTGCTCATGGCAAACACCCTCTTCCAACAACACAAGAGAAGACTCTACACATGGACATCACCAGATGGTCAACACCGAAATCAGATTGATTATATTCTTTGCAGTCAAAGATGGAGAAGCTCTAAACAGTCAGCAAAAACAAGGCCGGGAGCTGACTGAGACTCAGATCATGAACTCCTTATTGCCAAATTCAGACTTAAATTGAAGAAAGTGGGGAAAACCACTAGACCATTCAGGTACGACCTAAATCAAATCCCTTGTGATTATACAGTGGAAGTGAGAAATAGATTTAAGGGACTAGATCTGATAGACAGAGTGCCTGACGAACTATGGACGGAGATTTGTGACAATGTACAGGAGGAAGGGATCAAGACCATCCCCAAGAAAAAGAAATGCAAAAAAGCAAAATGGCTGTCTGAGGAGGCCTTACAAATGGCTATGAATAGAAGAGAAGTGAAAAGCAAAGGAGAAAAGGAAAGATACTCCCATTTGAATGCAGAGTTCCAAAGAATAGTAAGGAGACATAAGAAAGCCTTCCTCAGTGATCAATGCAAAGAAATAGAGGAAAACAATAGAATAGGAAAGAATAGAGATCTCGTCAAGAAAATTAGAGATACCAAGGGAATATTTCATGCAAAGATGGACTTGATAAAGGACAGAAATGGTATGGACCTAAAAGAAGCAGAAGATATTAAGAAGTGGTGGCAAGAATACACAGAAGAACTGTACAAAAAAGATCTCCACGACCCAGATAATCACAATGGTGACTCACCTAGAGCCAGACATCCTGGAATGTGAAGTCAAGTGGGCCGTAGGAAGCATGACTACGAACAAAGCTAGTGGAGGTGATGGATTTCCAGTTGAGCTATTTCAAATCCTATATGATGATGCTGTGAAAGTGCTGCACTCAACATGCCAGCAAATTTGGAAAACTCAGCAATGGCCACAGGACTGGAAAAGGTGAGTTTTCATTCCAATCTCAAAGAAAGGCAATGCCAAAGAATGCTCAAACCACCACACAATTGCACTCATCTCACAGGCTAGTAAAGTAATGCTCAAAATTCTCCAAGTCAGGCTTCAGCAATACATGAACCGTGAACCTCCAGATGTTCAAGCTGGTTTTAGAAAAGGCAGAGGAACAAGAGATCAAATTGCCAACATCTGCTGGATCATCAAAAAAGCAAGAGAGTTCCAGAAAAATACCTATTTCTGCTTCATTGACTATGCCAAAGCCTTTGACTGTGTGGATCACAATAAACTGTGAAAAATTCTGAAAGAGATGGGAATACCAGACCACCTGACCTGCCTCTTGAGAAACCTGTATGCAGGTCAGGAAGCAACAGTTAGAACTGGACATGGAACAACAGACTGGTTCCAAATAGGAAAAGGAATACATCAAGGCTGTATATTGTCACCCTGCTTATTTAACTTATATGCAGCATACATCATGCGAAATGTTGGGCTGGAGGAAGCACAGCTGGATTCAAGATTGCCGGGAGAAATATCAATAACCTCACAGATGCAGATGACACCACTCTTATGGCAGAACGTGAAGAAGAACTAAAGAGCCTCTTGATGAAAGTGAAAGAGGAGAGTGAAAAAGTTGGCTTAAAGCTCAACATTCAGAAAATTAAGATCATGGCATCCAGTCCCATCACTTCATGGGAAATAGATGGGGAAACAGTGGAAACAGTGGCTGACTTTATTTTTCTGGGCTCCAAAATCACTGTAGATGGTGATTGCAGCCATGAAATTAAAAGACACTTACTCCTTGGAAGGAAAGCTATGACCAACCTAGACAGCATATTAAAAAGCAGACACATTACTTTGCCAACAAAGGTCCGTCTAGTCAAGGCTATGGCTTTTCCAGTGGTCATGTATGGATGTGAGAGTTGGACTATAAAGAAAGCTGAGTGCCAAAGAATTGATGCTTTTGAACTGTGTGGTGTTGAAGATGACTCTTGAGAGTCCCTTGGACAACAAGGAGATCCAACCAGTCCATCCTAAAGGAGATCAGTCCTGGGTGTTCATTGGAAGGACTGATGTTGAAGTTGAAACTCCAATATTTTGGTCACCTGATTCGAAGAGCTGACTCATTTGAAAAGACCCTGATGTTGGGAAAGATTGAAGGCAGGAGAAGAAGGGGACAACAGAGGATGAGATGGTTGGATGGCACCACCGACTCAATGGACATGAGTTTGGGTAATCTCCAGGAGTTGGTGATGGACAGGGAGGCCTGGCGTGCTGCAATTCATGAGGTTGCAAAGAGTCGGACATGACTGAGCAACTGAACTGATGATGATGAAGCCAAGATGACTGTAAATCTTCCATTCTTTGCAAACTCTCCACTATTCATCAAGCAATTCTTATTGATTGCTTGGCTATTTCACAGGAGTAAACCCAAACACTCTCCCAGGGACCTTGTAAGGTAATAGAAAGCCAGAGGCAATGGCACTTTAACCTCAGATCACCTGAGAAGAATTCCATGTTTTCAATGTGAAACAGAAACTTCAGTGGTTAAGAATTTCTGGGTGTTGTACACACTTATTAAGTATGTAAGCATTTATATTTTCTTTTATCCATAGATATAAACCACCCTTTTCTGATTGTTGTTGTTGTTTAGTCACTCAGTCATGTCCGACTCTTTGTGACCCCGGAGACTACAGCCCACCAGGCTCCTCTGTCCACTGGATTCTCTAGGCAAGAACACTGGAGTGGGCTGCCATTTCCTAATCCAGGGATCTTCTGGACCCAGGGATCAAACCCTCATCTCCTGCATTGGCAGGTGGATTCCGAACCACTGAGCCATCAGGGAAACCCTCTTTTCTGATAAGGGAGGAGAATTGATAGAAATCTACTTTTTATGATCCAAAACATGAACATTCAAACAAATGACCACCTCACCTTGTTTAATATAAAAATGGCAATAACAAGTCCTTTCCATTATTAGGTCTACAGCCTGTGAAGTTTACAGGTCCATCAGATTTATAGTCCCTGAAGTCCTTCTTTCCTGGGAACCTTCACTGAATTTTATCTGTATCATTTCTACAAAGCCCTTATTAACTATCTGCCTTGCTTTGTTTCTTACTTTCTATCACACTCCCAGGACAAAGACCAAGAAAACATGTTAGCAGATACCAAACAAATGATTTGCTTGATGTGACCTCCTATTGAGACTTAAAGGAAACCATTAAAATATCTTTATATATGGCAACCCTCATTGAAACCCACTAATTTTGAATGCCCCAGGTAATACTGAAAACAAAAATACCTGAGAAATATTTAACCTACTCAAAAGACAATTAAAAAGTGCCCATTTACAACTACTTGATTCACAACTTATCCCTATTTGGTGATGTTGATTTGATTTTATTATACAATCAATACTTTGGCCCTTGGACAATGTTTTGTTAATTAGGCTGCCTTCCCTCTAGCTTATCTAAGAGAAAATCTGTGGTAAGAGCAATCCCGGTAATTAAGAAATGATCCCGTCACCTGAAACATGCTAGGTATATGGTACTTACGACAATCTGTCTCATCAGAGTGGTCATCGCAGTCAAAAATACCATCACAATGATATATCTTGTTAATACACTGACCATTACTAACACATGTGAATTGAGAAGCAGTGCAGTTAATCACTGAAAATGAGAGAAAAATATTAGAAATTAAGCCAAGGAACAGACAACTGAACATTGAAATTTTTCTAAACATCATGAATTAAAAAAAAAAAAAACCATTATTACAACAGCCAAGATAGGTAAGCAGCTTATTTGTCCATAAACAGAGGAATAGACAAAGACCACTGTCCATAAACAGTGGTGCAATGGAGCACCACTCAGCCATAAAAAAGAATGAAATTTTGCCATCTGCAACAACATGGATGGACTTAGTCATAAAGAGAAAGACAAATACCATATAATGTCAGGTATAAGTGGAATCTAAAAACTAAAACAAACTAATGAAAACAACCAAAAAGAAACAAATTCACAGACATAGAGAACAAGTAAGTGGTTAATAGTGGGCAGAAGGAAGGGGGCAGGGACAAGATAGGGATAAGCTACAGGAATATATTACACAACAAAGGGAACATAGCTGATATTTTACAATTATAAATGGATTTAATCTTTGAATGTTAATTAGTATGTTGTACACCTGAAACATATACATCAGTTATGGACTTACAACCTCAATGGATTAATTAAGCAATTAATTAATTAAAAAATAAAACAATGTACTTACTACAGCCAATCTCATCAGATCCGTCAGCACAGTCCTTGGTCCCATCACAGACAAAAGATAGGGCAATACATCGGTGATCAGGGCAATGAAACTGAGTAGGTGAACATGTCTGTGTATGATCTAATGTCATCCAAAAACAAAACCAAGTTAATAGTTTATTTCTTGTCCAATATGTACCAGAGACAAACTGTATAATGCTTAGGAAATACATAAATTATCTCAGTTGTATGTGTGCTCAAAATTCCTGCAAGTCAGACAGATCGCCTTTTTAGAGAGAGGAACAGAAATAATAAAGGGCAGAGTCAGAAACTGTGAGGATACTTTGAAGAACAGACCATATGTAGAAGATAAGCATCATGGCCTTGATTTGGACTGCACCTCATGAATAGTATGAAGTCCAAGACCCTTCTGCACAGTTAAGCAATGGAACTCAGCCCACAAGACAGGATGGACTGTGGTCATGGAGCATGGTCCACATGATAACTGGATTTAACTGGATCATGATAACTGAATTTAATCCAAAGTCTAAGCAGAACTATCCTCAAAACCAGGATCCTAGCTGGCTGAAGAGACATAGCCTTAGGGTCAGACAGGCTGCCTCTATGACCCAAAACAGGAATCATAATATAGTCTTACAGAATGTGAAAGCTAGAGGGGATCTTAAAGCTTATCTAGTCCTGAAAAAAAAGGACTACCCAAATTATGCAACCAAAACAAAACTTAGTCCAGGGAACTCTGCACCCCCCTCTGCGCAGGTGGGTAAGATTAATGAAATTGAAATGTCCTTGCCTTTTTATTTTATTGTCTTTTTGCCTGTATAAATGAAAAGAAAAACCAGTAGCTAAACATTCGGGTGTGTTCATATGATTCAGAAAGGGCAATTGTTTTAAATATCTGAACAGTTAGTTGTGGGATTTTTATTTTCCAGTTTCCATTGGGATATTAGTTAGACATCAAAGATAGTCCTTGTTTTGCTTCCATAGAAAATATTTAGCAAGACTTCCTCTGTCTTTGCTTTTAGAGCCTATTAATACACTGGTTGACAGATGGAATAGAAGTGGCTAAGATACAATGAAAATTATATGAGCCTTCAAGGAAAGTACTCAAGGCCTACTCATGGTTCAAATCTATTTACTAGGCTGAAGAGCCAAGAGAAATCAGTTCAAAACTTACTGCATGACTTTTCATCTGATCCATCCCTACAATCATTATCTGTGTCACAGACCCAGCTCCTTGGGATACAGAGGTTATTGTCACAGGTGAATTGATCAGCACGGCAGGAAGTGGGTGCTCGGGTGGGGCAGTTCTGCTCATCGCTGCCATCCAGACAGTCATTCTCTCCGTCACAGCGCCACATTGAGGGAATGCAGTGTCCTTCATGTTTACACTCAAATGCTAAAGGTGAACAGGTAGCATCTACAACAGAAACGAATTGACCATAAAGACATTGGTTTTTACAGCCTTTTAAATGAGATCTTACCTTTCAACGGGAGCATTATACAAAATGTGAAAGTCATCATCATTCACTGACATTTATTTGGCAACTATTATTTACATATTTTTTTTCTCTCTGAATCATCACAAAGATACTGCCAGGTACATATAATTATCTGCATTTTACAGATGAGGAAGTTGAGGCTCTGAGAGACTCAGGCATGTGCCCAAGACCAAAGCTCTAGTTGTCACGACTGTAAGGTCCATCCTTTGCTTCTAAGCTATGCTTCCTCTCATCATATGGCTCATTTGAAATTGATAAAACATTTATGTAAAAATCTGCACTTTTAAAAAACAAAAGTGCAAAATAAAACAAAATAAAACTTTATAAATTTCAAAAATGTACAAACGAGCACTTTTATTTTCAAATGTCATTTCTCTTTCTATTAATGTCTCCTTGATAGAAATTTCTGAGATTTTTTTCTTTCACAATAGTATTTATTATAAATTAGATTACCATCAAAAGAAGATTATAAAGGTTAAAATCACCATTTCACCCATAATCCATTTTACACCTACGAGAAGAAAAAGGAATATAGTACATGAGATTTTCAAAAGCTATTATTGCAAACACTTATTCCATGATACCATTCTCTCCAGTACTATAGATTAGATCCCTTTTATCGTGGAGTAGAAGAGGCCAAGATGCAGTGACTCTGCATGTCCATCCAATATCAGAAAAAAGTTTTATTGAGGATAGTCCAAATAATCTGCAGAAATCATCTGTAACATTATCTATGAATAATATTCACCATCCAGCTTTCTAAAAGCCTTTAGAGTACATATTCCTTTTTCCTATAGAGATAACCTAAGCCTTTTTTTTAAAGCGCACCTCTCTCTGTTCCATATATCATAGGACGCATTGTTGATGTATAAGCTACTTACTAGATGTGGTACATTGAGCCTCATCACTGTTGTCAAGACAGTCATCAAAGCCATCACAGCGATACTGAAGGGGCACGCATCTGCCGTTGTGGCAGGGGAAGGAGAGCGTGCCACACTGCTCCAAGGGCGGCTCTTGGGACGAGCTCTCCACACACGTCAAACGGTTGGAAGCCAGACTCATTCCATAGGGGCAGCCACACACCCGCTGGGAATTCGGCACTGGGAAGCAGAAGTGACTGCAGTCGCCGTTTGGGTTGGTGGGGCGGTTACAGGCATTAGACCCTGAAAAAGCAATGCCCCCAAATGAGGGAGTCAAGCACATTCCTTTTAGGTTGATCACAGGTTTGGTTTGTGACAAAAAATGAATGGGAAAGAATACCTGTCAGACCCAATATTAAAAACTGACTTCTTCTTGGAGAGGAACGTGCAAAATGACACATTCAATCTAAATACAGAGAAGTCCTGAAACGTGTTTTTCCTCCCATATGCTTAAAGTTAGTAAAGTTGAATAGAAATTCTTACACATTAAAATTATCTCAGTGACAGGAAGATAAAACAATCAGGAGTTATAGTAAATAAATTAAAAGTAAAATGAGCCACCATATTAAATACATCCATACAAAACAACCTGGCAACATTACTCACCTGTCTGGATTCTAGAATCATATACTTTCGCACGCATTACAGAACCAACACCACTTCGGAGAACAACCGATCGTGCAGGATTGTATTTCCCGAATCGAATAATACCACGTCTCCAATCAGTAACATATATATAGTCTAAGAAGAAATATGGTGATAAGTTTATTTGCCCCAGCTCACCTAGGAAAATGCAATATGTTTGTAATGCTTCTTCCAAATGTGGGAAGCTTTTTTCATAAGTATCTGTTTAAATAAATATGTTTCTGTTTCCATAATTTTTAATTCTAGAAATGACTCTTTAGAAGTTTATATATATATATTTTTTTTTCTTAAAGACTTTTGAGCCTCTGAAGCTAAGGACCTTTAATAAAACAACAGAGTTGGAAGAATACTTTCTGATACAAGAGTGCTAGAGGAATGAGGGAATAAAAACAGTAGAAAGAGTTGCTAGTATAGATATCTGAGAGAGATCCTACCTAGAAGAAGCCTATATTTTTAATAATAGTAGTGTTCAGATTCAGGGAAGAACATTGGAACATGGAATATTGTGATGGTACTTAATAGCAATTGGGCTTAGCCCTCTATGTGTAAAAATTTTTTTAATCTCAGGATTCTTTTATACAGTATGAGATGATACCTCAGAAGACTGAATTCTTGTCCTAGCCATAGCACTAAACTGCTGAGTGATCTTCACTGTATGAGGGCTCGTGTTTCTAGTAAAATTAATCTCTAAGTTCTCTTCCAGGTCAAACATTTTATATTCCATGTTTAATGAGAACATTTTTTTTTAAACTTTGACTTTCAAATTTCAAAGTGAGCTTTGAGAAGGCAAAGTACAGATATAGTTCAAGAAGGAAATGTTAGTGTATGTTTAGGGATCAGTAAATTTATCCAGATAAGTGTTCCTACACCTTAAAAGACAATAATGCTCCACAAAGCTGAAAATGGAAGTTAGAGGCCATACAAGATTTTAAACATCAAAAATTCAATTGTATTCATTTAACCTTAGATACTGAAGCAGGGAAATAAATGCATATTTCAATAGAGTTTTCCAAAGAAAAAAAACAATAACCAACTAAAAATTCCAACTGATCAGAAAATGACTAAGATGGCAGAAATTTTATCATAAAACCAGTTTTCCTTATCTATGGTCTAATCAATGACTAATCAGTCATTGGACTCACTAAATCATATCTAGCCTGACTGCCAATCAAACTGCAAACCAGCAATTAAATAAAAACTGCATTTTTATTTAATTGCAAAATATTCCAGCAAAGAGCAGAGAAAACTTAACGTGTTTATACTGTTACTATGTGAGAACAAATAGGATGTGTCAGACAGCATTAGAAGAAAGGGAGAAAGAATTCACAGGCTGAAGAGAGGGGGGCTGCATATTTATAACTGACTCAAAAATCTCACAAGAGCACTTAAAAAATTTTAAAATAACATAACTCCCCCACAGACAACAGGGGGGAGTATGGAATATATTTACTAGTTATTCATTCCATACTACATGTATATGAGAAAGTCTTTGAATTATAGTCAGTGTCTACTTTTTTTTTTTAAGCAGAAGCCAATTATTCACAGTAGGAAATTTCAGGACTTCCCTGGTGGCTCAATGGGAAAGAATCCACCTGCAATGCAGGAGATGTGGGTTCAATCCCTGGATTGGGAAGAACCCCTGGCAGAGGGCATGGCAACCCACTCCAGTATTCTTGCCTGGAGAATTCCACAGACAGAGGAGCCTGGCAGGTTATAGTCCATTGAGTCACAGAGAGTCAGATATTTTGTGAGTCAAACTGAGTGACTTAGCATGCATGCAGGAAGTTTCGACCTGAGACACAACTAGCGTACGTGTAGGGGCATTGGTGGATCACAAAATGGCGCCTCTCTAACTAAGTTAATTATGGTTTGTTCAAGTAGAACCAGGGTAGATTTTAGTTTCTCCTTACACTCTTGGCCTGGCACACGCTACACAATCATTCACAGAAACCCAATTATCAAGACTAAACAAACCACCTGTTTCGTGGTGCCAAGCTAGATTCTTATTCCCAGCAACCAAACCCACAAAAATATGCCTATACTCACAAGAGGGGAGATGGGAGGAAGAAAACAGATGCACTATTATATAAAAATGTCTCAAACAGAAAAAAATTAATATTTCACCAACAAACCAAATGTTTTATTTAGACATAAGAGCACCATTTCATAAGTGACCAGTTTTTCTGGAATTATGAGATTGTCAAATGAGGATGAGTTTTATACAGCTTGCACAGTATAAATAAAACACTTTTGGTTCAAAACATACCTTCAAAGACAGCAAGTCCAAAAGGATTTGTCAACTGATGTACATTGGTCAGGGCTTTTCTGTCTGAACCGTCAAAGGTACTGTGCTCAATTTTATCAAAAAAGGCATCTACCCAGTATAATCGTGAAGAACTAGAATAACAAAATACTTAGTTATTGGTTACTCAGAAACTAGAAAAGCACACCTTATAATAAGGGCATTCAAAATCAGGGGCTTCCCTGGTGGCTCAGCAGTAAAGAATCCGTCTGCAATGCAGGAGACATGGGTTCGAGCCCTGGGTCAGGAAGACCCCCCTGAAGAAGGAAATGGCAACCCAGGTCAGTATTCTTGCCTGGGAAATCCCATGGACAGAGGAACCTGGTGGGCTACAGTCCATGGGGTGGAAAGAGTTGGACACGACTAAGAGTTGGACAGTCCATGGGGTCGCAAAAGAGTCATACACGACTTAGCAACTAAACAACAAGAGCAATTCAACTGAACAGCGTGTTCAGTTGGCACATTTACATTCATTAAGCAAAGTTTAATAGTCTTATGTTCCCCAGAAAAACAAAGCAACTTTTATGAAGTGGTTTTCAAATGTCTTAGAAAACCTGAAGTGTTATCTTCAAGTTAAGAATTTTAGTTTTTGCCTTATTAAATCCACATTTAGGAAAAATATTGTTAGTAACTTATGTTTGAAAGGTTAAACACATTTCTTCCTATTTTTTCTCCTATGAACTGCTTTTGCATTTGATATCTCTAAGCTTGTTTACCCTGTTACCTTTTCCTATATTCCTTGACAGGTCACTTTCTTAAAATTTAAATTTGATATTCCAAAAATTCTCCCATAGTGCATATAGGCAAATATACATTTGTTGACACCAAAGATTTCCTATCCTCCAGATGACCCCTGTAAAAGTTACACATGACCAGTACTTCATCAAATCCTTCTTCTATTTCCCTGGGTCTTAACCTATTCTGCTTCCTCTAGCAATTTTCAGAATATTCATTTTAATGCATACATTTTCATCCCAGCAGAAGCTGGCCAACTACAATATGTCTCCCTTAGTAAGTGGGATGCAGCTATTTGGGATGATCCCTACTTACCTCCAATCAATGGACAGCCCACTGGGCCACCCAAGAGTACTGTTTACTATAGGCAAAATGTTAGACCCATCAGTCCATGCCCTCAGGATTTTAGCAGGACGGTACCAAACCGAGAAGAATATATACCTAGAAAAAGAGGTAATAAATCAAAGATGTTAACATCGGCACAAACTACGTGACTTAGATTTAGCACAAACACAGATTCTCCAGAGAATTGCTGCAAACTAGTTTTCTGTAGGGTTTATATTAAAAAATATATAGAAAATACAAATAGCATTAAAATGAGCATCCAGGGCAGAGAACCACTGAGCTAGACTTCAGGACTATTGTCACCAAGTAGGCTCTTTAAAAAGACACAATTCTATTATTATTATTACATGTCCTTGAAATAAAATATTATTATTTTATTATTAATACTACATGTCCTTGAAATAAAATAAACGATGAGCAAAACAAAAACAAAAACAGATTTTATAATCTCTCACTTAATACTACATGTCCTTGAAATAAAATAAACGATGAGCAAAACAAAAACAAAAACAGATTTTATAATCTCTCACTTACTGTCTAGATTAAACATCCAGGATCCACTAAATGACTCTTTAATCATCTTTAATAAGGAATTTGCAGGAAAGTATTTCATTCCTGATTAAAAATGCACCCAAATCAATGTACCCAAGGTGTCTTATCCAAGACATCTTTTTTATGCCTTTTTTTTATTTCAAAGGGTAGGAAAAATATAAGTGTAGGGAGGAAAAGCTCTTCTCTTTCATGTGAGCCTTAAGAACTAAAATAAGTCTTTTCCAAAAGGTAACTTTCTGAAATGTTGTTTTGTCTTCATATTGTTTTAAATGAACGACTGATTAGGAAAGGAATTTAACGCCTTTTTAAAATCCACTGCCAAAGACTTAGCTTAAGATAAATTCACTAGAAAATCAACATTTAACTCTCTATCAGGCAATAAAACTTCTTATCAATAGCATCGTCAGTTTTAAAATATGTTGGACACACAGGCTTTGTAGTCAGATAGGTCTGGAATTTTAATACTAACTGTTGCTTAATAGCTGTGGGTCCTTGAGCAAGTTAGTTTATCTCTCTGAGGTCCAAAACAGGTCTTGTATATACTCACTCACAAACCAGCTTTTGAATTAGATGAGATTATGCACTATGTAAAGTGTTTGCTATGTACCCTCAATCAGGCTTTAGTAAGTTACCAGTCATCACTTTTTTATTATTCTATTAAAACATAACTACCTGGCTTAAGACTTCAGCGTAAGCTATCAAACTATCAAACATATTTAAATATAAAAGGTAAGAACTAGAAGGGATGATGTGAAATGCTCTGTCTTTTCTTGCCTGACTCCATCAACAATGCAGTGGTTAAACAATTTGTGGTCTGAAAGACTTTTCATGATTTAGAAAGTTTTGGTAAGCTTTGTATTGATGCATTAAAGCTGGGAAGGAATTTGAGCCTTTCCTGATAATTCTGCTGCATATTCATTCCTTCTCCACTGAATCTGTGACTCACTGTTTGGTCCTATGTGACTATGAGAAAAACACAGTTCAGTGAAGGCTGGGAAAGCCAAAACTTAGGAGAAAGATTTTGAAAGGAGGTAAAGTGATCATTTCAGCATATGCTAAAAGGATACAATCTAAGGTGATTTCAATTTACATGGTTCAATCTTGTATTTACTAGATTTGCCAAATACCTATGGCATCACTTGTTTTCTTTTTTTTATTATCATTTTTATTTTTTTTATAATAAAATTGACCATTTTTAGGTGTACAGTTCAGTAGTGCTAAGTATATTCACTGTCATACAACCAACTTCCAGCACTTTCTCATCTTGCAAACTAAAACTCTGTATCCAACACACACTAACATCACTTGTTTTCTTAAGAAAACATGAACATACTTACCCAGCAGTAGGATGAACTACGATTGACCGTGGGTTATTTAAATTTTGGATGATTGTACGTCTTGATTTATCAGCTAGCTTTATGACACTGACACTCCTATAAGAAGAATCTATCCAATAGAGATTCCTCGAAATCCAATCAAAACTCAAACTTTGAACACCTGGCACCCTGTTAGCTGTGATAATTTCTCTTCCTGTAAATTAAAATATGGACATGGATTAAAGTAAGCATATTTTATATGATATACATTTTCCTATCACTGCATATTTAAACTTTGTGTGAGAACTCAAAGAATATTTCAGTAACATGAAATTCTTTTAAAAAACTAAACAAAGCAACTGTAAACTGCAAAGCAACACATGAGATAAACCTAGAATCTACTCATCTCCAAAAGTCTGGATTTCAAAGAATAGATATGATTCTGTTCAACAGAACCAGCAGTGGTATGGCCTGGATTTACTCCCTTGTTCAACTTTCCAGAAAAAAACTTCTCAGTGCAGAACATCTGAAGAACAGATACCTGAGTTCACATACTGACAACCACCACCCACAGACAGCACTGATAAGCTGACAGCACCAGGTACGACTGGGGGAACCTGTGAGGCATTCCCACCCAACCTTCTCATCAACAATTCATTCAGAGCCACAAAGTTGCCAAGTTTGGGAAAGACCAGCAGCCAGAAAGGAAATCAGAACTGGGTATAGGGAGAAACAAAGACCACTTTTCCCTTGGTGAATTTTTATGCCTTTCCCCCTCCTTTTTCTTAAAAAAAAATAAAATAAAAGTGACTCAGAGTAAACAATCACACCTCTTTCTTTTGATGGAACAAGTCTAGTGTTTTTTCCATTTATTTACTTGAGAAATTGTACAGAGAAAGTCCTCTGTGTGCTAGACACCATACTAAACATTGAGGGAACATGACATTGCTAATAGTGTTACTAACAGCAGCTTATACTGAACATTCACTATGAGCCACCACTTCCCTGGTGGCTCAGATAATAAAGCGTCTGCCTACAATGCAGGAGACCCAGGTTCGATCCCAGGTCAGGAAGATCTCCTGGAGAAGGCAATGGCAACCCACTTCAGTATTCTTGCCTGGAAAATCCCATGGATGGGGGAGCCTGGTAGGCTACAGTCCATGGGGTCACAAAGAGTCAGACACGAGTGAGCGACTTCACCTCACTTCACTTCATGAGTCTGAAATGAGCCTAAGGACTTTACATGAATTCATCCATCCTCACAACAGCTCAAGAGCAGGAATTACTATTATTTCTACTTTCCACATGGGGAAACTGAGTCATATAAAAGTGAAGCATCTTGAGAGAAATGTGGACATGTCTTCAAGATATCTATAATGAAGTAGGAGAGGTGAGGGGAGGCAATTAGGGCAAGAGGGAAAGCAATAGAAGAATACTGGCTGCTGTGATGGAGGCATGCACAGGATGGTATGGAAATTACGGCAGGAAGTACAGGAGGATGAGATGGTTAGCCAGCATCACTGACATGAATATGAGCAAACTCCAGGAGATGATGAAAGAAAGGGAAGCCTGGTGTGCTGCAATCCATGGGGTTGCAAAGAGTCAGACACGACTTAGCAGCTGAACAATGGCAATAGGTGTAGAGACGTGTTTTGTTTTTATTTCTTTACTCATCTTGGTCCCACCACACAGCGTGCAGGATCTTAATTCCCTAACCACGGATTGAACCAATGCCCCATGAAGTGGGAGCAAAGTCTTAACCACTGGACCACCAGGGAAGTCCTATGGAGAGGTTTCCCAAAGGAAGTAGTGAATGAAGGGCTGTAGAATAGATGTGGAAGTGGGAAAGAGAGACACTGAGGATTCCATATGTTCGGAAGCATGGCTAGAGGTTAACAAGTTAATGATAGAGGCTAAAAGAAAGGGAGAAGTTTGGGTGACCACCATTTTTGGGGAGGGTGGGGTGTCAGGTAAGAAGTGACACCTTTCCCTTGGGGCAGGAAGTCTGGAGAAGAAGAAGAATGGTGAATATTTAGACACATCGGTTTTCAGGTTGTTTGTGGAATATCCAGTTGAAGTATCCAACAGGCAATTGGTGGATTGGATATGAACACCAGAAGGTGAGCTTGGTTTAAGACTTTTAGCACTTTCTCCAAGAAGCCTTCCCTGACCTTTCCCTTCATTCTCCAGGTTAGGAGGAAAAGCATTCAGGAAATAGCCTATCATAAGTTTCCCAACACTAATTTATACTTACTACATTAGATGGTAACAAAAGACACAGAAGGTGCAGAATTATGTGGAAGAAAATGCACAATTAGAAGAGAGGACCCATGTTGAACACTAGAGATCACAATTGCATATAGGACAGATAAAGAAAAAACAAAACTAGTGGAGGTGATGGAATTCCAGCTGAGCTATTTCAAATCATGAAAGATGATGTTGTGAAAGTGCTGCACTCAATATGCCAGCAAATTTGGAAAACTCAGCAGTGGCCACAGAACCAGAAAAGGTCAGTTTTCACTCCAATCCCTAAGAAAGGGAATGCCAAAGAATGCTCAAACTACGGCACAATTGCACTCATCTCACAGGCTAGTAATGCTTAAAATTCTCCAAGCCAGGCTTCAGTAATATGTGAACTGTGAACTTCCAGATGTTCAAGCTGGTTTTAGAAAAGGCAGAGGAACCAGAGATCAAATTGCCAACATCTGCTGGATCATCGAAAAAGCAAGAGAATTCCAGAAAAACATCTATTTCTGCTTCATTGACTATGCCAAAGCCTTTGATGGTGTGGATCACAATAAACTGTGGAAAATTCTGAAAGAGATGGGAATACCAGACCACCTGACCTGCCTCTTGAGAAACCTGTATGCAGGTCAGGAAGCAACAGTTAGAACTGGACATGGAACAACAGACTGGTTCCAAATCGGGAAAGGAGTGTGTCAAGGCTGTATATTGTCACCCTGTTTATTTAACTTATATGCAGAGAACATCATGAGAAACACTGGGCTGGAGGAAGCACAGCTGGAATCAAGATTGCCAGGAGAAATATCAATAACCTCAGATATGCAGAAGACACCACCCTTATGGCAGAAAATGAAGAGGAACTAAAGAGCCGCTTGATGAAAGTGAAAGAGGAGAGTGAAAAAGTTGACTTAAAGCTCAACATTCAGAAAACTAAGATCATGGCATCCGGTCCCATCACTTCATGGGAAATAGATAGGGAAACAGTGGCTGACTTTATTTTTCTGGGCTCCAAAATCACTACAGATGGTGACTGCAGCCATGAAATTAAAAGACACTTACTCCTTGGAAGGAAAGTTATGACCAACCTAGACAGCATATTAAAAAGCAGAGACATCACTTTGTCAACAAAGGTCCGTCTAGTCAAGGCTATGGTTTTTCCAGTGGTCATGTGTGGATGTGAGAGTTGGACTATAAACAAAGCTGGGAGCCAAAGAATTGATGCTTTTGAATTGTGTGATGTTGACGCTTACTTCAGTAACTACAGTTAACTTAATGCAAGGAGATCCAACCAGTCCAGCCTAAAGGAGATCAGTCCTAAAAGAGATCAGTCCTGGGTGTTCATTGGAAGGACTGATGTTGAAGGTGAAGCTCCAGTACTTTGGCCACCTGATGCGAACAGCTGACTCATTTGAAACAACCCTGATGTTGGGAAAGATTAAGGGCAGGAGGAGAAGGGGACGACAGAGGATGAGATGGTTGGATGGCATCACCGACTCAATGGATATGGGTTTGGGTGGACTCTGGGAGCTGGTGATGGACAGGGAGGCCTGGTGTTCTGTGGTTCATGGGGTCGCAAAGAGTCGGACATGACTGAGCGACTGAACTGAACTGAACTGAAAGAAAAAACATTTAAGGAACACTAGAAATAATGGTCAAGAAACAGAAGGAAATTCAGGAGTGTGTTGTCAAGGGGAACAAAAGTTTAAGAAAATGACTAAGGTGCCAAAGATAAGAACTGCAAGTTTAAAACAAAGTGACTGGAGGTGACAGGGATAAGATTGGTTTCAAGAAAGCGACATAGTACAAAGAGGTGAGAAATGCAGATATGGAAGTAGGGCTTAAAAAAATGTACACCAAACTTTCAAGGTGCTTGTCCACAAACTTGAGGACAGAAGACTACAATTAAAGAGGAACATGAAGTAGGGGGTAGGTTGAAGGATTTTTAGGATGAGAGAGACTTCAGCATATCTGATGAGGATAAGTCAATAGAACAAAAAAAGTTGGAGAAGAGAGGAGGAGGAGCCAAGATGGCGGAGGAGTAGGACGGAGAGACCACTTTCTCTCCTAGAAATTCATCAAAAAAATAACTGAACGCAGAGCAAACTTCACAAAACAACTTCTGATCGCTAGCTGAGGTCATCAGGCACCCAGAAAAGCAGCCCATTGTCTTCGAAAGGAGGTAGGACAAAATATAAAAGATAAAAAGCGAAACAAAAGAGCTAAGGACGGAGATCCGTCCCGGGAAGGGACTTAATAGAGGACGTTCCCAGACACCGGGAAACCCTCGCACTGGCGGGCCTGGGGGAAGTGTTGGAATCTCAAGAGTTTGAATCTGACTGGGAGGGATAGAATAAATAAAACCCACAGATTACAAGCCTAAAAGCAACTCCCAGCAGAAAAGTACCCCAGACGCCCGCATCCGCCACCAGCAAGTGGGGGGCGGAACGGAGAGGAGCGGGCGGCATTACTTGGGGCTGGATCCGGGCCTGAGCGCCCTGAGGACAATCAGAGGGAGCTTTTGTGAGTTGCCAGCTTGAACTGTGGGACAGCAAGAGAGAGAGAAAATTAACTGGCCCGAACACACTGCCGGCCGTTTGCAGAACAAAGGGACCGAGATTCTGGGGGGCCGAAGTCCGCCGGGAGGGTCGCGGCGAGACGGAGGGCGCGGGCGCCCGACCGGCGCGGACGGGAACTGGGGCTGGGGACGCGGAGGGCAGAGGGCGCGCACGCCCGACTGGCGCCGGCGGGGACTGAGACTGGGACCGCGCAGGGCAGAAGACGCGCCGCACCCAGGGAGAGAGCGCCCGTCAAGCGCGTGGCTGCCTGGGCCGCTAGGGCGGCGTGGGGCCGGAGCGCGGGCCCAGCTTTGTGTGCCGCGCTTTTGTGAATCGCCCGAGGGCTGGAGCCGCGCGCACCGTGGCGCGCGCTTCAGACAGAAGAGCCTGGAGCCTGAGCAGCGCAGACCTCTGGAGCGCCGGCCCCTCCCGGCACAGCCCCTCCCCGCACAGCCCCTCCCCGCACAGCCCCTCCCCGCACGGCCCCTCCCCGCACGGCCCCTCCCCGCACAGCCCCTCCCCGCAGCGCGACGGAACTAGCTACCTGAATAAGAATCCACCTCCGCCCCCTGTGTCAGGGCGGAAATTAAGCGCGGAAGAGACCGGCAACAGAACCCAAATAAACAAAGGGAACCGCTTCAGAAGGGACCGGTGCAACAGATTAAAATCCCTGAAGAAACCACCGACTGACTACACCGGAAGGGCCTGTAGATATCGAGAAGTGTAAGCTGGAACGAGGAGCTATCTGAAGCTGAGCCGAACCCACACTGACCGCAACAGCTCCAGAGAAATTCCTAGATATATTTTTTCTTTTTTTTTTCTTTTTTTTTTTTTTTTTAAGTAAGGAAAAAAAAAAAATTTTTTTTCTTTTTTCTTGGTTCTCTTTTATTTTCCTTTAAAAATTCCTTATTACTCCCCCATTACTCCTTAACTTTCATAGATTTTTACGATTTTTTTTAATTAGGCAAAACAATTTTTTTTCTCTTTTTTTCTTTTTTTTCTTTTTCTTCTTTTTCTTCTTTTTTTTCTGTTCTTTTTTCTTCTTCTCTTCTATTTTCTTTTTCTTTTTCTCTTATTTCTTTTTAAAGCCCTCTAGCACTCCTTTTACTACGCCTTAATTTTCATTTTCAATCCACTATAACCTTACAGAAGAAAGGGAAAAAAAAAAAAAAAAAAAAAGAAGAGAAGCCCTATTTTTATACCAAACTTCATATATATTTCTAAAATTTCTTTTGTGTGTTTTGGTTTTTGTTTTTAATATAGTATTTTTAAGAGTCTAACCTCTACTCTAGATTTTTATTTTTTGTTTTTCAGTATATGATATAAATTGTGAACATTTAAGAATCCAATATTCAGCTCCCATTTTTATTCACGAGTGTGTTGATTATTCTCTCCCAATCTTGACTGTGTTTTCTACCTCAGAACACCTCTATTTCCTCCTTTCCCCTTCTCTTCCCAATCCAATTCTGTGAATCTTTGTGGGTGTCTGGGCTACGGAGAACACTCTGGGATCAGACAACTTCGTAGATCTGTCTCTCTCCTCTTGAGTCCCCCTCTTTCTCCTCCTGCCCATCTCTATCTCCCTCCTCCCTATCCTCTTCTCCATGTAACTCGGTGAACCTCTCTGGGTATCCCTAACGGGGGAGAAACTTTCCACCATTAACATAGAAGTTTTATTATCAGTGCTGTATAGTTGGAGAAGTCCTGAGACTACAGGAAGAATAAAACTGAAATCCAGAAGCAGGAGACTTAAGCCCAAAACCTAAGAACACCAGAAAACTCCTGACTACATGGATCTTTAAGTAATAAGTGACCGTACAAAAGCCTCCATACCTGCACCAAAACCAACCACCACCCAAGAGCCAATAAGTTTTAGAGCACGACATACCACGCAAATTCTCCAGCAACGCAGGAACATTGCCCTGAACGTCAACATACAGACAGCCCAAGGTCACACCTAACACATAGACCCATCTCAAAACTCATTACTGGGCACTCCATTGCTCTCCAAAGAGAAGAAATCAAGATCCGCACACCAGAACACTGACGCAAGCTTCGCTAATCAGGAAACCTTGACAAGCCAATCGTCTAACCCCACCCACTGGGTAAAACCTCCACAATAAAAAGGAACCACAGACCTGCAGAATACAGAAAGCCCACTCCAGACACAGCAATCTAAACAAGATGAAAAGGCAGAGAAATACCCAACAGGTAAAGGAACATGAAAAAAGCCCACCAAGTCAAACAAAAGAGGAGGAGATAGGGAATCTACCTGAAAAAGAATTTAGAATAATGATAATAAAAATGATCCAAAATCTTGAAAGCAAAATGGAGGTACAGATAAATAGCCTGGAGACAAAGATTGAAAAGATGCAAGAAATGTTTAATAAAGATCTAGAAGAAATAAAAAAGAGTCAATTAAAAATGAATAATGCAATGAATGAGATCAAAAACACTCTGGAGGGAACCAAGAGTAGAATAACGGAGACAGAAGATAGGATAAGTGAGGTAGAAGATAAAATGGTGGAAATAAATGAAGCAGAGAGGAAAAAAGAAAAAAGGATCAAAAGAAATGAGGACAACCTCAGGGACCTCTGGGACAATGTGAAACGCCCCAACATTCGAATCATAGGAGTCCCAGAAGAAGAAGACAAAAAGAAAGGCCATGAGAAAATACTCGAGGAGATAATAGCTGAGAACTTCCCTAAAATGGGGAAGGAAATAGCCACCCAAGTCCAAGAAACCCAGAGAGTCCCAAACAGGATAAACCCAAGGCGAAACACCCCAAGACACATATTAATCAAATTAACAAAGATCAAACACAAAGAACAAATACTAAAAGCAGCAAGGGAGAAACAACAAATAACACACAAAGGGATTCCTATAAGGATAACAGCTGATCTATCAATAGAAACCCTCCAGGCCAGAAGGGAATGGCAGGACATACTGAAAGTAATGAAAGAGAATAACCTACAACCTAGATTACTGTACCCAGCAAGGATCTCATTCAGATATGAAGGAGAATTCAAAAGCTTTACAGACAAGCAAAAGCTGAGAGAATTCAGCACCACCAAACCAGCTCTTCAACAAATGCTAAAGGATCTTCTCTAGACAGGAAATGCAGAAAGGTTGTATAAACGTGAACCCAAAACAACAAAGTAAATGACAATGGGACCACACCTATCAATAATTACCTTAAATGTAAATGGGTTGAATGCCCCAACCAAAAGACAAAGATTGGCTGAATGGATACAAAAACAAGACCCCTATATATGCTGTCTACAAGAGACCCACCTCAAAACAAGGGACACATACAGACTGAAAGTGAAGGGCTGGAAAAAAATATTTCACGCAAACGGAGACCAAAAGAAAGCAGGAGTCGCAATACTCATATCAGATAAAATAGACTTCCAAATAAAGGATGTGAAAAGAGACAAAGAAGGACACTACATAATGATCAAAGGATCAATCCAAGAAGAAGATATAACAATTATAAATATATATGCACCCAACATAGGAGCACCGCAATATGTACGGCAAACACTAACGAGTATGAAAGAGGAAATTAATAGTAACACAATAATAGTGGGAGACTTTAATACCCCACTCACAACCATGGATAGATCAACTAAACAGAAAATCAACAAGGAAACACAAACCTTAAATGATACAATGGACCAGCTAGACCTAATTGATATCTATAGGACATTTCACCCCAAAACAATCAACTTCACCTTTTTCTCAAGTGCACATGGAACCTTCTCCAGAATAGATCACATCCTGGGCCATAAATCTGGTCTTGGAAAATTCAAAAAAATTGACATCATTCCAGTCATCTTTTCTGACCACAGTGCAGTAAGATTAGATCTCAATTACAGGAAAAAAATTGTTAAAAATTCCAACATATGGAGGCTAAATAACACGCTTCTGAATAACCAACAAATCATAGAAGAAATCAAAAAAGAAATCAAAGTATGTATAGAAATAAATGAAAATGAAAACACAACAACCCAAAACCTATGGGACACTGTAAAAGCAGTGCTAAGGGGAAGGTTCATAGCATTACAGGCACACATCAAGAAACAAGAAAAAAGCCAAATAAATAACCTAACTCTACACCTAAAGCAATTAGAGAAGGAAGAAATGAAGAACCCCAGGGTTAGCAGAAGGAAAGAAATCTTAAAAATTAGGGCAGAAATAAATGCGAAAGAAACTAAAGAGACCATAGCAAAAATCAACAAAGCTAAAAGCTGGTTTTTTGAAAAAATAAACAAAATTGACAAACCATTAGCAAGACTCATTAAGAAACAAAGAGAGAAGAACCAAATTAGCAAAATAAGAAATGAAAAGGGTGAGATCACAACAGACATCACTGAAATCCAAAGGATCATAAGAGACTACTACCAGCAGCTCTATGCCAATAAAATGGACAACTTGGATGAAATGGACAAATTCTTAGAAAAGTATAACTTTCCAAAACTGAACCAGGAAGAAATAGAAGATCTTAACAGAGTCATCACAAGCAAGGAAATCGAAACTGTAATCAGAAATCTTCCAGCAAACAAAAGCCCAGGACCAGATGGCTTCACAGCTGAATTCTACCAAAAATTTAGAGAAGAGCTAACACCTATCTTACTCAAACTCTTCCAGAAAATTGCAGAAGAAGGTAAACTTCCAAACTCATTCTATGAGGCCACCATCACCCTAATTCCAAAACCAGACAAAGATGCCACAAAAAAAGAAAACTACAGGCCAATATCACTGATGAACATAGATGCAAAAATCCTTAACAAAATTCTAGCAAACAGAATCCAACAACATATTAAAAAAATCATACACCATGACCAAGTGGGCTTTATCCCAGGAATGCAAGGATTCTTTAATATCCGCAAATCAATCAACGTAATACACCACATTAACAAATTGAAAGATAAAAACCATATGATTATCTCAATAGATGCAGAGAAAGCCTTTGACAAAATTCAACACTCATTTATGATTAAAACTCTCCAGAAAGCAGGAATAGAAGGAACATACCTCAACATAATAAAAGCTATATATGACAAACCCACAGCAAGCATCACCCTCAATGGTGAAAAATTGAAAGCATTTCCTCTGAAATCAGGAACAAGACAAGGATGCCCACTCTCACCACTACTATTCAACATAGTGTTGGAAGTTTTGGCCACAGCAATCAGAGCAGAAAAAGACATAAAAGGAATCCATATAGGAAAAGAAGAAGTGAAACTCTCGCTGTTTGCAGATGACATGATCCTCTACATAGAAAACCCTAAAGACTCTTCCAGAAAATTATTAGAGCTAATCAATGAATATAGTAAAGTTGCAGGATATAAAATTAACACACAGAAATCCCTTGCATTCCTATACACTAACAATGAAAAAACAGAAAGAGGAATTAAGGAAACAATACCATTCACCATTGCAACAAAAAGAATAAAATACTTAGGAGTATATCTACCTAAAGAAACAAAAGACCTATACATAGAAAACTATAAAACACTGATGAAAGAAATCAAAGAGGACACAAACAGATGGAGAAACATACCGTGCTCATGGATTGGAAGAATCAATATTATCAAAATGGCTATTCTACCCAAAGCAATCTATAGATTCAATGCAATCCCTATCAAGTTACCAACGGTATTTTTCACAGAACTAGAACAAATAATTTCACAATTTGTATGGAAATACAAAAAACCTCGAATAGCCAAAGTAATCTTGAGAAAGAAGAATGGAACTGGAGGAATCAACCTGCCTGACTTCAGACTCTACTACAAAGCCACAGTCATCAAGACAGTATGGTACTGGCACAAAGACAGAAATATAGATCAATGGAATAGAATAGAAAGCCCAGAGATAAATCCACGAACATATGGACACCTCATCTTTGACAAAGGAGGCAAGGATATACAATGGAAAAAAGACAATCTCTTTAACAAGTGGTGCTGGGAAAACTGGTCAACCACTTGTAAAAGAATGAAACTAGAACACTTTCTAACACCATACACAAAAATAAACTCAAAATGGATTAAAGATCTAAATGTAAGACCAGAAACTATAAAACTCCTAGAGGAGAACATAGGCAAAACACTCTCCGACATAAATCACAGCAAGATCTTCTATGACCCACCTCCCAGAATATTGGAAATAAAAGCAAAAATAAACAAATGGGACCTAATGAAAATTAAAAGCTTTTGCACAACAAAGGAAACTGTAAGTAAGGTGAAAAGACAGCCCTCAGATTGGGAGAAAATAATAACAAATGAGGAAACAGACAAAGGATTAATCTCAAAAATATACAAGCAACTCCTGAAGCTCAATTCCAGAAAAATAAACGACCCAATCAAAAAATGGGCCAAAGAACTAAACAGACATTTCTCCAAAGAAGACATACAGATGGCTAACAAACACATGAAAAGATGCTCAACATCACTCATCATCAGAGAAATGCAAATCAAAACCACAATGAGGTACCATTACACGCCAGTCAGGATGGCTGCTATCCAAAAGTCTACAAGCAATAAATGCTGGAGAGGGTGTGGAGAAAGGGAACCCTCTTACACTGTTGGTGGGAATGCAAACTAGTACAGCCACTATGGAAAACAGTGTGGAGATTTCTTAAAAAACTGGAAACAGAACTGCCATATGACCCAGCAATACCACTTCTAGGCATACACACTGAGGAATCCAGATCTGAAAGAGACACGTGCACCCCAATGTTCATTGCAGCACTGTTTATAATAGCCAGGACATGGAAGCAACCCAGATGCCCATCAGCAGATGAATGGATAAGGAAGCTGTGGTACATATACACCATGGAATATTACTCAGCCGTTAAAAAGAATTCATTTGAATCAGTTCTAATGAGATGGATGAAACTGGAGCCCATTATACAGAGTGAAGTAAGCCAGAAAGATAAAGAACATTACAGTATACTAACACATATATACGGAATTTAGATAGATGGTGGCGATAACCCTATATGCAAAACAGAAAAAGAGACACAGAAGTACAGAACAGACTTTTGAACTCTGGGGGAGAACGTGAGGGTGGGATGTTTTGAAAGAACAGCATGTATATTATCTATGGTGAAACGGACCACCAGCCCAGGTGGGATACATGAGTCAGGTGCTCGGGCCTGGTGCACTGGGAGGACCCTGAGGAGTCGGGTGGGGGGGGAGGTGGGAGGGGGGATCGGGATGGGGAATACGTGTAACTATATGGCTGATTCATGTCAATGTATGACAAAACCCACTGAAATGTTGTAAAGTGATTGGCCTCCAACTAATAAAATAATATTTAAAAAAAAAAAAAAGAAAGAAAGAAAAAAAAGAACAAAAAAAGTTGGAGAAGAGAAAGGATTACTGATGGGGCAAGTTCCCTGAGGGTTAGCGCATATTGACTTCAATGTGACTTGGAACAGTTTTTGCACATAAACTCATTGAATTTCACCTTCTCACTCGGAAAAACAGAGCAAACGTCATACCTCCCTAACCAAAGTGCAGAGTTTAACTACTATTTTAAAAGGCAATTTTCTCAGCATGTGGACTTGAAATTTATTTTTTAAAAAAAGAAGAAAGAAAACCATGATGAGAACTGCAGTTGCCAAAGCTAAAGGAATCTGACCTGTGGAGGCACCAATGGGAGACAGCCTGTGTGTAGTAGCTCTGCAGATGTAATTCTAGTCCTCAGAAAAAAGCTCTTCTGGTTCAAAATAACAGATTAACCACACGTTTATCTCCTCTTCCTTCCAGTAGAAGAACAGATGAAGAGAAACGAGCTGGAGAAGGGGTAACTAACTAAAGAAAAGGTGAGATATACCAGCAGAGGTGAGCACCAACACCCACATATGCAGATGCCTCAGCTTATCTGCACGCAGAGACACCAGATTCTGAAAAAGGCAGGGGTGAGTAACTAACCTGGTATAGAGGCTTCCCTGGTGTCCAGTGGTTAAGAACCTGCCCTGTAATGCAAGGGACACTGGTTTGATCCCTGGTCAGGGAGGATCCCACAAGCCACGGAGCAACTAAGCCTGTCTGCCACAACTACTGAGAACACTCTAGAGCCCATGAGCTGCAACTCCTGAAGCCTGCAAACCTACAGCCTGTGACCTGGCACAAGAGAAGCTACCACAACGAGAAGTCTGCACATCACAAAGAAGAGTAGCCCTCGTCACGTCAACAAGAGAAAGCCCACATGCAACGATGAAGACTCACCATAGCCAACAGATAAATCAAAAAGGTGGTATGGGGAACAGCTGAACCAAGACCCTGAGCATCTATGACACGCCTCTTCTCTGCCTCCTCTAACAGACCTGAGAATTTTTTTCCTTGGGGGGAACTCAACTCAGAGAGGCTGCAGGCTGAGGACATGTGGCATGAGAGAGGACTGGGATCTGCACAGAACTGAACACAGGAGGAGTATGCCTGTGAACACGGGACTGAAGGGGCCTCCGCCCCCTCTCATCTGCACTACTCCCAGAACACAGGTACTAGCTTCCCCCTCTTACTCCTCACCCCAACAGGGAGCATGGGAGCATATACTAAGTAGAAACTGACTATCTCCAGAAAGGATTTGCTGATACTGACATTTGGAAACTTCTCAACAAAAAGGCTGCTTGATCACCAACTGATGAGGCCCATTCATACCTACAGCTTTCTGGTCAGCACTTTGTAGCTTTGCTCAAACAAGGCTCAAAGAAATTTAAGTTTCCTTCATAAAAAGGACATCTGAAAACAACCCCAAGAGAAAAAGCAACCCAAAGGAAATGGAAAGAGAAAAATTAATCATTTAATGGAATTAATATCTTCATTGACTAAGGAAAGATTAAATTTATTTTTTCAACTAATTAATCAATTAATTTGCACTGGGTCTTAGTTGGGGAATGTGGGGTCTGGTTCCTTGACCAGGGATCACATCTGAGCCCCCTGCTTTGGGAGCCAGGGAAGTCCCAGGCTTTATTTTTAAAAAGAGATAATCAGAGAGCAAGAGGGAGCTCTTCAACATTGAAAATTAAATATCAGATAGACTAAAACTAAAATACAAAAAAAAAAAAAACCTCACAGAAAGTAGAACAAAATGATAGAGATGAAAACTAGGAAAGGAAAGATAAGAAGAAAACAGATGATTAACCTAACATGCTTGAATAGAAAAAGCAGGGGCAAGAAAACTCCCAGAATAGCAGATAAATCTCAAGATGAAAAGGATCACAAAAAGATGCTAAAAGTTTCCAAAGAGAAATAAAAAGACTCTCCCCCCAGAAAGGTCATATACACTGAAATGCTACTGCAGATGGCACAGGACTTCCAACGTGGGCTACTATAGTGCAGCAATGTCGTCAAATTTCTGAGGTAAAACTACTTTCACCCTACACCTTGTCAAATGATCAAGTTGCAGGGCAAAATAAAAGCAGATCAGACTCAAATTATATACCACCCTACCCATTCAAAGCTATGATACAATGTGTTTTGGCAAAGTATGGAAATAAGTCTCGAAAGAAAAATAAATGGCTTGCCAGAAATAGGAAAACCAGCAGAGAGAAGCAGCAGATGGAGGTCAGAAGAGCTGTGTGCCAGATTCAACTATACAGCAAAGGGGGGAGAAAATCACAGATTTTGCATTTGATAAATATGTAAATACACAGACAAGCATTTGATAGCTCTGTTTGGGGAAAATATAATAGCTATAGAAGAAACTAAGCAAATGAAGATGGAGCAATTGTTAAACTCCAGGGGGGCGGAAATCAACATTTGTTCAAGAAATGTCATCATGAAATACTACTTGATTTAGCAGTGAACAAAAAATTACGTTCTAGTTTTTTAAGGAGAAAGGGAGGGGAAAAGAGAGTAGATTCCTTATCTGTAACAAGGAGAATAAATGTCTAAAATAACAAATCAAGAAAAGGTACTACAACAGAGAAGAACAACCCTGATTCCATTTTGCACCTATTCTTTTAGCTCTAACCTTGGCTCTGTTGCCTGTGCTTAGTCATGCAGGCTTGGCACCTTTTGTAAAGGAATGCTGCCTATGGGATAAAATACACAGGATAGCCCATTCTCAAGGCTGTGACATTTAAAGGTATAAATTTTCCCTTCATACAGAGATAAAACCCTGGAGTAGGAAATGGCAACCCACTCCTCTATTCTTGCCTGGAGAATTCCTTGGACAGAGGAGCCTGGAAGGCTACAGTTCATGGGGTCCCAAAGAGCTGGACACGACTGAGTGACTGAACACACACACACACACACAGATAAAAGGCTTCCCAGGGGGCCCTAGTGGTAAAGAATCTGTCTGTGATGCAGGAGACGTGGGTTTGATCCCTGGGTCAGGAAGATACCTGGAGAAGGGAATGGCAACCCACTCCAGTATTCTTGCCTGTAGAATTCCTTGGACAGAGGAATCTGGTGGGCTATAGTCCATGGGGTCTCAAAGAGTCAGACATGACTGAGTGTCTAATACTTTCTACTTCCTTTCTATAGAGATAAAAAGTTGCAGAACAGAGAACAGCTTTTGCTTTGTTGGTAGTTTATAGGAACATGGTAAACAGATTACATGGATAGCTCCAAGTACACAGGATTCACCAGTCAAATCCTCTCTGCTTTTAATGTAAAAGAAGCCTGAATTCTAACTTGGGTAAGATGGTTTTTTGGGATACTAGTCCACCATCTTCTTGGTCTGCTGGCTTTCCAAATAAAGTTGCTATTCCTGGCTGGAACACCTCATCTCTAGGTTTACTAGCCTGTCATGCAGTGAGTTGTATGAGCTTGGACTCAGTAATGGTCTAAGCATTAGTAAGTATTAGTAACTTACTAATTACTAATACTTACTAATTATTGTATTAGTAAGCATTAGTAACAGTATAAGTATTAGTAAGTGTAAGTATTTAGAAACACAGGGACAAAAGAATGGTAAGGAATTACCTCTAGTGAGCAAGTCTGAGTTGGGGCAGGGTGGAGCAGAGTAATAGAGTTTTTCATTGATAACAGTTACAATAAAAGCTTTTGTTGTTCTTCAGTTGCTAAGTCATATCCAACTCTTTGTGACTCCATGAATTGCAGCACAGCAGGCCCCCCTGGCCTTCACTATTTCCCGGAGTTTGCTCAAACTCATGTCCATTGAGTCAGTAATGCCATCCAACCACCTAGCTAACATTTACTGAAAATATTTACTATTTTCCAGGCATTATTCTAGGTGTTTTAAATGAATTACCCTAAAATCCTATCAAAAACATTATGAGTTATGTAGTGTCTTTATTATTATTCCTATTTCACAGTAACATTCCCGAGATTATACAACTAAGAAATGTGAGAAGTCAGGATTCAAAACTAAGCAATGAGCGCCTGAGCTGGCCCTCTTAGTTGCTATGTTATTCTGGCTACTCTTTTTTTTTTTCAGACTTCAGTTTTCGACCTATTAGTGGATGGTAAAATCAAAGTACTGGATCATGATAGTACCCAACTGATAAGGAGTGACTGAGTATAATTTATCTTTCTGTGAGGATTATGAAGATTTTAACAGAATTCCAATCAACTAGAAACTTACAGTAAATCTATATTTACATATAATTCACATCTTTTAAAAATATTCTTATTCCATTTACATAGTGTAGCAACCCTATACAGAGATCATTCCATTGGTTCAATCTGGCTGCTTGAATAAAGGGAACAGCCTCTAGTCAATTAACCCATTAACATCTTTCATACATTTAACCCTCCTTTTATGAAGTATCAATATGGTAATATTTGTAGCTGTCCAATTACATCTATAAATGTTTTAAAATGCAGTCTCATTTGTAACTTATTTTGAAAATGAAGTGTTCACTTAGACCCTAATTTATAGATTTCCCTATTTAAAAATACTGAGCAAGCTTAGTAAAATGATCCTGCTTAAGAAGTGAATAGTTTTATATTCAAAAGTTTTATAGGGCAAATGATTAGTATTATTATTGAAAACAGACAAAACAAGAAAGAAAAAAAACTTTCAAACCATTCTCACCTGTGCCATCGAGCTTTTGTCTATAAATAATGTTTTTCATTGTATCTGAAAAAAAGATAGCCTTCTCTCGGGCATCAAAATCAATCCCAAGGAAGACGGAAGAAGATCCTGTCACTGGAAGGATGACATCCGTCTGGTGAGAGAGGGTGAGCGGGATGCCACGAACAGCCAGATTAGATGAAAAGAGCAGAAACCGCTCAGCAGCTGTAGAAAGGACACACACAGTCAGCCATAGCATGATTCTTGCCTTCTCCCAGTTCCAGAGAAATTACTTTTACACCCATAAATCACATCTGAGAATTCTGAAATAAATACAACAAATATGTGAAAAACATAGTTGGAAATAATGGAAAGAGGGAAAATACTATAAAGGCAGTAAGTATTACAATCTTACTTCTCCCTGAGAAATTTATCCTTAGGATTTACTTATATAACACATGGTGTCCATATGCTGAATTTCCAAATTGGTATTAACTGAATAATGATTCCATCAAAATTCTCAAGTTACATTAACTTTTGTGTAGAGATCTATATGAAGAATCCTACTGCAGTTTAGGAGATGCGAAGACCAGCAAAAAAGATTAACCGCAACTAGGTAAATTAATTAGAAAGAAACAAAGGAAGGAAAGCAGAAAGGGAGGAGAAGAATGAAGGAAATAAGAAAGAAGAAGTGATGTGTAAAATCAAAGAAGAAGGCAGAGACAATGGGCCAGGAAATAAAAAATGAGAACATGGTTTTTGCAATGAGGGTGATTTTTATCTGAATCTAGGATGACCGAGAAAGTGAACAAATTTGATCAAGTTAAAATAAGAGAATATACATACTAATCCAGAAGTACAGCAGGGAGTAAGAATGTGTCAAAAGCATTAAAAAAAAAAAAGAGTTGTCAAAGGGACAATAAATGAGAGAAACAAATATTGTAGGAGTGCATTTCATCATCAGATGTTATTTTAATGTGAGTGTAGGTGATCAAAGAGGAAGGCTACGCATTTAATGAAATGAAAACCAGAGCATAGAAGCAGATATAGAGAGAAAATCTGAACTGAGGAGTAAACACCAGATGAAGAAATGAGCTACCCCAACACTTAGGAGTTTAGTTTGGAATATAGCAGTAAAGCCAGGTGGGATCAAGATGTGATTACCTGACTGGCAAAGTGGTGAGCTAAGAGAAGTCAATAAAGGTGATGGCAAGGGCTTCCCACTAGGGTTAAGACTAACATCTAAAGGTATACATGTGGTAGAGTAAAAGGCTCAAAATTAAATCCTATGAATTTCAAGAGCATAGTTTAAAGAAAGAGAAAGTGATTTCAGGAATGAGGGTCACCCAAGGAAACCCTGAATGTGTCCCAAATGATGCAAATTTACATCTTCAAACATGTTCTTTGCACAAAAGGAAGAGTGCCTACAAAGGAAGATGCCCATGGGCTACCAAAAGCTTATTTGCTGTGAAGAAGTGCTACAGGGAGCTGGCCCAGGCCCAAAGCAGTGCATGCACAGCCCTGTGCTGACTGGCAGAAAGGTAGTCCAAAAGTGATCTTACCAACACAATGATAGTCATCCCAATCCAGAATGGAACCAAGCCTACACTTGCAACGGTAACCCAAACCACCATTGAATGTTCTGTGGCTGAGGAGACAGATGTGCTGACAGCCCCCATTTTCATGTGCACATGGATTCATTGCTGTAAGGAAAAATGCACATTGTTAAATCTCAATTAGAAATGTTTATTTATCCAAGACATGCGAAGCCATTTTGCGACCTATGGGTGAAATGGGTTTGAAACTCCTTGGAGACATCACTACTGGTTATTACTGTATACATCCATTTAACTGCTCTCAATCCCATTGCTGCTCTTGAATCTGCTCTTAAACTGATAGTAGTCAAAATAATAATAATAATAATTTATGCAATTGAATAGCCTTGAAGGTTCTTATCCTCCCAGTAACTATATCACTCTGTCTGCTAGCATCAGTGATTAAAAAAATGACTTCCCCCAAATAACCTTCCTGGATACTTAACTTTGTAAGACAATTTACCACCAAAGATTCTAAGAGGTAAACATTACTATCCCAATTTTACAGAAAAGGAAACCAAAGTTCCAAAAGGTTTGACAACTTGCTCAAGATTATTTGGTTGTTAAACAACTAAACTAATATTTAAATCCAGATCTAATTCCAAAACCCTACATGTCTGAAACACAAACCAGTTTATACATCCAAAAACAATTCTCAAGGCAATGACTTCAGAAAGTTCACTGTATGCAAGACTGTCAAAGTTAAAAATCTCTGTTTTTGAAATTGTTTCCTTATCCTTTAACTTACTCTTTAAAATAGTCTCTTTACCTTCTCAAGTAGATTCATTTTGAGACACACAGGCAGGTATCATTCTGAGGCAAACAATAGAATTTAGATGATGAAACTGGGTTATACTTTTGGTCAAGGGCAGATGTGAGTTTAGTAGCCCATGAATTGATCATTCCAAATAGATATTTTCTAATATAGTATATACTTTCATATATATACATATAGTATACATTTTCCAATGAAGTGTTTTTTTATGTAGGAAGGGTAGTCATCCAAAACCATCCGTTCTAGAGGCTGGTTTGTTTGGGTGTTTTTAATCAGCCTAATTACTTCATAGTCTTTCTCCAGAAAGCCAGACCCATCACTTAGCATTAGAGATTTAAAGTGAAATCTTTCTTTCTCTGAATTACTGTTCACTGATATTAAGCTTTCTTCCAAAGTAGCCTAGTTTGTGTTTCTTTTCTTTGATGCATAAGCAAATGCAGAAAAGAGCTATGGACACAGTCTAGTCATGTCAGTTTAAAACCTTGAAACAAAACTTATTATAAAATAACATAAGACTTAACAGTGTCTGAATCAAAATATTTCATTTCTTTGATTAGCGACTATCCTGAGAGACACCAAACCCAATGCTAAACAGGTGTCATACAAGGAAGAAGAAGAAGAAAAAAAAGCTCTGGAACTACCTAAATAAAATGACCACTTAGGCATGTTATTTTCTTCTTCTGGTCTGGCTTCCTTGCCTATAATATTAGAAAGTTGAATTGGGAGATTTCTCCCAGTAGACAAAGGATGGGTAATTTTAGTTTGGTGTATTTGCTGCTCTTTCTCCAATCTGTAGACAGGATCTGGTACACTGCATATGCCAATAAATATCTGTTAAACACATCTTTATGTTCTTTGTAGACTGAAATACATCAACTTCGTAGACTGAAATACATCAACTTCTCTAAAATACCCATGACCTGCAAAGCTAATTTCAGCTAGTTTAACTCTCTAGATAATCCATCAAACATTTTGAGAACACCACCCATATCTCATGAGAACTTTGAGAAAACCTTTCTACCAAGGTCTGTACCAAGCAGGGTTTTTCCACTGTTGGGGGGCGCCTACCATCGGGCTGCCTGAGGGCATGGTAAACAGTCACTCCAAATGGCCTCAGGGAAGAGCGGTAGTACAATCTGGGGTTAGTATCCTTGAACTTGCTTGCCTTCAATACAGCCATCTTTGTCCAATCGGTGAAGAACAACTGTCCTTCAAACAAGCTTATTGAAAAGGGATGAGGAATGTTCGAGCCTCCATGAATTACTGTCATCCTGTTACCGAAGAGACACACCATACAGCTTTGATTAAAGGTGGAATTAGTTCACATAAATGCTTAAAAGCTAAAAGATTGCTAGTTACAACTACAGAATATATAGTCAAGATACACTTTAAGATGCAGATGTATTTCTGTCTATACTTGCTAGAAGGACTTCCATGTTGCCAAGAGCGTTGGCACTTATAGACCATTCCCGTCCTAGCTAAATTTTTTGAGAAATTACTGCTTTCCACCTGTTCTTCATTATTTTAAGGTTGCCCCACATATAAAAGGGCTAAGATGTGAAACATAATTTTGAAATTCCTAGGGGAAAGAGTGTAACAAGGGATGGGAAATCTGGTAGAAGATGCCTTCAACACTCACTCCACTCACAACACTGCACCACTGACCATTTCTCAGCCACTAGGGAACAAGACAGCAAGTTGGAAAATTCGACACATGGCAAACACAGACCTATTTCTGATGTCACTCTAGAGAGCAGAAAGAGCAGGGCTACCACTGACATGCCCTTGCCTGATTAAATTGTCAGCTAATCACGTGTTAGTGGAGACAGAGTGCCCAGAACTGCTTAAATGGAAGACAACAGAGGTAAGAAGTGCCAGACAAGGGGAGGAAATCAACATTGCTGCCGTGAATCTACCAGAATTTGCCATGAATCTACATAATCTACCACATCTACAGAAACAGTCGTTCACTGAGGCCACATAAAGTCAGGTGGAGGATGGTTCATCAAAGAGAAAAAAGTTAGTCAATTTCTCAATTGTATGATTCATATGATTATTTTTGTCATTAATTCATATTCTCACCTTGGGAACCAGTTTCAGTAATAAGAAGTCATAGCCTTACTACACAATCTCTTCATTTAAACAAATAGAGATTGTGGCAAACTGTGATACCATTCTTACAAATAGAGATAAAGGAGAATCAAAAGTATCATGGTCTTTTTATTGAGAAAATAAGATCAAGTCCTTCAGAAAAATCAAATTGACACAAGTAATTTTTCTTGGTCAAAAGTTAAAGGCTGTTTTAACCAGTTTTTGAAAACACCAAAAGAAGTGTTAACAAATTAATCTATGGTCAACTCTAGTATGACTAAGAAGATGAAGGAAAAAAGTATGCCATAGTCTGCATTCAAATGTTGTTTAAATGCCTTTGAAGTATATCAGGTAAAAAGTCACAATTTCTCTTTAAGGTTTGAAAAATATATAAGAGCAGTATAAAATCCAGTTAATTCCCACCAGATAACGTTAAACGTATTTACTAGGGGGAAGATAGAAAACTAAACTATAAAATGATCTTTGGAAACAAACCCTAAGGGACCCAGAAAAATGAACTCAGGAGTTAATGAAAATAATGTGCTTCATCTGGGAGTGAAGGAGGGTTTGGAGAAGAGAAATCAAATTTGAGTGTTAACATGGAACAAGTTAAAACTCAGAGCAGGTCACATCACGCAAATATCAACACAAAGATCATTCAAGTTATGTCAACCAACAAAGCAGTCTTTTAATTCTAGTTCTTCAGTATCCCTCTCCATAAATTTTATGTACTTCTCCCAAACTTATAAAGATGTATTTAAAAAAAAAAAAAAAAAAAAACTTCTTACCTTTTAAGTCCATCGTAAGTTACAGTCTCAATGTAATCAAATCGGGAGTCAACCCAGTAAACACGCTTTGATACCAAATCCAGGGTTATCCCACCAGGCCATCCCAGCTTTGTTGTTACCAAGTCTTTACGGTTGGAGCCATCCATGTAAGCTCTTTCTATCCTCGGTACCCCAAAAACGTTTTGCCAATCTGAGAAAAATAAATAACTACAAAAGAAAAAAGATGAGAGAATCAGCTATTTCACAAGTTTACTTAGTAAATATCTTTTGAGATTGTGTGTTTGGATCAATGGAAATCTCTTCTAGCTGATAAGAGAACTATGGAGGTTTAAAACAACAGAGAAATTTTAAAGCATTAAAAATCAGAGATGGTGAGGACCAATTGGCGGGGGAGGGGGGGGCGGGGGGGGCATCGAAAACTCCAAATAGCAACTATGAAAATGCACAATTCACAGGCAAAAAAAAAAAAAAAAAAGCTTATCTACTTTCTAGCCTTCTTAATGTTTCTCCCGTTCCCTGACTCCATCTTTCACTTCTCTGTTTACAGCCAGCAAAAATACTACCAAGAAAAAAAAAATCTATCAAGCCATTTCCCTCCTTAAGTCTTTATTCTAAGGCACAGTCTAGACATCATATACGTCATCTTCAAGGAAGGACAGATCATGAAATAGAAATGAATAATCACCAGCACTTAAGCAGCCTCAAGTTCATCCAACACTTCTAAGACCCAACTGTGAAAATCTAGCCAGCCCAGGTGGGATGCATGAGTCAAGTGCTCGGGCCTGGTGGGCTGGGAAGACCCAGAGGAATCGGGTGGAGAGGGAGGTGGGATGGGGGACCGGGATGGGGAATACGTGTAACTCCATTGCTGATTCATATCAATGTATGACAAAACCCACTGAAAAATAAAAAATAAAATAAAATTAAATTAAAAAAAAAGAAAATCTAGGCAAAAGCTAGCCTCTACATAACTGGTCTCAAATGTGAAGATCAGAATTTTAATTTATACCTGGAGAAAACACTGACATCTCAACACTTGTCTCTAACAGGAAATCACTAAAAGGGATAGGTCCGGTAGGGATAGAGTAGAGTGTTCAGATTGTTAGCTTAGAAATTACATTAGGGATTGTAGATAGAGAAGGAACTTTAGGGAGGCTTTGGGAGACCACAGTAAGTTAATGAGCACTCAAGAAGGTAATGGAAAAATCATCAAACAATGTGGGTTTGCTTGACTTATAAAGCAGAGCAAGTGGCATAGTATCAAAGCCAGACTGGTGTGCATAACAACAAAACCAGGCTAACTTGCTTACCAACAAAACCATGCAACAGAAGCATGAGACATGCCCCAAAACAAAAAAACAATCATGGAAAATAAGGCCTACAACCTGCCCAGTGATGTCAACAAGTTAATGACCTAGGGAATGTTCTTTGCATGCACAAAAATACTAATTTAGGGAAAGGTGATATTTCAAAGTGAAAGACACTTGTACTGAGATCTGAATTTTTCCATAGTGCCATGATGATCCTAGAAGCACCTCAAAAACTCTCCCACCCAACAAATAGGAGGAATTAATGACCAAAGACTCAAAGAATGAAAAAGAAGGTGGTCTTATCCACCTCTCCTCTCTTCCTTTAATTATAAAAATGTAACCCACTAAGTATTCAGGGCAGTGCAACACTAACATCCTATGCTAATAAATCACTTATCTATCACTTTGCCTCTTGCTAAATTCTTTCTGTACTGAAGCATAAAGAACTGGGGCTCTTCAGAGCCCTCCAAAACACCACCTAGTGGTTTTAGATCTATCCCCTGCTTAAAACAACTTCACAACTTAAGAGTGATCACATTAACAATGATTTAGTTGTGACAGTACTATTAGAGTGAGTCAGAAAAAAGAATTCAATCTCTCAGCCAGGAAAACATGGCAAACACTAAGCATAAAATTCATACCCCAATAACATTACATATTTTTAGGACATTAGTAGGGATATTTGCACTGCACATCCTCAAATCGGATTATATTTAGCTAACTCCTTTAAAGGTGCTATGAAAAGAGATATGAAATAAACACAGATTCTACAGTACAGAGCATAAAGAATCTTAAACTATGCCAATGGATGTTTTACCTAAAGGGGGAGAAATGAAACTCAAAAAATGCTGAAATCAGTATGTTTGCAAATAACTTACCCAACAGTTGGATCCACAGCAATTCCTCTAGGGTGTCCCAAATGTTCACTTATAAGGGTAATCCGATGGCTTCCATCCAAATTTGCCACATCTATGCAGTTGACTCTGGTCTCCACAATATAAAGTTTATCATTTACCCAATCCACAGCCAGATTCTCTGGGTCTTCGATAGAAACACCGAGAACTTCTCTGGTACGTGAACCAGAGATGTCAACTGAAAAAACCTGGAAGAAAAACCAAAATTATTAAACCTCTTAAGCATAACTAGTTGGGAGAGCTTTCCAGGGACTTATCTTTGGTGTAGAAATCAGTCATTTAAACTAAAAAAAAAAAAATTCACTAGAGACTTTTTATTTTACATCATGGGTTACTGGGAGGTGGTGGGGCATTTCTTTAAAAGCATGTGAGGCATATATAAAAAGTTGAGTTTAAAAAAAAAAAAAGCCTGCATCTCTAATTCTTAGGTAGTTAGTGAAAGTTTAATTCAATGTGGATTTTTGGTGGCACAGGTGGAAGTAGTTTGTTTTGATTTCTAGCTATTATTAAATCATACCTACTAGTAATCCAAAGTCTCAATTTTTGGAAAATTTATGGAATTTATCCATTAACTGAATTAAAATTTTATTAATGGTACAAGGAAATGTAAGAAGAAATAAAATATCATAACTCTTTAAGAGTCTCTAAAATTCATGTTTAAAAAATCTCTGTTGCATTACTCAAAGTTGAAATCAGATCCATCACATTTTCCAAATAAGAGAGCATAATGAAATTTTGGCTGTTAAACAAAATACTGTCAATATTTGTTACCCAATGCTCAATTACAGTTCCATTTAGAAGATGCAGGTAAAATCTGATTTTTATCATCTAGGAAAGCAGAATACTTTTTACATTTTAAATGATCAAGTTTCAAAAATTACTACCAAATATCTATCCAGTTTTGAAAGAATGTCTACTATTTCTTTTAATTAGGCTTTTGGACTCCATTTCGAATAAAATTAAAAGTTGCTCAAGGCTAATCCATATAATAGACTGCTTTGTTTAACAGGTCACATGTAATACTATAGCAGTAAAAGGTGCTGATTAACATAAAATATCTCAAGGGCCTTTTTTGTTAGAAAACAAAGGAACTTCCCTCCCTACTCCTCCCAAAATGAAAAACTATCAACACTTTGTGCTTGGAGTTCTATCAGGTCCCAAGCTATACTCCAGAAATTTCTATTTACCTTATTTTGCACAATGTCAGTCCAAAAGACTCTGCGTTGCCGATAGTGAAAATCCACACCCACAGCCAATCCACGATTTTGAGACTGTGCCAGAATCTGAAAGTTGTTTCCATGAATGTTACCCTTTAGCAAATCCCGGCCATTGGAGAAGATCACAAAGGCCTCACCAACTAAAGGTGAAGAAGGAAGGCACTGTCAGTCCTTCAAGTGAACAGAGATGATGAAGCAACTTACAACTATGTTTTCTCATTTGGTTTTAAATATTCAGAAAATACATATCAGAATGTGTATGTAGAAATACATATCATTACAGATGGGCAAATCAAGGCACAAAGGCTTAATGAAATGTCCAAAATCACAGTAAGTTAGGAACAGAGTCTGTCAAGAACTCAAGGGTCCTAAATGCTGTTTCAATGACACTGAGGTATCAGAGAATCTTTGATGATATGGGCACCTTTCCCCAGGTGCAACTTTAGATTGTCTAAAACCCAAAATACATTTTAAAGATTAATGGGAAACCACCCAATGTGAAAAACACGGCAATGGTGGATCCAAACCTGCTACACCCATATACTTACAAGAATGCAAAATGAATACAGTTTTTCATTGAAGTCTGGTTTGCTATAGCAAAGGATAAGAAATAACATAAAAGTCCATCACTAAAGGACTAGTTAGATAAATTATATACCTCCTAAACACGGATTCTGCCACTATTAAAAAACACTGTAGACCTGAAACACTGGAAACCAACTACACTTCAAATAAAAATAAAACAAAATTAAAATAGAGTCCTCTATGTTGATATGGTAAGCCCTTAAAAATATAGTATGCAACATTAGCAAAATGAAGAACTGTATGTATAGTTTACTACCAATTATGTAAAAATAGAGTTAAATGTCTATATTTGCATACTCTTATTAATGCATTTAATAATCTCTAGAATTAAACAGTGATTATCCATAGAAGAGGAGAAGTGGGAAACTGGGCAGAGTGGGATGGGTATAGGGGGTGGGGAGGTGGTCATATAACTTCTCAATAATGTGAAATTTTTGAAAATATGAGTATGTACCTGTTCAAAAAGAAATAAATGTTAAAAATCAGTTGTAACTAAAGTTAGTCCACAACATATCAGGTATTTTCTACACAAAAACAACTAGAAAACAGATGGGCAAATCAGTTTCAGAAAGACACTAAAGGCGGTTTAAATAGGTGTGGGGAAAAATTGGGAAAAGAGAGTGAAATCAAGATCTCATTACCCAGAAATCCACAGTGACAAAAATTTTCATGACTTTTCTATACCACAGTGCTCTTATAATGAGGGCATTTTCACAAGCTGTAATCCAAATTTAGCAGGTCCATTTTGAACCACCTCTAAAAAAATTTTGCATAAATAGTGCCTATTGATATTTGTCAGCTTGTGGTAGGTACATTAATTAAAAATAGGTCAAATGTACTCATAAAATTTCTGTGGTAGATGATACACTATTTCAGGCCCAAAGTGAACAAGCAATCAATAAAATTAAAAAAATCCAACAACTATTAATCCACAAGTTGGTCCCTAAAAGCATGAAATTAATGTTGACCCATTCTTCCAACAGCAGGTGCCACATCTGATTTGTGGTAATCAAACCCACCATCTGCCTTAATGCTGATATTTCTTTTGACTTCTGCTATGCAAAGAGGGTGGAAGTTTAGTATTCAGAAACACGAGTGTCTTTAATTTACTTACAAGAAGAATTAGCTCTGCAGTGCTGCTGACGCTCCAGAACGTACCCCTCTACACAGTCACACCGGTGATGGCCAATTCGGTCTTCACATATCTGATCACAAACTCCCCATATCTGGCAATCATCAAAATCTGCCACATAGGAAATAACTAGTTATAATAACATTTAACAACATGTCTTGAGCACTTTCTGAAAAAAGTTTTAGCAAGCTATACAGGAATCTGGTGATGCAACTGCCTAAGAAAGTACCCCCTAGGGAGGCAGGGCATAGGCATTGTCACACTAAGGAAAACCTAAGGTTCTTTAAAATCTACATAAAGGATAACATTGCAGGTGATGCACAACACTGCTTGGAGTCATTGCCTTAGCATTTCATTTATTAATGATGGTTTACAAAATACCTGAATTTTGGTATAAATGCATCCTTTTAAAATTGTGCTTTCCAATCTGGTAGACACTAGCTCTCTGCAGCTTCTCAAAGTCATATTTAGATTAACTAAAATGAAACAAACTTAATAATGCAATTTCTCAGTCACACTTGCCACATTTCAAATGCTGACAGCCACATGTGACTGGCAGTTACCGTACTGGAGGACACAGACATTTCCATCACTGCAGAAAGAACTGCCTTATATCCAATTGCTCAATGAGACACAAATAAAGTATGCAATAAAGTATCTGGAAAGGTCTGTTTATCCTTTTCTCTGATGTCAAAAGTCATCACCAAAATTAAAATCATTTTTAAGTCATGAAAAATGCATTCTCTTCTGCTTACTCATTAGCATTATTCATTCATTTAATAGGTACTTGTTGAAAATCCATTACACAATAGAGCTCTGTTCAATGGCCAAGTAGTCCCAGTTCTATCAAATAGTAAAAAGACTTTCAATATAATTGATACATAAACAATACAACATGGGGGGAGGGAAGAAAAACACACATGTCTTTCTTTAAGATTATAAAGCTTAAAGAGCAACAAATTGTCCTATCCTTGGACAGTTAACTGCAGTTAACTGCTGCCAAATATTTCATTTGACCCTCGAAGTTCACATCCAATCTTCACCTTCTTTCGCCCTGCTCTCTTTCTTTGAAGAATGATGTCCACAGTCTAAATCAACAGGCTCCTATTCCCTAGGGCTTCAGAAAATTCTCAAGTAAATTATAATTCCTGAGACTTACAGGTCTAGGTTTCTCTAGAATTTCTAGAATCTGATAACATTTGCAAAGCTGTGAGTTGAATTCTACCACACCTGCTGCATGCCCCACCATCCTGTGACTCCCCAACAAGAAAGACCAAGAAGGAATTTCCTGGTGGTCCAGTGGTTAAGAATCTGCCTTCCAATGCAAGGGACATGGGTTTGATCCCTGGTGGGGGAACTAAGATCCCACAGCTACTAAGCCCTTGCCCTCTAGAGCCCAGGCTCCACAACTAGAGAAGCCCCCAAGTGCCATTAACTAGAGAGAAATCCCACGTGCCACAACAAAGATCCAGCACAGTCAAAATCTTAAAAATAAAAAATTTTATTTAAAAAAAAGAAAGACCAAGAAAGCCCTGGGATCAAGATAATGGTTCCCGTTTTCCCTCCAGATCAAGTATAACAACACAGACCAGCACATCTTTCATCCCCAGGACTGTGACAAGAAAAAATTAATCCAATTTGGACAGGACAAGGTAAAAGGACGTGCAGGTATAGACAAAAAGTCAACATTTGACCTATTTCTTCTGTGCCCTCATCATTTCTGAGAAAACACCACGTGAGGCTTTGCTTCAGTAGGAATGTACAGGACATTCGCCCTCAAACTCCCAGGGTATCATGACCTCATTTTGAGGGCAAGACACTATGACTATGTCTAAGGATCTGGAGTCAACCTGGAAACAGGAGTTCTCATGTCAAAAAGAGGGTGGAAAAGTCATAACTGGGAATTCTTGGGTGCAAATGCCCTTCCTACAGTCTGGGTTACAAGTACTTTACAGGTTTAAATGAGTAAATAAACACTGTCACTTTTAATGACTGAGGAAGATTCTGTTCATCATTACAAAGAAGAATGAAGGCCAATTAAAATCCATTGTCAGCCAAAAGAAAGACAAGAAAAATGAAAGGGAGACCTGAGAATTTTAAAGAGAGTAGAAAAGGTAATGGAAAGTACAAAACACTAAAATGCTGCTTTAAAATCCTCCTTCCCAGAGCAAGTCACCTTGATTTACTTTCCTTTTTACTCTTTGTCCCCTCTTACCAACAAATACTGCTTTGAGAGTAATTTAAAAACAAATCCTGCTCCAACACCCTATGATCCATCTGGCTGTGTGCAATTCCACCATGCTGAATGACCTTCCTGCCCTAAGGCTGCACCACGATGTCATTCCCTCAACAAACAGCATGTCCTTGTCAATCAGAAACAATAGTCCAGTAAACTGCTATGGTGGCTTGCCTCAGAGTCTCCACAGCTAGGTCAAGACTACCAGGAGCAGAAGAATGGTAGAAGGAAAGATTCCATGTCATGATTATTCCATTTTATTCTTAACAATCACTGAGGCATCCCCTGGGGAGCCATGGCTAAGCTGATAGATGTTGCATAGGTTTCCAACACCTGAAGCTTCTGTGGTAAGTCAGGCACGCAGAGGATTACAGGCGTACAAAGAGTGTTTGTTCAACTGAAATGCTTGAAAGAGCAAACCTAAACAATTCTCTAAAAGCTCAGCTGAAATGAGTGTAACTGGTTTCATAATGTCATGTATTGAAACTAATAGGTTCTCTTTACCAAGAAAGCAAAATATAGTCTTCTTGAAAAGAAATGTGAAATAAATGTTAACCCAGCTTCAAAACTCAGGAGGCAGAGGTACATTCTTAAAGGACAAGAAAGGTCACAGAGAAAGTCTCTGCAGGTAGCAGAGGGCCTCATGTTCACAAAAACTCAAAATTGCAGACTTTTGAGCTTGTATCCAAAAGAGGTCATCTGTACTAAAGTCCTAGGTACATCATAAAGGGACTGAAAGATGTTTGTGGACCTTAGAATTAGTGCCCAAGTATCGGACTACTTCCAGTAGTAGTAGAACCAAAAGTGTTCTATGAATTCTGAAATGATCCTGTGTACAGCATAATACTGCAAAATTGTGTTACACTCATTAATAGATTTAAATGTAAAAATCTTGTTACAAAAGTTTTTCATTTCTTAAGGGCTGCAAAAACTTGAAGCAGCCCGGACCTCTCTCTGACCTACAACTCAAACCTCACCATAGGCTTAAGTATTAGAAAAAATGTTGGAAAACATGTTGGAAAATGTGGCTCTAGAATGGGGGGGGTGGGGGTGGAAGGACGAAAGAATAGGTTGCAAGGTATCACAAGAATGAACCAGGGATTCTTAAAGAGCAAATCCCTTCTCACGAAAACATTTCATGGCCTATCGAGTTCCAACTACAAGGCGGCCTAGCCCAAATTTCTCTTTAGGATTGAGAGGAAAAAGAGAGAAAAACAAATGTAACACTGAGAATGTGGCTTCAGGCATCTCTACTGGAATTCCTTTTCTAGTAAGAGAAAGGGGAAGGGCCTAGAGAACTAAGACTGGAAATCGGATTGGCAGCTGGGTGGCAGTAAAGGGGAAGAGTAGCCTGACATCTGGCAGACAGCCTGAGCAGTCTTACACTTACAGAAGACAGCATAAGCAGGGCTTCCGTGTCAGGAACTCCGGAAATAGACTTTCTCCAGAGTTTGTAAACCAGAGTGTTTCTTTTGTTCTTGTTTATTTTATTTATTCATTTATTCATTTTTGCCCACACCACATGCCTTGTGGGATCTTAGTTCCCTAACCAGGGAACCCCGGCCCTTGGCAGTGAAAGCTCGGAGTCCTAAGTGCTATATAAATACCTGCCTGCACACAGAAAGTTCAAGTTTTGCTTTTGGGAACTTTCTGCCCCCCCACTCCCCTTCTTTTTTTGATCCCCAGTTGACTGAATTGGAGATTGAAGAATTCACAGATAGGGAGGGCCAATTGTATTTAACAAGTATGGCTATATAATTCTCCTTCCAAATATATAAAACAGCAATATACAATATAGGAAAAGAACAACCTTCATCATTAGGAGCTGGACAGATATACACATAGCTAATTTACTCACTCATCATACAACTACTCTTTTGCCATGGGCACCTCACAAAAGCTTCTCAGAGTTAAAACTTCATATTGTCCAGGTTTTCAGTGAAGACTTATTGCTCTTTGTTAACAGATTCTCCTCTCCACAAATACAAACTCCTTGATGTTAAAGGGAGTGTCCCCAGTGCCATAAGTACTGTGATGAAAGTCTGTCACTTACCAACGCAGTTATTGGTTCTATTTTTGTTGACAATAAAACCTGAGGGGCAGTAACACATCCCTCCGCCTGGTGACTTGTGGCATTGGTACTCACATCCCAAGGACGGACACAGATTAACATCTAAACAGAGAAAAAGACTTTGTGAAATGAAAGGTGATCTCCAGACAAGGATAATTTATAAGAACTTTCCAAAGTAAAAGCTCAGTAAGTATGCAGTAACACAGAAAATTGATCACTATTCAAGCCTGCAGTATGATGCAATAAAAACTCAGCACATTATAAAATTCATTATAACTAAGTGCAAGCACAGGGCATCAGCAGTGCTGTTCATGAAAAAAAATCTGGTCAAAAGTCTATCTTTGTGTCTAGAAAGATATTAGGATATCTAACAGAAAGATTCCTACCTAGATATCTATTTCTTCTATCTAGAAAGAATAGAAGGATATTCCCAAGAATTCCCAAGCCACTGAACACTAGACACTAAATTTTTAACTTAATAATCCAAGCTAGCTTCAACTAATTTTTGTTTTCTAACTTTTGCACTAGGACTATTTAAAAGGACTCCCCAATGAAATGGGGGAAAAAAAGAAGCCTCTTTTTTTCATGGAAAAGAAATCACCAAAACTTTAGGGTTACAGTTCACGGTCACTGCTAGGCAACTATAAGATAATTCAGAGAGGAATCAAGTCCATGAATTGCACTTTCCTACAGGACAGCCAACTGTCCACAGAAGTGATGGCTTATAGTGGGGAAATATTCTACGGCTATGGAGTGGAGGTGGTGGGGTGAGTAACTCCAAGTTTAGATCCCTGAAACCAGAAGTTTGTGAGTAAAGCAGCAACACTTTTTCCACAGGTATAATCCAGGGAATAAAATCTCCAGAATACTTTTAGAGTCATCACAATTACCATTAAAACCATTCTTCCTGGGAAGGAGATGCGGGGGGAGGGGGAGAAAGAGTCACAAATATTTATAAACGCCTGCCATCAAGAAATGGAGTCTATTTCTTCAGTCCATTAAATCTGGAATCAGTGTGGCTTCTTTTGGCCAATAGAACACAGGAAACATGACGCAAGCAGAGGATGACAAGAGCTCGTTCACTGGGCTTGGCCCTTCCCACGACCAGGCAAACACGCCTGGTCTAGTCATGCTTTTGCTGGAGCATCCTGAGATGTGAGTGAGCTGGTTCAGGCCAAAAGAATAATGTAGCCAACCCACAGGATTGTGAGAAATAACAAATGTTTGTTGGTTAGAGCTACTAAGTCCTGGAATTGTTCATTCTGCAAACACCAACTGATACTCTCTGTATGTGGCAATCTGTTATAGAAAAACAGAGACACCTGAAAGATGTCCAGATAAATTTCCATACTCACCACACTGTTGTCCTGCAGTGATATTGCTTTCGTCTTCTCCTCCTGGACAATCTAAAGTCCCATCACAAACTTTAGAAATTGGGATGCATTTTCCAGACTTTGGACAGGCCCATTCATTTGGGTAACATTCAAAGGTACGATTACTTTTGCTTTCTGTGGGTGAAAAAGAGAGTTACTATAGGCCATATGAGAGGCAGAGCCAGCCATTTTTTAACACACAGTTAAGAGGGGATAGGGTAAACAAGAAACCTACAATAGACCGATATTTCACAATAAACAAGTAGTTTCTAACGCTACAACTGACCTTCTATTGAGATTCTAAAGAATGGTAAATGTCATTGTTTAGGTTCCAGTGTTTCTAGGGGAGGAAACTACCAGCCAAATTATGAGTAAGAAGCAGAAATGGGCCTGCATTATCAACAAACTAGATGAATAACCTGTAGGAGAACATTTAGTTATTAAATTATGAACAATAGAACTAGCGCTATCAAGGTAATGCAAGGATTCCTGAGTGTGTGTGTGTGTGTGTATGATTTTTGGTTGGTTGTTTTGTTTTGTTTCTTTAGTGAATTGTCAACAGTATAAGAAAGATTATAATCCAGAAGATGGAACACAACTTCTTGGAATACTGAAGCATGAAACCAATGGATGCTCCCAACCAAAACAAGCAACATTATTAATATACCCAGGCTAGAATCATAAAGGTAACTTTCTTTATGTGTGGGTGTTAGCAGTTTCCAAGCTGTTGGAGGTACTGCTGATAAGTGCCCAGGGAAGGGGATGAGTATCACTGACAATTTCCTTCTCACTTCTCCCGATAGTGGCCTCTCCTATATCTACCAACCTTCAGCTCAGTCGTTCTTAAGACAAATCACATTTTCCCATGTTTTCCCACCTTCCCCAGCCTACTTCTTTTATATAGATAAATCTAATTAAGATAAAAGTCTTAAAAGGAAAACCTCAGATAGGGCTATAAAGGGGAGAGACTGTCCTATCTTCTTGGCCTTACTGTTAGGAAAGGATTATAATTTATGCTATATTTGAATTCTGTGTCTTTTTAGAAAAACCTAGGGGAACCACTCTTCCTCATCCAAAATTCCCTGTCAGTCCAACCCATCTGGAAACTTGCATGTCACATAGATAATTTCTAACAAGGAAAGTAAGAAAAGCAAGTTCTGGAAAACACTTGCTTGGAAATTGGAAAATACTTTCCAATCAGAAGCTCTTCCCCTCCTTACCGCATCCATCTTCATCAGCATTATCTACACAGTCACCTTCTCCATCACAAACCCAGCCCTGTGCAATGCAGATGCCATTAGGGCAAGCGAATTCGTTGCCTTTGCAGGTCTGATAAGAACCTGGAAGAAAATAAAATGACAGCTACACTCCAAAGATATAAACCTTTGGAAAGAAATCAAAGTGCTCTCCCTGCCACCTAAACTGAGCTCCAAGAAACTGAAATTTCTACACCCATTTAGTCCCTTAACTATCTTGACAAAAATGAACAAAAAAAAAAAGAGAGAAAGAGAAGAAGAGAGAAGGGGGAGAAGCAAATAGTAGCTTTGGGTTCAGGACATGAAAATCAAGTGCATCAAGATGAAAAATAAGATAGCTATAAGTGGACACAGAGCGAAGAATACAGACTGACAAAGATGCTACAGAAATGCCAATGGTCAACATTCTCTCACTTGACCACAAGCACGGTAATTGCTCTCTAGAACTCAATGATTCTGAGTAACTCATTCCATGATATCACATTCCTCTCAGTTTAGCACTGAAATAAGCCCAGGTGCCAGAAAGGAAATCCAGTAATACAATATACCCTGTATCTTTGTGGCCTGAGAAAAGAAGGCAAACTGTCCATGAGCAACCCTTCAACTCTACACAGATTTTTGGAAGGTAAAGAAGTCTAAGTTCAGCAACACTGCTGAGGCTCATGCCATGGGCCCTAAATGATATTCTGGCTTCCTCTGCCATCAGACACAGTGACTCTTTTATTTGAAAAGAATAATACATCGGTGGGGGGGGGGGGGGACACAAAGACAAGAGCATTCCTAACAGCATGACCCAAAATGAGGAAGTCACCGTACTGCAAGAAAGTTCATCACTGCCATCATCACAGTCAATTTCATGGTCGCAGACGTAGGTTCTAGGAATGCACTGCCCACCGCCACACTGAAACTCATTGCGCGCGCATCGGCGAGCTGGGACACAAGGTTAAAAGGGGAAAGAAAAGAGAATTTCAATTTCACTCTAGCCACTTAATTTCGTAGGAAGAGTCTATCTCAAGTTTCAAGAGATTCTTACCACGCAGCAGTGTGCTGGTAAATGTTTAATAACCAGTTCTCCAGGAACATAAAAGTCCTTACTTACTGTATCTGCCGACTTCCATAGTGTAAAATACTCCACCACGGATGACTTCAAGCCACCAACATGAATTCACTGAACACACACTTGAGAAGAAATGTGCATAACTGGCCAGTAAATCAGCTCCAGCATATTACTTACTGCAATTGCGTTCATCAGAGGCATCTCTGCAATCAACCTGCCCATTACACCTCTGACTGGTGTTATAGCAGGCTCCGTTGGCACAAGTTAGCTGCGCACATACTGGGTATCCTGAAAGAATGGAAATAACACACAAGTCTTAAAGGAAGATGTTGCTTAGCAATCGCTTCTTGAATAACTACTATATCCTAGACACCAACTGCTGAACATATATTGGTGAACAAAAGAGACATTCTTTGGATAACCTAAGAATGACACAAACAGCAAATTACAAACTGGACCATGTGCTTAAGGTGGCAAGTACAGAGTGCTCTGAGAGGGCATAGTAGGGGGAATGGAAGCCCAGGGAATTGGGCTTTAAAGTGACTTGTGCCCTCCAAGCTGAAGAATGAGAATAAATTTTAACTTGTCAAAATGGAATCTTCTTTTACATAATATAAATAACACCCCAGGAAAGTAATGCACCATCACACATGGTTTGGGAGATGACGGGCTGGTTCTTTGGCTGGAAGGTCAAAGAAAGAAAACAGGCCAAGAAGCCAGGAAACCTGAGACCTGGGGTGCCACTCCGTACCTATTTACTCTGACTTGAATTATTCATCTTTTCTGTGTCACCATTTCCTCATCCACACATACAGGAACCTCCAAAAGACAACGTCTAGTAAAGCACTCTGAAAAGCATAGTGTGCTCTAGAAAATCACGGTATGTGCTACAAGCCCACATCGTTGTTACCATATCATGTACTGACGATCACTTCACTGCTGTTAGCCAAATGCTTTTTAACCCTGGTTTTCTAGATCTCAGCGGAAAAATCAGGATGTTCCCTTGAAGGAGAAAGGTACTATCAGCCCCTCCCGTGTGCTTCCCCAGACTTGGAACATATCTCATGACCCCCTCACTGTAGGCTCCATTCTATTCGCTGATTATCTGTTTCCCCATGACATTATGAAATCCTCTGAGATCAAGGATCCTGTCTTACTCAAATCCCCATCATTCAGTACAGAGACGAGGTCATTTACACACCGCGCTCAAGAAATGCTTGGGAGTGCCAGAGTTATCACAGCTGAACATTCTAGGTTGAAAAGTTTTTTAAAATAGTGTGAACTTCTGCCCTTTATGGTCTTTTAAGAGTCTCCCTCTCACAAGTATGATATCTTTATTGGTCTATTTTTTGTTTCATTAAAGATAGTTTTCATAGTGATTCTCAGATTCTAATCTCTTTTTCAGTAAGAACAGGGTACATCTCCAAGATCAGACGGCAGTCCCATTTCATGACGTTCCACAGTAAAAGAGTAAGCACAAATATTCTCATCTCCAGAAGCTCAAAACTAGCCTATTAAGTGTCTATAAATACTTTAATTGCCAAGCTGCACACAATCAACTGTATACTAAAATGGGAGGCATTTAATAACAGATAAAATTTAATTTTTTCACAAATTTTATTTTTTAATCATCCAAGAACCAGTTAATGTTTAGGGTTATTGCTATCTTTTCATCATAGGGACGGCACACATCCCAAATGCATCTTCAAAGGGTCACATAGCTCAGTTTATTCATTCTCCCTTCAAGAGATGCCTAGAAGCCAGCTGAGTCCAGCAAGTGATTCCTTTTCCCCTTGCACTGGAAAGCAGTATGCCATCTAGGCTATTCAGAGAGGGGCAAGCAGGAAGGAAATCTTAGAAAACCCAACCTCTTTACAATAAAGGAAATACCTATCAGGAAGAAATTTTACATGGGCATGGACTGCGACCCTTTCATTTAAGGTGATTATTGTAGATATGAAGGAACTGAGACCAATATGCTGGGCAGATCTCTTGTTCTCCCTGTCCTTTTTGAGGGGCATTCCCACACTGAAAACTAGTATCCACTAATATAACTAAAGCTTGCTGACACTGCACATTCACACCACAAACAGCAAGGCCAGCTTGATGTCATCAAAGAGAGTATTGGTAGGGTTAGAGGTCAGTAGTTTGACACTTGGAATGAAGTATGAACAGCTTTCTTGTCTCTGACCAAGTTGATAATAAATCTGTCCATCAGCTGAGGATTTGCCCTGCACACCTTCTGGTCTCTTCTGCGCCTGACTGGACGTGTGGGTATGCCCGTAGGAAGGACTGCATGGAGCCAAATCACACAGAAGATTTGGAAAACTGCTTCTAAAAGCTTTTCCCTCTTTGAATACCCCACAGAGAGAAAAGGTCCAAGTTGCATGCTGAGCAAAGTAAGAAATGAGCAGATTCTATTTCCTTTAAAGATTTCTACTGCTAACAGTATTAATGAGTTTCAATCTACCCCAGAAAACAGGAAGTCACAATACTTGGTGATAATGTATCTCTCTGAAGTCTAACTTTTTGGTTCATTTGCTTGGATGGAAAGTCCGAGTCTAACCCTGTAAACTTTTTCCCATGGGACAAATCCATCATGTAGCTGAAATGTCCTACAGGACTTCAAGTAAAGGGGGAAGGATAGTAAGAGAGAAGATACTGTATAAGAATATCAGAGAATATCATCCTTGTAAGTTTTGTTTTAATGTAAAGATTGACAAGTACCTATTAACTAAGCCCCAGATTGCTAAAGTTAACCTAATACAAAAAATGCAAGAACATCATCTTCCATCTCCCTTCCTTCCTCCAATTTTCAAAATGATTCATGTCCAGGTTTGCTCCTCGAAATAGGGAGCTGTCTCCAAATATACATGTAGGATTGGTACTTGACGGTGTTTTAAATGTTTTCTCTGCTAATGATTTGGCTTGGAGAAAGAAATTTCCATGCTATAGCTCTGTTTGCATAATCAAGGAGGAAGAGGTGGTTTGAGACACTCATAGAGTTTCCCGAATGGAAATCATTCACAGCAGAGTAAGACACAGATATTAGGCACTACTCTTTATTTTCACAGGAAGGCTCTAAATACATTCTATGCTCAGAATTTGACAAACTGATTCTAAAGAAAAAGACGGTATCTTAAAGATATATTATGATGCTTAAGCCAAGATTAAAAGGAAAACAAGAAGTAACTGATACAAGTCCTGAATAGACACCTGGGATTTTCCAAGGTCCTAGAGTCATCCTTTATAAGTAACTTTGTTAGTTCAGTTCTGAGGCAGGATAATCCAGTCAGAGTAATGATTTGCCAGAAAAAGTTTACTGGTTTGACTACCAGCACTTAGTAAAAGTACTATCCGCAAAGTTAAATAAGCAAAAACAATAATAATCATCAAAAACATGTATTGAAAACAATGTTCCAGAAGCCTGTTCAAGTATTCAATACATATGAACTTATTTTGTTCTTGTAACATCCCAATGAGGTAGTTACTATTATTCCCATTTCATAGATCTTATATCTGTGCCTCTCTGGGGTATAAGGAGGTTGAAAAATTTGGAAAAAAAAAAAAAAAGGGCCTATGACTGGTAAACTGGAGAGCTAGAATTCAAATTCAGTTAACCTGGCCCCACGAGGCATATTCCTAACCACTATAATAGTGATTTTCTAGTACTTACAGACTTCAGAGTAATAGGAAGAGGAAATTATGGGAAAAAGAATGAAATTGAATAAAAAGGAATAGATAAACTTAAAAAAAATCATATGAAAAGAAAGAGAAGAAGCAACCCAAGAAAAAAGTTTTTGTTGTTTTTTTTTTCCATTCAGTTTCTCATTTCACGTTGGTAAGTCTGGAGAAGTGAGGTCGAATCTAAATTTCGGCAGATTATTTTATATTCTACTAAGGACTTCAATCTGATATAATTTAGGAATTCCAAGAAACACTATGCTAAGAAACAGCTTTTCAAGAGTACCAGGACAAACAAGAGAGTCCATACCGAAAAAACAGACCACAGTGACTTCCCTGGTGGTCTAGTGGTTAAGACTTGGCCTTCCAATGTAGGGGGTGTGTGTTTGATCCCTGGTAGGGAGCTAAGATTTCTATGTCTCATGGCCAAAAAACCAAAACATAAAACAGAAGCAATATTGTAACAGATTCAATAAAGACTTGAAACATGCTCCACATCAGGGACTTTGGGGGAGAATGGACACATGTATATGTATGACTGAGTCGCTTCACTGTCCGCCTGAAATTATCACAACCTTGTTGAGCAGCTATACTCTAATATAAAATGAAAAGTTTAAAAAAAACACATCTACGTCAAAAACCAAAAACAGACCACAAAGTGGCAGAGGACCAGCCTACTTCCCTCCCTGGCCCACCTCCTGCCTCCTGTGTCAGTTAAATTCAGTCCCTGAAGTAACAGTCGTCATGGACTAGGGAATGCAAGCGGGCAACAGAGAAGCATTTCCTGCCTCTTTCCAAAAATAATTAGAAGCATCTTTCAATGAAAAGCATACATATAATAATATTTATAAAATGGAAATAGCAATTCAGTACCTTGGAAAGAGAAAGTATATATGATCTTCCTAAGGGCTACTAAAATTGGACTAACATCAAGTTTAGTATGAGCAGCTTTTCAGGAACCTGAAGCAAAAAAAGGGAAGACATTAACTTACCTAGTTTCTTTAAACTACTAGATCCTAAGTCCTAAATCCCTACCTGATCTCAGTTCGTGCTGAACTGATCTCAGACCTAAATTTTAAAAAGCACCCAAGAGGCCTGCTGCAAAGATTTTGGATCTGCAGTACCTTCTTCTCCTACATAGAGCTATCACCAAAATCTGCAAACGAGATAAAGAGTGACAAAGTATGAATTTTTAAAATAATAAAAATCTCACATGAGCCCTGGTGTTTGAATATCTGAGAAACAGAATGGAAAATTGTGCCTCAAATTGTTCCAAGGAATAATGCAACATATATTTATTGAAATCCATCTTTCTAGACACCATGATAAGAATTGGATAAAGAGGTTATAAGTGAAATTATAAGTAGCACAGCTTTTTAAAAATATTTCATGGTGGCTCAGATGATAAAGAATCTGCCTGAGATGCAGGAGACCCATCTCCTGGGTTGGGAAGATCTCCTGGAGAAGGGAATGACTACCCACTCCAGTATTCTTGCCTAGAGAATTCCATGAACAGAGGAGTGTAGTGGGCTACAGTCCATGGGGTTGCAAAGAGTCGGACACAACTGAGCGACTACATACACATGCTAAGTACTAGAGAGAAAGTGATGAACTTCATAAAATCTTTGCTCTCATAGAACATTTTTTATTTATTTAGGAGAGTAGGAGGACAGACATTAAAATAAATGAGAAAGAGTGACAGTGAGGAGTAGCTCTCTCTGATAAGGTGATGTTCAAACAAGAACCATTGGGTTTAGCAAAATGGAGGTCATTAGTGACATTTTCAAGAATGTTTTTGTATACCTGTGTACATATATATACCTATGGCTGATTCATGTTGAGGCTTGACAGAAAACAACAAAATTCTGTAAAGCTATTATCCTTCTATTAAAAAATAATAAACAATTTTTTTTAAAAAAGACTGTTTTTGGGAGGATGGGGGTGGACAGTTTTCAGTGAGTTCAAGGAAGAAAGAGGAAATGGAGACAGTTATTAAAATCAACTCTATGTAACAGCTGAGACAGATCTTAACATCTTTTAAGAGATGAGAGATATTTATAATGTGCTTGCAAGATGAAGACTAAATAGGAGATTTTTCTCTTTCCTCAAGAAATCAGGGTTCTGAATCCTATCTGAAACTGTGAGAATCTTAAAAAAAAAAAAAAAAAAAAAGGTACATCTATGATGGGATTTGTAAGATAGGCTCAGTCTCTCTGCTTCTTCCTTCTCGCCTTCAGTAGAGAGAATAGTAAAAGTAAGGCTGAATTTGATGAACATGTCTGTCACCAGACATCACTGTTCACAGAATGACTTATCTCTCTGCTTCACTACCCACCCCCAACTATGCCCCCAGTTGGAGTTTCAGCAGTTAGACATATACAAAGTGAGGTAAGTGTTCAGTTGCTCAGTCGTGTCCAACTGTTTGTGACCCCATGGACTGTAACCCACCAGGGTCCTCAGCCTATGGAATTTTCCAGAATACTGGAGTGGGCTGCCATTTCCTACACCTGGGATCTTCCCCACCCAGGGACTGAACCACATTTCTTGTGTCTCCTGTATTGGCAGCTGGATTCTCTACCACTGAGCCACCTGGGAAGCCCAAAGTATACAAAATTCTAAAGAAGAGAATGTCAATGGAAATAAAACGTCAGAGACAAAGCCACCCCAGTGGCAGGCAGACCAAACTGCTGATTACCAGCAAGAAAGCCTTCATTGTAACAGGGATTTGACCCTTTCTTTGGCATTCCTAAGTAATAAAAGAGAAGGCTGCAAACCAATGATAATTAGCAGTAGTTTTACTCACACCAAAAACATGCTAATATGGCACTTGATAAAAATGAAATAATCTGTTTACTTCACTAGAAAAAATTATACTATTTTTGAACAACCAAAAGTCAGTGCATGACCCATGATTGAATGACCCATAATTGCTGTACTGTTCTGATGTTTATCTTGGACTCAGTGAGTGGGTTTCCCTTGATGCTAATCTCATTAAAAGTAACATAGATGGCAGTTTTGAATCTCTGTTCCTTAAAAAATAATAATTAATAAGCTGTTTAATAGAAAGTGCCACTTTACAGGTTGCCAGCATGAAGAGCAAAATAACTTAGGGAAAATGAACTTTCCTATTTCACAGCTATACACAAACGTGAGTGCATGCACGCACGTGTGCGAGCACACACAGACACACACACACACACGTTCAGAAAGTTCCCAAACAGCAGGCATAAATATCTGTGCCTTATGCATACAGGAACACAGCAGACAAAAAGATCAAATATAATAAGAAACAATTTATTTCAAGGATAATCCTTTAAGTGGGACCTTCATACCCTTGCCTTCCTCATCATCTCCCTCATTCTTTCCCCTCCCTTCTCCCTGCCTACCTGAGTGGACCTTTACACACCACTCTTTGTTCTGTAAAAAGAGTGCCTGGAATGGACACAGCTCAAGATCTTGACCTTAAAAGTTTGAAGGAGTAAGAACTATATCCCTAGGGGTCTGAGCTGACAGGCAGGACTATGAACTACAGAGTCAAGTTTCCTGATCCTTTCAAATATTTGTAGAAAAGAAATAAGTCCTTCTTGGCAATTTTCTAACATCCATCACTATATTTAAGTGTTTCTAGGGCCTAGAAGACTCATTCCTACAGACAATCTTATTCCTGAGAAATAGACAAAGCCATATTCATAAACTGATTCTGTCTGTCCATAAGTAATTTTTCTATGCATCATGACTGCAGAAACAATAGAACAAAGTGTCACAAAAATGATTTCTGGCAAAACCTCACTTAATCCTCCATCATGTGGGAACATTCTCATTTAAAACAACTAATAAACAGCTGCTATATATTTGAAGTGATGTTTAAAGTAGCTAAGTACCCCTATGACTAAATGGATCTCAACATGACCATTAATTGCTGCTAACCTCACAAAGGGACAGTTAGGCATTAGATGCCTCCTGACGGAAATACATACCTTTATATACAAAGCGCTGTTGCCCTTACACACATACAGACACACACATCCTCGCCACTATACAAGTACCTAGATAGTGCTGTCTTCAGACAGAGCAGGGGAAGGGAATTCTGCTCCCAGAGGACATTTGACACTGTTTGGAAACACTTTTTGGTTCTCACAACTGGGAGGTGCTACTGGCTTCGAGTGGACAGAGGCCACTAGAGGGATACTGAGAGCCATCCTACAATGCACGAGACAGCTCCCCACCATGGTTATTGGACCCGAATGTCATTATTTTTAAGACTGAAGAAACTTACTTTAGATCTAACTACCAATTTCCAGGAAGTACAGTTCCGGGGCAGTTCAAAAACATTAGAGAGTGCAATGAGCAAAAAAATAAATAAAAATATGGGAAACTCCGTTTAAAGAAAATATAAATTTTCTTTGGGCTTTTATTTCAAATAAAAAATAATAAGCCAATTGGAGAACTTTTAAAAACTGGATGGATATCTGATTACTTGCTTCCCAGGTGGTGCAGTGGCCACCTGCCTCTCAATGCAGGAGATGTGGGAAACGCGGCTTCTATCACTGGTTCGGGAAGATCCCCTGGAGTAGGAAATGGCAAACCACTCCAGTATTCTTGCCTGGGAAATCCCATGGACATGGATGAAGGAGCCTGGTGGGCTACAGTCCACAGAGTCACAAAGAGTTGTACACGATGGAATACGCACGCAGAGCTGATAGTCCTTCCTTATGTGTTAGCAATTAGATATTGAATTACCTAAAGACAAAACTGTATGATATCTGAGAACTGCTTCAAAATAATAGAAAGAAAAACAAGGAGATATAGGTAAGACAAAATTAGCTATAAGCTGATGCAATCACCCTGCTTTTGATTATGTTTAAAACTTTCCATAATAAAAAGCTTTGAATGTATCATTTTAAAAATAAAATAGCTATGTAATCTGGAGGCAAAATGTTCTATAACATCTTACACAAAAGAAAAACATTCCAAGGGCATGGGCATAGGATTTAGACCTAGGTTAACACCTTGGTTCATCCACCTTTACCTCTTGATGATCTTTAAGGATCTCTGTAAAGTACCTTGCAGTACTGACATGAAAACTGAATAAGATAGTGGTTGATGCCCTCTCACTTCCCACAGGATCTCCAAACAAAGAGGGAAAATAAAATAAGGCCAATCCTGCCCCCTGCATGCTGGCACTTATTAAACACTTTGATCCAGGTCATTCCTTTCCTTCTTATATGGCCAGGAGATCAAAGCACTAACAAGGAAGTACAAGGATTCTTTTTTCATTTCCTCTGATTTGTTAAATTTCTTTTATACTAGTCCTTAAATAACATGTAGCAATAAATAAACGAGGTAGAGAAAAATAGGAAGAAAGAAATCTCATCATAAAACCCCCTTACATGGTGAGATTCACTTTAGGGCCGTGAACCCTGAAGGATTCATAACTTGTATGATTCCAGAAACAATGAGCTTTAACTCTAGTTCGACAATTATTTGTATGTACTTAAAAAAAATATAAACAAATCTTGATTACGAACTCCAGCCCAGATATTTTACAAAACTCACTTCCTTTCCTTCATTCCTATAAGAGCTACCTGAACCCTTCCAGCTTTTTTTCCAGAAGGTTCATTGGCAAAGTCATGAGGCAGTTGTATCGGTGACTTGAGACTTGGCTGCAGGGTATTCACATGGAATAAATCCAAACAGTGTTTTGGCTGCCTTTTATTTTACCTAAAATAGCATTTCCGCAAGCCCCATTGCATTGGCAATAAAGCATTCATTTTTTATCCATTCGTAAATAAGGGATAAAGATGCAGGCCAGTGGCACAGGTCACCTGTTTTGTTCTTGCACAAGGTAGGACTTCCTCCTTCTGTAAATAAAGTCCTTCATGAACAGCAATCACCAGACTTGGACCAGAGGACGAGCTGAGCTCTAGCCCTGACACACACCACTTACCCTTGAACAAGCCACTCTGTCCTTGCTGGTTCAGTTACTTTATTCCTAAGACAGTACTATAATACTGGTGCTATTGTTCCCAGTGAGCGGCCTAATAAGAGTAACCACTGGAATTTACATAACACTTTGAAGTTTACACAATACTGCAAAATATAATGTATGATTTGTCTCTATTCTTAATGAAAAATATTTTCTTCACTTGCCACCATAAAGGATTTATTGTTTGCTTTACAAAGTACTCAAAGGGGAGCCCTTGATTCTGGACTATTTGTGACCTCCAGACATACACTGCTGTCTCTAAAACTGCCAGTATTAAATTAAGTCTAAATTTTCCATAAATTTTCTCAAGTTAAAGAAGATCCAAACTAGAGGCAACATAATCTCTTTCAAAAGAAAACGTGTAAGTTGAAAATTACAACAGAACTATACCAGAAACTGCTAGGAAATAGAGACATAAAGACAAATAGCAGAGCCTCCTCTCAAAGCAAAGTAACATACAAGGGAAGAAAGCATTGGAGAAGTTTTTTGTTTTGTTTTAATGCACTGTGTGGTGATAGTGAGGCTGCAGCATGGATCTGGCATACATACCAGTATTTCTTCCATCAAGAGCACAGCTTGTACAGTACAGTAAATATGAACAATTTGCTCATAACCAGTTTGTTAGCTCCCACTCCAGGCATGGTGCCATACTGGAAAGTGTACGCTTCTCATACAGCCTACCAAAGGAAAGAACTTAGGGACAGTCCAGAGAACTAAAATCATATCAAAATGATCAAACAATAAAAAAGTTGCCTCAGGAGAATAGACTAAAACTTAATTTTTTAGTTGAAGACATAATAACCAAGAAGCTTATGATCAAGATTTCTAAGGTGCAAAACCTATCCACTGATTATTAGAATATGAAATATTAAATAACTCCGTGAAGCTTAAAATGCAGTATACCAGGAGGAATGCCAGGAGAAAAGACATAAAAACTCAAGGAAGCTCTGGAAAAATGTATGAAATGATAGACTTATAAGGGCTTTGAGAGAAAATGGGTATGTCTAACTCTGACAGAGTTAGATGGACCAGAGGAAGGACACAACAGAATAATTAGTATCTTCTCATATTCTAAAAATTCTATATAAATCTCAAGAGAGGCAGATTACTCTTTACTCATTTGTAAGAAGTAAATTACGCACTATGATTTCACTTTCTTATTTTGCTTATGGTACTAATTAAATATTCGTTATATGCAGAACACTGTGATTTGTATGCTTTATCTTGTGGTGATCAGTTACAAACTGATACATTCTTCCATTACAGAAAGGCATTTTCAAAATGTAACACATTTCCAAAGGCAAACAAACCACTGAGTCCACAGGAACAGAAAAACTCTTATTGGCCAAAGACATTTGACCTAGAAGCTTACCATGGTAATGTAATAAAAGTTAAAATTGATCAAACTGGGTTTTGTACTCACTGACTTTTTGTGACTCTATGTTAAAGTTTATTTAAAAAAAGAAAGAAAGAAAGAAAAACAAGTCAAAAAAAAATAAAGTTAAAAGTTTCTGACTTCAAGACATACAGAAACTTAATGTGCTAAGACAGGACACATTCAGAATGTCTTGCTAAAAATACACTCCTATCAGAACATCACCTCTAATCCACAAAAGAATCTGCCAAGAGATTTCAATAACAAGAGGCATATTGTAGGCATTTTTATCCATCAACAAATTGATTAAAATGCCAAAGGGACAAAGGTGAAACTAAATACAGGGCAAAGACTTTAAGGAACTCACGGCAGTTTTTCTCATCAGTTCCATCTAAGCAGTCTACGGAATGGTCGCATCTGAACTCCCCTGGGATACATTCACCATTCTCACAGGTAAACTGCCGGCTTGAGCATGTTATCCCAGCTGTGAAAGGGAAAAAATATGACTTTATAATTACTGAAGAACACAGATCAATTAACAAATGTGACAACATTAACAAATATATGAATGAGGAAATTTAAAAGTAAAGGCAAGTAACCCATACACTGAAGATAAAAGTCACAGGGTCACAAGGTGGAGCACCTGGCTACCCTGAGGTAGACTTCTCACACTGTGAAAGCAAGGCTGTTAGGACAAGCATCCTATCAAAATACCCAAAACACTCAAGTCTGTGAGTGTAGACAATTATATTATCAACATGTGTTGAGAATACAATATAGTTTGAAAACCTACACAGTAAAAAGGATGGATGAAACAAGAATTTTGCAAGTATAGGTATTAATCAAGGTCCCCCTGGCAAGGAGATCAAACCAGTGAATCCTAAAGGAAATCAACCCTGAATATTTACTGAAGGACTGATACTGAAGCTAAGGCTCCAGTACTTTGGCCACCTGATGCAAAGAGCCGACTCATTGGAAAAGGCCCCGATGCTGGGAAAGATTGAAGGCAGGAGGAGAAAGGGGCAACAGAGGATGAGATGGTTCGATAGAATCATTGATTCAATGGACAAAAGTTAGAGAAAACTCAAGGAGATAGTGAAGGATGTGGAAGACTGGCATGCTACAGTCCATGGGATCACAGAGTCGGACACAACTTAGCGACTGAATAACAACAAAAGTTCCCCTCAGAAGGAAATATACCAAAGGGTAAACAAGTAATTATTTCTGAATATCAGGAATGTAAGTGATATTTTTCTTTACAGTCTTAGAGAAAACTTATTTTATAAGCTTTCTACACTGTTTTATAAACAGATATTTTATAAACAGACATTTTATAAACAGTTTTATAAACAGACATTTAAGCTAGCTTAAATGGTAGGTGATTATGGTAGGTGAAGGCAGAACATCAGTAGTTTATCAAATTTGTCTCTGGATAAATCAGACAAAATCAAATGGATGGTTGTTTCATGTGAATTCTATTCTGTGAGTTTGATATAGGAAATATGATGGGACTTTTTAATTATCCACATAAAAAGAGAAGCATTTGGGGGAAATAGGATCTGATGAAAACACAACACAAACTTTACAATGTAAGAGTTACCTTATGAAATCCATACCCATTTACAATAGTATGGAGCATTGCTTACAAATTATAGAATCTCCCCGAGCAGTGGCCCTTGGTAGTTCCCATCCCCTCTATGTAGTATTAGCAACAGGTCATCCACCACACACTGCATCACAATCTACAGCTCAGCTTTCTTCCTACTCAGTGCCAGCAGCAAGGGGAAATGGAACCAAATGGCATATGGAGCCAGAAGATAAATAACCAGTCATTCATTCATTCAGTGTCCATTTATCAAGAACTTACTCCCTATGACACAGAATAGCAAGCCTTAGGGATAGAAGCTGAATAAAGCATAGTCACTGCTCTCCAGAGCTTCACAATCAAGCACAGAGGTCACCCTTTTCCTCTAGGACCTTTAAGAGGCCAGAGAATATCAGAGCCCAGACAAATTCCTAGAAACAGGGATTTCTTCCTGCTCCCCACTATCTCTGGTACTTTTCCTTCCTCCTTTCAGTACTTTTGAACCATGCCCCCACTCCCATTGTACTAATCTACCTTAAATCCTGATTCATAGCTGGACCTGATTTAGATATGCCATGTTCCCATTTGGCCTTGGTCAGCCCCTATCTGTACCTTCCTCAAGACTGCAATCTGTCACCACCACACCACCACCTTTCACAGTTCTGCAGATTTCACTGGTTTCTTCTTAACCACTTCGTCCCAAGGACCACCATCTCTTTGTTGCTGGATGGCAATATGACCAGCACTGACAAGTCCTAACAGATTGTTTAATACAGTCAACATTTTACCTTTACACCAAAGTTAAACTCATGAGTATTGAGAATTTCCATTACTTTACTCAAAAGAAGGTATCTAGTGGCCCAACTGAGAAGAGTTCATACTCCATGCTGGCCTCAAAATTCCTGGACTAAATTCCATTTTTTTTTATAAATACACCCAGAACCCACTGAAGCCCATAGCATCTCCATTGCTAGTCACTTAACAACTAAACAAATTCCCACATGAAGTACTCGTCAAAACATCCATTTCGTCTTTGATCTTTGTGGGCAATGACTATGAGAAAATGCCAACAGGATCGTGGCTATCTCAAAACCAACACAGAGTGATGATAGATGTCCACTGATTTGTGGGATGTGCGTGTAATGAAACAGAATGTGGGGAAGTTCAAAGATGAATGCTACACAGTAATCAGAGCTGGATACTTCCAGAGGACACCTGAGGTCAAGAGCTAGAGGAGGTTCATCACAGCCTCGTATCTTCTCTCCATCTCAATCCATCAAGATGTTGATGCTTTCTCTTCTAGATATTGAAACGTGAATTATGGGAATGTAAAATTCAAGACTTCTACAGCTTTCATGCAATCATGAAAACCTAACAGGCTAAAAAGACAGCAGGGCAGAACAGTGGAAGAAAATTGGATGATGTTATTAATTCAAGGAACTGAGATTTTCCATTATCTTCTAGTCAATCCTGGAACAATGCTACATTTATACTTGTTGTGTGGATAATAAATTCCCTTTTTGCTTAAATTGTTTGAGTTACATTTTTCATTCTTTGCAGCCAAAACATCCAACTGCCAGACAAATGAAGACCCTCACATATAGACACCAAAAAGTGTTTTGTTTCACTCTTAAGTGTAACATAACCTGAATTAAATTAAATGAAACACAACCTGAATTAAATCTAAATCACAGGGATGTACCGATAAATCTTTAGCACATTCACACTTTCAGTATCATTCAACCCCTGGGTGAGAAGGCTGGCACAGGTTTCCTTGTCCTTCAAGGCCCAACTTTTCTTTCATTTACAAAGAATCATTTCACCATGTTTTTTATTTGTAAAGGTTAGAATTTAAGGTGGCCAAAGGGCCAAAACAAGACTCCTCTACAAGCACTTACGGCAATGCCGACGTTCATCTGCACCATCATTGCAGTCATCTTCCCCATCACACACCCAGCTGCTAGGGATACAGAACTGTTCATTCGGACACAGGAACTGGTTGGAATGGCAACTACTGGTGGCTAAAATAAACCAGAAAAGAACTCATTGTGTCAAACATCCACCTTATTATACCAACAAGCAATACTCCTTTTAGAGGAAGTATGTTAACTACTGCTCAATACATTTGATAGCAAATATAAAAAAACTTTAGCGCCTCTGGACCTTAGCCAGTGTTCACTGTCAAATAATCTCGATGGTATTACAACAAAATGATGATCCAAAGAGATACAAAATTCCAGAGAATAAAACAAATAGCATACATACATACAAAAACACACATATGCAGTTATGACCAAACAATATTAAATTTAAATTTTAATTACACTTCTCCAGACAAGAAATCTGAAGTAGGTTGCCATTCCCTTCTCCAGGGGATCTTCCTGACCCAGGGATCGAACCCAGGTATTCTGAATTGCAGGCAGATTCTTTACCTTCTGACCCACTGGGGAAGCCCTAGCATATGTGAAAGTGCCACGCAAATTAGTTGCAATCACTATTGTCATTGGTATGTTGCTATTATCATTGTGGCTCAGATGGTAAAAGCGTCTGTCTGCAATGCTGGAGACCCGGGTTTGATCCCTGGGTCAGGAAGATCCCCTGGAGAAGGAAATGGCAACCCACTCCAATACTCTTGCCTGGAAAATCCCATGGACAGAGGAGCCTTGTAGGCTACAGTTCGTGGGGTCGCAAAGAGTCAGACACGACGGAGTGACTTTACTTACTTACTTTACTTATGAGACACTGACAAATCTGTGGGTGTAACTGCTATTCCTTTATATCAGAATACACTCTTCTTAACTTCCTGCTCCTAGTGTTTAACCTAAAATGAACTCAGCAAGCCCACGAGGCAAATAAATAACACATGATCATGTCTCTACAAATAGAACTATTCCCTTACTCAAAGTGTGGTTTCCAGACTAGCAACATCAGCATTTCCTGGGAGCTTCCAGAACGCAGAATCTCAGATCCCACCTCAAGCATGAGGAATTAAAACCTACACTTTAACAAGCTCCCCAGGTGATCCATGAAAATTTGAGAAGTACCTCATAGCCTCATGCCCCACACTTCTCCCATTCTCAAAGTGCATTGTCATCCAAACAATACACCAAAGTTTGTTCTGTTGTGCCAAAGGATGGCAAACAACTCAAATTTTCACTTGCCTTCTTGGTTTTGGGGTTATAATCATCACCTATTCACCCATCAAAATGAATGAAACTGCAATAGTGTGATGGATCTCCTATGGTACAAGGTGGGAGAAAAATGGATATAAGGGTTGGGATTAATACACCAAGTAGGAAGCCTTTAGTAGGTAACTTAGCTTCTACTAAACTCTAAGTTTAGTAGGAAACTTAGCCTCAGTTTCCTCATCTGAAACCTACTTCAGAATACTATGGACAGAACTAAATGAATAAATACATGGAAAATGATTTTCAAAATTACTTGTAAGTTAAAAAGTTAAATTTGGTGTCTATATCATGTTTTTAACTATAATTTTTTAAAACATAAACTGCACTAGCCACTTCTGTGACCTCCTTATAGTAATTCACACAAGTTCCTCTACATCCTACTACATCTACTACATCCTGTTTATGAAAACAGACTCCCTGAATTACAAATCACAGCAGTACAGACATTATTTTTTTGTTCTTGTTAGTGCACAAATTTTGCAGATTGAATAATATGAAATAATCGCTTATATGCTTCAGAAAACAACTCAGAAAGTTGGTTCCCTACCAAGGTGTTTGGATGAGACACAAACTGATGTGAACTGAACCTCTTCCTCAAAAGGGTCTGAATTCTTAATGCCACTTTAACGCTGCAGACTGGAGCTCAGTACAAACTATTATTAAAGTCACAACTCTTTGTCTTTGTTACAGCTGAAATCACTTCTGTCACTCAGAGCAGCACTGAGCCCCGTCCCTCTTCACTTACGGCAGTCGGTTTCATCCGCGCCGTTTGGACAGTCTCGGGTCCCATCACACCGCCAGGACGCAGGAATACACGACCCAGGCTGACACTGAAACTCGTTACTGCGACATACTGTAATCACAAGCAAGAGAAAGCCAGCTTAAAACGTTATCCACACAGATACTTCAAAGAAATACAGATTTTTGATGAAATAAAAAAGTATTCCACTAATTAGTAATCAAAGGATATAAATTACTTATACAACATTTTTATGATTATATTGTTTTGGGATTTGCAGGAAGGTCACTTTCACACACAGCTAACTAGAAGGCACCTTGATGTAAGAAATCTGGAAATCAATTTGACAACAGTTATCCTGATTTTTAAAAGCACTTATTCTTTAATTTAAATTTAATACTTCTTTAATTTAATACCTTTACTTCTACACTTTAACAAGCTTCTAGGTCTTTTATTATGCCTTAAGGAATGAGGCAGAGAATTTAAAAATTTATGTGTGGAGATTTTTCATCTTAGTATTATTTATGATAAATGAAATTGCAAGCCTCCTAAATGTCTAATGTGAAAATGATTAAACTTTCTTGTATCTGCATCTATATATTAGGAGCTCATTAAAATACTTGTGAAGAACTAAATGATTTGGAGAAATATTTACAATATAATGTAACAAAGACAAGGGGACAAAATTTTACCAAAACAAATAGAAAAAAAGCACAGAAAAGACCAGAATGCTACGGGTAACTATCTCTGATTAATAACATCATGAGTCATTTTTTCATATGTGTGAGAGTGCTATTTTTTTTCAGTTTCACACTCTACAGTTTTTTTAAGTCCCTTTTTATTACTAAATCATGTACAGCAGTTTATGGTTCTTTGTTCTTAGATACAGACCAACATCTTGGCTTTTTGTTTAACTTATTTGTAAGATGTCAGGTACAGCTCTTCTCCACCAATAAACAGTCCAAAAAACAAAAAAAAATCTCTGCAGCCAATCTTGAGTGTACAAACTTGGCATCAAAGTTGCCACATTTCCAAGTGGCAGTGATACCCCTAGTGATACCAGAAAGAGACTATAACTTAAAGAAATTCATTAAATTCAACCAGTATATCCTGCAGCTTTCCTACTTCTCCCTGGGGGACTCATCTGGCAGTTGGAGGTGCTCAGAGTTTTCCCAAACACCTGACCAGTGACCTCCCTATACATTATGTGCTGTATCATTATCATTTTTTTTTTTTTAAGAGAGCAGCCAACATCAGCCCAACTTGGAGGAGACTCAGAATTTATTCTTTCACAAGCCCATGTTGGTAGAGGAATAATTTGGGGGGTTGAAAGAATAATTACACTTTCCCCATGTATTTAAGCAATCATGCTAAATTATCCATTTCAATGTTTGACTAACTAACCTGAAATTAAGTAAATATACAGATCAGTTACCTCCTCCCAAAATAAATAAGCAACGTGCTATCCTGTCTTGTGTAAAGGCAGGCATATCAACAGCATGACATAAACATAGTTAAGTGATCTATTCGTAGGGGATATAGGCTACTTTGTTCATGGAATGTTCAAATCTGATTGTCTGGTAGTGACATCCTGATTTATAATGTATGCTGCAAATGGTCAGAAACTTTCCTTGACTAAATGGTGGTACCGAGTGGTACAGGAATACGTACACCCAAATACCTTCTATAGACTAATGCATGATGGTGGTTGGTAGTGCAGGTCTGGGGTTGGTGGTGCAGGTCTCTTATCAACTACCTTTAAAACACAACAACCTCCCTTGCAAAAATGCCCCTAAGGAATGTACAAATTCACTCTGGAATCCCAGAACTTCTCATTGGATTTTGTTCTACAAAGCAATATTTCCATGAGAGATTAGAGGCTTTGGAGGTTTAGCTATTAACACAACATATATTAAATCACTTTTATCAATTAGGTCTATTGTTAGTAATCCAACATAATACATTTGTAAATTCAGTACATTTGTTTCCCTTAGCATCTAATAATTTCTGGTTGAAAAAGTGTAGCTGTCTGAAGGTCAGTCGACTTACAAAGAGTTTCCTATTGCTAGAAAAATCATACATTTAGAAACCGAGCATACTGAAGCAAATTCTCAGTATTGCCTGTTTTAAATATATATATACATACATATAGTTATTTCTTAATCAACCTTTTCTTCTTTTTTCATTTAAGCAACTTTTATTACAAGTCAAATGTTGAGGTTGTTCTTTGTTTTTGCTAAAATATGAAGTTAAGCACATCATGAAAAGAATACAAACTAGATACACAAGATTAATTTCTTAAGCACTTAAAAGGCAATTATTTAATATCACACATTAAAATTTTTTTAATTGATAGAGAAAGTTTTGCAATTAAGTAACCCTTTCTAGTTCGTATTTTTCACATTTGACCTCCCAAATGCTCAATCATCTAAATATATGAGGCCCAATTCACTCAATTTAGCAATAGATCCATGATAATTCGTCAAGTTCATCTTTTCAATGTCAACTTCCATGTCTGCTATAAGTCCCAAATGACTATTATTTGGAAACACCTCTCAAGAAAAGCAAATGAGTACTCTATCATTGCTGAGTGGTAACTTACCAACCAAATGCTCCACCATTGTTAGAAAACTGTCATCCATTCTATTAATATTACAAAGGGAATATGTACTGTGATAAAAATAATGGAAAAGAATATGAAAAGAATGTATATATATATGTATAACTGAACCACTTTGCTATACAGTAGAAATTAACACATTACAAATCAACTATATTTCAATAAAATTTCTTTTTTAAAAAAAGCAATGCAGGGAAATAAAAAAGTTTCAATCTCTTCAAGCAAAATTATAGTGGACATAGGAATAAACCTGTTTTTTAACCTTACAGAGCTCCAAGCTGGAGAAAAACATGAGTAATCCTTTCTTCATAAATAGCCATAGAGCTTCCTGGTTTAAGTGTTGGGCTAAGAATGTTTTAAGATAAGATACTAGAGTAACAGATAATGCCTCAAGGAGGAAAGAAGTTTGTTTTTCCCGAAGGGGCAGAGCACAGAACTGAGAGCACCTCTTCTGTATCCTTCGCAGCCTCTGAGCACAGTGCTAGGCACATGAGACAGTAAACACATATTTACCAGGAAATGAGGATTTCTCTTTGTAAAAGTCAGTCTCTTGGGATCATTACAGGCAAGAGATTCATAAAACCATCAAGGCAAACAATGTCTTTTAATTGAAACTTACTATCTTAAATCTATAGAAAGAAAAATGAAACCTGGTTTAATCTGAAATAAAGGAGGACTATCTAAAAGTTTTTTAAGAAAGAGAAAAATATTACCATATTAATGTTTCATTCTTTTGCTCTTTCCTAACAGTTTCTTTTTCCTCTCATGAATTCTCTTCTTAGAAGAAAAGGGCAAGTTGTAGTCAATAGAACTTTGTCCAAAGTTAACAGAGTAAGGTAATTTCTATGGCAAATCCTATTTTCCTACTCGATCCTATAACACATGCTGTTCTATTCAGACACTTTTGGTCTACCTGAGGAGGTACATGTGCTCTTTTTAAAAACATGTAACACTATGTGGCATTTTAATAATCCTACCTTCACTGAACTCAAATACACTTCTCAATTCACCCATAATTTTTACTTTACTTTCTTGGCACTTAATTTTACTCCCTTGGTGCAGACAAACATATTTGTGATGTTTATAAACTGGTGATGGTTTACTACGATTTTCACACCTTATCCATAGCAACAAGGCCTGTCCCCTTTGGAAGATTTAAAGTCACTCGCTAATTTCCAAACTTGACACTGCAGCCCTGACACCCAAGGGTAACAAATTGCCTGGTGACCTTGCCCTGCCTAATGTCAACTAGTGGGACAGCCCACTCAATTGATGGAAATGGAACAGGACAGGTACAGCAAGCCAACCTGTTTACACTCCTCTTCCTGTGCAACATTTTAGCTGCCTGGTTTTCAGAACAGGGTGCCAAATAAGTGGCCAGATTATTTTTTTTTAAAATCCAGTTTACAAACAAACTGAGTTGACTGCTTCCCCCAATTGTTTCAGAGCCCTGATGTTTTGATAGAGGGAAATGATATTGGTATTAAGAGGATATTTCAAGGGACTTCCCTGGTGGTCCAGTGGTTAAGACTTCACCTTCCAATGCAGAGGGTGTGGGTTTGACTCCTGATCAGGGAGTTAAGATTCCACATGCCTCATGACCAAAAAACCGGAACATAAAACTGAAGTAATATTGTAACAAATTCAATGAAGTCTTTTTAAAAATGAAAAACAAAGCAAAAAGTATATTTCAAAAAGTCAAAGGCTTTGAGGGAAAACCACAAAGCCCGTTGATGAGTGATTATGTACACACATTATTTAAATGCAGTTTCTTTTTTAAAAAAAGACCAAAAGAATATGATGTCAGATTTTAAAAAGCCACAAAAAAAATTATACCTGCTGTGTGCAAGACTTTAAGGTTTGTGGAAAAAACAAAGAATGATAAGCGATGATCTTTCTTATACAGAACTTACAAATTTATTGGGAACAAAAGTTACTTATGCATTATAATTTACATAGCCATGTAACAACAATAGCTGCTATTTGTTGAGCACCTACTATGTGTCAGATGATATAAAAATCTTTATACACATCCATTAGATTCTTTTAGAACTAAATGAAGTAAGAGTTCTATTTCCTTAGTAGGAGAACTTGCACCTCAGAGACATCAGTCAAATTCCCACAGATGCGAAAAATGAATTTTTTGCAGAAAAATGAATTTTTGCAGAAAATGATTCAGATCCAGGGCCTATATTCTACTCTTTATCTCACATCCCACAAAACAAATGACAGTTTTCAATCACTCATAATTTACTTAAGTGCCAACAGTATTTTAAATGTTTCCCATAGATGACCTCACTTATCCTCACAACTATGAGATAATACTGCTATAATACTATGAGATAGTATTATAGCCCCATTTCATAGATGAGAAAACTGAGGCTTGACCAAATCTCACAACTGGTAGATGGAGAAGCAGGGATTCACACGGCAGGTAGTATGACCCCAAAGCTGTGCCATATGACAGTAGATGATTTGGTTCCAAATAAGCACCAGAGACAGTAAGAACCAATTGGTCTCATGGAGGAAAAAATGAGCACCATAAGATGGTGTGATGAGAGAAGGCATCTCAAAGGAGAAAAGACTGCACTGGGCCTGTGTGAAAGAAAGACCAGGACTTGGGTGGACGACGGAGAGGCCAGGCTCTGTGTAGGGTCCAAACAACTTGAAGGAGGCCCAGCTTGCGTGAAGTCTAATGAGCAGGCCTCCAAAGCCCAAGCGCGGGAACCTCTTCAAACATGGGGGACAACCACACTGGGTGATGGAGAAGAAAGGGCCTTGAATGTCAAGACATGGTCAAATGGGTTGAGAGTGAGAAAACTAAGAAATCTTTACTGCCAGTAACTCTATTGGGCTTCCCTGGTAGCTCAGACTGTAAAGAATCTGCCTGTCATGCAGGAGACCTGGGTTTGATCCCTGGGTCAGAAAGATCCCCTGGAGAAGGGCATGGCAACCCACTCCACTATTCTTGCCTGGAGAATTCCATGGACAAAGGAGCCTGGTGGGCTACAGTCCATGGGGTCACGAAGAGTCGGACACAATTGAGCGACTAACACTTTCACTTTCACTTCAGTAACTATTAAAACTAAAAGCTTCTCTGGGTGGATGCATATCTGAATGAAGATACAGATTTGGCCACGAGAAGGCCTTGGGCTCCTCAGAACCTTGCCCAGAGCTGAACTGGTGTTTAGAATCAAACCCCATTCCCGCCAGAGATGCTGAGAGGGTCAAACAAACCTTGTACACACCGGGACCCCGGGACCCCACAGAGACTGAGACAGAACTGTGTTTGAGCATCTCCTGTGGAGCTCTGGGTGCAGCAGACTTGGGTGAGCTTGGTGAGCAAGGCAGTGGGTGGTTCATTCAGAGGCTCTGGTAGGCATGGGCTCACGCTGCAGCCCTTCCAGTTGCCCACAGCTGATCCAAAGCACTCCAGCACATGGCAGATGGCCAGCAGTTTCCACAGGGGCCACCCAAGGCCGTCTAGTGTTCTGTCTTTTCCAAGCTGAATGGATGTGTCTGAGCACCCAGCACGTGGAGTTGAGCCAGTCCTCGGGAGATAGCGGGTTATAAAGACTGCTGAAAGATTTAATAATTTTTAAAGTGTCTTTTCAATGATCAAAGGGCAGCAGAATAACATGATACACTATCAGAGAAGCCTCTCAATTCTGGGAAGTGGGAAGTTACGTTTCCACCTTTTCTAACTGAGCTATTCCTCCCCCAGTTTGTTTAAACACTAGCTACCAGCCGTTCTCCTTTACCCTCATCTCTTCCACACCACTTCTTTTTCCTTAAGTACCTCTTAGCCCTACAATCAGACTGTCCATCAGCACTGCACTGAATTATAAATAAGATCACACGTCCCAGGGACTCTTGACAGGAACGTGATGGGAACGTAGGGTGCAGAAATTATTCAACTGCGCTGGGCAAAGCACAAATGTCTACTGTCCTTGGCCCCTGACAAGTGGAATGCCAAGAGTGCCCATCCCCTGTCATGTGACATACACGTCCAAACACCCTTGAGAATGGTGGTACAACCCCCAGTTGAGGATAACTTAGAACACCTAAGCGGCTTGGACATTCAGAGCTCAAAATGTCTCACCCCACATGAAAGAGATCATCTAAGAAAACCCCTATAAGAAATTCTTCCCTCCTAAAGATAATAGAATTTCTTAAATGACAATCATACTCCCTCCCACCCACCAATAAGAGGGCCTGGGGTTGGGCAATATCATGCCCCAGCTACTAGTACCAGCACCTTGAAATGTGATAAAGAATCCCAGTTCCAGGAAAGCCTGTTCAGTCCTGGAGTGCTCTATGAGGTGTCCACATGCTTACCCATTCAAGGGTGAGGGGAGTCACAGGAAAAAAAAAAAAAAGCCAAAATCTGAAGTCCTCAGGCAGTTGTTCTTCACTAATGGAAAGGATCACTGCTGTGAAAAACAAGTCATAAACACACCTGCTTCTGGGGCAACCTTTTCCCATCTGTGTAATTATTAGAACAAAATTATATATATATATAAAAGTATATATATATATATATATATATATCCTTTCTCAAACATCCTCTCCTCACCTTGCCACACTTATAAATAAATAAATAAATAAAGATATAAATTGACAATCACCTGACTGCCTAAAACATTCAAAAGAAGCTATTTTGACCAAGAACACTCAGCAATGAAAACTTCCTGCCAGCCAGTACCAGACACTGATTTGTGTGTGATTTGTGTTTGTTCTAGTCTTTCCTGTATTTTCTCGTATAATCCATGCCGTGTTTTCTTTAGCAGCTGAGTCACTGAGGTTCCTACAGAGGGACGCATACTCCACCTGGGAGCAAACTAAGCCAAGAACTTTGTCCCCACTCCCCACCTAGGAACTAACTGGTTATCTGATAGCCAAAAAGCTACATGCATAGGATGCTGAAAGAACACTATCCAAACCAAAGAAGATAGTCTCCCTGCTCTGGTTAATAAGAACCCAGTGAATCCAACCCCATAGGGAAAGAGTCCAGCACCCTTCAACACAATGTCTTAACATGACTTGTACAAAAACTATAAATCACCCCCATTTAAGAGCTGATTTCCAACCTCAGCTGCCCAAAGTGTTCCTACATGGCTTACTGATTAGCAATATAAATTATGGGAAAACAGTTCAATGGGATCAAAAACTAAAAAGGAAAATCACACACTTATGAGAAATAAGGGACTACACAGATCCAGGCAAACCGCTATCCTGCTTAAGGTTTTTAGAGGGTGTGATAGACCCACTCCCAGTCTGAACGCAGAGTTTATAAATAGCACCAAACCAGGGTTTCTCTCATTAATTAGTCTCAAGTGTTGAATCATAAGTCAAATCAGTACATGTGTGTTAAAGCTACAGGCATCATTGCTGTTTTGGTCAGCTTAAGTAAATTAGATCACAGGTTATCAAATGATCAATGGCTTGATACTGGAAATTATGACAATAGCAGGAGAAGAAGAAATTGACTCCCAATTGATGGATTTGGTGATTCTCTACAGTCACAGGGCAAATCATTTGTAACTATAAAATAGGTCTTCTGGACTGAATCATACAAACACTTTCTTGTTCTGATCTTATTTTTTTTTAATTTTTATTATTAATGTAAGTTAATAATAATACTGTTTCAGGTGTTCAATATAGTGAATCAAATTTTTATAGCTTACACTCAACGTTATTAGAGGACTTCCCTGACGGTACCGTGGATAAGAACCCACCTGTGAGTGTAGGGGACCCGGCTTGATCCCTGAGCCGGGAAGATCCAACACGCCATGAAGCAACTAAGCCCTGTATGCCACAGTGAGCCCGTGTGCCACAACTACTGAAGCCCGCATGCCCTAGAGCCCACACTCCACAACAAGAGAAGCCACCGCAACGAGAAGCCCAAGTGCCACAGGGAAGAACAGGCCCTGCTCTCTGCAACTAGAGAAAGCCCGCACGCAGCAACAAAAACCCAGCTCAACCAACAAATAAATGGTTATTACAAAATAATGGCTATATTCTTCTAAGCTGTACACTTTCCCCTTGTTTTTATTTAACAAAACCTTTGCTGTACTTAGCCCCTCACTCTATGCTATTTAGTTCTTGACCATTCACAATAGTTACACCAATATGCTCTCAAGACATGAAAAGGGATAAAAGAGGCAGAAATAGAGGAAAGAAAGAGAAAAGAGGAAGAAAAAGAAGAGAGAGGGGGAGGAAAGGAGAGATAGCAAAGTCAACCAATATCAGTGTCCAAACACTAAATGTAATGAGGCCTAGCATTGTACCCTAACCTCAGTGGTACAAAATGGTAACTCACTCTTCTTTAACAGTGGCCCAAATCCAGGTTGAACTGGTTGTAATTGCTAAGTGGGTTTATAGGTCACAAATTTCTTGCTAGGAACTCTTAGGCTCTCACTTGAAATGTGTACATTTTCGGAAAGTGGAGATTAAGTATAGTTGTATATATATAATGTATAATATATATAATTGTATATATATGCATGCAATTTACTCTGAAGCAACCAATGCTTACACATCAATAAGCAAGTCTAATGACAACTCTGGCCAGAAATATTGATCACTGTGAGGCTTATGGTGGGGCTTATTATAGTGTTTACACAAACACTGATCTTTTTTCCCTTCTAGTCACCTTATATCTCAGAAAGGGTTTCATAAGAAGCTCAGAATTCTCCCACCATGACCTGATATATATATATGAAAAATAAAGAACAGAAAAAGTAAATGAGATTAAGAGACCAAAAGAAGAGTGATAGCAAGGTGATAGGAATTTATTATGATTCTACCAAGAACAGCACATACTTCTAAAGTGTGAGCTCCTAAAAGCAGGAATAAATACCTCTGTAATCCCAGAGCCTAGTACCCAAATCAATAAACAAATGATATGAGATGCATTAGAATATGTGAGTAAAGTTGATTTCCAAAAGATTGATAAAGCCTTGAGATCATGATGATCTGTGTACTTTTATAATGGATCCCGCCATTTTTCTTCCAATCTAACTACCAATGGAAAAATTATCTTCCATATTGACTCTCTTGAGAGTCCAAAAGACTCTTTAGAAGCCAACCCCAAATCCCTGAGAGCCTCTTTATATGTCTGGGTCATTCTCTGCTAATTCAATAAACGATGGAACTTCCCCCTTCCCCCGACCTCGACCCATATTATACAAACTATTTATATACAGCATTACTCTGGAATACTCTGTACCCTCCCCCACAAAAAAAAAAAAAAGAGGGGGGGGGGAAGGAAGCTGCAAGAGAATATCTGATTCCACAAATCAAAATTTGTAATTTTATAGCACACGGATCTCTGCTCAATCTTATAGTACATGCTGGATCACAGGGAAGTGTGAGGGTAATGGATACATGTTTATGAATGGTAGAGTCCCTTGCTGTTCGCCTGAAACTATCACAACATTGTTAATCGGTTATTCCTCAATACAAACAGTTTTTTAAAAATTTGTAATTTTTATTATAAGTGATTTGCAACATATGCATGAAGTTAGTTTCCGTATAGGAGTCAAAGGTAAACGTGTATTGGTAAGTTGGGAAACCATAAAATAGGATCTATTACATTTGTAAAGACTTGCATGGTAGAATGATATAAAATTTCCTGTGTCTCCTCTACTATAGTGATTTTAGCAGACTGAGCAAGAAGAACTTTAGGACGTGCCTCACCAGCAGGTTATCTGTTAAACCAGAAGTCCTTTGGCCCTGGTTTGCTATGCCTGGGCTTAAATAGCATTTATGGGTCTCCAAATCACTTCCAGGCTCTATAAATGTCATCACTTCATGTTATAATGTGAAACTCAATAGCTTGTTGACACAGAATCAACAATATTATATTATCACCCACTGATACCCATGTGTAATGAAACAGTATTTGGGTTTCTGACTAAACAGTGAATTTATAATTCCCCAATATTAAAAGCAGCTTAAATAAAATTATAAGTTTATCTGTAATGATGATCAAAAGCAGGAAGAAAAAGGTAATGTATATTTCCTAAGATTTCACCTAATCTGTATTTAAGTATCAATAAGTAATGACCGTAAGAACCTATTTTCGTAATAAAGTCTTAACCATGCAATAAAATAAAACTTAGAATTTTAATGATGGAAAAAAGTAATGAAACTATACTAGGAAGTACATACAACAAAATCTCTGACACAAAAAATTAAAACTATTGCTTACTAGAATTTTGCCTATGTTGCACTTTTTAAAAAACTACAAGAAAATAAACTGGTGTTAGGAATTTTGGTCAAGAATGGAGTTTTCAATTATCATCTTAATTCTGAAAATTAGACATCTAGAATTATACAGTGCTGACTTAGACAATAAATGAATAAGTTGAGATTCCAAATACAGGTATCATTTAAAGACAATTTTAATTAAACTCAGTAAGAAATTCAGATTTTTCAGTTAGGGCTAAAATAAGAAGATAGCAATGGAGATAACACTTGATTAAGATCCAAGACACATGGGTAGCACAGACTACTGTCCCCATGTCATTCAAAAAGTTCCATGAGGGCTGGAATTCTATTTTATTCACTATTAAATCTTCAGTCAGTAAGGATTTCTTGCTTAACTGACTTAGGTTGGTGAACATGGATTTAAACTCTGATATGCAGTTCCCTGGGTTTTCCAGGTAGCTCAGTGCTAAAGAATCTTCCTGCTGAATCAGGGTACACAGGTTTGATACCCGAGTCAGGATACCCCTGAAGAAGGAAATGTCAACCCACTCCAGTCTTCTTGCCTGAAGAATTCTATGGACAGAGGAGCCTGGCAGGCTACAGTCCACGGGATTGAAAAGAGTTAGACACAATTGAGCAACTAACACTTTCACACTTTTTTCATGCTGTTACCTTACCTGCAAAACTTCTGACCTGCAAAACCAAGTTCTGATGAGGATTAAAGAGGTCCCTGTAAACCAAAATCACAAAGCCTAAAGTACAGCAGTCCCTCTGTGAAGGGTGGTTCCCTCCTGGGCATACCCACTTCTCATCCATCTCAAGTATTCTAACAGCCTAGAAAGTAAAATATTCAGGAACCAATGCCTTCACCAGCTAAGACCTGTCTGTTCCCCTAACTAAAGACAATTAGTTTTGAGAGAAAACTCCCAGAGCCTGAGCCCCCTTACTTGTGAGAAGCTCAGCATTTAGAGCAAGGTGGTTGGTTGCCTGCCCATGAACAAAGTAGCCACTGGCCCAGTCTGAGATCAAGGACAAGACCGAAAATCCAGATTTATCCTAGGAAACACAGGTCAAGCTGGTGCCAAAACCAAGCTTGCCACTGGTTTTCTATTTTCTTCTCAATGCATTTTCCTATTTTCCTACAATAAACATTTTTATTCTTCATCTATTTTAAATCACTCAATCTCAGGTGAGCCTCTGGAGTTTTTATGCAAACTCCCATAAGTGTATAATTTCAACACACACAAAAAAATTTGATGATAAATATAGAGGCTTTCCCAGAGTGGGCTTTAAATCATTATATTAACTTGGACACAGCAAGTTTTTTATGGTCATAAAAGTATTCCCCTTGACCTCAGCACTTCCCTCAACATATGGCACAGAACTGAGGACATAAAAGAAATTCAGGATTTTAATCAACTGAAGCTAAGCTAAAAGGCTTTTCATTAAGAAAGTTCATAAATTCTCCAGGGCCTAGGTTCAAAAACATGAAATTCCAAATTCTTCCTTAGAATGCTTAAGATATTCGGTATCTGAATTCTCTAAATGTTCGCTTATGCAATATAAAAATGCTACAAATGTACATATTCTTTGACTAAAATCATATGTGATTTATGACTTGCAATATACCCAAAGGAAAACTTTATCATCTTCAGTTATTACCTTCTTTCTGGTCCAACCCTTCCAAAAGGAGGAATAAAGTACCCCATCATTGCCATGACCCCAGCCCCAGGCTTCCCTGTTAATAAAACACAATTCTCATCACTCTCCGAAATAGTCTCCACCTTAAACAGCAAACACTCCAAACTCAGTTCGATGCAACAGCATGTGTTGAGGCTCGGGCAGAACATCTATTTGTACGCTCGAGCAAACAGAATAACAAATGTCAGGGCACAACAGTAAAGACAGCAAGTCCAGGATAATCTGGCTGTCCTCAGTCAAGCCCATACAACCAGCCCGCCTCCTGCCAGGACTGAGGCCAGTTCTTCCCTGGATAAGAGTATGTTCACTGTTTGTTAAGAGCACTCAACACTTCACTGTTTGTGTAGGTAAAGTTACAAAGAGGGAAAAGCAACTTAAACCTAAAAGGTTCCTCTGATAGTCCAGGAATGAGGCGATTAGGGCCTTATCTAGTTAAAGAGTCCCACCTCTGCTTCATTTCCTCCACCCAAGTCTAAAAATCCTTTCCTTCTCTCCCCTTTAGATCCCCATGACGTGACCAAAGTGTTCTGAGCCTCAAAATCTGCAACTAAGTGAATTTACTCACAGAAAAGTTTAAGTGAGTTTTAAAGCTTTCTGTGAATACTGGTATTTCCAGCAGAAAACAGGAAGCCCTCAAAGAAGTGAAATTTCTAATTGTGGCATTTTAGGCTTCCCTGGTAGCTCAAACAGTAAAGAATCTGCCTTCAATGCAGGAGACCTGGGATCCATCCCTGGGTCAGGAAGATCCCCTGGAGAAGGCAATGGCAACCCACTCCAGTATTCTTGCCTGGAAAATCCCACGGACAGAGGAGCCTGGCGGGCTGCAGTCCATGGGATCCCAAAGAGTCAGACACGACTAAATGACTAACACTTTCACTTTCAATGCCCAAATACCTTCTTCACCAGAATGATGGCACAGATTTTAGGATCTTAACAGGACTCCAAACGTGGGACATGGTCAGCTATCTTTGCTGATACCAGAAATGGCATCAGCACTGAGATAACATTTTTCCATAGAAACACAGGCCATCAAAAATACAGTCCAAGGGTTTCCCAGGAGAACTGATAACATCTCTGAATCACTGTAATGTGTTTTAGATTAATCTGGGATTTAGAAAAAGGCTCTAAGAAAATATTTAAAAATGAATGATGCCAAAACCTATGAGAATCAAGTAATGAATATGATTTACTGAAATACTGTAGTTTTGGTTCTTTTGTAAACTGATACCCCTTGCTCTACTGTTTGTAACTCAAAGACTTCCTTCCATTGGAAATATAAGATTTACCGACTCCACCCAATGTGTATGTGTATATCTGTATATATATGCATACACACACACACACACACACACACACAAGGAAGTCCAGCATTTCAAAGCTTGCTGTTAAGGAATGGAGCTGATACACTTTCCTGAAGTTATACTTTCCACTACACCTGTAGGAATGCATCTCAAGTAGAGGAGTCTACTTTTCCCTTCTTCCATTCAACCCAGCATGTCTAAAAGCCAACAGTTTTTCTACAGAAGTTTAAAAGACAAAGTCTGAATAACCAGATGACTGTGCACTTGATATACTACTCCAAAATGGGGGCAGGGAGGAGTGGGGTGAGGAAAGGGAGAGAAGAGGGAAGACTGCTTAGAAACCAAGTGAACTTTCCAGGGAGAAACCCCTGAAGCCTACACCTGGGTTCAAAACTCTAGCTCCACCTCTTACTAACATTATGGTACGTGAGCATGTTACTTAATTTCTATGCCTCAGTTTCCTCATCTAAAAATGAGAATAAGAGCTCCAACTCTTAAGGTTAAAACGAAGCTAGGATAAGAAGTATGGGCCTGGGACTTCCTTGGCAGTCCAGTGGTTAGGAATCTGCCTAACAATATAGGGGACGCAGGTTTGATCCCTGGTTGGAGAACAAAGACCCTGCATGCCCCAAGGTAACTAAACCCACATGCCACAGTGAGGCAACTAAGAACCTGACACAACAAATAAATAAAAAATTTTTTTAAAGTATGGCCCTGGCACATAAGGACATGGTCAACAAAAGCTAGCCATGGTTACTATTTTTAGGCAGGTGTCTTCTGACCCTTTAAACTCTACATATGAAAGAACAGCATGTATATTATCTATGGTGAAACAGATCACCAGCCCAGGTGGGATGCATGAGTCAAGTGCTCGGGCCTGATGCACTGGGAAGACCCAGAGGAATCGGGTGGAGAGGGAGGTGGGAGGGGGGATCGGGATGGGGAATATGTGTAACTCTATGGCTGACTCATATCAATGTATGACAAAACCCACTGAAAAAAAATTTAAAAAATAAATAAATAAATAAACTCTACATATGGTCTCCCTTTGAATTCTTCAGTGTTTTTTTTTGTTTGCTCCACACATATTTGCTTATACTCTAGCACTTCTGTGTTCATAATCTGCAACCCAGTTCTAAATTACCCTAATAAGAATCATAGTTTATACCCTCCAAAAAGCTGATTTAATACAGAAGTTTCATCTGCAACCCAGTTCTAAATTACCCTAATAAGAATCATAGTTTATACCCTCCAAAAAGCTGATTTAATACAGAAGTTTCATCTCATATTATTAAATTATCACTTCTATTTTAAATTATATGTGTGTGTGCTCAGTTAGTCTGTCTGTGACCCCCTGGAGTATAGCCCACCAGTCTCCTCTGTCCATGGAATTTTTCAGGCAAGAGTACTGGAGTGGGTTGCCATTTCCTCCTCCAGGGAATCTTCTCAACCCAGGGATCAAACCCGCATCTCTTCTTTACTACTGTGCCACCTGAGAAGCCTTTTAAAAATTACACTCTCTCCTTAACTAAGTATTTCTTATATCTGAGGTTCACAAAAGAACATATGTATATTCAAAATAAAACTGAATTAGAACAAAAGAACTTAATTTACAAAGATAGGCAAGTTTTCAGATTCACATCTACGCACTTTCAAAAATAAATCATTTAGTAAGATAAATTAACTCTTCTAGCTTATTTCTCTGCTCAACAATGCCTCTGTTTTCATGGAGCAACTCTAAGCCAATTTTTTAAAAAGACATTTCAGCAATTGCATTTCTGGTGTTTAAAACATTTAGTAATAATTTAAAAGAATTCACGTTTAACTAAATAACATTAACCAGTTGCCTAAGCATAGATATCTTAGTCCAAAGAAGTTGATAGTGACAACATTTATTGGATTACTAAGTTAAGCAATCTGCAATTATTAAGCCCTGATATTAGTATCTACAGTCTAAGAATTCTCATTTCAGCCTGCCTGTGCAAATTGTTTCTGACACTCAATGACATTTTGAAAAAGATCAAGCAAAAAGGAAACGAGTTTCTGAGCTTTTCAAAACATAAACTGCAATGCAGTAGCACCATTACAGCAACCACTGAGAAAAGGGGATTCTGAACAAGAACTATTTCTAACTTCAAAATCAGACTCACAGATGCATATATATAGTATATATATTTCGATAAGGTCCAAGGTTAAAAGAGACCGTAAAGACTCCAGAGACAAACCCCTGAAGTCTACACCTGGGTTCAAAACTCCAGCCTTCTTTTGGTGCATCCTATGTGCCTACAACTCCCTTCTTACCCCTTAGAATCATTAAAAATAGGCTTTAAGGACTTCCTTGGGAAACCTCTCCATGGGATTTCCCTGGTGGTCCAGTGGTTAGGACACCACAATTCCACTGCAGGGGTAACAGTTTCCATCCCCGGTCAGGGAACTAAGATCCCACATGCCATGAAGCATAACCAAAAAAAAAAAAAAAAAAAAGAAAGAAAGGCTTTCTCCTTCTTTCATATGATGGTCCTTTGAATATTCAAAGAGAGAGCTAACCATTGTTCCTCTGATTCTTTTCTTCTCCTAAAAAACCATCAAGTTTTTCTATCATTCCTCCCAACATGCTTCCAGTTCTCTCATCCTTGCATCTATCCTCCAAATCCAGTTCAAATATCTTAACAAAAGTGTGGTCCTCGAAGTGGAACAAATGCCCAGGGTCACCAGACCATCTATGGCCAGGACCACAATAGCCTACCACAATGTTCATTCCTCTTCCTCCTTCAGACACAGAATCCCAGTTTTATTCAGGTGAACGGTGTATTCAGCCAAAAGACCATACTTCCCAGACTTAAGCTAAGTGTGGTCACCTGAGCAAGTTTTAACCAGTGAGATGAAATGCAAGCAACAGGGTTGTGCAGGACTTCTGGGAAGTCTCTTTTAAAGAGAGAGAGCATGCCCTTCTTTTTCCTCCTCCATTTCCACACCTAACATGGAGCAGAGGTAGCCACGGCTACAGACACTGTTTTAGACAATGAGGTGACCTTAGGGATGGAAGCCACCAGCAGAGGATGGTGGAGCAGGAAGATAGGTACGCAGGTCCCTGATGATAGCATGGAAGTACCAAGTCAGCCTCCTACTGCTGTTTATGTAAGGGAGAATCAAAGCCAAACACAATCCTCTCTGCAACAGCAGTCTGCAGCAGAGCATGCCAGTCACTGACCCTGGAGGACAGGGTTGCTTTACTACAACTCAGAGAACTTTCCACTAAAAGATTTCTTGAGTTTCCTGCTTATACATGGCTCTGTGCCAGACACAGGATACCACAGGAGGCAAGCATAACTCTTAGCATCAGGGGTCCTATCCTAGAGGAAGCGATAAAATACATAAATAATTTTAATTCATGGTGTGATGATAGGTGTTGTGAGAGAGACTCAGATAACATTCACTGGAGACCAAGAAAGGCCCTGTGGAGGAAGGCGCATTTAAGCTTCAATATGTGGGTCTGAGGAAAGGGTGTGCCTGGCAGAAGGAACAAACTGGAACTGGCACAGAGGCAGAAAAGTATAGGGCATGACCAAGAAGAAAACACATTCTTCATCTTGTGTCACTGGCACATGCCTTCAAATCACCAAGAGTGTACTTGAAGCAGGTTTCCTTTGATGTAAAAAAAAAAAAAAGAAAAGAAAAAATGTGTAAGATCCTGGTACCCTCTAAAGTCACTGAATGCTTCCATGTTGTCAATTCAACTCACCAGGCATTTATGGAGCACTAATGGACCATTGTCTATTTTCACAAAATAATAAACTATTAAAAGAGAAAAAAGATCACTATTTATGATCCTTACATGGTCTGCTTAAAAGCTGAGGGTTCATCTTTGAACACACTCCTCCCTCTGAAAAGCTTTCTCCTTGACCAGAGGGCACATCTGAGCTCTACTTAGACCCATGCGCCCATCACTCTTGTTCTCAGAGTTACAAAGACATCACCAGTCAACTCTGCAGAGGACCAGATTTACAGGAAGTAGGTACAAGACACACAATGGGAACACTGAGCCCATTGAGAAGTTTGAAATACTACGTAACATGACATTTGGGGTCTGTGATTTCAAGCCCTAGAGGGGAAATCCCAAACAAATGTTCTTGGAGGTAGAAAGGCAAGGTACAATGCCTGTCTTCTAATGCTTCCTTGACTTCCCTCTCCTTATAAAAAATTTTTTAAAAAAATATTTTTCCCCCAACAAGTTCTATGGATAGAGAATGTGACAAGTGGTTCCTTTATTTCAAAAGACACAGCATGGTGGCTGCTCTGCTGCATTGACCTAAGCAAGAGCTGGTCAACTATGAATGATTTAGCACCAGGTTCCCTGTGGGGCCAAAGGTTTACTGAATGTTCACCAAGTGCTGGACCCTGCACACTCACAATGTCCTTTAAATATTCTCAGGAACCTGTGGAGAAGAAATCATTAAATCGTCCAGGAAACTGAAGCTCAGAGGGGTCAAGCAGCCTAGAGGTACATCTCTGGAACTTAACACCAGCCAGCATCCCAGCACCAGACAAGGTTCAACCACAGGTGAACTGTGTCCAGAGGAGACCCTTCAGATTGAGGATCTTTGGGTGGGTGGAGAAGGGGCAGGGGGCAGGACCAGAGAGCTTCCATAATAGTGGAAAGAGCCCAACATTTTACTCAGCGGCCAGAAATGTAAATGTGTATCACTGGCTTCAGCCCATCCCCACAATTCAGGCTGCCTTCAAGGAAACTGTAGGAATTTTCTCCTTATAAAATCTGATTGAGGTTAGCACTGAATTTTTTCAAATTCATAAATATATTCTCACTTCTCACACATTATTCAAGATGCCAAATGTTCCTTCTAGAAGGAATCCTAAATAACCCTCTATCACCTGTCCTACAAATGCAAATCCCCTGAGCATTCAATGCCTTTCAGAAACTGCAATGGTATGGGGAATAGTTTGGTCATGTTCCAGTTCACTTGTTTGGAGACCAAGACATAATCATGTAAGTAAGGAAGAGAATTTTCAACTATAAAGATTCTAAAAATAAGAATATTTTAGTTGTATATTTGTATGGCACTTTAAACCTGCAGTCGAGCTTTACTGACTAATGCAATCACTACATCCCAACATTTTGGTAAGTTGCTTCTCAACAGAATATCTAAATATCCACTCAAATCTATTTCTAGCTAAAAACCAAATTGTTATATCCCTCATTCATTTTTCACTTAGAAAAAAGAAAGAAAATAAAACTTTAAAGACTTCATAGTTAAAAGCTTATCCTAAAGTTAGTTTCATCATTACTTGCCACCCCCATCCTCCCTTAATGTTGCTATGTATATGCTGATTAAGTTTCATTCCCCTAAATCTTTCCAAGTGTCCTTTCACCTGACTTTTCCTTAAACCATACATTAAAGGTTACTCTGGTGCATTCCTCTCAAACTATAACCAGCTAATTCTCATTTGTAAGGTTGGCAGGAAGAGAATGAGATGAAGAGAAAATTCTCTAATTTGTCATCAATAAAATAAATCAGGAAATATAGCCTTTAATCTTGAGTATAATTTACTGATTCAGTCATTTATTTACAAAATTGATGGAAATTGTTAACAAGGAGTTAATTAATTTAAGTCACCTGATTACCACAGTTAATTAACCACACTGACTTAATCTTCTTTGAAAACATCAACTAATCATTTCCCAGGTGTCAAGGGGTAAATCGTTAAATAAAAAATAAACCTCTGTCCTCTGCTTCAAGGGAGACTTCTTGAGTGTGTTTTCTTTTCAGATTCCAATCTAGCAACAAGCCAAGTTTAGGCCAATTTTTTTCCTATATGGCTATACTGAAAGAGCAGCCATCTTTCCAGAGTTTTTTCCTCCATGTAGTAGGGGGAAACCAGGCTTGCAACCTTACCATTCACCCATGTCATTTTGAATTACTTCAAAAATGAATTAGAAATACTTCTTGAATTAAAATGAACAAATGAAAGGCAGAAATTGAGGCTTTCATATGGGAAAGTGAGTTTTCAAAAAAAAGAACTGAGAAACTTTATTTGGAGAGTGTGACTACAGCAATAGCATACGGGAATTGGGGGGATGGGGGCCTATTGAACTGTTCTAATCCCAGCCACGGTGGTGGTTACACAAATATATACATGTATGAAATTTTATAAAACTACACATGCACAATTTAAGTCTAAGTTAATTTAAATGATAAAATAAAGCTCCTCATTAAGGCTAATATTCAAGCTTACCTATAGGAAAACTGTAAAATCTTTTTCTTTTTACAGATAGAAAAATTAAGACCAACCACCTCAAAAAAGTGGAGACGGTGTGGCGAGTGTAAGAAAACCAGCTCTGAAAGAGAAAATCAGAAAGAATCCATTCTATGTGTCTTGTGTTAAGCCAGCTCTCAGCTCTTAGATCCACTGCTTCTCGGCAAGAAAAAGTAAAACCAGTTGTCTTTGATCTACCGATGCATCCCCAGTGCTTGGTGGTGGTCCCGAAAGGAGCCAAAGTCCCAGGTCACTGTGACAAACCACACTGGGGCCTCCTAGAGAGAAAGCGTGCTAAAGGGCCTCAATCAAACAGTTCCTCTTCTCTCCCCTTTCTCATTCCTTCCATCACAGCAAAATGCTTGAGAAGTAAATCTGGATTAAGGATTTTGTTGTACATATTCACAATCAGCAACAACTATTAAAGACCTCTTTGATTTCCCTCACAGGGAAGTGAAAGTGTTCAATACCCTATGCATCCTTCTTAGCTCAAGTCCCATGTTCTCCCTTGTCTGCCCTGCTGAGTTTAATTATTTACAGAAAGAAGCATCTAATCTTTGCTCTCTCCCAGTTAGTATGTTCAATTTTTAAACCATGCATTTTGTTTTTCACTAGAATCTCAGCTTCCAGTGATTACTTAGCAAATTCTTTCAACACCTCACTGCACCAAATATTAGGGAAGAAGTAAATTTTTATGTCAGAAGTGAACTAGAAAAATAATTCAGAGAGGTGGTACATAAAAGTTAACCATTTAGCAATTGACTTAAGAAATGTGTGGCTTTTACCTTATCCACATGCGAACAGTTGTTTTATTGCATACTAAGGAATAAAACTGGATTTCCTATTAATAGTCATCATTATGGTCTAGAAAAATTGTAACTTCCATTTACACTAAATCCAAAAGCTTCCTCTCAACCTTACCTGACGCCAATGAATCCCTAAGGAATGACTGATACAGTGCTGCGACTTTGTTGCTCTTAGGGTCAACCTTTCCTTTTGTTCTAACAATCTTATTTCCACTGAGCTAATTAGATGGAGAGCCTTACTAGTAGGTAAGAAGTTCAATCTTTAATGTCAATTGAACAGATTTACAGCAGAAACTCCCCATAATGTCATCCTAAGGAAAAAGCACAAGCAATAACATCTCTGTTACCTATAAAAGCTGATTTAAGCAAAACAATTAATTAGGAGATGAAGCTGGCTCCCTTCCAAGACTCTCACCTTCAGATACCTTCTTCCTTTCTTTCGTCCCCGCCCCCCATCAAACTATCAACTTTGCATCTCCTTCTCTCTGAACCTCACTCAGGAATGTTTTCTGTGCATTATTATCTCAGCTAAACTACTTGGCCAGACAGGGGTAAACATTTCTGCACTTTAACCAGAGTTTCAAGGGGAAGAATGTATTCCTCTAAAGAACTGGCTCTAATGGTGACGGAGCAGACATCTCTGGCCAGGGTGAGAGACACTTTGGAGCCAAGAGACATTCCAGCCCTTCCAAGCCATAGGCAAATGCCTTTCCATCTCTCCAGGAACAACCTTTTCAGCTGCCAAGAGTCCCAGTTCTCCCTTGGTTGTTCATTACTTTCTTCTAGGACTTTGAATAAGGGAACTTAGTGGGAATTTTTCCATCAAGTATGAAGCAACAGACAACTTTCAATACCTGCACTGCCATCCCTAAAAGGAAGTTAAAATAGAACTCTCTCTGATAGTCAAAGGGTCTTTTGAATTAAAAGATGTGTAATTATAGAGAAGAAGACATTCTTTGATAATGGAAGGGTAGTAGAGGAGAAAGTCAACAAGCAGGAATCAGCCAGTACCTAAAGAGAATAGAGGGAAAACTGGGTTACAATGGAAATGTACTTTTTCAGGGTAAGCTGCTTTTGGACAGACCCATGTGGCAGGAATCTCTATCCTTTGTTGTTTCCAGTTACTTGATGTCAAAGCATGCTATGGCCTCCATCAACAAGGAATGAATGAGTGAATGCAAAAATAGCACAAAAATGTCCAAGAGTTGAGTTGCAAAGGTACCGGCTTCTGAAATGAGGTCACCTGATCATTAAATGAGGCTCTGATGGACACAGAGGCACTATCTTTCCCTTGATCCTATCTACCCAGTGATAACACATAAGAATAAGGACTCTGGGGTCAAATCTTGGTTTTGCCACTTACTAACTAGATGGCTATGGGCAAATTACCTACCCTATCTTTCTCTTGGTTCTTCTATTTTATTTATTTACTTATTTATTTTTTGCTGCAAGGCATGTGGGACCTTAGTTCCCCAGCCAGGGATCAAACCTGGGCCCTTTGCATTGGAAGCACCAAGTCTTAACCAGGGAAGTCCCTACCTTAGTTCTTTATCCATGAAACTCAAACTGTTAATAATAAAGAAGTGGGTAAAGTTACACCTGTAAAACACTTAGGACTGTATCAGGCACATAGAAAACACTCCACAATTTCAGCAATAGTTATTTCAGGTAATTCTCCCAACTTCTTCACTCTCCTGGTTTCCTTCCTTCCTTGCTGGCCTCTCCTTGTTCCCTCATGCTTACGCCCACCCACCTTTCTGATTACTTTTCATCTCTATTTGCATTGCTTTGGTAGTCTCATCCTATCTGTATGCTCACAACTTACATGCATGTCACAGAGTCACTCCTCTGCCTCCGAACTATGTGGTCATGCTTGCATTAGAAAGCCATCAAAAGAATGGGGTCTAGGGACTTCCCTGGTGATCCAGTGGCTGAGACTCTGTGCTCCCAATGCAGGGTGCCTGGGTTCAATCCCTGGCTAGGGAACTGGATCCCACACGCCACAACGAAGACCTGGCATACCCAAATAAATACTTTTTTTCAGTTTAAAAAAAAGGGTCTCAAGCGAGAAAGACTGTGCCGAGGGATAAGCAGCCATGGGCGGTTTTCAGCAGTCTGGCCCTCTTCAACTGGGCCCATTTTTCCTTCATTCATCAGGAACAAGACCCATGAATGTCCTGACTTGACATGTGATGTTCTTTCCTCCACAGTTCATGCCGCCTCCCCGACTTGGGAAACCACTCCCCTCTTCAGAGGGCCTTTTGTCTGGTCAAGGCTGTTTTCACTGCGCCGTGGTCTCAGACAGATTTCTTTTGTGTTCTGTTTAAACACGGAGTGACAGTCCACTAACATAAAGTCTAAAAACTTTGGCTTATCTTTTTATAAAAGCTACTGTATCAAATCTGTCCTTAAAATAGCAGAATGACCCATTCTGTATGTACAGGGGATTCTCACAGAGTAGCCAAGTGTCTGGGGTGGAAGTTAAAAAGGCTGATGCAGAATCCGCTACAATCAAATGTGTTGGGAGTCATCGGTAGTTGGGGGGCAGTGAGGCGGAGGAAGGGGGAGAGTCAAATGGAAAGAAATAGCGTTGCTAAGCCACTTGTTTTGATAGAGACAGCAATTTTCTTTTTTTCTCCATCAGGACCTTGATGGGGCCTCCAGGAGCTTGGCGGAATTAACGGCTGGCAATACCAGGGACATAGTGATGAGCTGAGGCTGCTTCTTAGTTTTAGTACCCATGGTGGCATCTATCCATCATTCATCCAAGTTAGATTTATTTAGTTAGCCCAATTCTCGGTACTAGGAATAAGACAATGAATAAGAGAGATAAAAATGTCTGCAGTCCTGGAATTTATATCTTAGAAAAGAGAAACAAAGTAAATAAACAACAGCAACAAAAAAAAACCAATGTCCATTATGTCAGAGGGTGATAAGTGCAATGAAGAAAGAGCAAAGAATCTGAGAAATCAACACTAAGAAAGTGACCTGTAAGCAGTGACTTGTAGAAGGTGAGGGGTAGGTCATGTACAGTCTGAGGCAAGAGTGTTCAAGAAGAGAGGAAGCAAGTACAAAGGCCTTAAGGTGTTCACTATGTTGGGAATAAAGCAAGAATACCATTGTATCTAGACAGCATATTAAAAAGCAGAGACATTACTTTGCTGACAAAGGTCCATCCAGTCAAAGCTATGGCTTTTCCTGTTATCATGTACATATGTGAGAGGTGGACTATAAAGAAGTTTGTGTGCCAAAGAATTGATGCTTTCCAACTGTGGTGCTGGAGAAGACTCTTGAGAGTCCCTTGGACTGCAAGGAGATCAAACCAGGCAGTCCTAAAGGAAATAAACCCTGAATACCCATTTGAAAGATTAATGTTGAAGCTGAAACTCTAATACTTTGCCACCGGGTGCAAAGAACCAACTCATTAGAAAAGACCCTGATGCTGGGAAAGATTGAAGGCAGGAGAAGGGGACAACAGAGGATGAGATGGTTGGATGGCATCACCAACTCAACATACACAAGTTTGAACAAGCTCCGGGAGATGGTGAAGGACAGGGAAGACTGGCTCAGTCCATGAGGTCTGACTGACTGACTCAGTCCTTGAGGTCACCAAGAGCTGGACTCGACTGAGCAACTAAACAACAACCATTGCACTGTGAGTGGAGGAGAGAAGGAGACAGTTCAGGGGATGTCCAAGCCAATGGTTACGGTCTACCTGGACTCTGACTCTGTGTGAGCTGGGAAGCAACGGTAGCCAGGGAGATGCGGAGATGCACCACCCAGATTCCCCTTCAAGGAAGGGCCAGCTGCAGGGAAGGACTCTCTGCCTACTCAACTCCTCCAAGGTCCACCTCAGTTGTATCACTAGAAAGGTATCTTGCTAGGGTAGGCCATATCCAGCAACTGAGGAAAGTCAATTCAGCCTGACACAGAACATTCTCCTTGCCACCTGCAGCTCCAGAACTCCCCACTGGGTCAATCAAGGCCTTACCCACTTCAGTTTCTTCCTCTGCCTATTCCCACTTCCTCCCCTTCCCTTCACAGATACTGATCTTCATTAATATCTTGCACTCCAAAGTCCATCTCAGCATCTGTTTCTGAAAAATCCAATTTATGTGTGACAGAAGCCATTGGTGCTTTTGAGTAGAGGAGTGACAAGATCTGACTGGTTTTTAAAGGGGGCTGAGAGTTGACAGGAGGGGGACCAAAGGGCAGCAGGTGACCAGTAGGGAAGGCATTGCAATAATCCAGGTAATAGGTGACCATGACCGGGATCAACACAGCAGGGGTAAAGATGAAAACTGGTTGGATTCTACATATATTCTGATGATTGAAATGATGGGATTTTCTGATGGATTAGATGTAAGTTATAAAAAGGAAGAGTTCAAAGTTTGGAGCCTAAGCAAAGATGGAGTAGTCACTTTCTAAGATGGGGAAATCAATGGATAAAGCAGGTTTGGGGCATGAGTGGAGATCGGGAGCTCAGTTTTTGGATGTAAGTCTGCAATGACTCTTGTACAACCAGGTTATCAAATAAGCAGTTGGACATACATGACTAGAGTTTAGGGTAGGGCCTGGATTATAGTCTTAAATGTGTAAGTTGTCAGCATACAGATGGTATGTCACAAGACAGAATGAGCTACCAAAGCAATGCAGATAGAGATGAAAAGTAATCAGAAAGGTGGATGGAAGGAAACATGAGGGAACAAGAGGAGGCCAACAAGGAAGAAACGAAACCAGGAGAATGTAGTTTCTCGAAAGCCAAACTGTTTCATGGTGGAAGGCAGGATACACTGTGTGCGGTGTTGCTAGTTAGCTAAACAAGATGAGAGCTGAGAATGGATCTTTGGACTTAACAAAATGGAAGTCACCAGTGACCCTGGCCAAAGAAACACCTTGGTCAAGGGTGGTAGGGAGAAAACAAAAACCTGAATGGCACGGATATGAGAAAAACTGAGCAAAACTACAGTGGGTAAAGATAAATCTGCCAAGGAATTTTGCCAAGGTACAGAGAAAATAGGTGATAGCAAGAAGGGAATGTGGGGAAAATGAAGATTTGATGAGAGAAGACAAATGGTGAGAGGTGAGACAATGTGATCTAGAACATGAACGAACTGGCTGGACTACAGAGCACAGAAAGTTTGTCCCGAGGAACAGGAGGAAAGACAAAATATACAGGCTGAGGTGCAAGTGATGATGGTTGAGTTATGACAACTTGTGTCCTTCTGTTGATTGCTTCTATTTTCATGTCTATAAGAAGCAATGTTGTTGGAGCAGGTGGTGTTGGAGGTCTGAGAAAAGAGGACCAGACTGCTGAGGGTGGAGGCAAGGAAGTGATGCTAATGATGGGCCATAAAATATAAGCTAAGGAAGTAAATAACTGAGGGATCTGAGGGACAGTGAAGAGGTGGCAGAATCAATGGACTATAAGTCCCAGTGGAATCAACAAAGAGTTGGGCAATAAGATTTTCTAATAACTCCCAATGCCAAACATGGGATAGATGCCAGTGAGCTCTGCCAGGGAATACTCTTGAGATGAATTCCCAACCTGGGTCAGCTCAAAGAACCTCAAATTCTTAACAGTGGGAGGAAGGACATCAAGGGTGTCCAAGGAAAGAGCAGAGAAAGCAAAGAATCCAATTAAGACACAAACAGTGGCTGCAGGGAGGGCCTGGCACATTGGCCAGGAAAGGAGACCGCCAGGAATGGGGGAGTACTTCATATCACCCTAGGATATAAATGAGTCATTTTCCTTGTTACTGTAGCTACCTTGTAACATCCCCATCCAAAAGAAAGGATAGATATAACTGGAGTACTCTTCCCTGCTAGTGGAAGTAATTTGCCATGGCAAGTTAGTTTCAGTTTACAAAACTGAGACAGGTTACCCAGATCAGTTATTTCCAAATCATCTGACTCTCAGAATTACTTAAAATACAGATTCCATACTCCTGATAAAGTAGGTGTGGGTTTTGACCTAAGAATATATATTTAAAGTTCCCCAGGTAATTTTTTTTTCTTTCTTTTTTTTTTTTTTCCCCAGGTAATTTTTATATGCCAAGCTTAAGAACCTAGCTTATTTCCATCTAGGGACCCTAGAGATTATCACATTCTATAAATTGTGACGAAATAATGCTTTTGAGAACACAGCTGAAATCTCAAAGTTGTCCCTAGATAGGATCAAGAAAACATGCAGCCCCATTTGCCCTGGCAAATATAATATGGGAAGCCAGCCTGAAGACAAAGCTGAAACCTAGAGGGGAGTAGAGTCAAGAAGGACACAAAGAAAGAGAACTGGAGCCCTGAATGCACCTTACCTGAACCCCACTCTGCCTCAGAAGTTTTTGCTTACATGAGTCAATAAATATCCTTAATTGTTTAAGCCAATTGGAGGTGGGTTTTCTGTTTCTTACAACAAAAAGTATTCTCCACAGCCTTCCCACATCAAAATCAAACCATTGTGGAAGTACACACTAGCATTTTCTCCTTCCCTTTAGTGACAGTAAAAGGTAGGTAAAATTGACATATTTCAGATATTTCCATCCCTAAATTCAATTTTACTTAAGGATTTCCTTATCAAAATAAATGAGTTTTGATTTTTTTACCTTTAATGAAGAAAATCTCCTTGTTAATGAGAATAAAAACCAAAGAACTGGGCTCAAAATGACAAGCAAGTCTCTGACACCATAAGACAGGATGTTTTTATATGAGAATCCAAGAAAGTCTAGCAGAACAGAAATGCAGCCATGGTCTTCTTCCTCTTTTGGGGGTTTTCCTCAATAACCACTGGGCACTCAAAAGTAGATATGCTATTAATGTGAATCAGTGAGTAAAGGTTTATTTTCAAAGTTGCTGATCTTCACGATGCTGATGATATATAAACTTAAAGGAGACCTCTAGTATTGCTTCCAAATTTGGAATCTCAAGACCTGGATAATAAACAAGCCATTGTATCCATAATAACAGTGGCTTAACTTTTCAACGCACAGAGTGGTAATTACATTTCCTTCATTTCTCACTGTTTCCAATAATGCTGGGGGTCAGGCAAGACCTGAGGGCTAATGATCAAAAGCATAGAGATTTTAATGTGAAACTTCACATTGTCTAATCTGTTATTTTCTTAGAGAGACATTTAAATTTCCTGAAAACTGATGTTTCCATTTTTTTGGTACATGATACAGAGATATTAGAAATAAGACTTAAAGACCAGAAAAATAACCATTGGCATAGAGGACAAATGTTTAGCATTTCTGAATTAATCCAGAGAAGTGTGAAAGACACCTGTTCCACTGTCTGTAGAAGTTTCCTAGGGTATATGTTAAGGATTCTTAGATGAGCACCAAAGCGCATTCTGTCTCCACTGAAGCACCTTCATATGTCTCCAAACCCTTCTTCTCTCCTTTCTCTCTAGCTCTTTCTCACAGCCAAGGTCTAGTGCCTGGAAAAGGGACATTTTAGGAATAAAAGCAAATGAAGTAAATTGGAAAAGGGACAAAGGCCTAGGACTTGCTGAAAAATGAAATCCTGCAAAGGACTACAAAGGACTCAAGAGCTTCCATACTTTGATCTATCATTTTCGAGAACATTCCAGTTCATCACAAAGTAAATTTCCAAATAAGAATCCCTTAGGCTACAAAAAAATCCCTTAGGCTACAACTACCCTTCTAGTTGCAACATGATCACATGAACACAACATCATGTCCATGTCTTGCTTTAATATTTGCAAGACTTTTCCCTCTTCAATTACTGAGTGATCCCAGGACCACCTACTCTTGAGAAATTTCAAGTCTGTCTTCATACACAAAATGGAAAACTGGTTTTATCTGATAAGGTGTTCCAGATATCTGTTGTTTCTGCAACTCCACATCTGTTCACCATTCTTCTGGGAGCCTTACCTCATTTTCCCTCTGGGGTCTAGACTTAGTCTGTGACTTCAGAGATCAAGCATGTGACTCTAGTCTAAGCCAGAGGCACATTTCATGTCCCTGGATATAGGGACTGGATCTCCGATGAGCTTATGATCTAAGAGGAGTCTCTGAAATGCAATTGAGACTTTTGCTGAGAATAATTAAAACAAAACTTACTCTTTTCCATTGGACATAACATTAAAGGATGTGACAGCCATCTTGTAACACCAGAGAAGAATACACTAGATAACACAGTCATCTCAGAACCAGGAGACAGAGAAACCAATCAACATGAAATAGGCTGAGCGCCCATCTGTACTAGGTTGAATAAAATTGCCGAATTTGACTGCTTCTGACCTAGGAAAACAACAATCCCATATGGTTCAACCTAATAGCTCTATCTTTTCAACTATGTATTTCAATACTCCTTCCTTTTGGCTTCAAGCAGTTTAACTGAGTTCTCTGTCATTTACAAACATGAGAATTCAGACTTATGTGTAAAGTTGCTGTAGCCAATAAAGCACTGTGTCCAAGATGCACAAGAATATCATTTAAAGATCCCTTGTACTAAAAAGCCCGGGGGTGGGGGGGTGGGCGGGGGAGAGAGATACCAAGATACAATATCTTCTCCACAAGTTAAGAAAAAGTTAAATTCTTTTTTTTTTAATGTTAATACCGTAGTTTTATTCACAAGAAAGATAAAAACAGGCTTTAAAGATTAGTAGGTAATTATTCATGTATCATCCCATCTACACTACAGTTTTAAATATTTTAGTAAAACTATGCTGACTTAATTTTTTTCCAATTATTTTTATTAGTTGGAGGCTAATTACTTTACAATATTGTATTGGTTTTTGCCATACATTGACATGATAGAAAAAATTAAATTCTTGAAAACGGAAGTCATGATGGATAGAAATACATGAGACCTCACAGTCTAAAAAGAATTTCACACTCTTCTCAGTTAACTGGCATAACTACCCTTTGAGGTAAATATGTGCCCGTTTTATAGATAAAACCAACCCAGAGCAGTTGAGTATGTTGTAATGAATTTCCCAGATAGAAAATGGCAGAGGCAACTTTCAAATCCAGATCCTCAAATCCCCAAATTCACACTTTTCCTACTTTGTCTCACAATGCTAAGATGGTCAAGAAATCAATTAGGAAACATTTGTACAGGCCTTTAATAAAACATGGGAAGCATCAAAGAAATATCTCTGACATTTCAAAACATCTACCAATCTGATCATTCTAAAGGCAGCCCAAAACACTGAGGCTGGAATGTGTCAAATCTAATATTGGTGAAATCCTAGCCAGAGTTATTAGGAACTAGAAAATGACTATCTCAGAATTTTAAACACAAAGCTGCAGCTCATTTTAACTGTGGAGTCTAGACTCCCCTTTTCAGTTCTCATCCTCCTTAACCTTTCTGTTATATTGACACTGCTGTCTTACTAGCACACTGTAGCTGCTTGTTAATAAATGTCTGTGGATTACCACAGTGTAACAACTTTTTTAATTCCTCAAGATCACAAAATTAATAGATTAAAACTGTTAATATCTGGGTTATATCAGCTCTTCAGAAATGTGCTCTGATGGTCCACAATTTTTAAAAATGGATCCAGAGGCACAGACTTTGGGAATTCTCAGTTCAGTTCAGTCGCTCAGACGTGTCCAGCTCTTTGCGACCCCATGAATCGCAGCACGCCAAGCTTCCCTGTCCATCACCAACTCCCGGAGTTTACTCAAACTCATGTCCATCAAGTCGGTGATGCCATCCAGCCATCTCATCCTCTGTCATGCCCTTCTCCTCCTGCCCCCAATCCCTCCCAGCATCAGGGTATTTTCAATGAGTCAACTCTTCGCATGAGGTGTCCAAAGTTTTGGAGTTTCAGCTTCAACATCAGTCCTTCCAATGAACACCCAGGACTGATCTCCTTTAGGATGGACTGGTTGGTTCTCCTTGCAAGGGGACTCTCAAGCATCTTCTCCAACACCACAGTTCAAAAGCATCAATTCTTTGGCGCTCAGCTTTCTTCATAGTCCAACTCTCACATCCATACATGACCACTGGAAAAACCATAGCCTTGACTAAACAGATCTTTGTTGGCAAAGTAATGTCTCTGCTTTTTAATATGCTATCTAGGTTGGTCATAACTTTCCTTCCAAGGAGTAAGCGTCTTTTAATTTCATGATTGCAATCACCATCTGCAGTGATTTTGGAGCCCAAAAAAATAAAATCTGACACTGTTTCCCCATCTATTTCCCATGAAGTGATGGGACCAGATGCCATCACTTGGGAGTCTGGATCAAGCTAAAAACACATGGTTATATTAATTTATCATAAGATTCAGCTTAGGCCTGAGACAGGTGACCCACCCAACTGAAGATTCACCAAGATCATCTTCTCATCATGCTTTGCCTCATCTGATAAGTCAGGATCAACACAAAAGGAATCTAGAGATCTCAATATGGGGACAGTTAGAGGACATGCATCTAAAAAAGGTCCTGTAGAAGAATGAGGAGTCTCAGGTTCAGACCCTGGCTCTATCACACAAGCCCTTAGGTAAGGCATTTAATCCCCACCCTTCCACTCCTTTCAGTCTCCCTCCAGGGCTTAGTTACTTAGCTATAAAATAATGCCAAGCAGTCCAAGATATATATTTAAGGTTATAATAGTTTATATTAAAATAGGGCAGGGACAGGAAGTTTAAGCAGAAGCCCCAAAGACTGGCAAGGAAGAACTTCAGTAAGAGAAAGAAAAGCCAACTGCTGTGAAATAAAAGCAGCAGTAGATAATAGAGATGTGATAGAACCAAAATGTTGCCTGTTTGCTACTGGCCACACAACCCTTTTACTCATATAAACTGTACCCAAAGACATAATTGTCATAAAACCTGATCCTATTAAGGGCACAATCAAACTTCTATTGGATGAAAGAATATCATTGTCTTGAGAAACCATAACATTTTCTGAAAAACTTCAAATCACATCCTGGAATCTGGGAATTCTTCAGAGAAATGTTAGGTGGAAAATACTTAAAGATATTCTCATGTGCATTTTGAAATTAGAAATATGATCAGTCAGCAAGGAAAGGTATTATGAATCAAAGTAATAAAAAGAGCTATTAGTTTATGATCATTGGCTATAATGCCTTACACCATGCTAAGGCACACTTACCACTTTATGTTCATAAAATGTCACAGAATAGATTTTCCCATTATCATACCAGTTTTACAGTAGTTTGAGCCATGCAAAGTTAAAGGACTTCCACAAGGTCATACAGGTAGAATGAGGTGAAGCCATTGCTTCAGGCCCTCCTGCATTTTTTTAAAAGCATTATGCAAAATAGAGGGCAGTGCAAATAATTTCTAGCCACAGATATGCAATATTTTTAAAAAGACTAACTGCAAAACACTCTCCCAGTTCCTAATGATACGCAGTTTGCAGGATGATTTTACCTAAAATATTTTATGCTAAAATAAGGGCATTTACAATGTCATCATACTTCTTCATCTAAGTCAAAAATCATTACAACAGGAATCTAGAAATCTTCTTAAACCCCCAGGTTGACAATATTCAGAGGACATGTATGTAAAAATGATCAAGTGGGAAGACTGAGAGTGAGGATAGAAACCTGAGTTTCTGGAAATATCCAGTTATGAGCAGCAAGCAAATTCTACAGTATGTGGCAAAGACTTGCAAAAAGTCCCTTGGCTTCTTTAGTAACTTCACATGTGGACAGTAACTAAAGGGGTATGACATTTCTAGTACAAAAGAGCCATATGCTAGAGCAGTTTAGTTAAAGCCTCTGGAATCAGAATCTCGGAATTGTCTCACAGTGATTTTTTAGCCATATGACCTTAAGGAAGTTAACTGGTCTATGCCTTCATTTCCCATCTGTAAAACAGAAACAGTAAGAGTGCTTACTTAAAAAGGGGCATGATAAAGACTAAATTTCAACAAGTGCAAAATACTTAGAACAGGGCCTGCCACATATAAGTATATGATATATATGACATCATATGATGTATACTATACCTATTATTATTATAGAATGAAAGATGGATGGGTCTAAACTACCAAGAAGAGTAAGTACAGGTCATTTGGTGACTTAGACATTAACAAAGGGATGAGAACATCTGTTTGCGTTGTATGTGGACAACCCAGATGTATCCCAGTTGAATCCAGACAAGATTTCCTTTTGCCAGGCACTGACAGGAACATATAGTAAAACTTGTGGCTATATTTAGGACAAACCCTCCACAATAATAATAAATTCTCTTTCTCTGTTACCAACCCTGAGAAAAGATTTTCAAAGTTAGAATTATTAACGTTCTCTTCCTGCCTCCCCTCCTTTTCCAAAGATTTTTACACGACCAGTGAGGTTTGTCGGCGTTTCCAAACTTCTTCCCAGGAAGTCTGCAATGTGTACTGCTAGGAGTTGCTGTATAATTACTTAGCTGATTCCCTCTAAGGAGCTTACTCTAAGAATTGAGGAAAGAAAGCAGATTAACCATTTGAATACATGCCACTGGCCCATCCCCTCTCTCTGCCATAAATGGGGGCTTCTGCAGTCTCCACTCCTCAACCCTAATATGTGATCCAGGGAAATCAATTTATTGCTTTGGCTAATCCTACAACAATAGGGGTTTCATTTTCATTGTAGGGCAATTAAGTTGTCCGAGAAGGAAGGAGCGGGAGGAAGGGGTGGGGGGGGGAGGGGAGAGGGTGGTCTCCCATCCCCACAGACAGATTAGTGCCCCTGGAGGCAGCAGCGTCCGCTCCGTCTGTCTGGTGGTCGGTCACACGCAGCTCTTCGCTGCTACCTAGCAACGCAAAGCCAGGGAGAGAGCTCGCTTGTTCCCCTGCCTCCTAGCCTCTCCCATTCATCCCCAGCTTCCTCTCTCTCTCTCCTTCTCCCCGACCCCAGCCCCCGATCTCTCTCTTTCCCCTCCTCTTCCTTTTACTCTCTACTAGTCTTCTCTCCTCCTCCCCTCCTACTCCTTTTATTCTCTTCCCTACTCCCTCCTCCTCTTTCCGTCGCCTCCGTTCCTCTAAAAAACTAAAACTCTCCCGACAACTTGAGAGAAGTTTACAGCGCTTCATCGCAGAAACTTTCTCCATTCGAGCCCTCAAAACTCTGGCCGCGCAGACGAGCCCCATTCATCAACACAAAAGCCTCCACTTCCCGGCTGGAAAGGGAAACCCTTCAAGAAAATGCTGCAGCGTATCAGCCGCTCTCTCGGCCAATCCCACCTCCCAGCCTTATCTCGACTAGTGAATGATCCTTATCGAGATGCGGTCTCTTGGGGGTCACGGCGAGACCAAGTTTCGCTGCTGCAAAGAGGCGAGGTGCTGGAGCCCGCAGCCTGGGCGCGCGAAGGGATTCCCCGGCAGGGCGCTGCAGGTGGAAAATTGCGCACGGAGCAGCGCGGAGGACCGCTTGGCCCGGGAGAGAAGAAACCAGCGCGGGGAGCCGGCTGCGGACTCTCGGGGAGAGCAGCAAAGTACCTTCCGGGAGGGTTGGGACAAACCTCCGTGGGAACAAAGGCGGGGTCCTTGTGGGGTGTGCTGTCACCGAAACCGCAGTGGCTGCTTTCTCAAGTTTGGGACAGCTCACTGCCGGGGCGGGCGAAGGAGGGGCGCTCCTGCTGGCCCCACGCAGGGCAACCTGAGTGCCCCACAGGGAGCTGTCCGGCCGCCTCCCGCTCCTGGCCTCTGCCGGCCGCAGCCCCCTCCGCTCGCCCGCGGACCCGACCCTGCCGCAGCCAGGGAAGTCCCGCACTCCCGGCGGAGCTCGGACCGGTGGGCGCTTACCTCCGCCACTGGCCGGCGCCAGGCAGGCGGCGAAAGCCAGCAGCAGCGTGCACGCTGCCGCCGCCGCCCAGCGCTCCATCCCCGCGACTGTCCGGGTCCCCGGCCTCGCCGTTCCTTCCCCGGGAGGTGGGCGCGCGTCGCACTCGGCACTGCAGCGCCTCCACTGGGGAGCGCTCTTTCAGGGCCGCACCTCCGCGGGCTCCTAGTGGCAGAAAGCCGGGACCCGCGCCCGAGGAATCGCGTTTTCTACCCGCGCCAGTCCCCACCCTCCAGACCGTGCATAAAGCCCTTTAGACCCGCCCGCCCCGGAACTAGCCTGCGGGAATCCCGCGGGGCAGGCCCCCTGCCGCCCGGCCCGCCCCCTGCACTTTGCAGCTGCGAGAGGAGTAGGGACCCGAACACACGCGTGCACTCTCACGCATGCACTCCTACAGACACAGCCGCGCGCGCACACGCACCCGCTCACACGTGCACGCACACGTCCCAGGTACACACGCTCATTCACACGCGCACACACGCTCATCACCGTCACACACTCACACTGACACGATCACACGCGGGCAGGACTGGCTTCCGCACAGAAGGTGACTAGGCGGTTCACACGGATGTCGGCCACCTATAGTTTTTGAAAAGGGAAAATAAGAGAAGGAAGAGGAGGGAAGGGGAAAGAGAAATAAATGGAGAGCTTGCTCGAGATTTGTGACTATTTTATTCTCTAGTTTACAATCCTCAAGCTCCCTCGGACACCCGGGTTTCCCCTGTAGAGTTTGGCGTGCTCTGTCTTTACGAGTTACGGGGGGAGTTAGATCAATGTTGGGGCGATGGGGGCGCGTCGGATCCTTCTTGAGATTTTCTCAAGCACCACGTCTACAGGTGTCACGGCCAGATCGTGCTTCTTACAAAGCTGATCATTTTGAAGCAAAACTGAAAGAATGAACGTCTTCTCGACGGTGCAGGTGCCCCTTTATGCGAGGGAGAAACTAAAGGGGTTCAGAGAGTCCCGCCGCTCCTTTCTTTGGGGCAGCGTTAGCCCGGCTGGCGGGGGCTGGAAGAGGGAGCCCCAAAGAGCACTGTGAGAGAAACTTAGCATCGTTCTCAGCCGAGACGTGGCCCCAGCGCCCACAGAAAGGAGGGTCCGCGCAACCTCTTTGCTGGCCACGTGGAGCCCTGTGTGAGAAGGAACCGCTTCTAGGCCAGGGGCCACCCCGGAATTTCCTCACCCCGGAGCCAGGCCCTGGTCCAGGGAGTCAGGAGCCCTTTCTCTCAGCCAGAGGAGCCGTGGCCGTCAAGACGACAGCCAAGGACCCACGTAGTCCCCGACCCAGAGGCTGCCACCCCTTGTCCCCGAGCCTGGATCTGGAGACTCTGTGGAACTCTACTGACCCCAAACAGTCCGGGCTTTAGTGGTTGGTGAAGCTTTGAGGGGAGGGGGAAGGGGAAATAGATATTATTTTTGAAAGACAGGATGAGAGAAATAGACCCAGATAGAGAAAACTCTGACTTAAAAAAGAGTAAGGTGCGAGCAGGGGAGGGAGAGATTTAACGGCTTTCTTCTCAAAAACTGGAAATCCAGCGTTCTCGGCTCCGACCGAAGTCACTGGGGCGTCTGGCGCTGGGCGGCGCCGCGGAGGAGGCAGGATTGGGGACCCGAAAGGCATGGGGGGCTGGGAAGCCAAGGGGACGGGGCGAGCGGGAGGAGGGAGGCAGCGCGAAGCTGCACTTTCGTCTCGGTGGGTGATTTATGCCGGTTCCGGGCGGCCGGGGCGATGGTACGAGACCGCGCCGGGGTCAGAGCACTCCGACGCCGGCCGGGGCCGCCCTGCATAGTCAATGAGCGTCCCCGCACCACAGTTACAGAGAGCCGCTGCGGGCGCTGGGGAGGCGCGCGCCGCAGGCGGTGCGCGGGTGGGGGCACCGCGGGCGCCGGAGAGGCTGCGTCCGCCCGGGGCGCGCGTGGGGAGCTGGCGGTGCGGGAGCGGGAGCGCAGGCGCGATCGGGGGCGAGGGGGCGGGCGTGGGGGCGGCGTCTGTGTCCTTTCTCTGTTTAGCAGCGCGGGCTCCAAACATTCCTTTCTGCACTGAAGGGTTTCCCTCATTGTTGCTGTCTTTGTGCTGCGGTGTTGCCAACTTGCTGGAATTCCTGACGTGGTTGCACAGCAGGGCTCAGGCTGACCGTACGAACCAGCTGCGTTTGTGTATGGGGCCGACCCCGCCGTTAATCCCAGAAAAACGCCAGAGAAGGGGGGAAGAATGGAGGGAGGGCAGGAGGGAGGGGAGCAGATGAAGGGGTGGGGATGGAGGGTGAGGGACCAATAACGAAACACTGCCTATCACTCCCGACACTGTGTACACTCGCACAATCCACACTCTCTTCCCCTAGAAAACCCCAATTTTTCAGTGCACTACCAAACTCGGGCCACTTAAAACCAGACATCTTTTTACAACCTGCACCATGCGCCAGTTTTTATCTCGATACCTGGGAATGCCTGTTGCTAGATTTGGGGGATTAAAACTAAGGACTAGCATCCGGGAAAGCGCAGGCTCGCTCAGTCTTGATTTACGGCAGCACTGTTTCTATGTAATGCAAGTTTCTATATAATGCAAAATCTCTTTATGTTCCACATTTCTCTCTACATCTATACATAAAGGACTTTACAGTGCCCTTAACCAAAAGAGAGGAAAGTGCTGAAAAGTGAAATTTATTCTACTAAATTTGTATTCATTGATTTCCTAAATATATTTTTGACTTTATTTTATTATGCATCTCAATTCCAAACTACTGGTAATATTTTCAAAGCATTTATTACTATTCTGACTTAACTTCTGCTTCCTGTAGTGGACATGAAGTGGAAAAACTCCTTGAGTACCAGTCCAACTCCAGCTTGCTAATAATCTAACCCAGATTTGCCACTTGGTGCCACAGAGCTAACTGTTCACTGAACAGTTTAAATCCAATGTCCATAAGAGTTCAAACTTAGCATGATGGAGCCTGAACTATAAACCTTTAGTGTTTCTTATCTCAGTAAGGGGCACCACCATCCACCCCACAGGCCAAGGCTAAAATTGTCATTTTAAAAAAATATTTATTTTGCTGTGATGGGCCTTAATTGCACCACATGGGATCTTTTTAGTTGTGGCTTATGAGATCTAGTTCCCCTACCAGGGATCGAACCTGGGCTCCCTGCATTGGGAGCTTGGAGTGCTAGCCACTGGACCACCAGGGAAGTCTGTGAAATTGTTCTTTTTGACCCTTTTCTCTTCTGTACTCCATGAACAAGTTCCTCAATCCAATCACTTCTTCTCAAATCAAACTCACCCATTTTTCTCAGTCTCGTTGCCAATAGCACAACTCTCTCACCTGAATTATGGCTAGATCCTTATAATGGGGTCCTTGCTGCCAGTCTGCCCTGGCACATCTATTTTCCATTCCACAAGCAGATGATCCAAGTGACACTTCTACCAGACTAGTGTTTTCAGACAAAGGTAATTAACTATTAGAGGGTTATGAAATCAACATAGTAGGTCAGACAAGAATTATTTTCAAATAAAACAGAACAGAATAGAAACTAAAATAACTTTCACATGGAAAGGATATGTGTTGCTTCACAAAACTCTTGTGAAACAGACATTCCACTATGTAAAATATCTTTCTTGTTATGCATCTCAGTCAAAAAAGCTTGAAGTATCTCTCCTTAAACGACTTATTAATTAGAGTAATAGTAACAAGTTTAGAACCTGGCAGGTGTTTTAATGTGTGTGTGTTGTGTGTTAGTTGCTCAGTCACATCCAGCTGTTTGTGACCCCATGGACTCTAGCCCATCAGGCTCCTCTGTTCATGGGATTCTCCAGGCAGAATACTGGAGTGGATTGCCATTCTTTTCTCCAGGGAATCTTCCTAACCCAGGAATCGAACCCTGGTCTGCCTGCATTGTAGGCAGATTCTTTACCATCTGAGCCACCATTACTTAGATATGTTAAGGTCAACAGAGCAGGAGATAGCCATTGAAAAGACAGTTTATTATACTCACAGATCCCAGAAGAGGGAATACAAGTCAGGACACTGGAACCCATACAGGCAACTGCCAAAGTCATCATTCAGAGAGCAAAAGGAGAGAACTGTGAGCAAGAACCTTTACTTTGTTTCCACAGGAAGGAACAGGGAATAGACAGGCCAGGTAAGCAGGTTTTGGATAGGATAGTTAGTCCTTGTATTTTATAATGTCCTTGTATTTGAACATAACACCCTGCCCCCCCCCCCCACCCCAACTCTGGAGGAGGCAGGAGATCAAGGCAAGGTGACTCAGGTATATTATCAGGACAAGGTGTATCCAGCAAAGCAGGCAAGGGCAGATGCATCAAGATTACTGAAACTAGACATAGGGTAAACAAAGCAGATACCACAGTGTATACCTACACAAATGCTCAACATATTCATGAGAAAGCATCAGAAGAATCCAAACAGGATATACTGTAAGCTGAGGGATTTTTTAGAGATAAGACAATTAAGTGCAATGCACAGGCTTGGGTTGGACTTGGACTAGCAGGGGAAATAGCTCCAAAGGGCATTATTGGGAAAATCAGAAGCATTTTAACATGGACTATAGATTGAGAGAAAGCAATGGCACCCCACTCCAGTACTCTTGCCTGGAAAATCCCATGGACGGAAGAGCCTGGTAGGCTGCAGTCCATGGGGTCGCTTAGAGTCGGACACAACTGAGCGACTTCAGTTTCACTTTTCACTTTCATACATTGGAGAAGGAAATGGCAACCCACTCCAGTGTTCTTGCCTGGAGAATCCCAGGGACAGGGAGCCTGGTGGGCTGCCGTCTATGCGGTTGCACAGAGTCGGACATGACTGAAGCGACTTAGCAGCAGCAGCAGCATAGATTGAATAATAATATCCTATAATGTCTCATATTGGTTGTAAAAGACAATGTCCTTGCTTTTAGGGAACATATCTTAAAATATTTAAAGGTTCACGAATGGGAATTCCTTGTGGTCCAATGGTTAGGACTCTGTGCCTTCCCTGCTAGGGCTGGGATTCAATCCCTAGTCTGGGAACTAAGATCCCACCTGAGAGACACAGACAAAATATAAATATATACAGAAACATAATTTCAAAATTTATAAATTAGGAAGAGAGAAAGAGCACACGGGCAAAGGGCAATGTCTCTTGCACTACTGCAACATTTCTGTGAGCTTAAAATTATATTAAAATTATTTTTTTTAAGTTTTAAAAACTTTGCATCAAGTCAGAAATTCCACAAGGACAATTCCTCTCTTGTCTCTCAGGATTTGCTCCTATTATTCCCTCTGTCCAAAGTATTATTCTCCTACTAATCCTTCCTTTCATCTGGTTAGGTCTTATTCAACTTTCTAAAATTTCCAGTCTCATCTGAAATATCTCTTCTTCCAGGAAACCTTCCCTAACCACCCCTACTGCCTTAGGAGACTCTTCAATACCCCCTCATAGCTCTCTTGATTTCCCTAGCCCAGTTCTTTGACAACTTTTGTTGTATTCCCTTAGCCTCCTCAAATTTTTTCGCTCTGTTGCCAGAGTAACTTTTTGCAGTCATCCAGACCATATCAGCTTCCCTTGTGGCTCAGCTGGTAAAGAATCTGCCTCCAATACGGGAGACCTGGGTTCAATCCCTGAGTTGGGAAGATTCCCTAGAGAAGGGAAAGGCTACCCACTCCAGTATTCTGGCCTGGAGAATCCCATGGACTGTATAGTCCATGGCGTTGCACACAGCTGGACACGACTGAGCAACTTCCACAAGACTGTATCAGTCACTTGGCCTTAACACTTCAACAGCTTCCCCATTATCCCTGGAATAAAATTCAAAGATTTTTGCATTGCTACAAGCTCTTGAATGATCTGGCCACTGGCCATCTCGTGACCCTCATGTGACAATCTGGCCACAGCCACATTGGCTTCCACCTGGTTTTGAAAACAGACTGTCTGCTTTTCCACTCTTGAGGGTGAGATTAAGGCGCCTAAGGGGGATATAAGCAGAGTTTCATGGGGCTATTCAAATTCCTGACAGTGCTCCAGGTCTAGTTCCTAACCTAGATTACCCTTAAAATCATCCTCCTATTCCCTGAGGGAGCTTTCTGCCCTCTGTAAAACAGAGCCAGACCAAAACCATACAAAAGTGCCAAAAAGTCATCAGAAGGTATCTCACCTATCAAGAAGTTCCAGTATGTTTCTGATGTAATAATAACTGCTACTCACAAAGAAAGGACATCGTTCATTTGTTTTTTTTCCAACTTTTGACTTGCCAGTCTCAGAACTGCATCCTGAGCCATGAGCCATAAGCAGTCCTGAGCCACCACTTTTCCTGGTGGGTAACCAGGCCTGGAAAAGCCACAGCAAGACCTAAAAGGACAACTAAGGCAGCACCATGTCCTCTAAACCAAAGACAGAGATACCAGGTGTAGTATGACAAGGCAATCCTCTCTCTTTGCAAATACAGTCATAGGGAACATCTTGGCAGAGATTTAAAGAAACGGTTGAGAATCTAATGAGCCTCAGTGATTGAAAAAAAAAAAAAATTCAATAGAATTAGGACTTGCCTGAAAAACTTAGGATTTAAAGACAGGATGGCCAGAAGCCCTGAGAATCAGGTGGGCCTAAGGCGGGCATACATGTTCAGATGGTGATGGCACCACAAGCGCCAGTCAAGAGTATGTACAGAGGTACTTGATAGTGCATCGTGAGGAAGGCTAGAGATACAGTAGCAGGGTCAACTTGGTTAGCCTCCCACTTTCAAATTCCTCTTTCTTAGGAGCAATTTCCATAGACAAAGGTCAGTGAAAACATCTGCCTGGATAATGACTCTTGAGAGCCCAAGACCAATACAATTCCCAGGGTGCATCTCTAATCTCAGGGGTTATGAAAGGGCTGGAGGTCCACAGAGAGGTCTGTGATGAGGAGTACTACACGCATGAAGAAAGAGCCTATATAAAGTCAGGATCCATATATCATGCTTCAGGTGAAATCAAGTAGGACAACTATCTCAGTATCACCATTAGACATAATTCCAATCTTCCATGAACAACTTTGCTTGGAGACCTGCTTCAGAATTCAGCCAGATTCCCTATTAAGGGACTCTTGAGAGTCCCTTGGATTACAAGGAGATCAAACCAGTCGAACCTAAAGGAGATCAACCCTGAATATCTATTGGAATGTCTGATACTGAAGCTGAAGCTCCAATAATTTGTTCACCTGATGCAAAGAGCCAACTCATTGGAAAAGAGATGGTGGATGGCATCACCGACTTGATGGACATGAGTTTGAGCAAGCTCCAGGAGATAGTGAAGGTCAAGGAAGCCTGGTGTGCAGCAGTCCATAGGGTCGCAAAGAGTTGGACACGACTGAGCAACTGAACTGAACCAAAGACTGTTTAGGCTGTTGTTGTTGTTCAGTTGCTCAGTAATGCCCGACTCTTTGCAACCCCATGGACTGCAGCACGCCAGGCTTCCTTGACCTTCACTATCTCCTGGAGCTTGCTCAAACTCATGTCCATCAAGTCGGAAATGCCATTCAACCATCTCATCCTGTGTCGTTCTCTTTTCCTCCTACCTTCAGTCTTTCCCAGCATCAGAGTCTTTTCCAGTTAGTCAGTTCTTCGCATCAGGTGTCCAAAGTATTGGAGCTTTGCCTTAGTCAACACCAATTTCTCAGAACTTGACATGGGATCTGATACATGGCAAGTCAATCAATAAATGTTTGCAGATTAAACAAGTGAACAAATGAAATAAAACAGTATAAGATGCAACTTACTCTGAAGAGACCTTGAGATCTTGCATGCTATTTGAAGCATCCTCAAGGTATATCAGAGTTTTAAACTCTCTAGCTATCCTTGCCTTGAAGGCCTACAATTAAAGTTGCAATCTGAGTTATAAAATGAGCATTATTTCTCTAATGTCCCATGGGGATGTGGCTTAGTTATGCAGTCATGTCCAGCTCTCTGCAGCCCCATAGACTGTAATCCGCCAGACTCCTCTGTCCATGGAATTTTCCAGGCAAGAATACTGCAGTGGGTTGTCATTTCCCACTCCAACGGATCTGCCTGACTCAGGGATCGAAACTGTATCTCTGGCATCTCTTGAATTGGCAGGTGGATTCTTTACCACTAGTGCCACCTGGGAAGCTGGCAATATTTGCAGACCTTTTTGGTTGCCAGGGCTTCCCTGCTGACTCAGACGGTAAAGAATCTACCTGACCATGTGGGAGACCGGGTTTGATCCCTGGGTCAGGAAGATCCCATGGAGAAGGGCATGGCAACCCACTCCAGTATTCTTGTCTGGAGAATTCAGTGGACAGAGGAGCCTGGCGGGCTACAGTCCATGGGGTGGCAGAGAGTTGGACATGACTGAGTGACTGCTAATTTTACTTTCTTTCACTTGGTTGCTGTAACTGGAAGTTGTACTGTCATCTAGTGGGTACAAACGAGGAATGTTGCTCAACATCCTACAAGAAACAGGACAAACCTTTCCTTCCACCTTATCCTCTCTCCCATCTCATAGCAAAGAATCATCTGCTCTCAAATTTCACTAGTTCAAGGATGAGAAACTCTGAAAGTGCAGTCAAAAGGTTTGTAGAGCTTCCACCCTGGGCCCGGAAGAGTGATGTGGCTGGGGCTTCGCCGGCCGCACTATGTCTGCCATTTCATTTTCAGAGTCTGTTGACTGTAATCTTGCTGCTTTTATGAACCTGTGCTTATATCCGATCCTTGGCACCCAGCCTCCTGGACAGAAATAAAACTGGGTTGTTGGGTATATTTTGGAAGTGTGCCAGAACTGGTGAACGGAAGGGTCCTTATGTGGCAGTATGCTGTATCATGATGGCCTTCAGCATCCTTTTCATACAGTAGCTTGGAAAAATGCCAGAATTCTTCAGTTGCCATCAGATTTAAATATGACAAAAAAGGACTATCTGCCAAAAATAATGGAAAGAATGGTTAACCTTTTATCTCTGAACATTGAATGAGCTACACTTTCAAGCTGCTGTTCTCTATTTTTGTTATTGGACCAATGTTCTGTATAAATAATTAGGATGTAACATTTAATACTCAGAATTTAAATATGTCTGTAACAATCAACCTCAGTACTGTCGCTACAATATTACATTCTGCATATATCATTCTCTTGTGCCAGGTACCAGTTTTTAGTGAGGTATCTTTAAGGCACATAGTAAAAAACACAATTGGTAAATTATTCAAGTTTCTTTCACTGTGATTTGGAAATTATAAATCTTTATAGAATGAGACCTTTTTTTGGACTAGCTTTTTTAGTGGGGGAAAAAAAGGTTCAATTTGTCTTGGTAAGGATTGCATCCATAAAGATTGCATTCATATTTAATAATGCTGGCTTTTCCTCTGGCCATATCATTTTGAGCATTAACCAAAGTACCTCTACTCTTAGCAATCTGTAGTTTATTACAGGTGTTAAAACTATTTAAAACAAGCCTATGTAGTTCTTAAGGAGGAAGATAAATGAGATGTGACTTAAGAGAAAATGTTATGACTATTGAGAAAATGTTCCTATTTAACATAAAATAATTCAGAATACCTGAGTGGTGTTATCTCTGAAACCTCTGGTTAAGTATGGATAAATGTCTTAAGCAAAAGTTTGACCAGCTGTCATTCTCCAAATAAGACTACATGCTTAAAGGTAACCCTCTTACACTGTTGGTGGGAATGCAAACTAGTACAGCCACTATGGAAAACAGTGTGGAGATTCCTTAAAAAACTGGAAATAGAACTGCCATATGACCCAGCAATCCCACTTCTGAGCATACACACCGAGGAAACCAGATCTGAAAGAGACACACGCACCCCAGTGTTCATCACAGCACTGTTTATAATAACCAGGACATGGAAGCAACCTAGATGCCCATCAACAGATGAATGGATAAGGAACCTGTGGTACATATACACAATGGAATATTACTCAGCCGTTAAAAAGAATTCATTTGAATCAGTTCTAATGAGATGGATGAAACTGGAGCCCATTATACAGAGTGAAGTAAGCCAGAAAGATAAAGACCAATACAGTATACTAACGCATATATATGGAATTTAGAAAGATGGTAACGATAACCCTATATGCAAAACAGAAAAAGAGACACAGATGTACAGAACAGACTTTTGGACTCTGTGGGAGAAGGCGAGGGTGGGATGTTTCGAGAGAACAGCATCGAAACATGTATATTATCTAGGGTGAAACAGATCAGCAGCCCAGGTTGGATGCATGAGACAAGTGCTCGGGCCTGGTGCACTGGGAAGACCCAGAGGGATCAGGTAGAGAGGGAGGTGGGAGGGGGGATTGGGATGGGGAATACATGTAAATCCATGGCTGATTCATGTCAATGTATGACAAAACCCACTTCAATATTGTAAAGTAATTAGCCTCCAACTAATAAAAATAAATGGAAAAAAAAAAAAAAAAGACTACATGCTTAGAGTAAAAAGAGCTAAACAGAAAAAAAAAAAAAAAAAGTCTGTAGCAACTAAACCTTGAAGATGGCATTCAGACCTTTAGATCAAGAGCAGAATCAAAAATTCATCTAAAAGCCACTTCTGCTAATATCATCTCCTTAGTAACTGGACAATACCATAGGCAAAGGACTATAAGAGTTCAGTCAAGAGAAATAGACATTAAGATGGGGCATTCTAAGAAGTATTTCAAAATGCAGAAGATGTATCTCGGTTCTTATGCTTCAGCAATGTTTAAGTAGATGCAAACTAAATGAGAAAAGTACTTAATTTCTCTCTTCTCTCTGGTTGACCAGCTGCTATTTTCTCCTCAAGCCTCAGCTCAAATATTTTCTCATTTGTGATAAAATCGCCTCTTTCTCTCCCAGAGAGTCTCTTTCTTTCCTGTAACCCTATTCCATCAAACACTCACCTTCATTAAGATTTTCACTTCGTGGTAGTAGGTCTTTGATTACAGTCATAACTCCTCCAATAAACTTTGTATTTCTCAAAGTCTTTTTAAAATAAACTTTTTAATTGTAGAATAGATTTACATAAAAATTGCAAAGATAGTACAGAGAGCTCACATATATCCTACAACCATTTTAGCATATTATTAACAACTTAGATTAGTATGGTGCTTTTGTAACAATCAATGAGCCATTATTGATTGATATTGATTTAGGAACTAAAGTCCATACTTTTTTGGATTTTCTTTTACCTAATGCCCTCTTTCTGATCCAGGATCCCATCCAGGGTTACTTTATACTTAGTCATCATGTCTCCTTAAACACCCACTGGCTGGGACAGTTTTTCAGACATTATTTTTGGTTTGGGTGACTTTGACAGCTCTGAAGAGTACTAGTCAGATACTTTGTACAATGCCCCTCAATTAAGATTTGTCTAATTGTTTTTTTTTTCATTATTTGACTAGGGTTTTGCAGGGGCAAGATGACAGAGGTAAACAGCCATAATCCTCACATCGTATCAACAGTACATACTGTCAACATGACTTACCGTGCTGATGTTAATTTTGACCACCTGGCTGACGTCATGTTTGTCATGCTGCTACATAGTGATCACTCCTTTCCCTGATTTTCATCCTGTCCTCTTTAGAAGGGTGTACTTATGCACATCCCACATTCCACTTCTTTAAGGGCAAAGTAAGGGAATTCTTCTGCATGAATGCATTTATCTGTTTGCCCCTAATTATTTATTTTTTTGTTTTTTAAATTTTTTAACACCAAAACCATTTTCTACTGGAGTAGAGTCAACCAGATTATTTCTTTATTCAATTATTTATTTATATCGTTATGGAATTATGGGTATTTATTTTATAGTTTGGATCATAACCCAATACTGTATTATTTTATTGCTCAAATTGTTCTAGGAACTCTTTCATTTCATTCCTTTGTCCCTTTAACATACTCTCATCATTGTGGGGTTTGGGGTTTTTTTGTTTGTTTTGAGCACTTCCTTACTTTTCAGCCCTACAAGACGCTCCAGGTTCAGCTTCTAAAATCTCTGACCCAGTCCTATAATCAGTCGAGATCTCCTCTTTATTTTGTTTTATGAACAAATTTTTTTTAAAGAATAAAATTAGTAACTAAAATTTTCTGAATATTCAATATGTGTCAGAAACAATCTAAGAGTGGTAAAGAATCTGCCTGCCAATGCAGGAGATGCAGGAGACAGGGGTTCAATCCCTGGGTCGTGAAGATCCCCCAGAGGAGGAAATGGCAATCCATGCTGCTATTCTTGTATGGAAAATCCTATGGACAGAGGAGCCTAGCGTGCTGCAGTCCATGGGGTCACACAGAACAGGACACGACTGAGTGAGCATGAAAGAATCTTACATGCATGTGAAAACTTGCTGACATCAAGCAAAGTTCCAGCTAACTGGTATGCAAATACTGATACACCTTGTTTTGAATGAATTGCCTGGAGAAATTATTTTTATTACATTTTATTTTTATAATAATAGAATGGGGAACCCTAACATTACAAAACATGAAGCTAGAATGGAAAGAATTGATAGTTTTACCTATAAAAATCAAATCATTTTGTTAGTAAAAACACAATAACACAATAAACAATTTAAAGACAAATTGGAAAATTCACACCCATGACCAAAAAAGTTAATATTTAATAATATATAAAGGTTCCTAGAAATTAATAAAAAGTTGAGTACCTCACTGGAAAAAAATGATCCTTGAACAAGTAATAGCTAACATTTATGTAATACTTTGGCTTCCCTGGTGGCTCAGACGGTAAAGCATCTGTCTGCAATGCAGGAGACCCGGGTTCAATCCCTGGGTCAGGAAGATCCCCTGGAGAAGGAAATGGCAACCCACTCCAGTACTCTTGCCTGGGAAATCTCATGAACAGAGGAGCCTGGTGGCCTACAGTCCATGGGGTCGCAAAGAGTTGGACATGACTGAGCGACTTTACTTTACTTATGTAGTGCTTACTGCATGCTAAACACAGTTCGAAGTGCTTTAGGAACATCAGGTTATTTTATCACAGCAACTCAATGAAGTAGTTACTATAATCACTCCTACTATCCCGAAAAGGAAGCTAAGCCCAGAGAAGTTAAGTGATTTTCCAAATGTCACACAGTTACTAGACCTAGAATTTGAATCCAGTATGATCAGCTTCAGAGTACCTAAGCTTGTACTTTCCCTGACAGAAGAGTCTTGAAACAAACACTTGAGTGCAAGTCATTTATTTGAGAAATAACTCCAAGGAGGAAAACTATAAACAGGTGCTATATCAATGTGATGTCTGGCATTTAGTTCTCCCAGAGCCTTCTAAACAGAGCAGTAAAGGCTTTTCAGAATTATCCACCTGACTATCAAGCAGAAGTATTTCTCTATCAGCTTCCATTTGCTGTTGGTGGAAAGTTATCTTCATGGGCATTACTGTCCTTTTAACCTGGAATCTGCATGTATGCTTGCTGAGCCAGCCAATGTCTGCAGCAATGGAGAAGCTCCGGGGCAAAAAGTAAAAGGCATGTGGCAGAAGGTTCCTGGAGCATAATTCTTCCAGTGTAAGATAAGGTGAAGCCTGGATGAGGAGCCGGGTGCCCAGGCAGTTGTCATACCTAAATGTTTTGTGGTCCTTTTATTGTGTCCCTTAGTGGAATCATTATGTCTAGGAATAAGACCCTCTAAACCAGCAGAGCTTAATTATATTCTGTCATTTAGCAAATTCTTGAGATGATGGTGAGAGACACCAGTTTTTCTTCCAGTCCTTGGGGACAGAGTATCATCTATCTGCACATACTACATCTTAGATGAGTCCCCCAGTCCCATAGTTTTGTTATTGAGCTGGTCATTTACATGAGAATTTAATAGATCATCATAATTATAGTGTTGGTGGGGCACTTTGGGAAGGGAAAAGAAACTCATATTTAGAGGATCTGTTGATTCTAGGAAGGACAAATCATTTCTCCCTCCATATGAAAAGCTCCATTGTAATCAGCATGCCACCAAGAGATTGATTTTCCTGTTTTTTCCACTTGTTGGTGTTAGCAATTTGTGCTTTTCTAGGAATCTTTCCATTTAATTCAAAATTTTAAACATATTGGCGTAAATTTGTTCATTACATCCTCTTATCATCTTTTTGGAATCTGCATGATTTGTTACATGATCTCTCTCTTCATTACTGCATGGGGCTTCCCTAGTGGTTCAGACTGTAAAGAATCTGCCTGCAATGCAGGACACCTGGGTTTGATCCCTGGGTTGGGAAGATCCCCTGGGGAAGAGCATGGCAACCCACTCCAGTGTTCTGGCCTGGAGGATTCCATGGACAGAGGAGCCTGGAGGGCTACAGTCCATGGGGTCACAAAGAGTTGGACACGACTGAGTGACTAACACTTTTTTCCTTATCAGTTATCAATTTTGTTGATCTTTTCAAAGAACAAACTTTGAATTTGTTTTTAATTAATTATATTTTTGTCTTCAGTCTTTCCATTCTAGGTCCTGGTATGGCTGGCAAATTTTAATTGAATACTTTATATTGAATATAAAAAGTTGTGCAGGCTGTAGCTGATGAAATCTTCTCCAAAGGGGATTTATTTCCTTCAAGCAGACAGTTAGAATGGGGGTGAATCCTTGATCTAGTTAGACTGAGGTGTCTCAAGACTAGATTTCAGTCTTCTCAAGAGCTGAACTGGTGCTGCTCTGTCCTGCTGCTAGGGTATAGCCCCTTAGATATCTCAATGGAAATATGAGATATGAACTCATCAGCACCATCATATTACCAAAGCTCTGGGTAATCTTCTAACATCTTAGCATCCACTTTACATTAGACCTTTTAGTTCAGTGCAACTTACAAAGTAGAAATGCCTTGAGAAGAAAGGTAGTAGATTTGGGGGCTTACCTCAATCTTTTCTTTCTTTTTTGTATCTCAGTCTCTCAAGTTGTTGAATGTCTTAGTACTCTACAATGCCTTTAAATGATTCTTTTATAATTAAAATTTTTTAAATATATTTTTATATATTTGTGACTATTCTCTGATACTACATCAAAACTCAACAAGTTGTAGTTTCTTAAAGGTTAATTACAGATAATGAATCTGAAACCATATTGATGAAATTGTCATCTTTGGTGATATTAAAGTCTGTTGGTCAAAAAAATAAATAAATAAAGTCTGTTGGTCTACCTTCCACTTTGAAGTGATTTTGTAAAATTATGCACTAGTCATTTGAAAAATACCAACTTACTGTTACTCAGTTCTTCTAAAAGTTGATATATTTCATTACAGAATTTTTTAATCACATTGGTTAGAATCACCACAGAACTCAAGCAAAAATAAAGTATTGTTATCAAGCTCCACTGACAGATACAAGTTATCCAAAATTCTAATTTTTTTAACTGAAAGCTTAGTATGTTCTACCTAATGATTGCAGGGCACCCTATTGTTACAGGAACCTCTTTAGTAACAAATATATCACAAGAAGAATAACTTGTTATATTTTAATATATTGCAAGACAACATTTGGATGATATATCATCAACAGTAGAAATAAAAATGTACCTATATTCTTCAGAACTTGTATGTTCTATCAACATAAAGGTGACAATCTGATAAAATAATATTTAAACCTAGAAATACCACAATGTGAAAGGCAAATTATGCTAAATAGAAAAGGCTTTAAAATTATAGTAAAAATAAAAATACAACCTATCATTAACAATGTCTGGTGAGTAGCAGAGGGACATTGATCCAGCTGCCATCTGATTACTGATTGTGATAACTGTGGACAAAAATGACAGAAATCTGTGGACAAAGTAGCTTCAAAAATCATTCTTTAAAAACCAATTTACTACTTATGTGACTCCTAATAAAACCCTTCAGTTCAGTTCAGTTCAGTTCAGTCAGTCAGTCATGTCTGACTCTTTGCAACCCCATGAATCGCAGCACGCCAGGCCTCCCTGTCCATCACCAACTCCCGGAGCTTACCCAAACTCATATTCATCGAGTCGGTGATGCCATTCAGTCATCTCATCCTCTGTTGTCCCCTTCTCCTCCTGCCTTCAATCTTTCCCAGCATCAGGGTCTTTTCCAATGAGTCAACTCTTCGTATCAGGTGGCCAAAGTATTGGCATTTCAGCTTCAGCATAAGTCCTTCCAGTGAACACCTAGGACTGATCTCCTTTAGGATGGACTGGCTGGATTTCCTTGCAGTCCAAGGGACTCTCAAGAGTCTTCTCCAACACCACAGTTCAAAAGCATCAACTCTTTGTCACTCAGTTTTCTTCACAGGCCAACTGTCACATCCATACATGAGTACTGGAAAAACCATAGCCTTGACCAGATGGACCTTTGTTGACAAAGTAATGTCTCTGCTTTTTAATATACTATCTAGGTTGGTCATAACTTTCCTTCCAAGGAGTAGGCATCTTTTAATTTCATGACTGCAGTCACCATCTGCAGTGATTTTGGAGCCCCAAAAAATAAAGTCTGACACTGTTTCCACTGTTTCCCCATCTATTTCCCATGAAGTGATGGGACCAGATGCCATGATCTTAGTTTTCTGAACGTTGAGCTTTAAGCCAGCTTTTTCACTCTCCTCTTTCATTTTCATCAAGAGGCTTTTTAGTTCCTCTTCACGTTCTGCCATAAGGGTGGTGTCATCTGCATATCTGAGGTTATTGATATTTCTCCCGGCAATCTTGATTCTAGCTTGTGCTTCTTCCAGCCCAGCGTTTCTCATGATGTACTCTGCATAGAAGTTAAATAAGCAGGGTGACAATATACAGCCTTGACGTACTCCTTTCCTGATTTGGAACCACTCTGTTGTTCCGTGTCCTGTTCTATCTGTTGCTTCCTGATCTGCATATAGGTTTCTCAAGAGGCAGGTCAGGTGGTCTGGTAATCCCATCTCTTTCAGAATTTTCCACAGTTTATTGTGATCCACACAGTCAAAGGTTTTGGCATAGACAATAAAGCAGAAATAGATGTTTTTCTGGAACTCTGTTGCTTTTTCAATGATCCAGCAGATGTTGGCAATTTGATCTCTGGCTCCTCTGCCTTTTCTAAAATCAGCTTGAACATCTGGAAGTTCACGGTTCACGTATTGCTAAAACCTGGCTTGGAGAATTTTGAGCATTACTTTACTAGCATGTGAGATAACTGCAATGTGCAGTTGTTTGAGCATGCTTTGGCATTGCCTTTCTTTGGGATTGGAATGAAAACTCACCTTTTCCAGTCCTGCGGCCACTGCTGAGTTTTCCAAACTTGCTGACATATTGAGTGCAGCACTTTCACAGCATTACCTTTTAGGATTTGAAATAGCTCAACTGGAATTCCATCACCTCCACTAGCTCTGTTCGTAGTGATGCTTTCTAAGGCCCACTTGACTTCACATTCCAGGATGTCTGGCTCTTGGACAGTGATCACACCATTGTGATTATCTGGGTCGTGAAGATCATTTTTGTATAGTTCTTCTGTGTATTCTTGCCACCTCTTCTTAATATCTTCTGCTTCTGTTAGGTCTATACCATTTCTGTCCTTTATCGAACCCATCTTTGCATGAAATGTTCCCTTGGTGTCTTTAATTTTCTTAAAGAGATCTCTAGTCTTTCCCATTCTGTTGTTTTCTTTGCATTGATCGCTGAGGAAGACTCTTATCTCTCCTGGCTATTCTTTGGAACTCTGCATTCAAGTGGGTATATCTTTCCTTTTCTCCTTTGCTTTTTGCTTCTCTCTTTTTTTTTTCCATTTATTTTTATTAGTTGGAGGCTAATTACTTGACAGTATTGTAGTGGTTTTTGTCATACATTGACATGAATCAGCCATGGATTTACATGTATTCCCCATCCCGATCCCCCCTCCCACCTCCCTCTCTACCTGATCCCTCTGGGTCTTCCCAGTGCACCAGGCCCGAGCACTTGTCTCATGCATCCAACCTGGGCTGGTGATCTGTTTCACCTGCTTCTCTTCTTTTCACAGCTATTTGTAAGGCCTCCTAAGACAGACATTTTGCTTTTTTGCATTTCTTGGGGATGATCTTGATCCCCGTCTCCTGTACGATGTCATGAATCTCTGTCCATAGTTCATCAGGCACTCTGTCTATCAGATCTAGTCCCTTAAATCTATTTCTCACTTCCACTGTATAGTCATAAGGGATTTGATTTAGGTCATACCTGAATGGAGTAGTGATTTTCCCTACTTTCTTCAAGTTAAGTCTGAATTTGGCAACAAGGAGTTCATGATCTGAGCCACAGTCAGCTTCTGGTCTTGTTTTTTTTCCTGACTGTATAGAGCTTCTCCATCTTTGGCTGCAAAGAATATAATCAATCTGATTTCGGTGTTGACCATCTAGTGATGTCCATGTGTAGAGTCTTCTCTTGTGTTGTTGGAAGAGGGTGTTTGCTCTGACCAGTGTGTTCGCTTGGCAAAACTCCATTAGCCTTTGCCCTGCTTCATTCTGTACTCCGAGGTCAATTTTGTCTATTACTCCAGGTGTTTCTTGACTTCCTACTTTTGCATTCCAGTCCCCTATAACGAAAAGGACATCTTCTTTAAGTGTTAGTTCTAAAAGGTCTTATAAGTCTTCATAGAACCATTCAACTTTAGCTCCTTCAGTGTTACTGCTCGGGGCATAGACTTGGATTACCATGATATTGAATGGTTTGCCTTGGAAATGAACTGAGATCATTCTGTTGTTTTTGAGATTGCATAGAAGTACTGCATTTCAGACTCTTTTGTTGACTATGATGGCTACTCCATTTCTACTGAGGGATTCCTGCCCACAGTAGTAGATATAATGGTCATCTGAGTTAAATTCACCCATTCCAGTCCATCTTAGTTCGCTGACTCCTTGAATGTCGATGTTCACCCTTGCAATCTCCTGTTTGACCACTTCCAATTTGCCTTGATTCATGGACCTAACATTCCAGGTTCCTATGCAATACTGCTCTTTACAGCATCAGACCTTGCTTCTATCACCAGTCACATTCACAACTGGGTGCTGTTTTTGCTTTGGCTCCATCCCTTCATTCTTTCTGGAGTTATTTCTCCACTGATCTCCAGTAGCATATTGGGCACCTGCCAACCTGGGGAGTTCATCTTCCAGTGTTCTATCTTTTTGCCTTTTCATACTGCTCATGGGGTTCTCAAGGCAAGAATACTGAAGTGGCTTGCCATTCCCTTCTCCAGTGGACCAGGAAGACTACATTCTGTCAGACCTCTTCCCCATGACCTGTCCATCTTGGTGGCCCCACATGGCATAGCTTAGTTTCATTGAGTTAGACAAGGCTGTGGTCTGTATGATCAGATTGGCCAGTTGTCTGAGATTGTGGTTTCAGTCTGTCTGCCCTCTGAATGTCATCAAATGTCATCAAATGTTTTTTTCTCCCAGTTTTATTGAGATATAATTGACATACAGCACTGTATACATTTAAGGTGCACAGTGTAATGATTTGACTTACATCATGAGATGATTAAATGATTAAAGAGAAAGTTTAGTGAACACTCATTTCATATAGAAATAAAATTAAAGAAATAGAAAAAAAATGTTTTTCCTTGTGATGAGAATTCACAACAACTTTCATATATAACAGTAGTGTTAATTGTATTTATCATGTGGTACATTACATTCCAAGTAATCACTACTTACTCATAACTGTATGTTTAAATGTACCTGGTTTTTGTTTTTTGGCCACGCTGTGCAGTTTGTGGGGTCTTACTTAGTTCCCCAATCAGCGATCGAACTCAGGCCTCTGCAGGGCAGGGCCAAGTCCTAAGCACTAGATCACCAGGGAAGTCCCCATGAACATACCTGTTTTTGAAAGAACACTAGATGGGACCAGGCTTCCTGGTGGCTCAGACAGTAAAGAATTTGACTGCAATGTGGGAGATGTGGGTTCTATCCCTGGGTCGGGAAGATCCCCTGGAGGAAGGCATGACAACCCACTCCAGTATTCTTGCCTGGAGAATTCCATGGACAGAGGAATCTGACAGGCTGCAGTCCACAGGGTCTCACAGAGTCAGACACGACCGAAGTGGCTTAGCACGGCATGGCTACGCGGGATTACATTAAGCAGGCTAAACTATACGAGCCACTACTAGGGGAGAAAAGAGAGACTCCTATAATATTCTTAGCTTCTGATTTCCTATAGATGTTAGTTAATTTAGGTACAAGTAAATGACTCTCTAGACAACAAAGTAAGAGAAAAGAGTATGCCCATAAGTCCATGGTAGGGAAAAAGAACAGTCAGTTCATTAATTAATCAGAATCTCACTTACATTTATACCATGAAAACAACCTTTGGCAATCTTAAATCAGACTTTATTCCTTGACAACAAGGGTAAACATATAAAAGTGCTATATACCAGTTATTGAAAATAAAGATAGTATATGAAATTTATGCAAATTCACTGGAGTAAATTTAAACTAATCAAAGTCAACTTTATGGGAAAAATGCTGTTATCTGCAGTCAGCCAAGGAAGCATTACCAGGTTTGAAGGTAGATCTTTGTTTTCCCCCAAGAATGACAACTTAGATGAAAAGCCTTCAGATTGAGTTACAGCGAAAAGAAAAAAAAATTACAATTTTGTAAAATCTCTTTAACTCAGGCTCTCAGATCTCTGAACTAGAGATAGGATTGGAATGTGGCTGCAGGCAGGAATAGTAGTGTCGGAATCTTTTCAATGGAAGTCCTCCTAAGCATGGCATTTTTTAAAAAGAAGTTTCCTGATATCACTCAATGGAAAAAAATTACTCATTTAATATCTGGGTCTCAAAATAAGTACTGAGTCAATACCTGTGTCTCCATTTCACTTATATCAGTCTTTCACAATAGCAACTACAGTGTTTCACTTGTGTGTTTTTGTTTTCTCCTCTCAGCTACATATAATTTTTTAAATAGTGGTTGTGTTTGAAGCTTTGTCATTTAATTTATTTTGAATGCATCACTGCATTTCTAAAGTCATGGCTTTCAAATAACATATTGAAAGATGGAAAGATCAAAAGAGTGAATATACAGAACTACACAAATCTCAGAGACCATTTTCTGCTTGAGTTTATGTCTGATACAATTGTTTCATTCTCAAACTGAGGAAGAATGGCACCACTTCTATCCAAATGCAACTCTGAATGTCATTGTGTTGTGTAATGCCTGACATGGAGCTTGATACATAAGGAACAGACCATAAGTGGAACTGCTGAAGTATATGGCAAACTACATTTTGTAAAATCTGATCTTTAAATAGCACTAAATCAAGATGTTTGCTCTTTGAACTTTAATCTGTTTTTATTTACTTGTAAATGTCTTTGGACTGACTTTGAGATGCACAGAGCTGAGACCAAGGAGTTTTAGCACACTTTAAATAGGGAACTAAAGAATATGATAAGTGAAATGAGCCAGATAGAAGATGAGTATACTACATGGCATCATTTACATGTGGAATCTAAAAAAAAAAAAAAAGTCAAATTCAGAGAAACAAAAAATAGAAAAGTGAAATAAGGAAAGAAAGGTAAAAAGATTAAAACTTTCAGTTATAAGATGAATGAGGTAGGAGGATCAAATGATCCAATGTGTAACATGATCACTTTAGTGTGTAATTGAAATCTGCCAAGAGAGTAAAACTTAAATGTTCTCACACCAAAAAAAAAGAGAGAGAGAAAGAGAGGGTGGATGTGTTAATTAATGCAGTGTATGCATTTTTTTCACAATGTATACATGTATCAAATCATTACATTGTACAGTTTAAATATCTTATAATTTTGTTTGTCAGTTATACCTTTAAAAAACTGAAAAAATGTAGGGAGCCAAAGGGGGCAAATGATTATATGAACCAAATTAAAATGTTGACAAGGTTCTTACCATTTTTGAGTGTTTCAAGTGATGTAAGAACAGCTTTCATTGCTAAAGCTGACATGTATATTTTTTAAATTAATGTTTTTTATTTCAACCAGAAAAGGGAAAGTGAAATTGAGGGAATTCCCACTACATTTCAAAACAATGTTTTACCAACTCTGGATGAAAAAAAAAAGCATCATACAGTGAGTTGTCATATTAACAAAAAAGTAGCTAACGCATGAGAATACAGAACCTGGAGATAACTGTCACTACTTTTCTAGAAAACTGATAGTTATTTTTAAATATAAAATGGCCCAAGTTGCCTACAATTAATTTAGTAAAAAAATTAATTAGTAAATTAGTAAAAGAAAGAAATTTGGTAAAATCTATAAAACTTCAGGGACTGAACATACTCTGGTGGGCCCATAAGGTTGCCATACTTTCCATAGCAAAGCCTTAATTAAAACTTTTAAAGGTGGAAATCATGGCAAAAGATCAAAGAATGAGAAATAGGTGGCAGGCCGTAGTCAGCTCCACATCAATAGCATTCAGCCGCCTCCTCCTCCCATTTCTTGATAAAAACCCATTAATTCCCACTCCCTTCTATGCTAACATTCATTTCAAGAAAAATATGCTTGGACCTGCCCTCACACTGTGAGGAGCAGAAGCAGAGAAACATGCTGAACATCTACGAGAGCTCTGCTCAACTCATGGCTTTACATCTGGCACCTCTGCCCCTCCTCTATCCATAAACCATGTCCTTGCAAGGATCAGATGAGGAATTATCATCTCCTTTACTGAGCAGGTGGAAAGACAATCAGATAAATGCACTTAAAAAGACGGCCAAATAGGTGATAAACATTTCTAACCTGTGGCTCATGGAAATAATCATAAAACTACAAACCAGTGTATCCTCCAATACAATTTAGTCAAAAGATGCCCAAGAGGTAGATTTTTATCTGTTGCATTTCTTAAATAAATTTAGCTCTTTTGGCTTCCTAGGTAGCTCAGCGGTGAAAGAATTCACCTGCCCATGTAGGAGATTCAGGAGGCTTGGGTTTGATCCCTGGGTTGGGAAGATCCTCTGGAGGAGGAATTGGCAACCCATTCCAGTATTCTTGCCTGGAAAATCCCATGGACAGAGGAACCTGGTGGGCTGCAGTCCATGGGATCGCAAAGAGTCAGACATGACTGAAGACGCATGCATGGACTTCCAGGAGACAATAAAAGAACAACAGTGGGGGATTAAATACAATCATTGCACCTCTGCCTTCCCACTACTTGCTTCAATTTTTACTTTAATGAAAGTATAAAATATAGCACCTAAAGGTCTTTCATATAGATGGTAACAAGACAATCTATATTCTTCTAAGTAAACTTTTAAAATTAAAGAATAAAAAACACATACAAATCATTAAGTATACGGTTAGATGAATTTTTCATAAGTTAGTTCATGTAGTCAGCACCAGACCAAGAAATATAACATTATCAACATCACAGAAAGCTTCCCTTTGACCCTTTCGGTCACTTTCCCCAAGGGTAACCACATATTCTGACTTCTAATCAGATAGATTCATTTTAGAAAGTATAAATATTCATGCAATTAAACTGTGTCTTTTCTGAGTAATTAGCTCCAGATAAAATTTGCAGATATGTATTGGTCTTACCTAGCTGCTATCCCAGGCATTTATTGTTTGACAACTCAGCTATGTTGAATATTATTCAATAAGCACCATATTGGAACAAAAGGGGGCCTTCCTGGTGGCTCAAGCAGTAAAGAATCTGCCTGCAATGTAGGAGACCCGGGTTTGATTCCTGGATCGGGAAAGGAAAGGCAACCCACTCCAATATTCTTGCTTGGAGAATTCCATGGACAGAGAAGCCTGGTTGGGCTACAGTCTATAGGGCTGCAAAGAGTCAGACAAAACTGAGTGACTAACACATATATATACAGAGAGAGAGAGGGAGAGAGTTTGTGTACATATATGTATATGTGTGTGTGTGTATAATGCCTATTATATTCCTTCAAAGACAAATATTGATTATGGCATTATACATGTGCTAATAAGAGCAGATCTGGGGTCCCTGCTCCCACACTGTTTCCAGTCTTGCTCTAAGTTAAGCAAATAAGTTAATGAGTGATTAATAATGGAGCAAGGGAACCATGAGACTAAATACACATAGATCACTATGACATTTGTTTCCAAAGAGGCACAGACATCAAGGAAATAGAGGAACTCTGTATATAACTCTAAAGTCGAAGAAGTTTCTCTGTAGGGACCAGAGCCTTAATAATCTTTGTTTTTCCTCTATTGAGTGGGAAAACTTTTCTCTTCTCCAAAGGACCCAGTGCTCCTCTCGCTCCCTATCAAAATAAGATTAGTTTACTCTGACTAATGTGTAAATGGCTGCCAGGTCTCAGTGTTCTCGTTCATGGAAGTGATTCCACTTACCAAGACATTTTGATTTTTAAAAGTAATTTGTTGGCTGTACTGGGTCTTTGCTGCTGCACAGGCTCTTCACTAGTTGCAGGGAGTGGGAGCCACTCTCTAGTTGTGATGTACAGGCTTCTCATTGCAGTGGCTTCTCTTGTTGCTGAACACTTGGACTCTAGGGTGCACGGGCTTCAGTACTTGCAGCATGTGGCTCAGTAGTTGCGGTTGCCAGGCTTGAGAGCACAGGTTCAATAGTTGTGGTGCACAGGCTTAATTGCTCTGTAGCACGTGAGATCTTCCTGGATCAGGGATCGAACCCATGTCTCCTGCACTGGCAGGTGGACTCTCTACCACTGAGCCACCAGTCATGTGTCATGCATTAGTCGCTCAGTCGTGTCCAACTCTTTGCAACCCCTGGACTGTAGCCCGCCAGGCTCCTCTGTCCATGGGATTCTCCAGGCAAAAGTACTGGGGTGGGTTGGCATTTCCTTCTCTAGGGGATCTTCCCAACCCAGGTATCAAACCTGGGTCTTAAAGAACGCAAAGTCTTTCTTAAAACTCTTGTATACCTCTTCAGTATCAAATATGTATAAATTAACTATTCATTAGTCACAGAATTTTAATGTTGGATGGGACCTTAGAGGTCTTTAGTCAGTTTCTAAACTGTCTAGGTAGGAGTCCCTCATTCTGTTTCCCCACTACCAGGCTTTCCTGCCTATGCTTAAACACCTCCAATGTACTCAAATTCTCATTAAAAGGCTGTTCTTCTCCAAAAAAACCTCTAATGTTTAGAACATTCTTCTTTTTATCAAACCAGAATCTACCTCCTTGATATCGTCACCCCTTACCCTGAGTTCTTTGGATTAATTTAACAGATGTCTTCTTTGTATCCAAATACAAACACTCAATACTTATACTTGGGTCACCAAAAAATAAATCTTTAAAGACTGCTGATACCAGAGGAGCAGAAAAGGGAACATTACAGAGTTGAAGGCATGAAAAAATTCACCATTACATATGAGCTGTTTAAAATCATTATAGTTTACAGTCCTTATGATGATGATATCCAAAATGGTAGTTCTGTTAGAATTCTGTTAGGTAGTTCTGTAAAATGCTTACAGTTAAGCAAAAAGATGTGGTTAATTCTAATTATATGTGAGATTTGTGGCTAATGTCCAAAAAAAAAAAAAAAATCACCACAAAGCCTGAATAAATGCCTCTTTAGCTCCCATTCCCCACCTAAAGGCTTCCTTATTTTCAGGCAAACTTACATTAACTTTTACCACATTAAGTTATTCAAAATTGCTATTATATTGGGAAACTATTTTTAAGCAATTTATTGCATATTCCATTAAAAAAGTTATTTAACAATTTTATAGAGGTTGCAATACACACATCAGTTCAGTTCAGTTCAGTTGCTCAGTCGTGTCCGACTCTTTGCGACCCCATGGTTCGCAGCACGCCAGGCCTCCTTGTCCATCACAAACTCCCAGAGTTTACTCAAACTCATGCCCATAGAGTCGGTGATGCCATCCAGCCATCTCATCCTCTGTCGTCCCCTTCTCCTCCTGCCCCCAATCCCTCCCAGCATCAGGGTCTTTTCCAATGAGTCAACTCTTTGCATGAGGTGGCCAAAGTACTGGAGTTTCAGCTTCAGCATCAGTCCTTCCCATGAATACACACATACACACACACAAACCCCTCAAAGTTACTATTTTGCTTTTAACAAAAGTATTTTAAGGTCTCAATTTTTCTTCAACCAGTACCCCAAACTAACCAATAAATAAACCTGGAAATTTACATGTACCTAAGAAATACAACCTTTTATTCAGGACCAATACCTGATTCAGATAAAAGGAATACTATACACACATGTTATGCAGTTCAAAAAAGTACCTCTCAAAATGCATCAAGAAAATATTTGCAACAATTTAGACTCTGGGGCTGTCTGAATGAAATAGATTAATACAGTATATTCAAAACCCTAAAACCAAAACTTGTATCTAACAATTTTCAGAGTCCCTTTTGAAGCTATTTCCTTAAATTTTTATTTAAAAGTGACAGCCTGCACATGATGTGCAGGTAAAAATTTATGGGTAACTACTAATTCGATTGAGAATACCTAAATGTCAAAAAACTTAAAAATGACATTTTAGATAAATTGAGTTTTACCCTTACTGTAGCAGGCAGAATGTAAATTACAAAGCAGTAATACATTACATGTGGAAGACCCACATCTATGCGACAATTAGCATCATCTTTTTCTCAGTTTGATTTTTATTAACACCACCCCAAAACATGTATATTTTGGTTCTGCAAAGCCTTTTGGTTCTGCAAAGAACACTTCTGGTTTTCCTTTTTGTAACTGTTTTATCCAGTGGCTCCATTTTATCAAATTATCACAAATTGTTGTTTTGATAGTTTTTATATTGTTGACATGATTTTTTAATCTCATCCAAACTCTGGAAATTATTGGCCCATCAACAGTTCTCAAACAGTGGAAGAGTAATATAACATTTATATACTTGACTGAGTTTGGACTTTCCCTCCCTTAATCTCCAAGTATGCCCCTGCCTAGCAGCATCACATCCATCTTGTCTGCATTGAACCTCAACCAGTTGGTTCTTAACCACGTCCGAAATTCAGCCAGGTACTGGGAGAATCGAGCCACCACACCACCTGGATCAAAGGAACGAGAGCCTCAGCAGTAACGAGACTGGAGACGATCCTACAAGCTCAGCATTCATCCCATCTCTAATTTTTAAAGACAGCCAGGAATTAGGACAGGAATCCCACAATAATTTTAGAAAAACATTAATGAGCCTTGAGTCATGCAATTTGCAACTGATGATAAAGGAATAAAAGTGACTCAATTAAATAGGTGGCCTCATTCCACCCATGACTGAAGAAAGGTTCACTCGAGTCTGGGTCACTTCGGCTAAGCAGCCTGAGTAGATCGACCAGTTTTGTAACTGCACAAGCTTTTCTGCAAAATTAAAGAGTTTTAGCGTTGGAGGAAGTTTTAGGGATAACTGGGGCCCAGAGAGAAGTAGTGACCCGCCCAAGGTCACACAGCAAACGAGGACTGGAGATGGTCTCCAGGCCAGAGATCTTTCCACCAAAAGCTGAAAGAACAAGGCCATTCAAAGGCGGGGGAGGCATCTGTCCCCAGGAATCCTCCCACAGGCTATGCGGACCTCTTTCCTCACAACATGCCCTCTTCCGGGCTCTCTCCTCTCTTACTACCTCCGAAAATGGCTGGTTTGCCCGGGGCCCATTTGCCCAGGACCTTGCTCACCACCAGGGGTCCTGACACACCAGGGGAGCCCCAAAAGTGAATTTTTAGTTATAAAACGTCATGCATCACAGCAGGAGGGCAGGTCCTCTTCTAGACAAAGAACAATTAAAGTTACCCTGTTCAGGTAACTACTAAAGCAACTCTTAATGCTAGTGACCTCTATTTATTGAGAGTTGTGCCAAATTCTTTATAAACATCTCATTGCTTCCACAGACAGTGCCATTATTACCATTTTTTATTTCACAGATGAACAAACTGTTACTACCTAGTCCAGAGGTATGTAAGAAATGACACTAATTCTCATACTTGTCTTTCCAAAAGGCTAATCTGACCCTGGTTTTTGGCAGCAGTTGCCAGCTGAAGGCAGAAGTAGAAGGTAGAGGCCAAAGTTCCCCTGAGCAATCCAGAAAGGGAACTCATTCTTCTGCATCATTGGTGGCAGGGACCTGAGAGCCACTCTTCATGCTGCTGGCACCTCTAGCCCTCCTCATTTATGCTGGACTCTTTCAGAAGCTGCATTAATGTCTTCAAGGTCTGGTAAGTAAACAGCAGCAAAGTTTAAAGATGCATTGAAACACTGCTCCGGAAGCCTGCATATCAACCTACTGGGCTGCCTTGACTTAAACTTATTCCCAGTCAAGGTGTAATGGATGCTTTGGAGGCCACTAGAGAGTTTAGCTGCAAATCAAGGGCAGCCTCTGAACATCCTAACAGGGCCTAAAACATCCAACATTCCCCTCTGGACACAAGTGCCAACCATGTCTCCTAATTCTTAGAAGGCAAAGCAACAGAGTTGCTCCAAATAGGCCAGTTTTATACCATTTATGGAAGCCCTGAGTCTTTTCAAAGGTCCTTTCACCAACCAAGGGACCTGTACTGAGAAAGAGAACACAGCTTGGTAAAAAAATACACCCCAGTACTTAACTCCCAGGGTACTCTAATGATCCCAAGGGATACAGAGCAAGACTGAAAGTGCTCAAAACCAAATGAATTCAAAACCTAGATAAAGTCTCCCAAGGGGCTTGGGATGGGAGGGGATATTGAAACCCAAGAACTGAGTAGAGCAAGGCCAGAAAGTCAGGAATCATCAGCTACCTGTTAAGACTATATCTCAACACATCATGATTCCACTGGTTTGGGAAATATTACCAATACTTTGTCCAGAATGGTTTCAATGTCAGTCTAACACAATGAAAGGGTACATCTGGGGCCACAGCAACCCACCATAATTATAGAAACTCATTTTGGGTAACCCTGTTTACAGGATAACAGACTTAAGTCAAATTACCAAATTTAAGAAAACGAAAAAATGCTCAATCCAGTTTAGCAGTTCAGAAATGAATGAAATCAAGCTCCATTGTTTTAATGCAAATGAGAGGACTTTTTAAAAAAAATTGTTATTTGCAAATATCTAGCTTTATCTAGTTTTGTGGTATCTTTTCTTCTGCTATGGTGTGTCTCAGGGACCATCATATGGCTGTGGCTTGGCATAAGTAGACCATCAGCTTCTAAAAAGACTTATCAGGGAGTGTAAGATAACAGAAGTCAGAGTTCTGTTCAGAATTGTTGGAGGGGTTTGGAAGTAGGAAGAGAAAAGAGGCATGAAAGACTTGCAGACCATCCGAGGTAAGGGTTTCGAACTTTTCTGCATTCCATTTCCTCTAATCTGGATTGGCACATCCAACCAGATTCTTGCCTTCAGTGCCACTTTTAAAATCCTAAGAGATGAGCACATCAGAGCACCAGTTACTATTTTTTTTTTAAAGTGAAAGTGTTAATCGCTCGGTCATATCTGACTCTTTGCAACCCCATGGACTGTAACCCACCAGTCTCCTCTGCCCATAATTCTCCAGATAAGAATACTGGACTGGGTAGCTATTTCCTTTTCCCGGAATCCTCCTAACTCAAGGATCAAACTCTGGTCTCCTGCATTGCAGGTGAATTTTCTACCATCTGAGCCACCAGGGAAGCCCCATCTTTAAAAAAGTATGGTCTCAATTCAGAATGAGGCAGATCTATATTAACTAATATGAAGCAACTTCTAAGATACACTAATAATTTTTTTTAAGTTTCAGAATGGCATGTATATTGTGCCACTTGTGTACCTGCAAATGGAAGGAGATATTTACAGTAAGTGTTTATGTATGCATAGAGTATATCCAGATTCCAGGATACATTCAAATCAATTCAGTTCAGTCATGTCCGACTCTTTGCAACCCCATAAACTGAAGCATGAAAGGCCTCCCTGTCCATCACCAACTCCCGGACCTTGCTCAAACTCATGTCTATCAAGTTGATGATGCCATCCAACCATCTCATCCTCTGTCATCCCCTTCTCTTCCTGCCATCAATCTTTCCAGCATTTTGGTCTTTTTCAATGAGTCAGTTCTTCTCATCAGGTGGCCAGAGTAGTGGAGCTTCAGCTTCAGCGTTAGTCCTTCCAATGAATATTCACGACTGATTTATATCCATCTCCCTGCAGTCCAAGGGACTCTCAAGAGTTTTCTCTAAAACCACAGTTCAAAGCATCAATTCTTCGGTATTCAGCCTTCTTTATGGTCCAACTCTCACATCCATACATGACTACCAGAAAAACCATAGCTTTGACTAGATGGACCTTTGTTGGCAAAGTAACGTCTCTGCTTTTTAATATGCTATCTAGGTTGGCCATAGCTTTTCTTCCAAGGAGCAAGCATCTTTTAATTTCATGACTGCAGTCACCATCTGCAGTCATTTTGGAGCCCAAGAAAATAAAGTCTGTCACTGTTTCCATTATTTCCCCATCTATTTCCCATGAAGTGATGGGACTGGATGCCATGATCTTAGTTTTCTGAATGTTGAGTTTTAAGTCAGTTTTTTCACTCTCCTCTTTCACTGTCATTAAGAGGCTCTTTAACTCCTCTTCGTTTTCTGCCATGAGGGTGGTGTCATCTGCATATCTGAAGTTATTAATATTTCTCCAGGCAATCTTGATTCCAGCTTGTGCTTCATCTAGCCCAGCATTTCTCATGATGTACTCTGCATAGAAGTTAAATAAACAGGGTGACAATATACAGCCTTGATGTACTCCTAGGATACATTAGAAAGAGGTAAATGTAAGGCGATCATGGGGGTGATATGTCTCCCTCACACTATATACCTTTTGTAGTTCTACTTTTTTCCAAGTTTGAAAAAGTAATAATTTTAAAAAATGCACCATTTCACTAAGAAAGCTATATTTTCCAGACCAATATATGACCTATAAGACTTTGAAATTTTATATAGTGAGAGTACTGTGCAGAAATAAAGTGACCCAGGGCTGTCTTACCCAGTCAGTCAAGACACAGCTTAGCCCCCAAAGATTCCATTTTTGTTAAAGGGGTTCTTTTGCTTTTTTTTTAAAGTCTTTTTTTCTCTTCAGATTTTCTGAAGATTGTTCACGTTGGTGAAAGAAATCACAAAGACTTTGAAAGAGAAAATGTGTTACTGTGTTAGTTATTAAATAAAAGCATTCCCTTAACTCTCTGGAAAGAGAACTACAAAGAAAAGCTGAAGTCACTTAAAAGATTTATTTCTCTTGCCCTAACTACTAGTGAATATGGATCAAGATGGACACCCAGTGGCCAAATTTAATTTTTTTAATCCCTGAAATTCTTTTCTATGTGATTTGCCATTTTCCAAAATCTCCACTGAGTATTACTTAAGTCTATGACTTGTTCACTGAAAGTGAATTATATCTTACAAAGTCAGATTAAATCAGTAAATATTACTTCACACATAATTAACAGATTTTTTTCTGTATCTTTGTTTGCTTTTTGTTAACCTAACATTAGTAAGTAACTTGCCTTCTGTTGACAAAACAATGTATTCAATTTCTGATAGAAACTAATGGGACAAATTGAAATTATGTAGCAAACCTAAATAGACAATAAAATAATTTACAGCCTTAACTCTTCCTATATCAAACAGAAAAATTATCTACTTTAAGTTATTTCTAATAATTCAATATTTAATACTTTAGAGTCTTGAGAGTGATATAGTTGTTCATAAAATATGCTAATTAGGTAACCCTTTCATAGTTTAGTTTTATCTCTATTTAAGGAGGAGAAAAAGAAATAAAACATATAATTTTTTTAGAATGATCTCTTATATGAGTACTTTGGAAATTTTGTGTTGAAGTTTAGATGAGATGTGTATTGTAGGATCCATTTTAATGACTCTAAAGGAGAAACAAAAAAATCTTGATTTTTATAAAGTCAATATGTTAACAAATATATCTTACATGTTTAACAGAGATTACCAAGCAAGAAAGAAGTGAATTATGGAGTCAGAAAAATCAAAGTTCAATTTCTAAATGGGTAATCTTGAGCAAGTCTCAGCACTTTACTAAATTTCAATTTCCTTTTCTATAAAATGGAGCTATTATTCTTGACTTACAGAGCCATGGAGAGGATTAAATGAGATATAACTTAAAATGCTTATGACTATACCTGGTACAGATATATAAACAGCAGCTATTATTATGACCAGAATATCAATAAAAGCAAGATTATGAAAGTCAAGTAGGGACTTCCCCAGTGATCCAGTGGGTAAGACTCCACTGCAGAGGTCACGGGTTCAGTCCATAGTTGGAGAGCTAAGATCCCACATGCTGAGCAGTGAGACCAAAAGAAAAAAAAAAAAAAAAATAGAAAGTCAAATAATACCCACACAAAGCAGACATCTCTTCTATCAGCCTCCTGGCATTTGCTCTGATGTAAAACACTGGCCCCAGATAATCTAAAAGTACAAATAATCTAAAAGGTCAAGTAATCCAAATAGAACTATCTGCAACTGTCTTTCTATTATACAATACTTTTATGGTCTATTTATTTTCACAATAACTTTTTAATGAAAAGTTAAAATTAGATTGACAATCAGTGCTCTCTAAATCTTTTTTCTTTCAGAAAAAAACAAGTTTACTGACTACCCCACAAACCTCCAGGTATGATGTGTATAAATCAATGTACTTATACATCATATACATTTTTAAAATACGCCCCCCAAATAGAAAAGCTTCAAGTATGAGAAAAATATAAATCAAAGTGGAGACATTCTTCCATGTTCCTCAACAGGTATCCTGAGGGGGAACCTCCATACTAGAGGCTGCTACCCTAACAATCTTTTGACTTCTCACCAGTGAAGGAAGAGAGACAAACTGCTGGGTGACCTTGCACAGGAGAACAGCAAGGACTTCGAGGTTCCCATCCTGCACTGAAAACTGGTCTTCCATCTGTGACCTTGGCAAACCTGTTTATCTCTTTGAGTTTCAGGGTCCTCTGCTATCAAAGGAGGGCAATACCCACAAATGATGCTGTCTGTAAAATATAGTGTTTGGAGCACAGTATCATTATTACTCAGAGCTGAAGGAAGTCTTCACAGATCACTTAAGACACTAAGGCTAAAACAACTGTGTGTGTGTTATTTGCTCAGTTGTATCCGATTCTTTGCGACCTCGTGGACTGTAGCCCACCAGGCTCCTCTGTCCATGGAATTTCCCAGGCAAAAATACTGGAGAGGATTGCCATTTCCTCCTCCAAGAATCTTCCTGACCCAGGGATCAAACCCAGACTTCCTACATTGCAGATGGATTCTTTGCAATGAATCCATCTGAGCCACCAGGGAAGTCCACAGAATGACAGTCTGTTTTAAGACTAGGAAACTTGCCTAAAGCCACACAGCTAGCTTCAGACAAATCCAGAACCATCCAGTTTATTGAACTGTTTGCTATGTCAAAAAGTGCACAGTTGAGCAAGGTTTCCCTGGGACTGGGAACATAAATTCTGCCATAAAATCTTACTCAGTGTGTAATCTACATAGAGGTTCAATTAAAAGTTACCCACATGCTGTTGTGCAGTTTTAAAAATCCCACAAGTCTATTTACAGGGCAGGAAAAGAGATGCAGATACAGAGAACAGACTTGTAAGGCACATCGGGGCGAGAAAAGGGTGGAAGGAATTAAGAGAGTAGCACTGAAACATATACATTACCATGTGTAAGACAGATGAAAGTGAAAGCTGCCCAGTCATGTCCGACTCTTTGTGACCCCATGGACTGTAAAGTCCATGGAATTCTCCAGGCCAGAATACTGGAGTGGTAGGCTTTCTCTTCTCCAGGCGTCTTCCCAACCCAGGGCTCTAACCCAGGTCTCACGCATGTGCAGGCAGATTCTTTACCAGCTGAGCCACAAGGGAAGCCCAAGAATACTGGAGTGGGTAGCCTATCCCTTCTCCAGGAGATCTTCCCGACCCAGGAATTGAATCAGAGTCTCCTACATTGCAGGCGGATTCTTTACCAATTAAGCTATTAGTGAAGCTAGTGGGAAATTGCTATATACACAAGATGCTCAACCAGGTGCTTTGTGACAACCTAGAGGGATGGGGTGGGATGGGGGTTGGGAAGGAGGTTCAAGAGGCAGGGGATATGTGCATACTTACGGCTGTTTCATGTTTATATATGGCAGAAACCAATACAACATTGTAAAGCAATTATCCTCCAATTAAAAACAAGTTTTAAAAATATCCCACAGGTCACAGAGGAAAATAAGCCCTACTATCAGTACCAAAAATCTCTTCAATACATTTTATTTTATTTTATTTATTTATTTTTTTTGCCACACACATTCTGCTCTTTATTTATCTTGTTCATTAACTTGATCATTTACTTATTTATGCAGTCATTATGTATGATTTCATATTTTATTAAAGATGTTGTGAATACAAAGATGAATAAGTCATGATCTCTGCTACATGCTGGAAGTCACAGACTTGCAGCAATGTTAATATAATAATTTTAGTACAAAGTGATAAGTACTGTAAAAAACCTTACACTTCTTTTTAGTAAAGAAATTTTTCATACATATGAGTAATACAAAGAGTAATACAACAAATACCCTTTAACTGCCACTCTGAATTAGCAAACATTAACATTTTGTCACATTTGTTTCAAGACTTATCATTTTGTAATCAAATTAGTTTGGCCCATTTGATTAGTCACTAGAAATAGCTATCCTTCTAATTCCCAAGACATTAGGAAATTTTTCTTTTATGCATGCTACTGCAAAATATGGAAGAGCCTCTTCATAATTTAGTTAACTTCATACAGTAAGCTAAGACCAACTATAAGAAATAATGACATTTTTTAGTAAAGGTTTGGTGACAGTTAAGACCTCAAGAATTACTTATTTAAGTCAGTTCTGACTCATCTACACCATTAGAAATTTCCAAGATTGAACGGCTCCTCACATACACTTCATCTTCTAAGCACTATCGTATTTCTTGCCCAACAGTTAAACCCTTTCAGAACATTTTATTTTTAAACCTATACAAATGGGAAATGCTCTGGCCTAGGAGAAAGGTTACCTAGATTCTAGTCCCAAATGTAATATGGCCCAGTCATCTGATTACATTCTCTTCCTCATGTACTAAGCAAAAATGATAATATTCACATTTGTGGCAGAATTGCATGTAATAATACAGGTTAGTGGAAGGATTCTATGAATAAATGTCATGATTGCTAATGTCCTCTCCTCCTGCAACAGTAAAATTGCAAGACATATAACCCCACACACACATTTGAGAATTCAGTATCCTCCCAAAAGATCCAGTCTCCTTAGAGAAAAGATCAAAGACCATTCCACTAGATCACAGGTGAATCTTACCAACAAAGAGTACTGACATTTTCTGCCTTCTCCGAATGCCCTTTTTGTCCTCTGACCTCTATAGGAGGTAGCCTCAGTCCCAGGCCTGTTCTAAGCCAGTCCTTATCAGCAGCCCCAGGCCCTTCAGCCTGTAGATCAGGTGTACTCTGCTAGGCATGAGCCCTGGAATTTCAAGTAGCCAGGACTGCCCGACCTCTCCCTGACCCAAGTCATGGGAGTCCTTCAGACAGCATCTGTCTTGACTCACACGGTTGGAGCTCTTGTCCTTTACCGAGACTTACGTCTTAACCAATTTAGAGTAGATGCCATATTATGGGCCTACTACTGTGCTGGGTAGTTTATATACAGTATTTTAAATACTTAAAACAATCTATGAAGTGGTGATTACTATGCCACTTTACAGTTATGGAAACTGAGGTGGTAAACAAAGCTACCTCCAACGTAGGAACTTTAGTGATGATCCCAATCATGTAAATTTAGGAATCATTTTATCAAAATTTGGAGCCGTAGCAGAAGATAGGCACAAGGCTCTTACAAAGTGGCTTCAACTTCCAGATTAAAACATGAAACATGAATGTGTTTCATATGAAGCAACTGTGCAACAATTATTTAAATAATTATTATCAAGGTTAGATGGGGGTAACTCTCTTCTCATCACCAACAAAGTGTTCAGAGAAATGTGCCAGGCTTATATGACTTCTCTGCTCTAACTAGACTTTAAGGTGACCACACATGACACTTTCTCCCTTCCTGTCAGAGGACTGACCAAGTAATATCAAAAGTGGAGTTGATAGATGAGGCCAATAGATGGGGAAAACATACCTCCTTAGAATGTGTTTGTACTTCAACAAGTGACTATGCTACACTTTAGTTGGCATTGTTTTCTTCTGTGTCAAAAACTACAACGCCAAGTATGTGACCATATTTGTGAGGAATGGTAGCACATGCCCCTGGAAGCATTTGTGCAGCAGCCAAATTGCTAAGAGAATCTTAAAGGGGAGATATCAGAACAAATCAGTGTCAGCGCCCTAGCAAAGCAGCTAGAGTCTACTCAAACCTTCAGACTTCAAAGAGGACAACAGTTGGTTTCCACACAAGTTCCCATCAATGTTGACAAGGTCATGGGTGTCAACCTGTGTTAGACTTTTTCATGACTTGTTGCTATAATAATATTCTGTGTTTGGAGAATATTTTCATGCCAAGAACCACTCTGATTTTTTTTAATTTGCCATCAGAAAACATCAGAAGTCTCCTAGTTAAATACAGAAACCAGACTTTACATTTTTCTAAGCTTCTAGGAGATGATCTCTGCTGATATGATCAGAAAAGAACTCCTGGATGCCCTGAAGCAGAGAGAGGTATGGGTGACCTTGCCTGCTGTAATTTGATGTTGATTTTTTGGTGCCTTCATTCTGGTTCAGCAATGGAAAGGTGACCAGAGGGAGTTTCTAAGGGATTCCATAATAGTTTCGCAGTCATCAGAATTCCCTTGCCCCAAACATGCACATTCCTTGCCTTTTTATCTGTTGCCCATAAATAACAGGCTACACAGCATAATCACCAAAGCCACTGATTTTCCAAGATAAATGAGCAAGAAACTCTGATTTAAAACTCATTGCTCCATATCAAATCTCTGCTGCAATCACCACCACTTCACGACATTGGTGAGCAATACATGGATTGCCAGACACTAATATTTTTGACAACACATTGTCAAAAGATAATTTTTAGGGTAAAATCATCTCATACAGTTATGAAAATGAATGTGTTAAATTAAAGATTTTATTTAACTCAATGAGGAAAGTTAAGGAGGTGTTACAACCAATTCAAAGGAGAAGTCAAAAAAGCACAAATTTCCATGGAGTCAAGAAATAGTGAAATGAACATGCAAACAGAGGTAAACTAGCTTTTTCTGTAGTGTGGGAGAGTAGTCAACTGCACCTCTACTAGACAGGACAGAATTTGCACGTCTGTAGACAAGAACTATTTCACACTACAATCAATTTTTAATAATTTATAGAATTGCGAAAAGCTCATAAAAAATCAAAACCAGAAAACATGGAAAGACATCCCCTAGAGAGCGTATAGTTTTTCACTGAAGCACAAAGTTGTCCCTATGGTATCTGTATTTATAACAAATTGAGTTTAAGGAATCAACCAATAAGTAACCGTAAATGAATAGCCTGGAAGAATGGTACAAATTATCAAAGATCTTTCAAGGAGTGTGGCCAATAAGATTTTCCCAGTTTCTAATCATTAAAATGTTACCCCATCTTCAAGAATAAAAGAAAACACTATACTATGTGGAGCATATAGTTGATTCCAGAATACTGATTGAACCATGTTATTCCATGTTTCTTAAGGAACTGCAGTCCAAAACTTTGAGATATTATTCCATCTGTACCTAAACTTCACTCTTTTTCTTTTTTTAACCACAAGGGTAAGATTTGTGGAACTGAATATAAAAAGAGCTTCTGGCCCCATAACTCAAGATAATGATGACTCTAACATACAATGTTGCAAGTTGAGGTGAGATTTTAAATTGCCATATCTTATTGACCTAAAGGTCTTTCCCTAGCACCTCCTCTAGTACCATTTGACTTTGATTTTACTTTATGTTGCTTCACCAGCTGAGATCCCACAAATCCACAAAATGAAGGAAGTAATAATTCCTGAAAGTGAAAGAGGAGAATGAAAAAGTTGGTTTAAAGCTCATTACATTGTCTACAAAGGTCCGTCTAGTCAAGGCTATGGTTTTTCCAGTAGTATAGTTTTCCCTAAAATGGGTTGCCATTTCCTACTCCAGAAAATCTTCCTGACCCAGGGATCAAACTCGCCTCTCCTCTTTTGCAGGCAGATTCTCTACTGCTGAGCCCACCTGGGAAGCCCCTACCTTAGTACATTATAAGCCAAATGGAGACCGGTGGAACTACATGCCATGAGCCTGGCTAATATTGGTGTGAGGCAAGATAACATTTTTTAAAATAGTAAACAAATGCAATTTTGGTCTCCTAACTGGTAGTAATTCCTAGTTTCCCTGAGGCTACCTACCTACCTAGCCTAGAATAAGGAAACCAATTAAGTTGCTCCCTCAGCTCACAAAAGAGAGTCTGAAAACAAAAGCAAAGGATCTGAGTTACAAGTCCTTGAGAAAATACAGTGATTAATTTATTTTGAAATGCAACAGGACTTGACTTGCAAGATTTCAGCTAAAACCTAAAAGACTAATCAGAGAATTTTGTGATACCCATACCAATGGTTCCATATTGAAAGACAGGGCATCTTCTTACCCCTAGAAGGATAAAAGATCTTTCTAGGTTGGGACAAGATGGGAAGTTAAAATTGCAAGTGAAGAGTCTGTTCCTTGGTTCCCTCCTCCTTTCACCCAGAATGAAATACAGGTAGTCTTAGACTTTTCTGATCATTCTTAGATGATAAAAACCCCAAATGGTCACACTGAGTTGTAAACAAAGTCTCAAAAGGAATATGAACGTATGCAATCTCAAGTAACTACCAAAACATTAAATTTAACTTCTCCCCTCTTCCAACTGAGGTCTTTTTAGTAAGTCAACCAGAGACTGGAATATGATTTCATTTCTCCACTCTAAGCTTCTACTCCTTCTCACCTATGTCTTATTTTGCTATGTGTTATTCAACTTCTCAAGGGTCAAAGCAGGAGGAGAGAAGGAAACAGGCAGCAGGAAGGGAGAACAGGAAAGTTATTAGCTAATTAAAACTGTCATTAAATGGTCCTTGCCCTCTGATCGGATAGATGTTTAAAGCTGGCTTTAAATGTATGGTCCCTTTTAGGACTCCCTCTAGAAATCCTCACTGGAAACATTCTATTTTGTTTCTAGTCCTAGTGGATGTATCTCTCCTACTCCACCCCCCACCCTGCTAGTTGCTCCCCCTTGACATTCCACAGTCCATTCTTTCCCTTGGGTTCCCATCATTCAGTCCAGGCTTGGGATTTCAAAGAGCCTCGGTTCAGTTCAGTCACTCAGTCATGACTCTTCTCGACCCCATGGACTGCAGCACACCAGGCCTCAGAGAGCCTCAGGCCTGTCTTTTCTCCCAATGATCACATCTGATTGAGAAAACACACAAACACATCCTTCGCTCCCACCTTGGATCAGCTGGATAGTCCACATTCCTGTCTTTTACATTTTTCCCTCAAAAGTCAGATATCAGTTCACAGAGCTACACCCCACCCCACCCCACCCTCAACTACATGAATTTCATAGCAAGATTCCTGAGGAGCTCTTCCCACCAGATTTAGTTGAACAGAAAGGAGGCAGGGAGGGCTCACAACAGAGCTCTCTTCAAAGACATCCTCTATCCAATCCTTGCTTCCCATTTCCAACCCTATCCTTTAGAACTTGGATATGAAAAAGATTTAGAAACTTCCCTTGAAATTTTGCAAATCCTCACAATCCACTCTGACATCTGGCATTTGTCATCTTAGGATCTTAGCATAAATTTTCATTTATAGATCCCGTTACAAGTGTTTTCTACTATCAGAGGGAATAAGGACTCATCAACAACATAGATTCAGTTATGGAGAATAAAAGAAAGTTCAATTTTAGCTCATTTAAGTTATCATTAAATGTTGATCCAGCTTGATTCTTATTTACCCTCAGTACAATACATGCATGTCAGAAGAGAGTCCTGAAAAACAGGACTCCTGTTTTTCTTCCCCCCAAAAACCCAATGGAAACAAGAGCAACTCTCTGGCCAATAAAAGAAAGCAACACAGTGAAGGGATAAACAAGTTGGCAACCATCTGCAAAAACTTCAAGTTTCCTCTTCCCCATCAATATCAGAAAACATTTGTGTAGGGACTTCCCTGGTGGTCCAGTGACTAAGACTCTGAGCTCCCAATACGGGGGTCCCGGGTTAGAACCCTAGTCAAGGAACTAGTTCCCATATGCTGCAGCTTGGAGTTCACACGCTGCAACTAAAAGATGTGCGTACTGAAAGAATATCAAAGATCTTGTGTGCCGCAACTAAGACCCAGCGCAACCAAATAAATATATTTAAAGAAGTTTGTGTAGCCATAGCTCTGCAGCCTCAGAAAGTTATACAGAGAATAATTTCAACAGTTAATGGCTACTGCTTGATCTGTATCGCTGAAGATGATTGGAAGCAAGAGGTAAAAATGTTCACAGGCAAAAAACAGACAGTGGATTCAGGGGAATGGTGAAGACAGACAACAGTTCACCTGGGTTTGAACTTGAAGATTTGCTGCTTGCTCCACATCTCAGGAAATGCAAGATGACTGAGCACAGACTAAATGTGCTCAGGGGCTTATATACGCCCCTCAAGAGGAGTTAAGTGGCATTATTGAATATTTGCAAATTAGATCAATGTGACAGAGTTTGTAGTCACATGCGTTCTATGTGAAGTTAACTTATAATGTTTGATGTCATTACTTTTACTAATCTTCCTAACATAACTTCATGTCAGTATTATTAATAATATACTTCAGGTGTCACCAAGAGTGCTAGGAAAGGGAGCTGTGCCACCCAGCAATAGTCCATGGGAGCTGGAGGAACTCATGAAAGACTGTACAGAATAAGAGAACGGCTGCATTTGCCCTCGACGATGGCCTGTCTGTGGAGTGTGCGTCTCTCTGTATCTGAATAAATCCATTTCTTACCGCTTAGGAAACAAAAATAATAAGAGAACATTAGTATTTTAATTCTTTTACATTTTTGTGTTTGTTAATATATCTGAAGAATTCCTAGGGTGATATCAGAACAGTTAAGGGCTGTCACCTGGGGCTCACTCATGATCTACCTGTGTGTTTAGAAAATTTGCTTCTGTTCAGCAAAGTCATCTCACAACCCAGCTTTCTTCCCCTAGAACCTGACAAATCTACTCCCTTTTGTCCCTTCTATTTTATCACTATAGCCATATAGCAAATTACCCTAAAACTTAGAGGCTTAAAACAACCATTTCATTATGCTTGTGAATTTTGTGGATCGGAAATTTTAACAGGACACAGCAAATATGACTTGTCTCTGCTCCGTGACACTTGAGGCTTCAGTCAGGAAGTTTCAACAGCTGGCACTGACTATGGCATGGGGGCGGGGGGGGGGAGATGTGCTGGAATCATCTGGAGGTATATTCACTCAAATGGCTAATAGGTGATGCTGCCTATCAGCTGAGACCCTGCATGGTTCTGAGCGCCTACACATGGCCTCTTGTGTGATATGGATTTTCTCTCAGTATGGCAGTATGGGAACTTACGTGGTGGCTCAGGGTTCCAAAAGCTGAATCTATATCACCTTTCTCGCCTTGCCTCAGGAGGCACACAGCATCGCTTCTGCTCCATTTATTGGTTATTGAGGGGGTCAGAAGCTGGCCGAGATTCAAAGGGAGAGGGTACATACTCCTTGATGGGACGCATGTCAAAGAAACAGCATTCTTTGTTCTTTCATTAAGAACAAAATTCTTAAAACTACCATACCTCTTTTCACCAGTCTTTTAGTGCCCAGAATAATGTTCTAAGTACGCCTCTCCTTTTTGCCATTATTTTCCCATTTGGGGTATTCAAGCAAAGGTAAGGCCTCTCTGAGATCAAGCATCTTTTTTCCCCTTCTACCACTTCACGCAGCCAAGTACACACACAAGCACAGAAACACACATACTCACACACCACAGATTTCAGGGAATTGTCTGTGCTTGCATGCTAAGTCGTTTCAGTTGTGTCCAACTCATGTGACCTATAGATGTAGCCTGCCACATCCTCTATCTGTCGGCTCCTCTATCTGTGGGATTCTCCAGAATAAGGAGAATTCATCTTCTCAAGAATACTGGAGTGGGTTGCCATGCCCTCCTCCAGGGGATCTTCCCAACTCAGGGATTGAACTCGAGTCTATTATGTCTCATGCTTGGCAGGCAGGTTCTTGGTGGCTCAGACAGTAACGAATCTGCCTTCAATGCAGGAGATCCGGGTTCAACCCCAGGTTCAGGAAGATCCCCCAGAGAAGGGAATGGCAACCCACTCCAGTATTCTTGCCTGGAAAACCCCATGAACAGAGCAGCCTGGCAGACTATAGTTCATGGGGTCACAAAGAGTTGGACATGACTGAGTAACTAAGCAGTGCCACCTGGGAAACCCTTCAGGGAATTAACTAAGCAAACAAATCTCTGTTACACTTATGATTCAGGAAAATTGCCAGAGTCAACATTTTTGTTTGGTTGCAAAGGGAAACAAATTGTGACTTGTTCACCATCAACATAGATTAAGCTTTCAATTTTTACACTAAAATTTCAGAAAATTTTAGTAAGCTTTGCATCAACTCTTTTACATCAGTTGACTTGATTTTTTTTTTAAATCATCATTTTGCACACTAGCAATTGTTTCATGATATATATGTTTCATTATAATTATATGGCAATGTTTCAAGGTAAATGTTCTTTCTAGTTCATAACAGAGAAGTAAAATGCATAATCTATTAGCACTAAAATAATTCTTATCTTCTTAAAAAATATATATTCTTGATAGTTAATTAAACAATGACTATTGCTAAGGAAGTTGACAAAAATGTATTCACTTTGAAGCACTATACTTCTTAGAAGCCCTTCACCATCTTTAAAAGAAATATTCCTTTTCTAATCATACTTTAGTTTGAGTTGAGAGCCATTTATTACACATCACTCTTTGATTCAGTAGATATTTACAAATCACTCCAGTTTTTAACAAGCTATTTCTTGTGAGTTCTTAGGGTATCATCTCCCTGATGACTGACAGATCCAACACCTTGGAGGATAACTATGCTGCCCACAAAACAATGAAAATACAAAAATAAGATACTGATAGCCAATTTTTATTTAGTAAATTTGTCAAACAATTCTATGGCTATTTTTACCAGATTGTGCAAAGTTAATCCAGGAATTTCAACCATGTTCCTGATTAACAAGAATTGACAATGATAAATAGCATTGACAGTGAAATAGAAGAAACAAAATGTTCCAAAGTTATCCAGGCTGGTTTAATGCAACTTATCCCAGGAGAATGAATCCATATCTTGTAGAAGAGTTTACATGTATAAGACTAGGTTAGAGGTAACTGATATAAAGCAGAATGTGAATGCCATAAGAGAGATTCAGAGTGCTTTGGGGATTAAAAGACTAAAAGCTCAGAGGTTAGAGGAATCACGAAAGATTTCATAGAAGTGGCTACAAACAAGCTTCCAACCAACTGCTTGGGATTCCACCCTTAAATATGAATGAATGCTTTATCAGATTTTTAACAGCTACTTCTGGAAGACAACAACATGGAAGAGAGAATTCACAACAAGCAAACATGAAAAGAACAGGAGAAATAACAGAAAAATTCAAGGAATGGAAAGGGAAAAGGGGATAAACAATACAGTGAAGAGATAAAAACTGACAAAGAGAATAACCTTAGCTAGAAGGTGTATCCTTAAAAACAATGCTACAAAAACAGATAATCCAGGAACAAGAAACAGCTCTTAAAATCTATACACTGAAAAAGTTTTAATTAAATAGAAGGGTTGGAAAATAGTCTTCCCAGAAAGTATGAAAAAAAGAGATCAGGGGAACAAGGGAAAGATGAAAAATACAAAAGATAAGAAAATCAGAATATTAGTCCAGATTATGGAATATCTGATCGTTCTAAGTGCCAGAAAGAGAAGAAAAGAAAAAAATTAAAGAGTGATAATCTAAGAAATAATTCAAGTAGAGCTCAGGGCTTCCCTGGTGGCTAGCTGATAAAGAATCCACCTGCAATGCAGGAGATCTGATTTTGATCCCTTGAGTTAGGAAGATCCCCTGGAGAAGGGAAAGGCTACCCACTCCAGTATTCTGGCTTGGAGAATTCCACGGACAGAGGAGCCTGGTGGGCCACAGTCCATGGAGTCATAAAGAGTTGGACATGACTGAGCAACTTTCACTTCACTTCAGTGGAGCTGAAGGACCCAAATCTATAGCTTTAAAAGACTCACCAAATGATTAGCACTATTAATTTCAGATGTCTCACTCCAAGGACAGCATCCTACAGTTATTGATCATTGGGAATAATGTGAAAATCCTTTAAGTCTTCAGAAGAGAGAATAAAAGATCACACACAAGTGAACAAAAATGAGAATGGCTTGAACTTCTCAGTAATGACCTTGTTGTTGTTTTTGTAGTTGTTATCATTGTCGCTGCGGTTCGGTCACTCAGTCCTGTCTCTTTGTGACCCCGGGGACTACAGCAAGCCAAGCTTTCATTCCTTCACCATCTCCCAGAGCTTACTCAAACTCATGTCCGTCGAGTCGGTGATGCCATCTAACCATCTCATCCTCTGTCATCCCCTTCTCCTCCTGCCTTCAATCTTTCCCAGCATCAGGGTCTTTTCTAATGAGTCAGCTCTTCCCATCAGGTGGCCAAAGTATTGAAACTTCAGTTTGAGCATCAGTCCTTCCAGTGAATATTCATGACTGATTTCCTTTAGGATTGACTGGTTTCATCTTCTTGCAATCCAAGGGACTCTCAAGAGTCTTCTCTAACACCACAGTTCAAAAGCATCAATTCTTTGACGCTCAGCTTTCTTTATGGTCCAACTCTCACATCCATACATGACTACTGGAAAAACCACAGCTTTGACTAGATGGACCTTTGTCAGCAAAGTAATGTCGCTGCTTTTTAATATGCATCTAGGTTGGTCATAACTTCTCTTCCAAGGAGCAAGTTAATTTCAAGAGCAAGCATTTTAAATTCAAGTCTGCAGTCCCTGCTCACAGTGATTTTGGAGCCCAAGAAAATAAAGTCTGTCACTGTTTCCATTATTTCCCCATCTATTTGCCATGAAGTGATGGGACTGGATGCCATGATCTTCATTTTTTGAATGTTGTTTTAAGCCAGCTTTTTCACTCTCCTCTTTCAACTTCATCAAGAGGCTCTCTAGTTCCTCTTCACTTTCTGCCATAAGGGTGGTGTCATCTGCATATCTGAGGTTATTGATATTTCTCCTGGAAATCGTGATTCCAGCTTGTGTTGCATCCATCCCAGCATTTCGCATGATATACTCTGTGTATAAGTTAAATACGCAGGTTGACAATATACAGCCTTGATGTACTCCTTTCTCAATACTGAACCAGACTGTTGTTCCATGTACAGTTCTAACTCTTGCTTCTTGACCTGCAGACAGATTGCTCAGGAGGCAGGTAACATGGTCTGGTATTTCCATCTCTTTAAGAATTTTCCACAGTTTGTTGTGATCCACACAATCAAAGGCTTTGGCATAGTCAATGAAGCAGAAGTAGATTTTTTTCTGAAATTCTCTTGCTTTTTCTATGATCCAATGGACGTTGGCAATTTGATCTCTGGTTCCCCTGCCTTTTCTAAATCCAGCTTGAACATCTGGAAGTTCTCGATTCACATACTGTTGAAGCCTAGCTTGGAGGATTTTGAGCATTACTTTGCTTGCATGTGAAATGAATGCAATAGTGCGGTAGTTTGAACATTCTTTGACATTGCCCTTCTTTGGGATTGGAATAAATGTTGACCTTTTCTAGTCCTGTGGCCACTGTTGAATTTTCCAAGTTTGCTGGCATACTGAGTGCAGCACTTTAACAGTATCATCTTTTAGGATTTGAAATAGCTCAGCTGGAATTCCATCACCTCCATTAGCTTTGTTCGTAGTGTTGCTTCCTAAGGCCCACTTGATTTCGTACTCCAAGATGTCTGGTTATAGGTGAGTGATCATACCATTGTGGTTATCTGGGTCATTAAGATCTTTTTTATATAATTCTTGTGTGTATTCTTACCACCTCTTCTTCATATCTTCTACTTCTCTTAGGTCCATACAATTTCTGTCCTTTATTGTGCTCATCTTTGCATGAAATATTCCCTTGATATCTCTAATTTTCTTGAAGAGATTTCTAGTCTTTCTCATTCTTTGTTTTCCTCTATTTCTTTGCATTGTTCACTTTGGAAGGCTTTCTTATCTCTCCTTGCTATTCTTTAGAACTCTGCATTCACATGGGTATATCTTTTCTTTTCTCCTATGTCTTTTGCTTCTCTTCTTTTCTCAGCTATTTGTAAGGCCTCCTCAGACAACCATTTTTCCTTTTTTCATTTCTTTTTCTTAGGGATGGTTTTGATCACCTCCTCGTGCACAATGTTACGAACCTCTGTCCATAGTTCTTCAGGCACTCTGTCTATCAGATCTAATCTCTTGAGTCTATTTGTCACTTCCACTGTATAATGCTAAGGGATTTGATTTAGGTCATACCTGAATGGTCTGGTAGTTTCCCCCACTTTCTTCAATTTAAGTCTGAATTTTGCAATAAGGACTTCATGATCTGCACCCCAGGCAAGAAATTCAAGTTAGAATTTTATACCTGGTCAAGCTTTAGAGTAAACTAAAAGCATTTGTAGACACACAAAAGTTATACAAACTTCCTTTCTTAGAAAGCTAATAAGAGTCCAGAGAAATAACCAAATGAATCAAGAGAAAGAAAATTTATGAATCTCCAAAACCGAGTGTCAAACTTAAGAATGAGTTACAGAATAACCACAGTTTGACAACTGACCAAGAGAACAACCAGTCCAGAGCAATCCCCAGGGAGCTCCTTGGAGGTGAGCTCCCAGAAAAAGGCATGAAGTTACTAAACTATCTGACTTACTCAGCATTTGGGAAAGTATTGAGAGGAGTTTGACAAATCTCATAGGAAAAAAATAAGGAGTACTGAAAAGGATATAAGTAAAATGAATATTATAATCATCAACTTCAGGAAAAGCAAGCATGAGAATAATAAAAGCAAATAAATTAAACCATAAAACATTATTTGGCCCAGAAGTGAACAATATATGATCTATGCATGACTATCAATTGAACCAAAAATTATTACATAATTCTACTATTATGGCAGAGTATTACTGCCTATCCAACATCCCTTCCCTCCATCTCCCATCTTCCTTCACTTAGATTTTGTTCTAGTATCTACCATTTTGTTTGGCAATGTGCTTAAGGGGAGGCTGATCCCAACACCAGTCCTAAAGGGTAAATCTAGTTAGTCCCAATCCCTTTAATTGTGATAGTTTTAGGAAGAAACATAGATCCAATTCTGTTGAGAGGCTTCTTAAACAGAAATGCAAAGACACTGCACTGTCCACGTCCCTCTGGACATGTGGAAAAGACAAATAAACATGCTTCTACCATTTAGCAATCATGAGGGCAGTCAACCTGAAGATAAAGTCAACACCTCAAGGACAGCAGAGCAAAGAATGAAAGCACTCAGGTTTCAATGCTTCACTGAGTTGTGCAACCTTGAAAACCACAAGTTTCAGACTTAAATGGAGATAACAAATTCCCTTATTAAGCCAGTAGAATCCAGGCTTTCTGTAATTCTCTCTTGAAAGCATTCTAATTACACAACCGGTGTGTGTCTGTGTGGCAAGGGCAGGGGTGGGAGGGAGATGGGATGGGAGATGGCGGGGGGCGGGAGCTTGGTGTAGCCTGGCGGTTAGAGGGCTTGACTGTAAATCCACATCTACCATAACAGAACATATATAATATACTATCTAAAGTTGTTAAATCAAGATAGAACAGTCTAAGCCCCACATTTAGAAACAGAGAGCCAAATACTTACAAAAACAGCTAAGAAAGTAGTGAGTGGTTCTAGGGCATAAGACTAAGAGTTGCAGAGGGGGGAGGTAACACCAAATGAATATTTTTAATTTTGTAGGTGATTGATAAAAAATAAAAAGTAATTGCAATAAATAAATATGCAAACAAAAACAAAGAATGTGGTTTTCTAAGGTAACTGTTAATAAAGGCTGAGCTCCCCAATGTGGTTATCATAAAGCTATTGACTTTATGACCCTAAAAAACTAACCAACTACTCTTCCAGAAGCTACTAACAGGTTTACTTCATTTTATTGTGCTTCAAAGATTTTATTTTTTACAAATTGAAGGTTTGTGGCAATTCTGCCTCCAGCAAGTCAAACAGAGCTATTTTTCCATCAGCATTTGCTCACTTCATGTCTTTGTGACACATTTTGGTAATTTTCACAGTATTTCAAATTTTTTCATTATTATTATACTTGTTACAGTGATCTGTGACATTTCTATTACAATTGTTTCGGGGGTGCTACGAACCATGCCCATGAAAGACAGCAAACTTAATCAAAATGTTGTGTGTGTGCTGACTGCTCCACCAACTGGCCGTTCTCTGTCTCTCTGTCTCTCTCCCCTCAGGCCTCTCTATTCCCTGAGACACAATATTAAAATTTAGGCCAATTAATAACCCTACAATGGTTTTTAAGTATTCAAGTGAAAGGGAAAGTCTTTCACTTTAATCAAAACCTAGAAATGATTACACTTAAGACAGGAAGGCATGTCAAAAGAAAAAAAAAATAAGGCCAAAATCTAGCTCTCTTGTACCAGTTAGCTAGGTTGTGACTGCAAAGGAAAAGTTCTTGAAGGTACTTACGAGGGCTACTTCAGTAAACACATGAATGATGAGAGAGTGAAACAGCCTTATCGCTGACATCCAGAAAGTTTTAGTGGTTTGGACAGAAAATCAAATCAACCACGACATTCCTTTAAGGCAAAGCCTAATCCAGATCAAGGCTCTAACTCACTTCAATTCAGGGAAGACAGAGAGGTGAAGAAGCTGCAGAAGAAAAGTTTGAAGCTAGCAGAGTTGGTTCATGAGGTTTAAGGAAAGATGCCATCTCCTTGACATAAGAGTACAAGGTAAAGCAGCAAGTGCTGATATAGAAGTTATCGAGTTATGCAGCAAGTTATCCAGAAGATCTAGCTGAGACAATGTGACTTTAAGTTGAAGTCAACATTCATTTACTTTTCAGAAAATTCTAGGGACCTTAAAAACTATGCTAGGGACTTCCCAAGTGGTCCAGTGGTTCAGTCTTCAAGTTCTAGTGCAGAAGGCATGGGTTCAATCCCTGGTCAGGAAGCTAAGATCCCACATGCAGCATGGCACAACAAAAAATATAAATAAATAAATAAAAATTGTTTAAAAAAGAGCTATGCTAAATCTACTCTGCCTGTGGTCTATAAATGGAACAACAAAGCATGGATGACAGCTTTACTGTGGGTTTACTGAATATTTTAAGCCCACAGTTGGGTCCTACTGCACAGGAAAAAAAACAACAACACCCATTTTGGAGTCCATGAATCAAGAAGTAGTTTTGACTTTCAAGTCTTATTATTTAAGAAATATATTCCATAAGGCTATAAGCTGTGACAGATAAGAGATTTTTCTGATTGACCTGGGCAAAGTAAACCGAAAACCTTCTAGAAAATATTCACCATTCTAGGTGCCATTAAGAACATCCATAATTCGTATGAAGAGGTCAAAACATCAACATACACAGGAATTTGGAAGAAGTTGATTCCAACCCTTATAGATGACTTTGATGGGTTCAAGACTATAGTGAAGGAAGTAATTGCAGATATGGTGGGGAAAGAAAGAAAACTAGAATTAGAAATGAAGCCTGAAGATGTGGCGGTATTATTGCAACCTCATGATAAAAGTTTAAAGGATGGGGAATTACTTCTTATGGATGAGCAAAGTGGTTTCTGAAAATGGAATCTACCCCTGGTAAAGAGGCTGTGAGGACTACTGAAATAACAGCAAAGGATCTAGAATATACATACACTTAGTTGATAAACAGCAGCAGAGTTTGAGAGGATTGACTCCCAATTTTTAAAGTTCTACTGTGGTAAAATGCTATCAAACAGCATTGCATGCTACAGAGAAATCGTTCCTGAAAGGAAGAGTCAGTCAATGTGGCAAATGTCATTGTTGTTTTAAGAAATTACCACGGCTGCCCCAATCTTCAGCCACCACCCTGACCAGTCAGTAGCCATCAACACTGAGATAAGGCCCTCCACCAGCAGATTATGACTTGCTGGAAGCCTAAATGATAGACAGCATTTTTTAACAGTTATCTTTTAATTAAGATATATACATTGGGTTTTTTTTTTAGGCATAATACTATTCCACACTAGTAGACTAGATTTTATATAAAAATAAACATAATTTTTATATGCACTGGGAAACCAAAAACTTTGTGTGGCTCATTTTATTGTGATGTTTGCATTACTGTGGTGTTCTGGAGCCAAACCTACAATATCTTTGACTAATGCCTGTGGAATTATCACAACCACACTGATTTTACAGTATGAGGGTACCAACGGCTCAAATATAGAACGCAGCCTGAATCTTAACAGCATAATGCCATTCTCATTTTTTTTGGTCCATGCCACACAATATGTGGGATAGGGGATCTTAGCTCCCCTACCAGGGTTCAGAACTGGGCCCCCAGCAGTGGAAGCGCAGAGTCCTGACTACCGAACCATGAGGGAATTCCCAATAACACCAACCTCAGATAGTTTCAGACAGGATTAAAATAAGGTGATATAATGACAACAAGGTGACAGAACGAGGTCCAGGCTGAGGTCACATGAATTCCCAGTGGTCTTTCCCCAAGTTATTTGCTGACTGCTTATTTCTTTTTTTTTTTTAATATGAAATTTTATTGTCAAGGTCTCAATATTATAAAGGGCTGTAATTGAGAAAAGATCTTTTCAGCAAATGTTCATGATTTAACAGTTATTAGACAGCATTAAGTTTAGGTAAAGGAATCCAGTTTTTGACAATCAAAGAAAATAAAAATGTTTTGGAGGGGGTGAAAAACTTGTCATTCTGTCAAATATCCCAAATAATCTCAATTATTTTATCTCTTGATTTTTGCCTAACAAATAGGATATTAAAATTAACATGTCTTTCAGGGACTTCCCTCGCTGTTCAGTGGTTGAGACTCTGCCCTCCCAATGCAGGGAGCACAGGTTTGATCTCTGGTTGGAGAACTAAGATCCCAAATGGCACAGCAGAAAAAAAAATTAATATTTATTTCAAAATCATCAAATTTGTTCAGTGATTTTAGCCAACACACTTTTCACCAGAATAATGAAAATAAACTAACTCAGATTTGTTTTCCTGTTCTGTTCTCTGATTACCTCTTAGTCAGGTGGGCCTAAGTCTGAAGTAAAAAGGAAGGGTAGTCACTCCCCAGTGCCGGGGAGGGTCAGGAGAGGGAGACCAAGGCATTGTGATGTTACTATCAGCATCCTGTTAACTCTTGTCCTTCCTCCAGTCTCAATTTAATTCTCCCAGAAGTTCCCCTTATCCTCCTAGACTAGGATAGGCACCCTGTTACACACTCTCTGAACACCATACACTCATCACAAGAGTACTCAAATAATTATTTCTGTAATTAATTGTTTCATGTCTGTCACCCCTAGTAGACAATACATTCCATGAATCTCAAATTGTGTGTATTTGGTTCGGATTTTCAGTACCTCGCACAATGCATAGCATATTGTACATGGTCAATAAATTTTCAATGAATAACTGAAAAAAGGAAAGCAAATGATTTTCAAAAGATGTTCACCCTTGCTCATAGATAAAGATTTAAGAATGAAAACATCAATGAATTATCAAATGAAAAGTTAAAAAATCTGATAATACACTATGTTGTCAGCAAGAGTACACTGTGACAGGTAGCCCATGTGGGGATTGCTGTAGGTGAGCAATCTCTTTGAAATAAAGTAAGCAAGATATGTCAAAACTTAAATGCATATACCCTTTCACCTGGTGATTTCACATCTAAACTTTTATTCTACTGTTACACTTTTATTTATATTCAAAGACTCGTATACAAGGACATTCATGATTTTGCTTGAATAGAAAAAAATACTAAAATCAGGAGAATTAAATAAATTATGATACTACCATATAATAAAGTACTACATAGCAATGAAATAATGAGTTTTTATATATGACACATATAAAACATTTAATCATATTTATAAAATATTAATATATATTTAACCAATACATATTGATTAAAAGTAATATCCAAAAGTCATAAGTGGGAAAATAAAATGTAAAACAATGTTTATCCCTTTATTGTTGTGGTTGTTTTTAAAGAATATATATATGCACACATGATATATTTTGGAACACACATAGGAAACTGGTGAGGCTTCCCTGGTGTTTCAGGGGCTAAGACTCCATACTCCCAATGCAAGAGGCCTGAATTCCATTCCTGGTAGGGGAAGTAGATCCCACCTGCTGCAACTAAGATCTGGCAAAGTCAAATAAATAACAAATGTTGCTGTTGTTTAGTTGCTGAGTCATGTCCAATTGTTTTGCAATCCCATGAATTGCAGCCCACCAGGTTCCTCTGTCCATGGGATTCCCAAGGAAGAATATTGGAGTGGCTTCGCATTTCCTTCTCCAGGGGATCTTCCCCATCCAGGGATTGAACCTGTGTTTCCTGCACTGGCAGATGGATTCTTTACCACTGAGCCACCTGGGAAGCCCAAATAATAAACAAATAAGTATTAAAAAAAAAAAAAAAAAAACTGGTGATAGAAATTGCTCCTGATGAGTGAACGACTGGGAAATTAGAATCAAAGACAGAGTAAAAACTTTTTTTTTTAATTCAGGATATTTTTCTTTATTATAACTACAATATTAACTTTCTGTTCTTTTTTAAATCAAACTATAACTGACATAATTCTGTGTTAGTTTCAAGTGTACAGCAAAGTGATTCAGAAACAGATATAAATATATATTATTTTTCAGATTCTTTTCTATTACAGGTTATTACAAAATATTTAATAAATATGCTTTGTAGCATAATCACTTCTGACCTCTTTCATCTCTAAATATCAAAAGGACAGTGGAGCTTTGGATGTCTTGAAGAGCTAGTTAAATTCAGAATACAGATACATTTTGCACAGTGATTTTAAAATTTTCAGATAGCTGATTTCACCATTTAAAAGTTGGAAGATTTTTAATGGATACATGTATATGTATGGCCAAGTCCCATTGTTGTTCACCCAAAATTATCACAACACTGTTAATCAACTATACTCCAGCATAAAATAAAAAGTTCGAAAGAGTTATTTTAAAAAGATGTACAAATCAACGAAAGAAGTTGGATTTTTTTTTTTAATAAAAACTTGGGTTTCCTGCTTCTCTTGAAAATTCAGTTCACACTGGACTGAATTCAGTTCACACTGTAGTTGTATTCCTCCTAAAACGCTAAGGCTTTAAGTCCTTCTTTAAGATGAGACATGTGTTCTCCAGTTCAACCACATTCCCATCTTTCAGTCTTTAAACTTTGTTCATACTCTGAAGGCGTTTGAGATCGTGGTCTCTGATTCTAACATCTCTACAGAGTAAGGGACAGATGGATGGATGAATAGATGGGTGGACGACGAATGGATGGACGGATGGAGGGATGGATGGAAGGATAAATGAACAAACCACCTAAAAAGAATCTGCCTGCCATGCAGGAGACCCTGGTTCAATTCCTGGGTTGGGAAGATCCGCTGGAAAAGGGATAGGCTACCCACTCCAGTATTCTTGGGCTTCACTGGGGTCTCTGCTGGTAAAGAATCTGCCTGCAATGCGGGAGACCTGGCTTTGATCCCTGGGTTGGGAAGATCCCCTGGAGATGGGGACGGTTACCCGCTCCAGTATTCTGGCCTGGAAAATTCCGTGGGGTCGCAAAGAGTTGGACATAAGTGAGAGACTTTCCCTTTAACTTAACATGTGGCAAAATTCACATCTTTCACATAACTCCTACTTTCCAGGGAGCTTGAGAGTTCAATTCTCCTTCTCTATTCTTTTCTTGTCCTGGGATATGTTCAGAAAAATTCTGGTCTGAGTAGAGAAAAGAGATATTATTTCTTTTTAATAAGATTTTCCATTTTCCCTCCTAAAACACATAATGAGAAGGAGGGGGCAGTCTTTTTTTTTTTTTTTTTTTAAATCACTCCTGTGCCTCTGAAGCTGGGAAAGGAAAAACTCAAGAGGGACCCAAGCAAGTCACAGCTTTTGCTTTGATGTACTCCTGGTGACCCACGTTGAAGCAACACATGGCTATGGGTTCCCATTGTTAGAGTAAATGTGGGATTGTGGTTTCTTACAAAGGGGACTGTGGTTTTGATCAATTCAGAGGACCCCATGGGCAGCCAGGGATCAGCATAAAGAGTGAGGGGTGAGTAATAAATATGCCAGTGCATTAATACAATTACGTTTATTTTTTTTAAAAGCACTGAAGGAAAATGGAACATAGGAGGTTTACAAAAGCAGCTGACATGTTCTATGTTTTGGAGAAAGATTTATGGCTAATTAACTGTCTAGAACCATTCTATCTCCTGTACATAGGAAAATAAGAGCTGAGACAAAGAATGATTGATTTTAGTGGGAAACTTCTGTATTGGGAAATGAGCGAGCAAGGGGGAGAGGGGCAGCATTAGTCAATTATTTGGAAGTATTGAATCTGTGCAATTTAGATGTGGTATCAGGATTTTGCAAGAGCAGTTTTGTTGCTGCTTCTCTTGCTCTTATTGCTGTTGTTTGTGCTGTTTTAAAGTATCTTGTAGTAAGGCAATAGTTATATCTGTCATGGAAAAGAGACTGGATCACAAGATTTACTGGAATCCTACAGGAGAAGGTATTAATCAGGTCTCCTGTCTACAAATTATCATGCTATCATTATGAGAGAAGAAAAGAAGAACTTTTGGCTTTAACAGGAACTACTTTTCCAAAATTAAGAATTTTACCTGGATTTCAGGGGTGCTGAGAAAGTGCCCATAATAGGAACAGGCACAATCATATTTTGAAAATGTAAATAATGTCTGTTAAATCACTCTGTGTCCTGAAATAAATCCTTTCTGCTAATAGTTCCATATGCATCCACTTTTCCAAGCCTTGAAATACTGTCAAATCAAGAGTGTGAATGAATATCACTAACCACTAATGAAAATCACTAATTTATAGTAATGAATATACCACCAGTGAATATCACTCTAATTCCAAACATCTACATTCAAAATAAGGCCTAGCATTGGTGATATAGTGATGAGCAAAGGTGCCTTCCACATTAAGGCCTAAGCACAGACAACAGCGCCAGGATTCATCATCTTCTGGTTCTCTTTCCTCCACTCTCTCTAAAGAGCAATTGCTTTGATGGTGATTACCCACCTTCTCCCTCCAGAAAGCTTCTAAGAGAGGTAAGTGAAAATATAACCACGGAAAAAGGAAGAGTTAGAGTCTGATCATAGAAAACAGAGAATGGTCCATTGTTGGACAACGATGGATGACGTTTAGGTTGGTAGAGGGGAATTAATATAAACAAACAGCTTGTTTGTTTTTTTTAATTTTACTTATTTATTTGGCTTTACCAGGTCTTAGTTGTGGCTCATGGGATCTTCAGTTGTGGCATGCAAACTCTTAGTTGCAGCATATAGGATCTAGTTCTCTGACAAGGGATTGAAGCCAGGCCCTCTGCATTGACTGGACACCAGGGAAGTCTTCAGCTTGCTTTCTGAAAGGGAAAAACTGGGCTCCAGATTCTGTTCACTAGCTGATGTCAAGCTCCAGAAAATATAAGCTGGATTAAAGGACTTGATTAGCACTTAGAAAAGAAACTGGAGCAAGGTTCACAAATGTACCTTTTTTTTTTCCTGATGTCTATATTGGTAGATCAGAGATAGTAACTGCTATAAGTTAGGGATTTCAGAAAGTCATGTGTCAAAGGGTTTTCATGATAGTCTGGTAGGCAAAATGGAGAAATCAAAGCAATATGATAGTATAGATAAGACTGACAACTTTAAGACGGGAGGGATTGTCATTTGTTTACTGCGATGTCTTCTCTATGCACCAAAAGCCTGACCCAGGTTCAAAAAATCTGCATTGATTTAGTTAAGTTTATCCATTGATGTATCAGAGCACATTGTCTTCTGAATCTCTGTCAACAGATTTTATTTTTCTTCATGTAACCAGGGCATTAGAAAGCATCTGGCATATCGGTAGTGGGGATTTAATAAAATGCGATAGATAAATGAATAAACCTATAGTCTTTTATAATATTCTTACAAAGTTCTTTTCTTAGTCTTAACCTAGCCAAAGTTTTAAACAATAAATTGGTTGAAGATACAACAAAATAAGGGATTAATTAAACTGTACCCATTAAAACAACAAAGAGGCTTCCCCAGTGGCTCAGGTGGTAAAGAATCCACCTGCAGTGCTGGAGACTCAGGAGACACCAGTTCGATCCCTGGGTAGGGAAGATCCTCTGGAGAAGGAAATGACAACCCATTTCAGTATTCTAGCCTGAAAAATTCCATGGACAGAGGAGCCTGGCAGCTACAGTCCATGGGGTCGCAGAGTCGGACACGGCTGAAGCAACGGAGCACAAAACAACAAATGCATGAAACACACTGGAGAAAAAGGACATGGGTCAACACCTATGTGACAAAGTGTGAAAGTGAAAGTGAAAGTCGCTCAGTCGTGTCTGACTCTTTGGGACCCCAAGGACTACACAGTCCATGGAATTCTCCAGGTCAGAATACTGGAGTGGGTAGCCTTTCTCTTCTCCAGGGGATCTTCCCAAGGCAAGGATCAACCCCAGGTCTCCTGCATTGCAGGTGGATTCTTTATCAGCTGAGCCAGCAGTGAATTCAAACAATGCACAAAAGGGAGGTTACTTCTACTTCCCAACATGAAGTAATTTACTTTGCAAAAAGATATGACAGCTCTCATCAAAAAGACCACAAATAACAAATGTGGAGAAAAGGGAACCCTATACCCTGTTAGTAGGAATGTAAACTGGTGTAGCCACTATGGAGAATAGTATAGAGGTTCCTCAAAAGACTGAAAATAAAACTATCCTGTGATCTAGCAATTCTACTCTTTGGGTATATACTCAAAGAAAATGAAAATAGAAAATATTTTTAATTAAATGAAAACAAAATACTAACATACAAAAAATTGTGGGATACAATGGCTGCTGCTGTTGCTAAGTCACTTCAGTCGTGTTCGACTCTCTGCGAACCCAGAGACAGTGGCCCACCAGGCTCCCCCATCCCCGGGATTCTCCAGGCAAGAACACTGGAGTGGGTTGCCATTTCCTTCTCCAGTGCATGAAAGTGAAAAGTGAAAGTGAAGTCGCTCAGTCGTGTCCGATTCTTCGCAACCCCATGGACTGCAGCCTACCAGGCTCCTCCGTCCATGGGATTTTCCAGGCAAAAGTACTGGAGTTGGGTGCCATTGCCTTCTCAACTTACAGTGGAAGCAGTGTTTATAGGTAATTATATAGTGATTTACATTAGGAAAGAAAAAATGTATCCACCATATCAATAGCCTAAAAAAAAAACTTTTTTAAACCACATGATCATCTCAATTGATGTAGAAAAAACATTTGATAAATTCAACTTCTATCCCAGATAAAAAGTCTCCACAAATTAGAAACAGATGAGTTCTTTCTCAATCTATTGAGAAAGGCACCCTCAAAACAAACAAACCTACAGCTAACATCATACTAACTGATAAAATACTGAATGTGTTCCCTCTAAGGTCAGAAACATGACAAGGATATTCACTCTCACCACACCAATTCAACATCACAGTAGAATGCTTAACAAGTGGAATAAAGCAAGAAAAACTATAAAATGAATACAGATTTGAAGGAAAAAATAGAACTGTTTCACAGACAATGTGTAGAAAATCCCAAGGGAGTCTACCAAAAAAACTCCTAGATATAATGAGTGAATTAGCAAGATCACAGGCTATAAACCCAAAAGAAAAACACCAATCATATTTTCATTTGGGAGCAATAAACAATTGAATACTGAAATTTAAAACACAACACCACTTACAGTAGCTCCAAAAAATGAAGTATCTGGGTATAAATCTTACAAAATGTCTGTGAGAACTATATGATGTAAACCTCAAAACACTGGTTTTAAAATAGATAAATAAATGGAGAGACATACTACACTCAAGGACTGGGAGACGACACAGTAAAGATGTCAACTGATCTATAGGTTTAATGCAATTCCAATCATAATTCCAGCAGGATTTTTTTTTTTTTTGTCTGCATCACATAGCAAGTGGGATCTTCATTTCTCAACCAGATATCTAATCTGTATCCCCTGCAGTGGAAGCGTGCAGTCCTAACCACTAGACCTCCAGGAAATTCCCCTAGCAGGATTTTTTTATAAATATAGGAAATATATGGGAAAGTCAAGGAAGTGGAATAGCCATAGTACTTTTTAAGAAGAGAAATAAATTTGGAGGACTCACACTACTCTATTTTATGTTTTACTACAAAGCTACAATAATTAAGAGAGTGTATTATTAGCAAAGGAATAGACAAAAATTAACAGAATAAAGTTCAGAAATAAAATCACACATATATTAATTTTGACAAAGATAGAAAGGCATTTCAATGGAGACGGGATGATGTTTTTCAATAAATGGTGTTTGAACAATTGGGCATCCAAAAAAAACCAGCAACCTATATTTTGAATCATATACAAAAATTAATCAAAGTGTGTCATAGACCTAACTATAAAACACAAAACTATACAATAGTTAGAAGGAGAAAAATAAAGAGATTCATGACCTGGGTGTAGGCAGAGTCCTTGGACATGACACCAAAAACATAATCTCTAGAAGGAAAAAAATCTGATAAATTGAACTTCATCCAAGTTAAAAACTTTTACTCTATAAAAGATACTCACTGTGAAGAGAATGAAAAACAACCTACAGACTGGGGGAAATTACTTGCAAGTTATACGTTTGATTAAGGACTTGTGTCTAGAATATATATATATATTTTTTTAATTTTTTAAACTCTTGCCTGAGATTGACATGTACATACTGCTATATTTATTTATTCATTGACATGCACACATTGCTGTATTTATTTATTTATTTTTGGCTGCACTGGGTTGTATTTATTTGTTGCTGCACACGGGCTTTCTCAGGTTGCAGAGAGCAGGGGATACTCTCTAGATGTGGTGCGGAGGCTTCCCATTGCAGTGGGTTCTCTTGGGGAGCACAGGTTCTAGGTTCTGGGGCTCAGTAGTTGCGGCTCTCAGGCTCTAGAGCGCAGGCTCAGTAACTATACCCTGTGGCACAGGGTTTAGTTGCTCTGCAGCATGTGGGATCTTCCCAGACCAGTAATCAAACCTGTGTCTCCTGCATTGGCAGGCAGATTCTTATCCACTGTGCCACTAGGGGAGTCCATATATTTATATATACATATATAGACAGATAGATAGATATAGATATGGATATTGTTACTTCTCAAAATTCAATAACAAAGCAACTTAATTAAAAATTGAAATAAAATCTTGAGCTGACATTTCACTAGAAAGGATATACAGAAGGCAAATTAGTATAGTCCAACATCTTTAGCCATTAGGGAAATGTAAATTAACACTAGAATGAAATACCAGTGAACATATATAAGAATGGCTAAAAAATTTTAAATACTGACACTACCAGGTGCTGGCATGTATGCAGAACCGTCTTGAGGAAGGAGACCAAGATGGCTATGGGATTGTGGAAAGAATTGAGATATTTAACTTGAAGACCAGAAGTAATGACATGGTAACTCTCACCATAGGAAAACTGCCCACTAGATTACTAAGTCTTATTTCTTATCACTCCTGAAGAAAGAACTGGGTCCCTAGGAAGCAGTTGCAAGAAGGCAGACCTCAAATCATTATACAGAGAAGCTTTATGATAGTTCAAGATGGGAATAAATAAAATGACTTGCCTAGAAAAACAGTGAGCTTCTTGTCACTGGAAATCACTGAAAATGTTTAAGCAGATGTTAAATAATCATCTATCAATGTTATTGTCAAAGGGACTACTTCACTGAGTAGAGGATAAATCTCTTTAATCTCTAAGGCCTCTCCAAACTCACGTCCTTTATTCTAAACGATAAAGGATATTGTAACTCACCATTACCAGTTTGTATCTCCAACTCCCTACAACTCATTACATTGTACATTACATATAGAGTGCTCACAAAATCTCTGTGGTCTCCTCCTCACACCAACTGTCCCAAAACAGACTTCCAGGATGTTGTAATGATTTCCAACCAGGAACAGGGAAAATGTACAGAACATGTAAAAACAAACAAACAAACAAAAAACTAAACCTGCAAAGAGAATAGGGGACGTCTAACAAAAACATATAGGGAATGTTTGACATTGCTGTACGTATGTTTGAAGAGTTACTGTATTCCTGAAAATGGACTAATGTGAGCTTTGAGACTGATTTTGACTTCCCTTTGCTCTAGTCTAGAAGAGCAACTGGGAAGTTTCATGTCATAAAATTTAACAAAAGAAAAAAAATGCCTCTATTCTTTCCTGTTCTTTTCAATTCTTTGAACTTACTCTTTATACTTTACTCTTTAGTTTTCTCAGTCTGTATTATCTAGGCCTAGATCTTTCCAAATTCTCCTAAAATGAGGAGCAAGAATGCCTGGTTAAAGTCATAGTGGGTAATATAGCAGGCTTAGCAGACATCAAGCTGCCAAGGATTTGGGGGTTAGTTTTGTCTGGCAGGGCATGAGTCAGGGCAGCTGGATAGTATTGGTACCATCTGAAATTGGAAGAGAAAGATTTAAAGCAGTAGATCAGGCAAAGGTTAGACAGGTTCTGTGATAGCCCAGTAAACAAGGCTGTAATGATATCTTCCTACATCAGAGGCCACCAGCCTATCTGATTGGCTTCCTTGCCTTAGTGAAACTCTGGTTCCGAATTATTTACATCAATGCAACTTTACTCTTTCCAGAGTGTTTATGAAGATACAATAGTTCCCTTTATGAATCCATTATAGAATCAAAAAAATCTGTTTGGCAGACAAAAATGACCTATGGTATTAGAAGTCGGGTAAATTATGTGGCAGATAATCCCTGGAAGGGAGCATACAAAGAGGAGTTCTGGGGTGCTGGTTGTATTTCTAGATCTAGGTGCATCTATATTTTTTAAAATTCTAGTTGTATACTTATGACTTGCACATTTCTGTATTTATGTTATCCCTCAACAGAAATGTCCTCAAGGAAAAAGTCCTTGAGCAGGGGCTTCCTAAAACCATCCTAGCCCATGTGCAGCCAGCAGTCCAAGCACTGGGGTCAGCCCTGGCATCTCTGCTTTCTTTCTTTCCCTGTGTGTGCATGCTCACACATGCACACTCAAACACAGACTGGATCTGTTCAGAGACAGAAGAGGCAGCAAGCACATACCTGAGGAGAACAGCTACCTTCTCTTCTCAACCCTGACCCGGAGGCAGCTCCAGAGCTCAGCTGATGTCACCCAATAGACCAGGACTGGACACTCTATACCTCTGTGCTGGAAAGGCGCTCCTCCTCCTCTCTGCAGAAATCCAGGCCCGCCCCCACCCCACCCCCTTCCTGCCCACAGGTGGAACAACAGGATAACTTTAAACATCAGTTAATGGAGAAGGAAATGGCAACCCACTCCAGTATTCTTGCCTGGAAAAGTCCATGGACAGAGGGGCCTGGAGGGCTGCAGTCCGTGGGGTTACAAAACTGAGCATGTGTGCATGAGGGTGGAGGGAGATGGGCTGGTAGCAATAAACTGGTAGAACTAAAAAAATAAATAAATAAACATCAGCTAACTAATGACACCACATGAATACATTCATGAATGCTTAGAAAAAAAGGAAAGAAAAACATCAAAATGTTAACAATTGCTATTGCTGAGCTATGGGATACACTAACTTCTTTTCTTTATCCTTTTCACTCATTTTTATGCTTTCTATGCTGATTGCACTATTTTATAATCAGAAAAATATGTGTTATAAATAAAAATATATGGTTGTATAATAGATTATCACTTTCAAATTTAAAAGCATAAGTTTTCTCAGTGGATTCTCTATATATTTTGAATACGAATCCTTTATTAGATATCTGTTTTGCAAATGTTTTCTCTCAGACTGTGGTTTTTCGTTTTTTGACCACTCCATGCAGCTTGCGGGATCTCAGTTCCCCAACTAGGGATAAAAACTTGGGGCCACGGCAGTGAAAGTGCTGAGTCCTAACCTCTGGACCACCAGAGTCTTTTCATTATCTTAGTCTCTTTTGCACAACAGAAGTTTTAAATTTTAATAAAGTTCATTTTATCACTTTTTTCTCTCATGGATTATTCATTTAATTGTACCTAAAAACTTGTCACCATCTATTGATTCTTAGAATAATTCTCTGACATTATTATATCCATTTTGCAGATGAAGAAATTAAGACTCAAAGAATAACTAACTTGACTAAGCTCAAATGGGCAGAAGTGATGGATTTGAAACTGACAGATTCCAATGCTCTTTTCACTCTACATTGTTGTACTGCTATCTAGTCTTATTCTTCTTGCCTTTTTTCTTTCTGCCTCTCTTTCCCTTTTTCTTTGAAGTTTCTTTAAGTTTGCTTTTTAGCCTAGGGTGAACATGGTTTCCTGGAAGAAATGGCAGCTTACAAAGAAAAAGAGATTGATGAAGCTAGTTCAACTATATCATAATGGCATTGTTAGAGACATGCTCTAAGGTAGCAATGTCAAGTGTTATGGGAGTAAGGAACCCATGGGAGTAAGGAACCCATGGGAGTATATTACTAAAGCTAAGAGTCCATTCCCCTAGAAACACATATACACATATTTTCCATACAATTTTAGGAGTTCTGGATTGCTAAATTGTATCCAACTCTTTGGCCACCCCATAGGCAACAGCCCACCAGGCTCCTCTGTCCATGGGATTTCCCAAACAAGAGTACTGGAGTGGGTTGCCATTTCCTTCACCAGAGGATCTTCTCAACTCAGGGATCAAACTCACATCTCCAGCATTGGCAGGCAGATTCTTTACCACTGAGCCAGCTAGGAAACCCCACAGTGAGACATAGATATATATATAAAATTAGTTTAGCATCTGGTCATCTGGATGAATACTAGAAAGAAATAATATCTATCAAGGCACTGGCATAGTTCCTGTACATAGGAGGCACTCAATACATTCTCATTTAATTTGAAGTCTGATTAATTTGGTTGATAGTACTTTCTGCCTTCAAGTAGACAAGTAGGGAATCCACACCCATCCACTGTTTACTATAGCCTATTATAAGAATTTACCACAGGGTGTCACTATTGTTCTAAGGAATAGGTTAAATAGACTCATTCCCCCGCAACCCATCCACCCACACCCACACCCTCACCTCCTCTTAATCATATGATATTACTTATGTGTGGAATCTAAAAATTACAAATGAACTGGGTTACAAAGCATAAACAGACTCACAGACTCAAAAAATGTATGAGTACCAGAGGGAAAGCTGAGAAGGGATAAATTAGGGGCTTGGGATTAACGGATATACACAGTTATATATAAAAATAAATAAACAACAAGGCCCTATTGTATAGCACATGGAACTATATTCTATATCTTATTATAACCTATAATGGAAAAGAATCTGAAAAAGACTGTGTGTGTGTGTGTGTACATACATATATATCTGTATGCATATGTGTAACTGAATCACTTTACTGTGTACCTGAAACACAACCATTGTAACACAACATTGCAAATCAACCAAACTTCAATTAAAAAAAAAAATTTTTAAGACTAAGTAATGCCTAAGTACCGAAGAGAAAGAGGGAGAGGGTGTTATTTTTGTATCCTGAAGTCTTTCCAAAAGTAAATATATTAATATAATTCATTGCATATGAATGTTCTAAATAAATGTATAAATATGTTTAATGTAAAATGTATAAATATGCAAATTTGTAAAAATGTATAAATATGTATAAAAATGTTCTAAATAAATAAATGTATCAATGTACTTCAGAGCACACTGCAGTTGTTCCAGGTGTTAAAAAAAAAAAAAGTACTATTTGTGTTCAGAGCCTTTACTCCAACCCAGAGGATCCATCAGTTCAGTTCAGTCGCTCAGTCGTGTCCAGCTCTTTTCAACCTCATGGACTGAAGCACGCCAGGTTTCCCTGTCCATCACCAACTCTCAAAGTTTACTCAAACTCATGTCTATCAAGTCGGTGATGCCATCCAACCATCTCATCCTCTGTTGTCCCCTTCTTCCCCTACCTTCAATCTTTCCCAGCATCAGGGTCTTTTCCAATGAGTCAGTTCTTCCCACCAGGTAGCCAAAGTATTGGAGCTTCAGCTTCAGTATCAGTCCTTCCAATGAATATTCAGGACTGATTTTATTTAGTATTGAGAGGTTTGACCTCCTTGCAGTCCAAGGGACTCTCAAGAGCCTTCTCCAACACCACAGTTCAAAAGCATCAATTCTTTGGTGCTCAGCTTTCTTTATGGTCCAACTCTCACATCCATACATGACTATGGGAAAAACCATAGCTTTGACTAGATGGACCTTTGTCAGCAAAGTAATGGCTCTGCTTTTTAATATGCTGTCTAAGTTGGTCATACCTTTTTCTTCCAAGGACTAAGTGTCTTAATTTCATGGCTGCAGTCACCATCTGCAGTGATTTTGGAGTCCAAGAAAATAAAGCCTGTCACTCTTTCCATTGTTTCCCTGAGTGCCATGATCTTCGTTCTTTGAAAGCTGAGTTTTAAGCCAGCTTTTAGGGAATCTCAGTTACTCATTTATTCATTTATCACAGATTTAATGACCATGTGATAGGGAGCATGCAAATCACAACATGCCAAGAGGTGTGGACATACCTGACCACTCTCTTCACAGCTCTGGGTAATTAGGCCTTGCTTAGATTAGGCCTTGCTTATCTAGCAGTAGATTAGGAATTTGGCTTAGAATCCCTGTGGAGAACTTGGTCACCCCAAATAGCCTCTCAGTTACTCAGCCTGAAAACTGTCATCAAAATCCTACATTCTGTAGCACTGCTATCCATCGATCACTGCTAAGGTGAGCACCAGTCATCTGTAAAACATCCCTAGCTGGCGCCTTCCTCCTTCTCAGCACCACTGAAGGCATACGAGACAAAGTCAACAACATTCACACGAATGATTTTGTTTTATAACAGCATTTTTAAGATACTTACATGCTGTGAAATTCACTCATTTAAATTGTACAGGTCAGTTTTGTTTTTTCTGTATGCTAAGAGAATTGTGCCATCATTAAAGTGAAAGTGAAGTTGCTCAGTTGTGTCCGACTTTTTATGACCCCGTGGACTGTAGCCTACCAGGCTCCCTCCTCCATGGGATTCTCCAGGCAAGAATATTGGAGTGGGTTGCTATTTCCTTCTCCAGGGGATCTTTACGACCCAGGAATCGAATCCTGGTCTCCCGCATTGCAAGCAGACACTTTAACCTCTGAGCCACCAGGGAAGCCCTTATCACTATCTAATTTCAGTACATTGTTGTCATATCAAAAAGAAACCCACACCCACTAGTAGTCACTCCTCATTCTCACGCTTTCTACTTTCTGTCTCTGTGGATTCCCTTATTCTGGAAATTTCATGTAAATGGAGCCATAACATGTAAACTTTTTAAATGGCAAAGGAAAGCAATTCTCTCCTCTCCATTTCAACTACCAAGACCAGATTTTTGGATTTCTGCTTCCAGAAAAGTGTTTAAAGAGTAGTGCCCAATGCATAATGACTCCCTTGGTCGGCGGGGGAGGGGGGTGGAGTTTGGGGGTGTGGATTTCTTAGCTAAACAGTACAGCTAAGTTGTAGTGAAGCTGATTTTACTCAGGACAAAAGTGACTGAAATTAATCATCCTCTGACATCATTAGTTTTTTTCTCTTTTTTATTTTTTAAATTATGAAAGTATGATAACACATTTACAGGAGACTTGGAAAATACAGAACAAAGTTACACATAATTTCACTATATATTACAATGATTTTTTAAGCAGAGAAATTAAGATTTTTAGTTGGGGTTTCAATATCAAACTCTCAAAAATCAATAGAATGAATACACAGAAAAGCAAAAAGAAACCTGAAAAAAAAGGGGACCTGAAAAGCCCCATGATTCCCACAACAGTAGGATAAAAATTCGATTCAAGTTCCCATAGACTGTAAACTAGGAGACACTGAAACATATCCAGGAACATAAAACAAGGTGCAAAAATGAAATCATTACTCTTTAAGGGTGGTCTGCGAGAATGTGGAATTTGTTTGGGTACAATACTAGTATCTATTATCTTATATTCTGAACTAGAGACAAGAAAAATTAACTGCAAAGCTCTGCTAGTCTCTCTTAGTTAATCATTAAATAAACATACAAGTCCTCCACCCAGGCCCACAGGGTAGTAGGAGCTGACAATCATCTGTCTGGCAGTGGACAATAACATCAACAGAAAGAAAACTGTGCCAAGCATTGTACCAGCTGTTTCCCTCCCAACAATCCTGTAACATAAGTATTATTAAAATGAGACAGTGAGACTCAATAACATACCCAAGGCTGGTTGCCTCCTTGGTAGGCAGAAGTGTTGAGTAACAGATAAAAGTACAGAATCAAGAGCCACCCTTTCTGGGTTCAAATCCTGAATTCTGTAACACACTACCTGTAAGACTTCAGACAAATTCCTTAACCTCTCTGCGCTTCAGGTTCTCTGTAAGGAACGGATGCTAATACCTACCTCCTAGAGAGATTGTAAGATTCAAATAAGTTAATACCTAAAGCGCTTAGTACAGTGTCTGGCATATGGAAAACCCTCTATAAGTATTAACTGTTATTAGAATCTAGATTTGCCTGGATTTAAAGTCCTTGACCTTGATCATGCTTACCCTCTAATCTTGCAAGTTTAAAATGTGGCCGAGGAGGCCTGTAGCCTGAGCTAGTCTGGTATCTGCAGCTGAGCTGCAGGATGTGGACTCTCAGTCCGTCCTGGCCTGGGACAGTGAGCACATTGGTGGTGCCACCCTGTTCCCATGCCAGACAACATCTGAAACTTGAATTTTAAATTTTCCTAGTAACACGTATTATCTCTTTATCTGTATAATTGCCTGCTTGCCTCCACGGGATCATTCTGGAGAATTAACAGTGATAATAAATCCCTGCTGTTTGTAACATTAGTGCTGCTGTTCGGGATTTATCATTTAAATAGAAGCTCATTTTAACAATGGACTACCTACAACACCCGCCACTGTGACTATGCATTTGAACCCTCTGTTTCATTATTATCCAAGTACCCAGGTATTCTGTAACTACAGAGGGCAACCCTCTGTTGCAGGAATTCCCAACCTTGGTTATACATCGGAATCACATAAGGAGCTTTAAAAACCACTGATGCCTGAGCTGTGTCCCCAGAGATTCTCACTCCATTTGTCCAGGGTGCAGCTTGGATCTTAGGAATTTTAAAGACTCCAGAGTTATAGATGGCCGAGTTTAAGAGCCAATGCTCAATTGGCAGTCACACAACCTCTGGTCCTGCCTTAGTTTCAGCTGTTGTGGAACATTTTTTCAGGTTTTCTCAGAGATCCCTCCATGACCAAGTGAATTTTCATTTTCTACACACCCCATGATCCATGGATTATGCTAGACGATCCCAACTCAAACCTTCAAGGCAGGTCTCCTAAGTGGGCATGAAATAGTAACTGTTAACTTTCTTATAATCTCAACTGAAAGGAACCTGATAGTTATCCAAGTTCAGAGATAATCTGAAGAAAGAGGTTGACGATAAACTTAGGAAACAGCAGGAGACTTGGGTTCAATCCCTGGCCAGGGAGGATCCCACATGTCATGGAATAACTAAGCCCCTCTGCCACAGCTACTGAGCCTGTGTTTTAGAGCCTGAGAGCCTCAAGAGAAGCCACCACAATGAGAAGCCCCCTTACCATAACAATGAGTAACCCCCATCACCACAACTGGAGAAAGCCCATATGCAGCAATGAAGATTCAGCATAGCCAAAAATAAATAAATAAATAAACATTGCTCAATGACATGATGAAATAACAGCTGCTGTGGTCACTACACTTAAAGTTTCCTATTATGAATTCAATAGTTGTCTGAAATACATCCCCAAACATGGATTCAATTAAAATACAGTTTTGAAAGATAACCAACAAGGATGTACTGTGTAGCACGAGAAACTATACTAAATATCTTATAATAACCTATAATAGAAAAGAATCTCAAAAGTTGAATCAATGAGCTGTATACCTAAAACTAACACAACACTGTAAATCAACTATGAAAGTGAAAGTTGCTCAGTCATGTTTGACTCTTTGCAACCCCATGGACTTCACAATCTACGGAATTCTCCAGGCCAGAATACTGGAGTGGGTAGCCTTTCCATTCTCCAGGGGATCTTCCCAAGGCTGGGATCAAATCCAGGTCTCCTGCATTGTAGGTGGATTCTTTACCAGCTGAGCCACAAGGGAAACCCAACTAACACAACACTGTAAATCAACTATACTTACACACACACACACACACACACACACACACACACACCACACACACACAAGTATGTATATATACTGCCAATACAAGAGATGAGGCAGGAGATGCAGGTTTGACCCCTGAGTTGGGAAGATCCCCTGGAGGAGGAAATGGCAACCCACTCCAATTTTCTTGCCTGGGAAGTCCCATGGACAGAGGAGCCTGACACAGTCCACATAGTTGCAAAGAGTCAGACATGACTGAGCATGCTCACATGCATTGTTTTGAAATGCAGTGAAAATATTTCACTTGAAAACATGAGACACTGATAAGGTTTTTTATTTTCTTCTTTTTTTGGCTGCACTATGCATGGCATGCTGAATCTTAGTTCCCAAGTCTTGAGTTTTTAACCACTAGATCACCAGGCAAGGTCTAATATGGCCTTTTCTTACCTGAGATAAAGATCTACATTTATAACTCAAAAAAATTTACAATCCCTTGGGTCATCTAAAAACCAAACATGGCCTGAGTTGAATTTGCCTTTTTTAAAAATGCTTTTAAAATAAACATTGTAATTAATCTAATTAAAGAAAGCTATGGTAATTTTTGCCAAAACTTGTAGATTCCTTTTTAGTCAACTTTTCAATTTCATCCAAACCAGTAAAAACATATAACTCACTGGTTACTTGAGTCCATTCCTTGAGAGAGGAAGTTTTTATAAACTAATCCCAGTTTATTCTGGGAACCTGGTTATTTCTGACTTTTGATTAGGAACGGACAGTGCTGAAGGGTCCAAAAGTCACTAATATTGTCAATAATAAGTGTTTGGTGTGAGCTGGTAAGGAACACAGAACTCCAATCCCTCCCTCACTAAGCTGTCTCCACTCAGCTTAGATTGTGGCCTCATACACAGCTCATTATCCACCTGACTCTCACTCCATTAGAAGGCAGACATTAAAAACCAGTGACTCACTGAGAAAGGAATGGGTGAGGAGCTAAAACCATAAATAGAATCCTATTATGACTGCTCCTCTTTTAAATATATCTTTGGAAAGAGTGAGAGAGAGTGAGTGAGACAGTGAATGAATTTAAATGCATGTGAATTTGAGCAACAAAATAAACCTCTGCAGGATTGAGTTATACTCTAAAGAATAAATTAAATATCCATGTGTTCATATTGACACACATAAATTATTGACTAAACAAATAAATGGAAGAGAAGGGAAAGCTTTCTTACAGAATTCCAAATAATATAGTTATTACTTCCTCTTCCAGGATAGGAGTTTCCCTGGTGGCTCAGTCAGTAAAGAATCTGCCGGCAATGTGGGAGACCAAGGTTCGATCCCTGGGTTGGGAAGATCCTCTGGAGAAGGAAATGACAACCCACTCCAGTATTCTTGCCTGGAGAATTCCATGGACAGAGAAGCTTGGCAGGCTACAGTCCACGGGATGACAAAGAGTCAGACACGACTGAGCAACTAACACCACTTTCCTCCAGGATATGGACCTTACTTCTCTTTCCCTTAAGTGTGGGATGGACTTAGCAACTCACTTCCAAAGAAGAGAGCATGGAGAAATAGTAACTTTGCTGTGGAGAAACCTGGGACAGACACCACCTTAACTAGTGATCAAGGTTGACATTATCAGTAAAAAGTCAGGTTGATATCTACATTCCCTTTGATACCTACACACAGAACAATATATGCAGTATGACCCCTTCTCTTTATCTATATACTTGCCTCAGTTTAGGGATATGTATCTGTGTAAGAATATTCAGGAATATATAGAAGAGTTTTGGGAGGAAGTAGGTCAAACTATTAACAATGGTTACTTTTGGGATGAAAAGTGTTATTGGAAGAAAGGGGGCAGATGAAGGAGTACTTTTACTCTTCATTCTATACCTTTCTGTATTGTTTTATCATTTTGCAGCAATCATTTTTGTCATTTTTACTAATTAAAAGAAAATAGAAGTGTTCTCAAAGAGGGAGTGTGAGTTCTGGGGAAGAGTTTGCAACTTTTTACTCTATTATCTCCTGTTCCCCCCTAAGTATGAAGAAATTCTCTCCTAAAGGATCTTTTGAAGACCTTTCCTGATTAGTCATTCTTTACTTTCACTTATTTTCAAACCCCCTGACTCCCACCAACACACTTTAACGGTACTTTTAAATCTGAATGTTCATTTCACAAGTATAAATTTTAATGTTTTTTCTACCAGGGATACTAAGGCTAAGTTAGGTGGCAAGTGCCTATGTCTAAACTACTCCACAGGCCTCTTTTGGCAAATCCAGGGTGAGGCATTGATATACATCAGATGTTGAAGTATCTAAGATCTAAATAATGTCAAATGAAAGAAAAGTGAGCTATAAATGACACATTGTTTGTTATATGTGATTATATAACATCAAAGTCTCTCAATGTCAAGATGGTAAAGTGTGAATTTATGTTTCCCTCCAATGTCATATAGATAGAATTTCTGGCTATCTTTTTTCACAAAGCTGAATAAAGATATTAATTAACTGAAGAATAATACTGCACTGAATGCAGGATAGTGTTATATGGCAAATGCTAGTGGAAAAGATAAATAGGAACTCCCAGGGCACTCGCCAGGAGCCCAAGGCCTAATCTTTGCCCACCCCCAGCTAATGCAAGCAGCAAGTATGTGAATAAGAGAATACATGTCTTACAGACCAGGGGAGTTCCCTGGTGGTTAGGACTTGGCACTTTTACTGCCATGGCCCAGACTCAATCCCTGGTCACAGAATTGAGACCCTGCAAGCCATGTGGGGCAGCCAAGTAAGGGAAAAAAACAAGCAAACGTCTTTCAGACCAAAGAATCACTGTAGCTAGAATATGAAACCTATGAGAATAAGGGGAAAGAACATTCTACCTCTTCATTGAATCTCCAAGTTATCATTATACTCATATATGAAAATAGGTATTAATCTATATGAACCTCAGATGTCAGCTGTATCACCTTGCCTATAACTTTGAGATAAGACTAGCTGAAACATTATTCCAGATTTTCTGCAATATCCAGCCATGTACCCAAGATGTCTGATATCCCGGAGAGATATCTTCTCACAGTTACCAACAGCCCCAAGCTTGGGCTTCCCCTGAACTAAGTGGTTTAGATTGTTGTATCTGCACAACTCCCTGTCCCTGTTCTGAACCATGAAATTTAGCACCACTTTCTGATTTCTACAGGGACGAAAACATTCCCACAAAGGCTTTGTGTTTTAATAGCTTTTCCTTAAAGTTTTTGGAGGTGAATGGTGTTTACTTCACAATTCTATAGATAAATTAAAACCCAGAGTCACATGTCCATGTCATTCAAATGACCTTCTGCCATTATACTAAAATTGCCATTTCCACTTCAGCCTACCTCCAGGCCTCACCCCTTCTCTCCCTCCAGGCCTCACCCCTTCTCTCCCTCATTTTCCTCCTCCCCTCACATAATGAGCATTCTAAAGGTATATAACCTGACAGCCTCTAGAAAATATTTTTAGTACTATTTGCCTTTTTAATAGTACAGATAATATTATAGCTTTTACAATGGATTTTCTAAGCTTTACTAGTTACGTTACAATCAGTAGATAATAGAAATTCTAAGAAATAGACAATAACTTTTTTCTTCTTTCTATAACCTCTTTAATCTTTAAAATTTAACCCAGTAGTTAATGTACTGTAAATAGTTCAATATCATCAGATTGTTTTTGTATTTTGGATTTGCATGAAAGAACAATAATGATTAAATCCATTCCATTCATAATGTTTATGTTTAATGCTGTGAGGAGTTGCAATTTTATCAGCCCATTGAGCACTGAACCTCAATTTGAGTATATAAATCATACTGTAAAACAAAATAATAACCTTCTAAATGTGTTACTATGTAGTATTAATGGCATGCTATTAAAATAATTTTGGGCACCATAGTAGATTTACTTTGCAGATATGAGTTTAAATTGTTTGTAAAATGTTTTATAAAAATGACTAATAATGAAATATAAATAATTACATTTTCTTTGTCCTTTTTTATACAGAAGATACACAGGAGCCATGATGTAGATCAGCTTAGATCAAGGCCATACAATGTGTTGAGTGTAATGGATATTATGATAATATAATCTACATATAAATGACTGACTTACTGTTGGTACGGTTAATGTCACAGAATTGTCAATCATTTTGTCAATGATGGTCAATACGCAAAAGCTTGCACATTTTTTAGTGAAGGTTTGAAGTAATATATATACGAACTTAGCAGTTTAACTTGATAGTCTGATAGGTTTAGATTAGGAGGTGGGTCTATGCAGGCAGAGAACAGCATAAAGAAAAGCATGAAAAAAAAAAAAGAAAAGAGTGAACACATTTTGGGAATCAAGAATTCAATAGTTCAGAATTCCTGACCATTGGCAAATAACGCAAAATAACATTAGAGTTCTGGGGTAATCTGGCTTTATAGCAATAATGATACTGAAGTCTTTTAAAGGTTAGGGAAGAGACACTGAAGTAAGGTAAATGTAACCAGAATGATTTACTTTGGAGTCATCGGTTTGTTTCTAATTTGACAAGATTGGAGACCAGCAGAGCTGTTGTCTTGAGAAGAAAAGTAACCTAATTCTGCCCATGACTACCATCAAAACACAGGGGTTGAAGTTATTACAGAGACATGTAGGCATCTTAGTAGGAAGACATGAGGTGACGGGTACATAGCCTCCCTCTCACGCCCCACTATCCTTTGCTGTCCCCATCAAAACTGAGATTCACCTACTTCGCATAATCTGCTGCCAAACTCATATACAAAACATCAACTCAATCCAATTGAGCAAGAATGCATATATTTTAGATGTGCTACATTAAGAAAATGAACTTTTTTTTGAGGATAGCCTCCTATCCTATACTAGTATAGTATTCTATAGCATACTATACTATTCCTAATGGCATAGTTAATTGCTCATGAGTCTAGTCCCAAATTGAGAATTGTTGTGTTTCATTCAGTTACGTGAGCAGTGTTAACCTTTTCAGTGACAGAAGAAAACATCATTTAATAATGCATTCTTTATGATGCCTAGGAAAACATCCTACAGAACATCTTGTATATAAGCCATAATGTTTCACTTTATTTTGCATAAGCTTGAAATCTGAAGTGGACTCCATAACTTCCTTATGGTAAGAAAATCCTTTCTCAACAAAAGAACAAAGGAGTCCATAAATTCAACATTTCAGTATATAGATTAAATATTTTAAAATAAAATGTTATATAGTAACATTAAAATTCTCTTATAGCTCCTTTATATTTTAAAGTAAATTATAATAAACACTAACTGCTCAGGAACTTGTGACATGTATCTAATAACTGTTTTCACACAGAAGTTAAGGAATAAGTCAGAGTTAAGGAATAAAACAAACAGTTGGAATAGGACAAATATAATTATTCCTCTCCTTAAAGGCTTTTTGCTTAAGATCAATTTTCTAGTAGTTGTACTTGGAAAGTTGTTGCTAAGTGCAATAATTTTGTTTCAAGATAGGAATATATTTCAATAACATCGATTGCCATCTAACTGAACAAAGAGTAAAATGTTTGCACTGAAGCATATTTTTTTCCATTTATTTTTATTAGTTGGAGGCTAATTACTTTACAGTATTGTAGTGGTTTTTGCCATATTTTGACATGAATCAGCCATGGATTTACATGTATTCCCCATTCTGATCCCCCCTCCCACCTCCCTCTCCACCCGATCCCTCTGGGTCTTCCCAGTACACCAGCCCTGAGCACTTGTCTCATGCATTCAACCTGGGCTGGTGATCTTGCACTGAAGCATATTTTTATGCTATGTAAAATCTAGATTTTAGATTTTTTAAATCTTAAAGTTATAAAATATATTTTGGCTTAGTGAATATCTTCCTTATTAAGTTGTGTCTTTTCTTTACAAAGGAAAAAACAACATCTTAGGGCATCCAAAATACTGTATACACTCAATGAAGATGAAAGATGACACCTTAGAGCATTAATAATTTCAACATTAATAAAGACAATCATTTTTAAAAGGAGATGGGTGGAGTAGGGAGAAGAGATGACTCAGTGACATAAGGATAACAACTAGTTATTCTTGTTTTGACTCTTCTGTGCTTCTTTGCTATCCAGACTATTCATTGTTTCACTAGGTTCTAATGCTACACATTTCCCCCCTAAGGCCTTAATTTTACTTCTAGGTTAAGAATAAATAGGTGTTTTTAAAAGGAGTAGGGAGGCAAGAGTAGTCTAACAAATGGTGCTAGATACTATCCAAGGCAATTGACAGATTCAGTGCAATCCATATAAAAATAACAATGACATTTTACACAGAACTAGAACAAATAGTCTTAAAATTTGTATATAAACATGAAAGACACTGAATAGCCAAAACAATTTTGAGAAAGAACAAGAGAACTGGAAAAATCACACTCCCTGACTTCAGACTATACTTCAGACTATACTACAAAGCTACAGTTATCAAAATACTATGGTGCTATCATAAAAACAGACACATAGATCAATGGAACAGAATAGAGAGCCCAGAAGTAAACTCGCACTGTGGCCAGTTAATCTACAACAAAGAAGGCAAGACTATACAGCGGAGAAACAGAAGTCTCTTCAATAAGTAGTACTGGGAAAACTGGACAATTGCATGTAAAAGAATGAAATCAGAATGTTCTCTAACACCATATACAAAAATAAATTCAAGATCTAAATTTAAGACCAGAAACAATGAAACTCCTAGAGAAAAAGACAGTATACTGATTGACACAAATCATAGCAATATTTTTGTGAATCTGTCTCCTAAAGCAAAAATAAACAAACGGAACCTAATTAGACTTAAAATCTCGTGCACAGTAAAAGAAACCATCAAAAAAAACCCCAAAAAGACAACCTATGAAATCAGAGAAAATATTTTCAGAAATATAACCAATAAGAAGTTAATATCTATATCTATCTATATCTATCTATCTATATATATATATTTAACCAAAACAGAAATAATGAAAAAAAAATCTGCTGTGATAGAAAGCACACAAATTGTTTCCAGAACTTGAAGTTGACTTCAAAGGGGCAAGAAAAAACTTTTTGGGTGATGGAGATGGTCTGTAGCTTCATAATGGAAGTGGTTACGTGGATGAATACACTTGCCAAAATTCATCAAAGAGTACACTTAAAATAGGTACATTTTATTATATGTAAATCATATCTCAATAAAATTGATATAAAAAGTAAAAACACACACAAAAAAAACTTTACTTATGAAGGCAGGAGAAAAAAAGTGTCTGGGAAACAAAGAATATGAAGGTCCAGTTAAAAGGACCAAAAAATAGTCATTTCAACCTTCATTTCAAAGATCCTACTGAGATGTCAGTGCATTAATTTAATAGCGCTGTAATAAACTGTCACCACCTTAGATGTTTAAACAATACAAACTTAATGTTTCACAGTGTTTTCTGTGGGTCAAGAGTCTTGGCAGAGTTATTTCTCAGGGTCTTACCTGAAATCAAGGTGTCAGCAGGAATGTGATCTCATCTGAGGTTTGGGGACCTCTTCTGGGCTTATTCAGGTTCCTTTGGCAGAATTGGTTCCTTGTGGGTGGATGACAGGAGTTACTGTTTTCTTGCTGGCTCTTAGCTCTTAAAGGTTGCCCTCAGTTCCTAGCTATGTAGATCTATCACAACTTGGAAACTATTTCATTAAAGCCAGCAAGAAAATCTAGTTTCAGGGCTCACCTGATAAGTTCAGGCCCACCAAGGCTAGTCTCTCTTTTTCCTAATTCAAAAGGTATTAATTGCATCTGCAAAAATCTTTCACCTTGGTACACCACATAGTCTAATCATAGAACTGATATGCTTTCCTCTTCATAGGTTCTTCCACACTCAAGGGGGCAGGATTACATAAGATATGTACACCAGGAGTGGGACTCTTAGACGCCACCTGGGATTATGCCTATGGCCCTCAACAATTCATGCCTCTCCCAAAGAAAAACAAAAGACAACAACAAAAAATGTTCTCTCCTTCCAAAGGTTTCTGTCTCATCACATTACAGCTGCAGCTACTATTGCTAAGTCGCTTCAGTTGTGTCCGACTCTGTGCGACCCCATAGACAGCAGCCCACCAGGCTCCCCCATCCCTGGGCTTCTCCAGGCAAGAACACTGGAGTGGGTTGCCATCTCCTTCTCCAGCGCATGAAAGTGAAAAGTGAAAGTGAAGTCGCTGAGTCGTGCTTGACTCTTCGCCACCCCATGGATGGCAGCCCACCAGGCTCCTCCATCCACGGGATTTTCCAGGCAAGAGTACTGGAGTGGGGTACCATTGCCTTCTCCTGACATTACAGCATCACTTCAAAATTCAGGATCTCATCATCTAAATTATTTACATCTGAGCAAATGAAGCTCCTGAATATTCACAGGAAGGATTGATGACTGAAACTGAAGCGCCAATACTTTGGCCACCTGACATGAAGAGCCGACTGATTGGAAAAGATCCCGATGCTGGGAAAATTGAAGACAAAAGGAGAAGAGGGCGACAGAACAAAGATGGTTGGCTAGCATCACCAACTCAATGGAGGTAAGTTTGAGCAAACCAAGGGAGATAATGAAGGACAGTGAAGCCTGGAGTGCTGCAGTCCATGGGGTCACAAAGAAACAGACACGACTTAGCGACTGAACAACAACGACAAATGAAGCTCCTGGCCATAAGCCATTAAGTACATTTCTTTGAAGCACAATTCCCCTTGGTGACCTGTGAAACTAAAGACACTAGGGCTCCCAAGACTCCCATCATACAATGGTGGGGCAGTCAGAGGAGAACAGAGACATTCCACTTCAACAGCGGGGTAGAGGGAACGTACAAATGAAGGACTGGGATATAACAATTCTGACATCCATCTGTGCAAACGTTCAGGTTTTACTGCTTAAGTTTTAAGATCTGGGAACAATCTTCCAGGGCTCTCAGACTTTCTACATTATCCTTGCTTTTTCATTAAATGTAGCACATGTTTACAGGTGAATTAAAAAAAAAGTTTTTGTTTTCTGGGCCACACCCTGTAGCTTGCAACATCTTATTAATAGTTCTCTGATCAGGGATCAAACCCGGGGGCCTCAGTACTGGAAGGGCAAAGTCTTAACCAGCAGACGGCCAGGGAAATTTCTGAATTTTTAGACAGGGTAGAGAAACGGAAAGAGTGGTTGCGACGAGCTTTAAGGAGGCGAGGAAGGTCACTCAGAAGTCAAGCACCCGCTCCTGGCCGGTGGCCAGCTCGGCTTCTTTGAGCCGCAGAATCCTGCCTGGAGCTTCAAATCCACAAATCCGACAGGGCCGGGAAAGCGCGACGTTACCTGGAGGAAGTTTGGGCCTCGGCACCCTCCGTAGACGTCGTGACAGAGGCGAGTGGTTGCCTTGGAGCCGGCGGGACGCCGCCCGGCCTCCACCGCAGTGGTCACCATGTCGGTGCTGGACGCGCTTTGGGAGGACCGGGATGTCCGCTTCGACGTGTACTCACAGTGAGTCGCCAAGATTCCCCCGGGGCCTGGAGCCTCTAGAAGGCGTCGCAGCGCCATTTCTCCACCCGCGGGCGGTGTCTACGATCCCGCGGCTCACCGGGCTCTAGAGGGTGGGAGGAGGTTGGCGCTGCTGTGCTGGCCTCAAGAAACCCCAGACTGGCCGGGGCCCTGCGGCCCTCTCGAGGCGCCACAGCCGGGGCTCGTATAGGTTGTACGCCGTTTCGGTCCCGTAAGATCCCAAGCCCTGTCTTGGCCAGGGGAATCTATGAGGAAGTTGAGCCCAAACACGGCCGGGACCGCCGAGGGCTTGGGCGTCTAGTACACCCCATTGAACTTGCCGTGCCAGTTTCGTACGGTGGAAGGAACCTGGGGCAGCGACTCAGGAAACGAGCATTCTGAAACTAGGTCTAGAATAAGGATATACATTGCTGGCCCTTAGAAAAAGCTTGAGTCTCCGAAGGAAGTGGGAGTAAGCATTCTCTAGAATCCCCAAGCATGCAAACTTTATTCCCACGGTAAGCTTCCATCTGGTTATTCATCTAAATCACCAACAGTAAGAAGGAACCTCCTTTTGAAGTCTCTCAAACAGAAATCCTGTTTTAGGAAATTTTATGTTTTAAAGAATAGTTAGAAACTTGCTGCCAGCAGTCCAGGAAAAAAATGCCCATTGGGTATTCAGTTTAGTAGCTCAGTCGTGTCCGACTCTTTGTGACCCCATGGACTGCAGCATGCCAGGCTTCCCTGTCCATCACCAACTCCCTCAGCCTACTCAAACTCATGTCCATTGCGTCAGTGATGCCATCCAATATTGAGTATTAAGTGTTGAAAAATAGTAAAGCTAAGTTTCTTGGTAATGGTTTGCTGCTTTTTAGCCACTTCTCATGATTCTTTATTATGAACAGAATTTTCCTCGGTGGAAAAAATGAAATATTAATTTCCCAGACTTAGTTGTGGCTTAGATATCTATTACTAAGATGGTCTTGGATCGTTTAAGACAGTTGTGAGAGAATGCAATTTGTAGTTATGTGACAGTAATATGTTGCACACATTGTTTGACTTTTTCTATTATCCCTGGAAAGTTCTTGATCAAGCAAATGTCCATTTCATGAACATTTTCAGTTTATTAAACATTTATCAAATCCTTGGTATGTGCTGGTTACTGTGCTGATAACTGGGGCTTCCCAGGTGGCGCTAGTGTTAAAGAACTCACCTCCCAGTGCAGATGTAAGAGAAGCAGCTTGGATCCCTGGGTAGGGAAGAACCCCTGGAGGTGGAAATGACAACCCACTCCAGTATTCTTGCCTGGAGAATCCCATGGTTGGAGATGCAAAAAAGTTAAAAAATAAATAAAGATACAAAATGATAGGAAATGACCCCACCCCACCCCACCATTCTAGTGCAGGGATACATTAATGCAGGATATTAAAAATGTGGTAAATACCATCATTGAAAAAAATGAACAAAAAGCTGGAAGACCATAGAAACAAAAAAGTCCATTCTTCCTAGGGAAGGCCTCAAAGAAAATATAATATCTGAATTGAGCCCTGATGAATGAGTCGGACCTTGCTAGGGGAGACAGGGGGAGAGTATTCCAGAAGAAAGGAAGGAAAAAAAAATTAGGTACAGAGTCTTAGAGGTATAAGTCTCATTGATTAGAAGGCAGGATCTGGCAAGTAGAGGGAAGAGGTGCAAATAGAAAGGTAAATTAGCCAGATTATGAAATATTCAGTTGAGGATTTTGGACTTCCTTCTAGGCATTGGGATAACTTGGCTTTGAAGCAGGAAGGTGATATGATCATGTCTGTATTTCCAATAGATAATTGAGTTAGTTTTATTGAGAATGTGTTAGAAAGCTCCACCACATATTCTGCTGGGTTTTTCTTTTCTTCTTTTTCTTTTTTATGGACACTCTAGGTTGCATTCTGTCAGTCAGCAACCTATTCTTCATTCTTTATTTTCTTTTGTCTCCTTTATCTGATTTTTTACCAAGTCTTAATGTTGCTTTGCTTTAATCTGTTCCTTCTGTAACTGCATGACTTCTTTGCTCTACACAGAAACCTCTGGGGCTTCTCCACTGTACACCAGATAAAACCCATGTCTGTCTGACTGGCATTCTAGTTCTCCATAATCTGGTTTGTTCTCACTTATCCTATTGTATTTTTTACTCTCTCTCAACATGTACCTTCTTCCCCAACCAGGCCCCCACATTCTCTTATCATTTCTTACTTCTAAGGTCTTTAATCATGAATTCTCTTCTCTCTTATTTTTCTAAATCCTTTCTCTATATTTCTGGCTTCTCTGCATGTCCCTGGTCACACCAGGCCCCACTTGATCGCCAGGATCTTTAAGTTCTTGCAAACCTTATTTTCAAATGGCTGAACATTTGGTACTGTATCATTTATACTTTTGTCTGTTATATACAGATGTCTTTTCTCTCCGACGATTGTAAGCGGGTATTGTAGCTAAAATAGTAAAGCATTTATATTTATTTTAGACAAATGAAAACAAGACCTGGAGAAGTCCTTATTGATTGTTTAGATTCAGTTGAAGACACCAAAGGAAATAATGGGGATAGAGGTGAGTATATTTCTAATGTATTTGATGTTTCTGGTTTAAATTTAAAATGTTAAGTTATATTAGCTGGAGAATAAGATAGGAAACAGCATCATATGTCGCTTATGATTCCTGATACTATTGTAATAAGTCCTGTAAACAAACCTCAGTTAACCTAATCTAAGTGATCCATCTCTTTTCTGTTTGACCCCAGTTGATGCAGGCAGTCCAGAAGACCAGTCTTCTGTGGTCTTGTGGGAACTTTACACTGTAGCCATGCTAGGTGACTTACTATTTGTCAAACGTATCATGTGATGCTCTACAGCTTCCCTTGAGATGCCTGCCTTTGTTTTTAGAATCGCCTATTGCATCTCACTCTGGCATTCACACAGGCTTAGTTTCTCTGATTTTAGATATTCTAGGGGTTTTTTCATGGAGGAAGGAGTATGTTGTGGCTATAGATTACTCATCAAAAGAATTCCATGGCTGTAATTTGGTGAAGAAATGCTGTGGTAAACAAGGTGGTTGTTGTTCAGTCACTGAATCAAATCAGACTCTGTGACCCCATGGACGGCAGCATGGCAGACTTCCCTGTCCTTCAGTACCTCCCAGAGTTTGCTCAAACTCATGTCCATTGGGTTGGTGATGACATCCAACCATCTCATCCTCTGTTGCGATGAACCTGCCTGCTAGTGCAGGAGACCTAAGAGGTGTGGGTTCAGTCCCTGGGTTGGGAAGATCCCCTGGAGGAGGGCATGGCAACCTACTTCAGTATTCTTGCCTAGAGAATTGCATGGACAGAGGAGCCTGGTGGGCTATAATCCATAGGGTTGCAAAGAGTCGGAGACGACCGAAGCAACATAACACATACACACACACAATGGTATTATATATTTCTAAGACATATAGTTTACCATGCATAGATTTACTTGATTTTTTTTTTTTTTTTTTGCCTTGGGGCAGCTGTAGGGACTACGATAGGATACACTTTGAGAAATGAAGCTTATCTAACTTTGTACATATTTCAGTGTAAGAACATCAGTTTGAGGCTAAGGATGAAAAACATAAGCCTTTAACAGACTTCAGCTTAGCTATAACTTCATATGAGGAAAAAATTTGCTCGTAGCAAAAAAAAGAAAAAGAAAATGGCTCATTTAAATGAGAACCGCTAAGAGAGCATTCATATGGCAGGGATTCATGTGTATATGAGAGTTCTTTGAGAAAGGTAATTTCACTGAATGGCTTAGTAATTATATTGTCTCTCACACATACTCAGCTGGCTGCATCTGACCTGCTAGGACCCCCGGAACATCTTCTATAGAGAAAAAAAAAAAAGTACAAAGTTTTCTCCTTTATCAGTTGAGTCAAACCAAGCTGTTGGCAGTGAATACCTGTACTTTTTCTATTAACTGTCAGATTTTGTTTCTCTGGGATTCTAAATCACACATTGTATACCTTACCTAGAGTCTATATGCTCAGTCAATATTTTCAATTAATAAATGTGTAACAAGCATCTACAAGTGTTGGTGTTGATGCTGGGCCAGAAGTTTCATGTCCATCTCATTCGGTACTGCAAAAGTAGGTCCTTAGGTAAGGTAACCTGATGCTCTGTTTGTTTGCTTTTAGGTAGACTCTTGGTAACAAATTTAAGAATTGTCTGGCACTCTTTGGCATTACCCAGAGTCAATCTTTGTAAGTATCTTTGTTAGAATGCATGTAAGAAAAAGTAATTTGTCACATCAGCTTGCACAGTGGCTCTTGATACCAAAAAAAAAAAAAGCTATACCATGAAATATGTGAAAAGTTTTGATTTTTGGTTTTGTTTTCTCCTTTACTTTGAAATTTTCTATAACCTGTTTTAAGGGAGATCTAAATTCTAATAAAAAGTACAACCTTTAATTGTGTTAAATGTTGTTTCACTTGTTTTTTAAACTATTGTAGATTATCCAGCTAGACTTATTTTTGTTTGTTTAAAAGAGGCAGAATTAGCTTTATATTTCTTTTAGTTATTTAATTTAAATTTGTAGATATTTCTTAAAATTTTTTAAAGTTCTAAGTTGTATTTTTATATATATTTGATTTTTTAAGCTCAGAGTTCTGTGTATATATGGTTTTTTTTTTCCCCCTTAGTTCAGTGTATCATGTTCTTTAAATTCTTTACTTTTGAATTTTAGCTATTGGTTACAACTGCATATTGAATATTACAACAAGGACTGCTAATTCTGTAAGTTGGAAAAATCTTATTGAAATATATATAGTGAGGAAACAGTAGATATCTGAGGTTGATGTTTGTTTTCACTGTAAATGAGAAATTGCTCTTAAAATTTGTTCTTACAGAAATTACGAGGCCAAACTGAAGCTCTTTATGTACTAACAAAATGTAACAGTACTCGTTTTGAGTTTATATTTACGAATTTGGTTCCTGGAAGTCCTAGACTTTATACTTCTGTGATTGCAGTACACAGGTATGGTAATACTTGATAGATTATTGAATATTTTTAAGGTAATTTTATGATATAAAGGTTTAGAGGATAAAATATTGACATGTGGTGCTGCCTTCCTCCAAGGGCTGTTGCAGACTTCCCAAAGATACATAGAACATGTTACATTACTGTTTAATAAACACTTTGAAGGTATTTCCTGGTGGCTCAGCTGGTAAAGAATCTGCCTGCAATGTGGGAGACCTGGGTTCGACCCCTGGATTGGGAAGGTCCCCTGGAGAAGGGAACAGATTACCCACTCCAGTATCCTGGCCTGGAGAATTCCATGGACTGTAAAGCCCGTGGGGTCGCAAAGAGCAGACACGACTGAGCACGACTTTCACTTTCACGGTATTTATAAAACACATAAGACTGCTTGAAGAGTCTGTTAAATTAGCTACCGAGATAGTTAAAAAATGAAACAGAGACAGTTGAATAATTCAATTAAGAAATTATGATTATTTTTCTAACAGTAGAAGGCATGATTGGGTGATTTCTCTAAAGAGTTTTGGGTTTTTGTTTAGCTATTCTCTTCTTTTAATACCTCAGCTCTTTTTTTTAAAAACCAGCCCTAATTGGTGTGGTTTTCTTAAAAGTTTGGCTAAGATGCCAGGCCAGGAGAAAAAAAGTACACACACATACGATTTTTTTTACATGCAGACATATAGTATGTATGTGTTTTATTATGTTGTTTTAATTTGAATTCCTTTCATTACTAGTGATGTTGAAATTATTCATACTGTTTGGCTATGTATATAGTTTTCTGTTGTAAATTTCTTAATTTTACTGTTATGTGTATTGCAAATTTATTAGTTTCCTAGTTATTTTTTACAATTTTGTTGATGATTTTTTAATCTATATAATGGTTTGACTTTCCTAGAGATATAATTCACATAACATAAAATTTACCATTTTAAGGTTTACCATTTGTTAGTGTTGATCTATTCACCACTACTCAGTTCCCCAAGAAGAAACCCTCAAAGTAGTCACTCCCCATTCCCTCCTCCCTGTGGCTCTTGGCAACCACTGGTTTATTTTCTGTCTCTATGGATTTGCCTGTTCTGAGCATTTCATATAAATGTAATCACACAATATAGTGACATTTTATGTCTGACTTCTTTCACTTATGTAATGTTTTCAGAGATGCTACGTGTTGTGTCATATATTAGTACATCTTTCCTTTTTATAACTGAATAAGATTCCATTATATGGACACATATTTTGTTTATCCACTCATTAGCTGATAGACATTTGGGTTGCTTCCGCTTCTTAGCTATTAGGAATAATGCTTCTATGAACATGCATATACAAGTTTTTGTGTGAAAGCTTTTTTTTTTTTTTTTGAAAGCATGTTTTATTTTAGTTCTCTTAAGCACATACCTGACTGATATCTCTTTATTTCACTTAGAGAAGTAATATGAAATGGAGTATGAAGGGATCCAGGAATCTTCTTTTTCTTAATAGTATAAAAATGTTGCGTGTTCCTCCAAAACAATTCATAGAGAAATAATGTCCATTTTTTTCCACTGGTTAAATATTGATGATTACAGTCCTAAAGGAAATTAAGATTTATGGGCAGATGCTAAAATTCTGCTGTTTTGTAATTCATATATTAGAAGATTAAAGTAAAAATCATTAATTTAACAATACATATTATAACTTATATAAATGACTTCTAAAGTTGTTCAGGCCAAGAAAACACTTTAGCTTTAATAAAAGGGTAAATTAGCCTGTATTTTTGTGGAGTTAAAATTAGAATTAACCAAAAGTTAATCAGAGTTTTCTCCTGTTTTTATTATTTTGGGAAACACAGAAAGAAAAAGTCTAGGAACTTATTATGCAAACACACACAGATACATACTCTGTCTTAGAGTTCCTTTTGGAGTTGGTACAGATTCTTTCTAATTTTCTGTATATAGGTAGATGTGGGCGTAAGTTTTCAGGTTTCAGAGGAAAAGTAATTGTACTCCTATTTATGTTAAGAGAATAATTGTGCTTTTACCTAAAAACAGAGAAATGAAGGGAAGTTTTTTGATAGAAAAATTAATATTCATGTCTATTTTTACAAGGATTGTTTTTTTTTTGTGTGTGTGTGTGTGTGTATGTTTTTTTGTTTTGTTTTGTTTTGTTTGTTTTTTAGCTTAAAGAAAAAATTTGCTTCTTCTCATTTGTGCCATACTTTATATATTAAAATTAGACATCTCAAATTTAGGTTACTGAGATAAAATTTGTAAATACTAAAAATAATAATAATAATAATAAAATAAAATAAAAATTTGTAAATACTACACTGAAATGACAAACAGATATATTACAAAAGACTATAATCACCAAAATTTATTAACAAAAATATTTTTTAACTTACCTTAATAGCTATTTGAATGATGTACAACTGTGTATTTTTGTAGATAAGTAGACATAATCTAAGAAAACCACATTTTCAGTTTGAATTAATCTTTTATTCTTTTTGAATTAATCTTTTATTCTTTTTTTTAATAGAGCATATGAAACTTCTAAAATGTATCGTGATTTTAAATTGAGAAGTGCTCTAATTCAAAATAAGCAACTAAGATTATTACCACAAGAAAATATATATAATAAAATCAATGGAGTATGGAATTTATCCAGTGATCAGGTACCATGCAAAGAACTAACAAACCTTTTGGGGTGGTGCTTTCTTTGGTAATCATTTTTCCATATATGATTGGGTTTGTATATTTATTTAACTCTTAATATTAGCATTATAGCACTTGATATAAATAATACTCTGATTTTCATATCCTTATACTCTTTTTAGCAACAGTTGTTTTATGTAAACTTTAGAGCTTAAGTGGACCTTAGAGGATCATCTAGTCCAGTCTCTTATTATTCACTTACAGATGAAAAACTTGGGCCCTAAAGACTTAGGTGACTTCCACATCTAGTTTATCCCACAGTCTCACTCTTCCTCCCTTACTGCACTACCCTCCACAGCATGATAACCTAGGCTAATTGAGGAGAGTCATAGGGTGGACTGTCATGGAAGCCTTTTAATCCAGTCTTTGTGGAATTAAACATGTTAACTCACTTGGTGACTCCTACATCCATTATTGTAACTTTTCATTTCCTCTTGAAATTATAACCAGATGAAACATATAAGCAACTAATAGTGGGAATAAGAAACAAATCAATTTCTAGAAAAAAATTGTCTCTTACTAAGAATAGTTTCCAACCTTCATGGGTGTTACAGCCTAGTTTCAATTGATAATCACTGTGGTAAACCATTGTGATTGAAGAGCTCTTGCTAAACATGGAATCACAAGCTTAAATTGTGAATAAAGTTTGCTCACTAGAAAAGTTCTAGTTGTGGACTATGATAAATATGCTATAGGATATAGACAACTCCACATCTGAGTAACTCCTCATAATGCTCAATTCTGGTATTTTATGCTGCTGTGTTAATCACAATTATTCTCATGTTTAGAAAATAAAGAGTAAGTATTCAGACATGATCACTGATGTCCCTCTCATCACTCTCCTTTACAGGGAAATTTAGGAACCTTTTTTATTACCAATGTGAGAATTGTGTGGCATGCAAATATGAATGACAGTTTTAACGTCAGTATACCATATCTGCAAATTGTAAGTGCATGCATTTCGATGACCTTATTTTAATGTAGAATAAATAATTTCTGTTCAACAGTTAATAGGACTTTGGGGATTAGATGAGTTCTTTCTTCCCCTTTTTAAGTGACAGCAGTGTAGCTGAGAGCATACTTTTTAAATGTTGATAATCAGAAAGACCCAACTGTATTTACAATCAAGGGAAACAGCACCATTATCAGCTTATATTTCTCTTTTCATTAAGAGAAAAATATACTGAATTCTGGGCTTCCCAGGTGGCTCAGTGGTAAAGAATCCATCTACCAATGCAGGAGACTCAGGTTCAACCCCTGGGTCGGGAAGATCCCCTGGAGAAGGAAATGGCTACCCACTCCAATATTCTTGCCTGGAAAATCCCATAGACAGAGGAGCCTAGTGGACTGCAGTCCACAGGGTTGTAAAAGAGTTGGGACACGACTCAGCAACTAAGCATGCATGCACACATACTGGATTCTAAAAATTTAAATAGCACAGATGCAGAAGATAAACTTCTGGTTATTGGTAGGCAAGGGAGGGAGGGATAAATTGGAAAATTGGCATGGACACATACACACTAATTATATGAAGTGAAGTGAAGTGAAAGTTGCTTAGTCATGTCCAGCTCTGTGACCCCATTGACTATACAGTCCATGAAATTCTCCAGACCAGAATACTGGAGCAGGTAGCTTTGCCCTTCTCCAGGTGATCTTCCCAACCCAGGGATCCAGCCCAGGTCCCCCACATTGCAGGTGGATTCTTTACCAGCTGAGCCACAAAGGAAGCCCAAGAATAGTGGAGTGAGGAGCCTAATCCTTCTCCAGTGGATCTTTCCAATCCAGGAATTGAACTGGGGTCTCCTGCATTGCAGACGGATTCTTTTACCAACTGAGCTATCAGGGAAGCCCCCAATGTATATAAAATAAATAAGGATCTACTGTATAGTACAGAGAACTCTGCTCAGTACTCTGTAATGGTCTATATGGGAAGGGAATCTGGAGAAGCGTGGATATATGTATTTGTATGGCAGATTCACTTTGCTGTGTACCTGAAATTGGCACAACCTTGTAAATTAAGTATACCTCAATAAATTTTTAATTTTAAATAATTATCACACAGATTAAGGTGATTTTTCTTAGATTTTATTCAAAGCACTTTCCAGGGCAGCTTATGGAAAAACTTGAACAACCTTTAAAGGCCAACCCAATATATAGTGGTTCTTTGGCATGGCTCACTCTATGGCTTGCAACTTTCTGCTCAAACCCTTTTAAAGCCAGAATGGATTCATTGATTCTGTGAATGAAGTGTTTTTATTGTATTCAGGTATAGCCTGTAGTGTAAGCTGGATTCATACCACAGGTTTGGTGAAAGGAATCAAGATGGCTTTTATTGATAATGATTTTACCTTAAATTAAATTAAAGCTGTTAGAATTTAGAATAAGAACTAATTACATCTGAGACCAGTTTGTTTTGGGAGTAGATAAAAGTGATTCTTTTTACTCTGCACTGCTTTAATGGTAAGTGTGTGATTCAGTGAAACAAATCGTAAACTCCAATAAGCTGAAGAATTTCATTTTATGTATTTAAAAAACTGCTCATCAGATCCTAGTGCAAATTACATGAAACATAAAAATAGTTAATAAAAATCCTGTGAGGTTATCCTATGATGATCACCCTTATTGTAGAATATAAGTAGTCTTAAGACTAAACAGTTTCATTAATAAATATTTATTGAGTATTAGACGCAATGTATGTGATACCTGGAAAATTTTATTTTTAAAAAAGATTTCTTGACCTGTGAGAAAGATAATTATTTGCAAAATATTCCCAAGCCTATATTTTGCTAAATTGTTTGATATCTGAATTGCTTTAAAATATCTGATCATTGATTTGCCAAATAGTGAGCACCTACCCTGTGCTCAGTAATGAAAGTCATGAACCGGTACGCAGTTTCTGCCTCTAAGGAGCTTTCAGTCTGGTGGAGAAAAGCAGTACCTTAAACAAAAAAATTATAGGCTCTGATAGGAAGAAAATTATTTCTGGTCATCTAAAGAAATATAAGAATTTATATCATAGCTAGGAAAATGTGAGAGTCTACACAGGCATTTGATATAATTGATGCTAGTATTGTTCATTGCTGTTTTGTATTGCATTTACGTATGCTATAGCTTGCTCAGCCTCTATTATGCTGAAAAGTTAATTACTGAGTAGTAAACAACCCTGTGCTTTCTGTTCTTCAAGTAGTGTACTTCTTGTTTTTTAAGAATACAGTTGCCAAATATGGACTCTGGAATGATTTCGGCCTGGCCTGAACAACTTGCAATCTGATACTGCCAGTCTGTCACTGGGCAATCATTTTCTAACTTCAGCTCTGTGCCTCAGCCGTTGCCCTGACTCCATGCCTATCAGTTCAGTCGCTCAGTCGTGTCCGCCTCTTTGCGACCCCTTGGACCACGGCATGCCAGGCTTCCCTGTCCATCACCAACTCCCGGAGCTTACTCAAACTCATGTCCATCGAGTTGGTGATGCCTTCCAACCATCTCATCCTCTGTCGTCTCCTTCTCCTCCCACCTTCATTCTTTCCCAGCATCAGGGTCTTTTCCATTGAGTCAGTTCTTCACATCAGGTGGCTAAAGTATTGGAGTTTCAGCTTCAGAATCAGTCCTTCCAAGAATATTCAGGACTGATTTCCTTTAGGATTAACTGGTTGGATCTCCTTGCAGTTCAAGAGACTCTCAAGAGTATTCTCCAGCACCACAGTTCAAAAGCATTAATTCTTTAGCACTCAGCTTTCTTTATGCTATGACCAACCTAGACAGCATATTAAAAAGCAGAGATGTTACTTTGCCAACAAAGGTCCGTCTATAGTCAAAGCTATGGTTTTTCCACTCCTATAGATGTATGTATATATATATACACATCTTGCCAGTTTCTTTCTTGACAGCCTCTGTCAACCTCAGTCACCTGGTTAGATTAGCCGTTCACAACCAGGATGCCAGTGTTCTATGGTTCTTAACCAGGACTGTGTATACTCCTGGCAGGGTATGAAGTAATCTAATGGATGGCCAGGTTTTCGTTACGATTACCATTTAGTCTGTCTGTCTCTCTTTTTCTTTCTCACCTTACAATACCCATCTTTCTGGGTGTATGATACACCATCACCTACCACAGATACTGTCCTTCCAGGGCCTTTGGTCTGCTGGTCACATGTTAGATTCTCCATGGTTCTCTCTAACCCTACCAGTGAGTACATTTTGTGTCTCTTTCCACAGGTCCTGCATGTCATTATGCTTCTATCCCTCTAACCTTCTTCCAGGTTACTGGTGTCACTGCTCATCTGCTAGCCAAGTTTCATCCTCATGTCACACTCACCAGTTGAGTGAATTCCATTTGACCTATCCCAGGCTTCCCTGATGCCCAGTGATGAATACCCATACTTTCGTTTTTTTGTTCAGTAAATGGAATGGGGATTCTTTCAGAATTTAGCCATCTATGATATAAGAAACAGAAGGCACGTGTGACTTTTAAAAACTAACCTAGCCTTGGGAACCACCAAAGACACTGGCTCTCCATAACTAAAATACTGTTTGTTGGTCTTTGGTTTAAAATATTCAGAGAAGTTGCAGACTCCCTGAAGCAGAGAACATTTAAGTCAGAATGTTGTGCATATTTCAGAGGCATTGTCTTTGTATTACCATACAGATTTGTTGCCTATTTCCAGTATGAGAATTTTTATTTACTTGATCTCCATGGGAGTGTGAGGAAAAAGAAAAGGGAAGAATTCTGTTTTTCAGACTTTGAAAAGTAGTTAACTGTGTAAAAGTTGGAAAACTTCTGTTAAAACGTCACTACTGTCAGATAAAAATAAACATTTTTTTTTTCTTTTTCATTTTACATCTAGCGGTCAATAAAGATTAGAGATTCAAAATTTGGTTTAGCTCTTGTCATAGAAAGCTCTCAGCAGGTAAGATGTTTTATATTTTTATTAATCTTTAATAGATTTAAAAAACTGTATGACAGTCTATATTTTTAGTTTTATTTATATAATAACCAGGTTATATCCAAGAAGAATATTAGCTGTAACATGAGGTTATAAGAAGAGTTTGAAGTCATATACTAATTGTTCCCATGGAAAGAATCCTGCTTATGTTTCTCTATTGGGCAGACATATTAATTATGATTATGGTCGTGACATTATCTCAGTCTTTAAAGAACCCTATAATATGATACAGTTACTATTTTTCCCCATTTTACAGTCAAGGAAACTGAGGCTCGGAGAAGTTAGGAACCTTGTCTGTGGTCTCGAGTAGTAAGTGGTAGAGCTAGCTTTTGCTTCTAGGTCTGACTGATTCAGAAGATGGAGCAGCACAGGTATACAAGATACACGCACCCTATTTGAGATTTTATACTATCAAACACAGGTTATACTGTATCTGGTTAGAAACTGCTGTGCCCCATTATGCCAGGTGTAATTTATTCTTATACATTTTTTGAAATAGGTGTTTCTCTTCTGAATTCTAAATTTAAACAGGAATTTCTACTCCTTTCCCCTGGCCTATACATTGGTAGCTGCCATTTATTGAGTGTTTACTAAGTTCACAACAACATGATAACCATTTTATGGTTAGAAAATTAAAGCTTATATGGGAATTCCCTGGCAGTTCAGTGATTAAAAGTCAGCACTCTTATACTGCCATGACCTGGGTTTAATCTCTGGTCAGGGAACTAAGATCCTGCAAGCCTTGTGTCACGGCCAAAAAAAAACTTAGAAAGATAAGGAAAGTAAATCTCGCAATATCACACAGCTAGTAAGTTTGTTGTAAAACCAGGATTTGAGCCCAAAAACATATACTCTCACCCCAGAGCAAATTGCTTAATGCTTTTTCTCCAACAACAGATATGCCATTCCCTTTTTGCTTTTAATATATAGTCTATTCGTTTTCAAGGTTGAGCTCAGGAAAAACTTAATTCCCTTGACCTTCATAATCTACAGTAGTGTATTTTTTTAATCTTGAAGTATTACCTTTGATATTTTCAGATGAATTTATGTGATATCTGGATACTTCAAAATAATTCTGAGTGGGTAAGGGGAGGAGATTTGGGGGTTGGGGAAGCTAAAAATAGAACAGAGTTGGCCATATGTTGTTACTTGTTGAAGCTGGATGATAGCTACATGGACAGTTATCCTACTCTTCTATTTTTGTGTATGCTGGAAGTTTTTATAATAAAAAATTTAATTAAAATCAACTTACATATTGTGTTCTGAAATAAGAACAATTAGAACTGTAGTTTATATGTTGTAAATATGATTCCTCAGGCTTGTTTTCTGTTTTTTCATTATTTTTTCCTGTAGAGTGGAGGATATGTTCTTGGCTTCAAAATAGATCCTGTGGAAAAACTAAAAGAATCAGTTAAGGAGATCAACTCACTTCACAAAGTCTATTCTGCCAATCCTATATTTGGAGTGGATTATGAGATGGAAGAAAAGGTATTTTGTTCAGTGTGTGATGTATAGAATTTGCTGAATTGTCTTTACATAATCTATAAACCTCAGCTGTATGCACAATTTAATTTTAAACCATGTTTAAAATGATGAATATACAGACTCTGCTTCATTAGTATGGCTGACTCTTATTTGTGCCTACCACCTGTCTTCTCCCTGGCTGCTTCACCATTCATTCCTGCCCATCTGTGTAGCAGTCTGTGTAGCAGTCTGTCCGAAGATGTCCCCATGTGCAAGGCTCTTCTGATGTAGAGAGACTTAAATCTCTTGCTCTGACAACTTTATTTTTATTCTACTTCAGCCACCCGTTAGCATTTGGTCAAACTTTACAGGCCGCACAGACACTATTTTCTTCCTCTAGTGACTCACAATATAGCAACTGCAGGAGACTGCTCCATCAACATGGCCTGTGTCAGTTCATATTTATCAGAGCCTCTTCCAAATCAGTTATGAAATACTTTGAATATCACGCTTGCCTGTCTGCTCTTTGTCTTGCTCACGACTTCTGGTTTCTGCCCCGGTCACTGCGCTCCAGGTCCATCAGCTGTCTTTTGACTTTACTCTTCAGCCTCTGCACGTGGGCCCCTCGCCATCTGGTGGTTCACTGGTGTCCCCCCAGCCGCTCCATTAGAGACCCCTCACCATCTGCTCTGACAGCAGTGCCCTTGCCAGGGACGCTCTGTCCCAGGCTCCCTTGCTGTCTGTTCTTTTGCTGAGGCCCTCACTGTCTGGTCTATTGCTGGTGTCCACCCACTCTTTCTTCAGTGTCTCAAACAGTACTGTGCATGTCGAGCTATATCATATATCACATATATTATCTGTCTCTTCTGCTGCTCTTGGACATTAGCAGGTGGCCAGGGAAGATCAAAAAGTCAGATTCGGCAGCCAAGTACTAACTCGTACCCTCTGACTTCAACTTCGTTGTGCTGCTTTTTTCTCTCCCTGTCAAATTCCATATGTATCCCCTTCCCCTTCCAACTGAAATTTGTCTTTGGGTTGTTGACACAATATTGTACACTCTTAGGTATTTTATCTCCTTAACCATCCCTTCTGCTTTCTTCCCAACCTGCACGGCTCTCAGCATTCCCCCTTTGGCTCTGCCTCCTCTGTATGTTCCTCAGCAATATCACCTGCTCCCCTGGTTTCTTCAGCTGGCACTTATGTAGATGACTCCCAGATCTTTCTGACCTTGGCAGACTCTCTCAGCTTACCATGGTTCCAAGTATTACTGAGTATTTTCACATAGATGAGCATTCCAAATAACATGAATTGAATTTCTCCTTTATAATTTTCTCTTAGTAATTTAATCAATAACTTTGCAAATCAGTAAGATACAGTAGGACATGGTTGAGTATCTCAAACTTGGCATACCTAAAATCTTGTCATTTTTTCTCAAAATCAAAATCCTACCGATTTATCTATTTATTTACTACCTTATTGTCAAAGTCAGATGTGCTCAAAACCCTGGGATTCACCATTTTTTATTTTTCCCGTTATCTCATTTTAAACATTCAGCCAGTTAAACCATCCTCTCCCCTGTTCCTATCCCTTTTTTTTCCACTTAAACTGCAGTTTCCTTTGCTACTTTTGATTGTAGAATAATGTTGAACAAGCATGGTCCTTGGAACCTGACAATTCTGACTTTGTTCTTAATTTCACTATTTATTTGTGATGCTAGGCAGATTTGAGCTTCAGTTTTCACATTATAAAATAAAGATAATCTCGTTCACAAAGTTATTGATTGTGTCCGTAAAGTGGCCAGCACCTGGGAGACACTGCTACCCATTCTCTTGCTACCTTTTGTTTCTCCTTTTTTCCTCTTCTTTGGCCCTCAGTGTGTAACAGGAGTTAGCCAGAGTAACTCACTTTGTCACTGCATATAAGTCCTTACTTCAAAGACACCTGTTTAGGGAGCTCTTCCCTGACTAGCCATCTACAACAACAACCCCTGTCACTTTTTTATCCCTTATTTTGCTTGTTTATTTGCTCTCTCGCTTGCTTGCTTTATTTTTGGTAACACTCATCAGTCTCCTCCATTATAAATAATGTTCATGAAGTCAGGGATTTTTGTCTATTTTCTTTAACCACTCTGTCTCCAGCAATCAAAAGTAGCACATAATAGACTCTTAATGAATAGTCAGAATTGTTGAATGACTGTGTTGAGTGCCTACTCTTTGTTGTTCACTACTCTAAGAATTTTATATGCCTCATCTCATTTAATCCTGCCAAAAGCACTATGAACTGTATCATCATCATCATTGTAATCTCTATCTCACCGTTACGGAGACCGAGGCTTAGATAGGTTAATTTACTTGTACACAGTCACACAGTTCTAAACATGGTTGAAATACCAGCTGTTCTCGGACTAGGGAATGAAGTCAATCTCTTGTCAGCAGTACACTCCTACATCAACTCTTCCCCACACATTGCCCATAAATAGTCCACATTGTCTGAGCTGGTATTTAAGAATTTCAGTAGACTCCAGTCTACCTTCCCCAGCTTATCTGCACAACCACAGTGTGAGTGATACCCCCGGGCATTGTTCGGTACAATACTCCTGCTTGGCTCCTCTGCCTTGCGGGACTCTCATGTTCTGGAAGATGTATTATTCATCTTCAGCCAGACCCTGTGGTTTCTCACCTTCGCTGATGCTGATCCCCTCTGCCAGGAATGCCCTTTCCCCTAATCCTATCTGTGAAAATCATCCTTGTCCTAAAAGCCCTCAGGCACCTGCCAGCCTTTTCTTCACGAAGGTTTCTGGCGTGCGCAAGCCAGAAGTTGTGCTGTGGCCAACTCTTCTATTACAATAGATAATGCATTTGTTACAGCTGTTGTCTGTAGGTTGAACCATATGATATTCTTAATATTTGACCATTTTTTAAATTAAAATGGCAATGTCTTATAGTTCAACCTGATATTTAGCTATTTATAATTGTATTTTATCCTTCACTCCACTCCAACTGTATTACGCACCTTCTGTGGTGAGGGTGAAAACTTTATACCTTAGGTGGTTACCAGCATGGGGGTTCCCAGATGGTGCTAGTGGTAAAGAACCCGCCTGTCAATGCAGGAGATGTAAAAGATGTGGGTTCAATCACTGTGTCAGGAAGATCCCCTGGAGGAGGGTATGGCAACCCACTCCCATTGTGTGGAGAATCTCATGGACAGAGGAGGTAGCCAGCATAGTACCTCATACACTAAAGATATTCAGATATTTGAAAAATTAATAGATATCAGCACTATATGTATTTTGCTTTACCTTTAGAATATTCCATACAAATCTTAGTGTATTTTTTTTCCCCATGAATTTCTTTTTTCACAAATTCTTTTCAATGACTATTTTGAGGAAATTTTAAAATATGCTATTATACAAGTTAGGTTTTTAAACTACCAGAGAGTTTTTAACTATCAGAAAATCAGATAAAGCCCAATGAGAGTTTTTTTTCTTTATGAATATTTCTAAGTATCATATCAAGTTTGTGTAAATTTTTCATTTTAACTCTTTTGATAATATTAACTTCAGATTTAAAAGCTTAAGATTTAACTGACTCATTTTACTGTTCATGTAAGTTTTAATAGAATATAAATTATGCAGTGATTTTTGTAAGACTTGAGTAGTTGGTAATTGTGATATCCTTTTACAGGTATTTACAATTCTTATAGCATATTCTACTAAAATTATTTATTTGGTTAATATGGTCTTATTGATGCAGTTTAACATCTACTGATTCTTTTTAACATCTACTGATTTTCAGCCACAGCCCCTTGAAGCTCTGACCGTCAAACAAATTCAAGATGATGTAGAGATAGACTCTGATGATCACTCGGATGCTTTTGTGGTGAGCATTATTATGAAGGAGCATCACTAAATTTCTTGTGTTTTTTTTTTATCTGAGTCATGTTCAATTAAATAATGGTTTAAATGTGTAAAATATCATTAAAGCTTGAGAATTTTTAGAGTGTTTTAAACATGAGTTGGAGAATAATTTTTTTTTCCAAGGTAGGGAATTTTCTGTGTGAGAAAATACTTTTAAATTACCAAACTGAGAAATAATTTGAGAACATACTTATTCAGAGGATTTCAGATATGTGAAAAGTTTCTTCATACTTTAAGATAATAGAATATGTTAAATATAGTTAATTAATTTAAAATCTATACTTTCCATAAGTAATCTTTATAAGACCTCCCTCCTTTTAATTTTATAGGTGTATTATCTTAAAATGGATTTCTATTTGAACAGTAAAATTCTTTGTTTGCAAATCTGTATTATTTAATTAGTAGCCAAAATAATAATAAAGCTTTCTATATACCATGGTCTATGAATCTGACTAGAATACCGCTCTGAGAATGAAAAATTTTAAGCTAAGTATAAGATAGTTAATTATAAACTACAGTAACCTAAGTGTGTGCATTTGCTGACACATTGAAGCACTTATCGCTTTGTTTTGTTTTGCCAGCATCTTCTTTTAAACCAAAAGTAGGGGTTAAATTTTATATCTGCTAAATCATTCTCTTATCTACTTTCAAGTTAACAATGCTAACTATACACCAATTACAAAGCACAGTTTTAGCACTTAAATTTAGCATAACTCTTGAAGACATTAATATTGACAAAAGTGAATTCTACTACCAGCTTTGTAAAAATAGGTGAGAAAACCATTAGAAACACAGTAACAGAATATAAAATAGTTAGTTTCAGAATTTTTCTGTAAGTTAATTACCTGTTCCTTAACGTCTTAACCTATTATGTGTCAAGTATGTGAAATATAATTTTCTTTGTCTTATAGGCTTATTTTGCTGATGGCAACAAGGTAAGGATATTTTACCTATAGTGTATGAAAAAACTTTCTATATTCCAGTGTTCAGTATTCACACACTTATGTGAAACCTATTTTTTGTTTTTTTCCTCTTCCTTGCTCACCTTCTCTATTCCCATCTTATCCTCTTATCTCCCAAAAAGCAACAAGATCGCGAACCTGTGTTTTCAGAAGAACTGGGGCTTGCAATAGAGAAATTGAAGGATGGATTCACCCTACAGGGACTTTGGGAAGTAATGAATTGATCTTGAGTTGAGCTGAATTTCTATTTACAGATATCTCAAGATTAAAGATACTAGTTGCCTACTATAAGGCATGGAATAGTTTTTACATTTACAGAAAAAGTTTTTAAGAGAGGTTTTTAATGATTAAGGAAAAACTCATTTATCTAAGATTTTACTGCCAGTCTTCTACAAAAATTATATTTGAAATTGTAATCGAAATGTATCTGGTTTGTTATAAATATGTTTATTTTGTACCTAGTACTTATAAATTATTAGTCTGTGGATATTAAAAGACTGTATTATATTGAGCTTAATAAAGAGTTTATGCAGCACCATTAAATGTTCTGAAAGTATTATTTTAAAGTATAAGACTCTTCTTATGGAATAATCAAATACTGCTTTCTTAATTATAAAATTATAATTATTTTTATATTTATATATATTTATAAAATTATAAAAATTCTTAATTATAAAATTTAAATATATTTATCACATAGCTCTAATATAAATTGAATATATAAATTACAAACCTTAAGCTTACCAGTTTTAGGTAATCATTTATGTAGAAGCCAAAAATTATAGCTAACTTTGGAGGTTATCGATTCCCTATATAAAGTTTTGGGCACTGTTTTGTAAATAATTTCAATATCATTTTGGCAGGAATACATTTATAAGGAAATAACTTTAGTTTGTAAATAAATAGTTCATTTATTGACTTTCTCTTTGTATTCATTGAAACTTCTTTGAAGTGTTCAAAATTCAACATTTTCTGATTTCTTGGTCAGGTAAGATTTGGTGACTTCTCTGGCATCACTTTTTTTTTTGGTATTGCTTCAGTATAAAGAAACGTAATGAACTTTTGTCAAAACATTAAAATTAAACAAAGGAACCCTGTTTCTCTAGAGCGAAAAAATTGAGTGTGTAAAATCATTTAAGATAATGCACAACCATAGACATGTAATAATCAAGTGCTAACCTGAGTTTCTCTGGAGAAGGGAATGGCAGTCCACTCCAGTATTCTTGCCTGGAGAATTCCATGACAAAGAAGCCTGGCAGGTTACAGTTCATGGGGTCGCAAAGAGTCAGACACGACTGAGCAACACACGCACACAACCTGAGTTTAATAAATATCAATAAACAAAAGCTATTAATTGGTTCTGTATTTAAACAGGGAAGGATTTTTAAGGGATGGAGTTATAATAACCTATATTAGGGGGAAAGTGTGCTTGAAAAATGTATACAGGTCACAAAATGCAGCTCGGAATATTATTTTAATACTTTTTCAAGCAAAATAGACTATAAAGTTGTTGATTAGTAAGTAATAATCTCAAATGTCATATGGTGCTTGCATCTGACTCATTAATCTTTTCAAATGTTAGGTGTTACGTGTAGAGAGAAATGAGTCATTTATTGTTTAAACAGAGCAGCTGTTAGCTTTTTCTAGTGTGTTAAAACCTTTAGTGGCATCTATAAATGGAAAAAGAGTCAACGAACTCTTCTCTCAGCTGTTGTTTTAGCAGCTGACAGTACCATTGACTTCACCGTGATGTAAAATAAGAGGAAAAAACCTTTACTCATGGATGGAGACCTTGAAATTTAAAAATACATATTTCCCTGATCTAAGGACATTCATTCATTCCTTCAACAAATATTTATGGAGCACTCGTGAGGTCGTGTGGTTATAGCATTGAACAAAACAAACCTCCCCAAATCCCTGTGTTTATGGAGCTTATGTTCTTTTGAGCATGTTTAAGAATACCAATCTTTGAAAGTACAGTATATTTACAGCCCGACTGAGTTTTTTATAATGTGATAACATAATTTTATAATAAAATGTTTCATGAAGAAGTATATGATGCTATTTGTATATAAACAAAGGATCAGTTTTTTTCAAGTCATGCCTTATGCATCCCATACTTAATATGGTGTGTTCTATTATAGTCAACAACTTAAATTATGTTCTAGTTGTATATTCTTTTTTTTTCATGTATAAAGCCTGTTTTTCAAATAATACCAGGGATGTAGCACTTCGTCCTGATTTTGCTGCATTCTGTTGATTACATTGTTCAGATAGGGTTACATCTGTTCCATTTTTAAAATTTTTATTTAATGAAAGATCAACACTTAAAACCACAGAATATCTTTATTAATCATATTGTATACTTTGTGGGATTTTTCTTTCCCTAGTGTCAACTTTTAACTTTTTTTCCTGGTTTTATTATTATTATTTGCCATATCAAATCCTTTGTAGAGCAAGGCAGAGTGTGAACAAGTAATTTGATAATTTAATTCAATACTAATTGTAGTTTTTCCACTTAAGAATAACGATAATTTAGGATGTCTTAGAAAGTTAGTAGTTTCTTTCCATTTAATTTAGTCATGATGTGTGGCGGGGGGAGCGGGTATTATTATTTTAAAGGTTTTTTTCCAAAAAAATATCTACCTAAATAGCGGTCTTTCAGTTTCCTACTTCTCAAAGAATATTATATATCCTGTTTTAAGTAGAAAATAAACATTTATAACAGTTATTGGAAAGAGGATATTTCTTATGAGTATTCAAATGAACTCACCTCAGTATTCTTGACCTTTGCATCATTAATTCAGATAGCCAAGTAGCTTGCCACTAGACCAGTTTTAGCGGACTGACTCATTTTTATGATTCAGTTTTCTGTTAGTTCAATGAACATTTTCTCGTGGTATCCTTTATTAGCCTATCTTCTAATGCTTCATGTATTTTAAAGCTTTCCACTTCATTTAAACCTCTTGTTTCTTAGCTGTTTCCTTAGTGATTAAAAGTTCCAGTTGTTCCTTTCAATCTCTGACAGCTGCAAGAGCAACTCTTCTTCCAAGCTAGCTCTCCTGCATTCCCGTTGTTAGCGTTGGTATCTATATTTAGCTGGTGGGATTAAATTGCAAAGGCTTCAAGCTGGGCAGAGCACACTGATCTGCCTTTTTACTGCTAGACCCGTGTGCTGTGAGGAGCTAAGGCCTTAGTGTCCCCTTCCTTACCCAGGTTACTCACAAAATGGATTCCCAGCGGGAACTCGCAGAGGAACTGCGGCTTTACCAATCCACCCTTCTTCAGGATGGTCTAAAAGATCTCCTGGATGAGAAAAAATTCATCGATTGCACCCTAAAAGCAGGTGACAAAAGTCTTCCTTGCCACAGATTGATTTTGTCAGCTTGTAGTCCTTACTTCCGTGAGTATTTTTTATCTGAAATTGATGAGGCGAAAAAAAAGGAGGTAGTACTAGATAATGTGGATCCTGCTGTACTGGATTTAATCATTAAGTACCTATACTCTGCCAGTATTGATCTCAACGACGGAAACGTGCAAGATATTTTTGCATTGGCCAGCCGCTTTCAGATCCCCTCCGTGTTCACTGTCTGCGTTTCTTATCTTCAGAAAAGACTTGCTCCTGGTAACTGTCTAGCTATTCTAAGATTAGGACTTCTTCTTGACTGCCCGAGACTTGCCATCTCTGCCCGTGAATTTGTGTCTGATCGCTTTGTACAGATTTGTAAGGAAGAGGACTTCATGCAACTGTCTCCGCAGGAGCTGATCTCAGTCATTTCCAATGACAGCCTAAATGTAGAAAAGGAAGAAGCAGTATTTGAGGCAGTGATGAAATGGGTGCGAACAGACAAAGAAAATAGGGTTAAAAACCTTAGCGAAGTGTTTGATTGTATTCGTTTTCGCCTTATGACAGAAAAATATTTTAAAGATCATGTTGAAAAAGATGATATAATTAAAAGCAACCCAGAACTCCAGAAAAAAATCAAAGTTCTCAAAGATGCCTTTGCAGGCAAACTCCCAGAACCTAGCAAAAACACAGAGAAGGCTGGGGCTAGTGAGGTGAATGGTGATGTTGGTGATGAAGATTTACTTCCTGGTTACCTGAATGATATTCCCAGGCATGGAATGTTTGTCAAGGACCTCATCCTCTTGGTTAATGACACAGCTGCTGTGGCTTATGATCCCACGGAAAATGAATGCTACCTTACTGCGCTGGCTGAGCAGATCCCCCGAAATCATTCCAGCATCGTTACCCAACAAAATCAGGTGTACGTGGTAGGAGGACTGTACGTGGATGAAGAAAATAAAGATCAACCTCTACAGTCCTACTTCTTCCAGGTAAGAAAGGCTATTCTCATGTATGTAGATACATAAAGGAAAGTATGTTAGTCACCATCTAGTTAGCTGATTGTGAATTACTTAGGCTGCTTGTATTGTATTCTATCAATACTTGACGTCCTATTCCAGTCTCTTGCATTTTCATTAGAGTACTGACAAATATTTAGATCAGTTAACTGCTTATTAATATTTAATAAATATTTTCATGAAGAATGAGGTTCTAATTCATGTATAAGTGATGGCCCATGATTTTCTTTATGCTCTTTTACCTAAAATGTCATGTTTATAGTTGATTGTGACTGTAATCCTTTAAAGCCCAGTATTTTAGTCAAAACAAAATTTAATATTGTATCTTTTTTCTGAAAAATAGGTATTTTCCAAAATCAAACTACTTTACACTTTACAAGAAGTTATAATTGATCAGATTTTTTACCTTTTTCCAAGTTTGCTTGATTTGAAATTCTCAGAGGTAGTATTTCATCTCTTATTTATGGTTACTGCCTAAAATACAATTTTATTGAAAGTGAAAAGAACTTGTATAAGTATTTTACACACTTTGGATTACCTTTGAGGAAATACTGTCTATACAAACGTTACTAGTTTGAATCGATTAATTGTATTTAGAAGTTTTTATTTATGATAAATGATTAAATCTATTTGAATCAGAGTTGTACTTAGACATTATTGCAACTTAATCTGTCTTATGAAACCATAGAAGTTTCCAAGAAGAGAGATGCTCCTGTTTTGTTTGAAAGGAATTAGTTTCATGTTACCAACACATTATACTTAACCAGTTTACGAAGGAATCAGTGACTTTATCTTTAATAACAATACCAGTACTTTGTAACTTACAGATAGTTCAGAAGGGTTTGTTTAGGTCATGGCTACTCGTGGCCTGTAGTTTATGGGCCTTGAATTCGAAAGGCCAAAGATAAGTAAGTATAGCGTGTCACACCACAGTCACAGTGCTTCAAACTGTGTGACATATTGTGTGTTTATAAAACACACTTTAACCAGCTTCTACTAATCTCAAAAAAATGTAATAATACATGTCAATTGTGCTTCTTAATTTTCCAAATTCCGTTAAAGGATGTTAACTATGAAATATAAAAACAACAATAGACGCTGTAATCATAAGTATTTGAATGTGGGCCAGAAAACTTCCTAAGGGCTAGTTTTAAATTCAGATAAATTTCAGAAAGGGTAAATTCAATTGAAAAGACAATAATATATCTAGGAAGTAAAAATGACATCAAAATACAGACAAATAACCTGGAAATCATAGATCCAAAGAATACTTCTAGCCTTATCTTTAGTCCCTTCTATCCTATTGCTACCCTTGCTTTTATTGACATAGCTTCACATTTCTGGTTCAGGAAGCATGCTTGATGTTCCTTATAGCTACAAAAACAATTATTCAAAGTTGAAAAGTTCAACTCCCTATCATTTCCTATGCCTTGCTCCTTTAAAAGGCTCAAATAGTGAGACACGGATAAAATAGTGAGCCGGGATTAAAACACACACACACATTAAAAAAAAAAAACAAAAAAAAACCACCTGACTCTTGAGAGAGGATTATGACTCACAAGAAAATGTGTGAGAATTTCAGGTTTTGTATTTTCTGCTTTGTCACCTCTGTTTAAAATGTATTAAGTCAGGATTCACAGGACCTTTGATTGTATACTAGAATTAGGTTATGATAATATTTTTTGCCTAGATAAGAGAGGGTTTTTTTCCCATAGAATTAACAGTTTCATCAGATCTTTGAACAGCGCCACAACTTAAGTATTCTGAGTCCAAACTCTAATTTTAGGGATGAGAAGACTGAAGCCAGAGAGGTTAAATAGCTTGACAGTTCGTCTGTAAAAACACCTGGCAGGCAGTCTAGTGTAGGAAGTGCCCTATCAGGGGTAGTATGGGAAGGTAGACAGTACTGGGTAGTGGGGGCAGTAAACCCTCTGATTTGGGATTATGATGGCTGCTGCTCCCATTAAAAAAAAAAAAAGAAAAAAAACCTATGAATTTATATAGTTTGCATCGAGTATCACTTAAAAGCTCTGTGAGCTTGGGCAAATTGTTTAACCTTTCTGTGCCTGTTTTCTTATCTCTAAATCAGAGATGTACAAATTAGAGGACTAAGTTAGATTACCTGTGTAAAGCACCTAGTATGAAGCCTATCACAGAGTAAAAATTCCTTTGTTGTTTAGTCATTCAGTTATGTCCAACTCTTTTGTGACCCCATGAACTGTAGCCCGCCAGGCTCCTCTGTCCATGGGATTTCTCAGGCAAGAATATTGGAGTGGGTTGCCATTTCCTTCTCCAAGTGATCTTCCCAACCAGAGATTGAACCCACGTCTCCTACATTGGCAGATGGATTCTTTGCCAGTGAGCCACCAGGGAATCCCAAAGAGTCAATAATTGTCATTATTATTGCTTCTATACTACCTACTGGTTTCTTGATAAAGGATTTTTTTTCCAAAAATGAATACATTAGTGATCACTATCTGGATATACAACAGACTTGAATATCTGCATCTGTTCTTGGTATCCAGTTATTCTGGGGTTTTTTCCTTTTTGTTCTGCTACATAGAAATAGCACTAGAGAAGACAACAAATCTCTGACTGCACTCCCTCAGAAAGCAGCTTTCTTATGCCTTGGTGTCCTAAAATGCAGAGTGGAAAATCTTAAATTACCAATAGTAAGTGCTAAAGCTGATGCCAGCCATGTCAGAATCAATCACTTATCCCAGAGCATGGGCTCTTGGAGGCTGTCTTAGGCTTGCAGAATTGGCAATAGCAAAAACAAGCAGAATTCCTCTCTAATTTAAATCAGAAAGAGAGAGAGAGAGTGGGAGGGAAGGAAAAGAGCATTTTAAATGACTTCCACCAAAACCTGGGAGGTTATAGGCTGTAACACCTGCCTGTATCTGAAGTAATAAAGTGAAGCATGGAGAACTTAAAAATGTTTAAGGAAAGAATAAAAGATAATATCTAATGTCCCAGTTGTCTGTGAACTGAGCGACAGGTCCAGCTGTCCTGGGCGCCAGCTTGGAGCATGTTAAATATAGCTTGCGGGGGGTCACTCACATACTGTGACCCTCCCTACAGTGACAATCTGTTTCCCCAGTGTCCTCGAAATATTGATTCCTTGTTCAAACCTGAACAAGGTAATGTGGGAAGAAAGTTTGAAAAGAAATATCACAGTTCTATTTTATTCTCACTTTCCTCTTCCCAAGTTCTCCAGGTTTGAGTATTTTTAGCTATTTTGGTAGGTCGTGTAGATTTTCTCATTTTTCCTGGTAATTCAAAGGTGAAATATGATCCTTTCTGAGTTATAAACTTATGAGATCTTCTACTATCTCAATAAATTCTAAACAACAAAGTATAGCATATTTTTTGGTACACCTATAACAAGCTTCACAATTCCTCACATATTTTTTTTCTTTCAGCTTGATAATGTAGCATCTGAGTGGGTTGGACTCCCACCTCTGCCTTCAGCTAGGTGTCTCTTCGGTCTGGGAGAGATAGATGACAAAATCTATGTAGTTGCAGGCAAAGACCTTCAAACAGAGGCTTCTCTGGATACAGTATTATGCTATGATCCTGTGTAAGTTGGCATGACATTTTCATTTCCTAAGCATTCAGGTATATGAGTGTCTATAACAAAATCATAATTTTAGAACCTGAAATTTACTGAAAGCATATAAATTCTGTCATCTTCTGATTTTAGGGCAGCCAAATGGAATGAAGTTAAAAAGCTTCCTATCAAAGTCTATGGCCATAGTGTGATTTCACATAAGGGGATGATATATTGTCTTGGAGGAAAGACAGATGATAAGTAAGTACCCTAAAATCTTATGGTTTATATCCAGGTGATTTTTTATTACAAGGGTTCCTTTCTGTTTATACTGGAATTATACTTGGTTCTCACCCATAACATTTTGGAAGTAAAATTTAAAAATAAATTTTTGAAATGTTACTGGAGGATATTAATAATGACTTATGAAGGAAAACTGTATAAAATTATTAAACTGCTGAAGTCAGTTTGTATATGCCCAATATATTGCTAGGAATGAGCATAATAGCTCCATCATAAGCATTCTTACAATGGAAAAGCAGCGTTTAGGAGCATAATCAAGTCTTTTATTTGGCTAATTTATATTTTACTACATTAAAACCAGTTGACTTTTTATGCATTTAGCCATAAGTACTGACAGATAAAAATTAAGCATATCTCTTTAATGTAGCATTTAAAATAGAGCTACTAAAACAATAGTGTATAAAAAAGTCATGGATTTTGTACTTTACATTCATAAGAGAGAATTTAGATAGTTGAGTTTGAAAAACTGAAAAACATGGTGACTGAAAAGCAGGAAGCTCTTTCCTCAACAATGTTTCACATATTTATTCCGGGACAGATGATATTCAGAATATTTAACAACTGGTCACAAACAGGCACTGATCAAACAGAAGAAATATACCTGGAATATTCAGTAGCACTCAGTCTCTTAGGAGAAAAAGAGGATGAAGCTTCATATAACTTGATTTTTAGGTATTTCTCAAGGGATAGGTAATTAGGAAAGAGATCTTATGGAAGAAGTGAGTTCAGAGCTCTCCAGAAGTCTGTTAAGCCAGTAGCCTGTTTGGTCAAAAGATGATTTTTTATTTCAATAATGATAACAAATTTCCTGCCCCTGAAAACTCTGTGTAATTTGGTTTGTATCACTTGCCCAGGTTAAGAGTTGCCCAGTCCTGGAAAGGAAGCCAGAATTAAGAATTTAAGGACTATTCTCTATGTTTGTTTTTCCATTGCTGCCCTGCTAATAAATTCATCAGTACCATCTTTCTAGATTCCATATATATGAGTCAGAATACGATATTTATATTTCTCTTTCTGACTTACTTCACTCTGTATAATAGGCTCTAGGTTTTGCAGGGCAGACGTGGAGAAACAGAACAGACCTATGGACACGGCGGGGGGAGGGGAGGAGGAAGAGGGTGCGATGTATGGAGAGACTAACATGGAAGCTTACAATACCATATGTAAGATAGTCAATGAGAATTTGTCATATGACTCAGGGAACTCAAACAGGGGTTCTGTGACAATCTAGAAGGGTGGGGTGGGGAGGGAGATGGGAAGGAGGCCCAGGAGGAAGGGGACATGGTGTACCTATGGCTGATTCTTGTTGGCATTTGACAGAAAACAACAAAATTCTGTAAAGCAGTTATCCTTTAATTAAAAAATAAAGTGGCAAAAAAGAATTTAAGGACAAAGCAGGAAAGGAGAGTAAAATATGGAAATGTGCTAGAATTAAAGAACTCTGTATTCTGGAGTTAATAATTAATGGTTATTATTCAATTAGAAGGACATATAGAATATGTGATCTTAAAAAGCAATGAGTTTTTATATAATCTGTACTCAATGATAACATATTCTGAAATCTTGATATCCTCCTTAATGCCAGATACTCCCATTAAATAAACATTTAAAGGAAGGCCATATTATAAACACACTCAGTGCTAAATCTTATTGGGGGCATTTTTCCTCAGTAAATGGAATGGAAAATCTGTGTTAAGCAGTGTTTTGACTTTGGAAACATAGTGACCCTGCCAAATAATTTAAATTGTTTCCTTCAAGTAGTATTAGTAACTAGGAAATTGATATGTCAGTAAGAAGCATATGGTCTTGTCAGTAAGAATATATTCATCTTGAGAATATGATTAACCAAGACAGAATTGCTTGACAAATGCCAGAGTCAAGAACTTTGAAATGAGTCATTATCTAAAAGCAAGCACTGAATTATACTAGTTTTTGCCACTGAATTTGAAGAACATGATCTTGGATCGTGTTCTTATTAAGTTTTAAGATAATACTCATAGTCATATATTACAGGAAATGCTTCTACTCCAGAAATCTGGTCTTTTATAAAACTAGTGAAAAAAAGTGTCCTCACCAAAAGTTGAGGTTTTGTTTTGTTGCTTTTGGCTTTACCAGATATATCCAGTTAATTGTTATTTGAAATTCAAACTCCCATCAGTAAATTATGGAATCATAAGAACCTAAGAAAGATAATTCAGATGGGTCCAGGTTTTCCTGGTAGGATTTAGCATGTAAAATTGTTCTCGTTACTCATCAGTGCAGATTGTTGTCTAATCTTTAGTCCCAGATTTCTTAAAATGCATTGGTATATTATTGATAGACTAAAAATGTGACAAATCATCAAATTACAGTTGCATTGAAAATAGGTACATTCACACCTAAGTATTTTTTAAGTTAACTGATTCATTCTTAGGATATTCAGATAATCAAATGAATAAACATTTTTGTAACAGAGGCACAATAAAGAATTTATGAATTTTGTTAACTCTATTCATGTTTTCCATTTAACTTAGTAGCAGATAGGATTAAAATCTATGCTTCCTGGGCCTCTAGGCAATTGCTGAAAGTAAAGGATGCTACCTTCCAGTAGTATAATTGTTATAAAATAGTTTTGGTTCTCATATTTATTATTGTCCTTTGCTTGGTGACATATGTTCAGATTAAGAATTTTTCTGATCCTCAGTATATTACATATTTCAAATGAGAACTAAAGCTAAGTGAAGTTTTTTTCAAAAAAGGAAAATTCTTAAAGGACCATTTTGTTGTGTTTTGTTTACAGAAAGTGTACAAATAGAGTGTTTATCTACAACCCCAAAAAAGGAGATTGGAAAGATCTGGCTCCAATGAAAATTCCTCGTTCCATGTTTGGAGTGGCAGTCCATAAAGGCAAAATTGTGATTGCTGGAGGCGTCACTGAAGATGGTCTTTCAGCTTCAGTTGAAGCTTTTGACCTCAACACCAATAAGTAAGCTGTTATCTCTTACTATGGAATATGAATCACTGTATGTTTCCATTTCTAATTCGGATAAAGGGAGAGGAGGGCAGGGAGGCAAGGACTGAAGAGGAAGTATCTTCGTCTGTGTTTCTTTTGGTGTTATGAGTATGAAACACCTAACATTTTGATGCATTATGTGTGTTTGTAATTTGGAACATATGACTCTCAAGTTAATGGTGGAGTAATCAGTTTGCCCTCACTTGTTACTAATTTTGTGAATTTAGCCTTGCAAATGTAATACTTCTGAATAATTATATACACAATAGTGGATATACATTTCTCTATAAGGTTATTTGATTTGAAATGTGTAGTTTCTTTAAGTATTAAAAGACCTCCACTTAGTTTGTGATATTTGTAAAGGATGAATGCTTCAGATGTTTGATTCTTTTGTGTTCTTTATAATTTTCTCTTTTTTTTCACTTTTAAGATTGTATTGGCTTAAAGTTAATGTGAAGATACATGACAGATATTCTTTATACAGAATTAGTCCTTTTCAAGTTTTTGAGCTCATATATCTAGATGAGTATATAGTTTTTATGCTCCTAGTTTAGCAATAAAGAAAAAATTAGAACACTATTATTACTTTTTTAAGGAACCAAGTATGCCTGATTACAAAATAGACTTTCAGTTCAGTTCAGTTCAGTCACTCAGTCATGTTGGACTCTTTGTGACCCCATGGACTGCAGCACCCCAGGCCTCTCTGTCCATCACCAACTCCCGCAGTCTACTCAAGCTCATGTCCATTGGGCTGGTGATGCCATCCACCCATCTCATCCTCTGTCGTCCCCTTCTCCCCCAACCTTCAATCTTTCCCAGCATCAGGGTCTTTTCAAATGAGTCAGCTCTTCATATCAGGTGGCCAAGGTATTGGAGTTTCAGCTTCAACATCAGTCCTTCCAGTGAACACTCAGGACTGATCTCCTTTAGGATGGACTGGTTGGATCTCCTTGCAGTCCACGGGACTCTCAAGAGTCTTATCCTACACCACAGTTCAAAATAGACTTTAGTTAATCTGAAAATTACAAGGAAGTTTTATGGAATTGGATTTTTATGATCGTTAAAAATCATGTTTTTGAAGATTATATAATATAGGTAAACACTCATAAGAAGTTAAAGCAGTAGCACAGAAAACTGTAAATACTCTATATTATTAGTTTTGTACATATGTATAGATGGATATTTAAATTTATCTACATTTTTAAATGACAAATATAGCAGAGTTTTGCTTATGATTATATTTGAAGGATAGGATCATGGGTGATAGTTGTTTTCTTCAATAACTTGTTTCTCCAGATTTTCTACAATGTATGTATATTATTTTTTATAGTTAAACAGATGATATATTTAGAGAAAAACTATGAGGTCTACTTTTAATGCCAGAGTACTGGAAGAGAGCTACCAAAATGACTCATTCTAGACTCTTGATACTTCCAACTAATTTGATTGATTTTATCTTTAGTGGTCCTATTTCATACAGCCATTAACATTAAAAAGTTCCCATAAATCCTTTATTTAAAAGGATGAAGGATAAATTATTAAAAAGAAAATTTCCAACCCTAGTTTGTTAACCGTCCTCATATGTGCTCAGTCGTGTCCAACTCTCTGGGTCCCCATGGACTGTAGCCCACCATGCTCCTCTGTCCATCAAATTTTCCAGGAAAGAATACTGCAATGGGTGGCCACTCCCTCCTCCAGGGGACTCTTCCTGACCCCAGGATAGAACTTGCGTGTCCTGTGTCTCCTGCATTGGCAGGTGGCTTCTTACCACTAGTGTAACTTGGGGAGCCCGAAACTATCCTTATCACATGCTTTATTAAAAAGGGTTTGGAGATATCTTGAGACACTATGGAGCTCAAAGATTTTTACAATTTGTATTAGCATTCAAATGAAACCCCACACAGAAGGGCCTAGGAACCCTGGAATTGCCCCCTAGTACTCCACTGTTTATGGCACACAGTTTGATAACCACTGCTGAAGGTGCTAGCTGATGAAGGTGAAGTATTTTTGGATTGATATATTGAGGGCCTTAAAATTTCATCTGGTTAGATCTTTCAAATAAAGGAATATTTAGATATTTTCCAGTAGCAAATTTAATCTTCTAATTTTGGGTGCCTGTGCTACTCAAAAATTTTCATTATTAATTTTATAATTATTCAGTAAATACATTTGGCATTTTTTTAAGTTTTACATTAACTATATCTTCAATGATTCCCAGGTGGGAAGTAATGACTGAATTTCCCCAAGAAAGAAGTTCCATCAGTTTGGTCAGCTTGGCTGGATCCCTGTATGCCATCGGTGGTTTTGCCATGATTCAGCTGGAATCTAAAGAATTTGCACCCACTGAAGTCAATGACATATGGAAGTAAGTTTTGATCACTCCAATTTTCCAAACTAAATATTAAGTCAAGTAAGATAAAACAGTTTTGAAGTACACAGGAAGCCAGACTTTCCCAAAATGTACACTTTTTGGTGGTAAACTCTTTGAACCTATTGAACTTTTTCACACTGCCACTTAATCAAGTACTGCTTCTAATTAGCTGTGAGCTTGGGAAAGAACTTACTGGGGCCTATATCTTAATCAGTAATTAAGAGTTGGACAACTCATCCTTTAAGCTCCCTTCCAGTTTTAAAAGTGTAATGAATGCTCTAAGCATCCGGTAGAGTAAAGACTTCCAAACCATTTACCTTCCTCCCACAGGGCACTTTATTTCCTAAGAGAACAGGGCTCTGGAGAAACATTTAACCTCTTGAGTTTTCCATGATTCATTAATTCTATTTAGAATCTAATTTAAATATGTTTCCAAATTTCAGAGTGTTCAGTTATAAAAGCTTTTTAAAAGAGAAGTGGAAAGTAGCAATCCACTTGACCTCTGAGATATGTGCTAGGCAGGTCTCCCAAGTATGACACTTATAGTTGTTACTCAACTGAACTATTTTACAGTTAAACTTAAAATGAATGTATTTATAAAGAAGGTGTGTGTGTGTGTATTTTACCATAGTTTCTAAAGCAGTGAATAGCATATAGAGACCAGTGTATCCTGAGGTCTTGGGAGCAGAAGTGTAACTTGTATCATAAAAGAGAGTCACATGGTAACACACTTGAGGCAGGGCATACAGTATATAGATGTCTGGTCACTATCAGGTCCCCGCCATGTGTGGTCTTCAGCCTAGGCGTCATGCTTGCTGATCTAAATTTATAGGTGGTAGATCTCAGTTGCCTGAGGTGAGCATGAGTTCACGGTATATTTTGTGGTTGTTCAGTCTCTTAAGTCACGTCCAGCTCTTTGTGACTCCATGGACTGCAGCACTCCAGGATTCCCTGTCCATCACTATCTTCCAGAGTTTGCTCAAATTCATGTCCATTGAGTTGGTTATGCTAACTAACCATCTCATCCTCTGCCATCCTTTTCTCCTCCTCCCGTTTCCCAACATCAGGGTCTTTTCAAATGAATCATCTCTTCACATCAGGTGGTCAAAGTATTGGAGCTTCAGCTTCAGCATCAGTCCTTCCAAAGAAACTCAGGGTTGATTTCCTTTAGGGTTGACTGATTTGATCATCTTGCAGTCCAGGGGACTCTCAAGAGTCTTCTCCAACACCACAGTTTGAAAGCATCAATTTTTTGGTGCTGAGCCTTCTTTATGGCCCAACTCTCACGTCCATACATGACTACTGGAAAAACCATAGCTTTGGCTATACTCATCCAGAAACTGCCAAATTTATGCTTTAGATTTGCTTGCCAATTTAAATTTATAAGTACAGCTTTGGAGGAGTGATCAATGGAGGCATACCACTGAGCCTAAGAGAGAAAAACGGATAATATTTGTTCTGTACCTGAACCAGTACATGCCTTATTCCCAGCTGGTGAACTGAAAGGCTCAAAGGCTGGCAGCTTAACCAAACAATTATTTTGTGCATCAGACATCATTTCCCTATGTTATTGTAACTGTAACTAGCTGTGGAGAGGGCAAGAGAAAGTGACTATAAAAGGAAGTTAACTATTATCATTTTCCCTTCAAAAAAGAGGGAAAAAGATAAAGAAACTGCAGCTTCCTAGGGAGGAAAGACTCAGCAAGAGGGTGAGATGGGTAAACACTAGAAGCAGCAGAAAAAAAAGGATGAAATAATGGAGGGCTGGAAAGGTTAGGGTATTTTAAAAACAGGGATAATAATTCTTGTTTGGAAAATAAGAATAGTCAGTGATTCTTGACCCTAATATAGGCATCAGCTAATTTTTAAATTATTTTAAATCTCATTCACTCATCATAGAATGATTTGGGAGTATTTCCTATGTATCAAGTATTGATAGCTTCTGGAGAAGGGAAGATACTAAAAGTGAATAAAATACATGTAACTTTGAGTTTGTTGAGGACATAAATATAAAAATATTAAAATAGGATGATAAAAAAAAATTAAAAATAAAATAAAATAAAATAGGATGATAATTGTTATCATAAATGGATACCATACAAAGAACACCGTGAGAAATGAAGACAAAACAAACTCTTCTGCAGGAAGGCGAGAAAGGCTTCAGAGAAGGCAGTGTTGAGGAATTTCTCATGCAGAGATGGCATTTCGGGCACCAGGCAAAGGAAAAGCACACAGGTCTCAAAGGGACTCAAGTTGTCTGTGTCTTCATGACCCTGAATATTCAGAGAGGGTGACCAGTTCTTACCTAAGGTCAAGTACAAAGTCTAAGAGCAGTACTCACACAGGACAGTAAAGGGGAGGAACAATGGTTTCTTACAGAGTGACCCCTGGTGTCCAGGGCCATGCATCACACTGGTGTATGGGTACAGCTGAAATCCGAATCAAGGTGACTTAACTGTCTCTGCTCTTCCCAGTTCTTACTCTTTGCTGACCTTGACTCATGGGGACCAGCCATCTTTAGCAGTCCAAAGGTGAAGGATTAATTGCCTGTTAACTCATCATCCCTGGACAGTTTTTGATTCTCCGAGAAGGTTTAACTGCCTAAGTATCCAGATTAAATACCATGGCAATAATTTGGGTATATGCTCAGAGAATGCACATTTTTGGAGGAATTCAAGTGTTAGTCTATGAGTCAGGTGCATCCTCCTCTGGGTGAGATCAAATAGGGTTTTCTCAGAGAAATATTTAATACCAGATCTATAGGACTGTCTACTTTAAAACAACTTATAATGTTCTTTTTCTCCATCAGGTATGAAGATGATAAAAAAGAATGGGCTGGGATGCTGAAGGAAATACGTTATGCTTCAGGAGCTAGTTGCCTAGCAACACGGTTAAATCTCTTCAAACTGTCTAAGCTATAAACAAGAAGGTGAAAAAAACATCATAGATAGGGAGGTGGTCTGTTTGGGTAATACGGCCTTAATTTATTGTTTTTAAAAAGCCTATACAGAGATTCCATGTAGAAATTATCTTCTGTGTTATTGTCCAAGAGATTAGCAGTGGGCATCAAAACCTCAAAGTTATTGAATCTTCAATGTAACAATCAGAGCTTAAAAAATAATAAATATTAAATTGAACAGATTATTTCTCTTGTTAATCTGTCTCAATCAATTATAAAGGAGCTTCCTAAATTTGAGTTTATTAATCCTTTCATTTGCATTGTTAAGTTGCCTTTACACTCCTTTTTCTATTACAAATGAAACTGGAGAATGAAATATGTACATTTACATTTAAAAAATTTTTTAAATAGCAAAAACCTTTCCTCATGCTTCAAGATATAACAAGAACTCTGTGCAATATATTAAAGATTATATGCTGTGAGAACACTTTGGAAATGCTGTCAAAAGAGTATAATAAATGGATTTCATTTGAAAGGGAAAAGTCTCTAAGTAAAAATAGTCAAATTCAAGTTGTCTTTCTTTTCTCCCCTTTCTTTTTGCAACACTGGTATATTTTTTGTGATTTAAATCAAATTTAAAAATTTTAAATTTAAAACCAGTAAATCACAGTCTTCAAGTCCTTAACTGCAGTATCTGTAGTAGAAGGGTTGGGAGGCAATCTTAGGAAAAGGATTAATTCCTTAACTGCTGGGGCAGAATTTGGGGCCCGTGGGTGGTATGGAGAAGGTTGTGTATTCATTGCTTTGAGTTTTATCTATGCTTTAGAGCTACCTACTTGCAAATTTCAGATAGAAGGATGACTGTATTATTCTATTTTCTTGGATGTAAAACCCTACATTGTTTGTTCTTATCATACACAGTAAGATGACATCTCAGTCTGTCCAAAACCATTACATTCTACTGTCTGCAAGTCATGAACTAATCATCACTTATGGGTCTCATGTACTTTCACAGACATGTTTGACTTCTAGCCTTACATGTGTTATTTTCTGAGAGGCCTGACTTGGAGTATTCCATTATTGTTAAGCAACTGCATAAAAATATGAATGTTCATATTTATAAAATAAAGCTATAGCTTTATTTTCTGTATCATAAATATGGGAACATTCAATAAAATTCAGTCATACTGTGGATCTCTGAAGTATAATCTTGAGTACTTTACTATATTGAACCGCACCCTGAGTATACAATCAGCAAATCCCAAAGGTGGGAAACTACAGGTTATTTAGCAGATAAATTGTTAAGAAGGAGAGATGCTAATAGATTAAGACAGACTTAAAAGCTGGGGTAGGAGGGACTTCCCTGGCAGTCCAGTGGTTAGGACTCTGCCCTTCCAATGCAGGGGTCTGGGGTTCGCTCTATGGTTGAGGATCTTCCCGAATGCTGCATGGTGTGGTCAAAGAAACCAAAATGCAAAAAAAGAATGTTTTTAAAGATTAGGTAGAGAAAAATAAGGTAGGGGTGTGGGGAATGATGAAGTCTAGAGATGCAAACTTGGGTGACAGAATTATTAAGGGAAAGTCTTTACTATAAAAGCATGATAGTGGTTACTTTGTGGGGGAGAGTGCTGACCATGTCTCTATGTAGACATGAGATTAAGTTGTAAAAACAATGCTTTGGGATGATGTTCTAGAATAAATAAATGTTCTAGAATTAGGTAGTGGTGTTGGTTGCATAATCTTGTGAGTACACTAAAAACTGACTATATACTTTAAAAAGTTGGATTTTATGGAATATATATCTCAATCCAAAAAAAGGGACACTTTATAACAACCAAAGTTATTTAGATAGAAAAATCATCAAACAGAAATACAAGGACATAAAGAAAACCATTTGCATCAGGCAGCCTAGAGAAAGGGAAGTAAGAGATGTGGTACATGAGAAGTCAGATTATGTGTAACAGTAAGTAAAAGGTACCTTAGGGTAATTTAATCAAGAT